>NC_072837.1:7055000-7740000 GCF_027744805.1 Dunckerocampus dactyliophorus | reverse complement strand
TTGTCATTAATGAAAAGTCTTAATTTGAGAACTAATTATGTGCACATGCAGTATTTGTCCCCTTGAGTAGAGAGGTTGTTACAGCAAGGTCATGGTTCAGGCCGTCTCCATTGGAATACTAGCCCATTCACAGCGTGCTTCAAACTTCCACGCTTGCTCCTTTTCTGTCATTAAAGCATGATCTTTCTCCAATCTCCTTTGACAATGTGTGCCCTAATTGAGGCGCTCTTTAGCCATGTTTATCACAGAGGAAACGTTGCATTCGCAGATAATCATTGTCTTGTGGCTTAGCATAACAGAGGATAGGCTTTGCTTTAATTCCACTAACTCTTGACCAAGCCTCTTTTTGTTAGCTTGTCTGCTGGTCATGTCTCAACTGGGATTAGGAGCTCGCGCCAGCCACACGCTCCCCACCATGGCTAGTCCTTCCTACTTGAGTGAACCCAGTTAGAACCCGGGGATCATAACTTTTGATTCCCGGGTTTCGAAGGCAAACTGTTGATTTCTGTGTTGCTCTGTTGATTTCTCTGTTGGTTCCATGCCTTCCGTTTTAGGGCTTGAATTACCAGTTCATTTAGATCAGAACAGCCATTTTTTAAAATTCACTGCTACATGGATTTGTAGTTCCCATTAGCCTGTGATTACATATACTATCAAGGGTTTCAGTATGTTTGAAATGCACAAGAGAGTCAAACATGGCATTACAGTAATCCCTCGCCACTTCGCGCTTATCTCAAACTGGGTTTTTCAAAATATATTCATAAATCATTGCTGTTTTGTGGTTGAATATGGTTTATTATTAGTCAAAATAGCTACATATTTCAGCAAATTTTACATATTTGTCTAAATTAAGCATTTTCAAGCATACAATTGTTTAAATGAACTAAAATATAAGGCATTCACAAGACTCATTCAAAGACAGTAATACTGTCTGTAGTATTCTACACTGGTCCCGGGGTGTCAGTAATGTTACTCGTCAGAACAACAGGCTTTTATTGCAGGTTTGCTTTATCTCACAACAGGCACAATAATCCCGAACGCGGCCCTACTGTTGCGGCCGTAGCCCATGCCAAGCTACAACTCAAATTTGAACCCCCGACACTCCTTCCTGTCCTCGCCCCACTCAGCAGGTGACAATGGGGTGTTGCATAATTCCAAGCGCGCAGTTAAATTGCGGCGAGACCTTCATCCTCGAGCCGATCCATTTTCCAAAATGAACAAATCGGAATGACTCCAAATGACATAATGGCGACAAGTATTACGGACAGATGATACTGCTGACTGTTGCATCACGGCTGATGACATCTTATTTTCATAGTGCTCAAGATGTCTCCCTTAAGTGCACGTGGCTATTTTGCTGGTGTACCGTGGATCATCCGGATAATGAGTACATTCTTCCTGTTTCCGTTCCTGCACTCGCTGCTGACCAATAAGAAAAGAGTGTCATGTGATTTTGCTGTGACGTGTTTTGATTAAATATTTTTGGAAAGATATTTCAGTCATGATGCTGGTTTTGAGTACTGGTCTGATTCCCTAAGCACGGGTAAATATAGAGGATAAAGCGGTGGATTTGAGCGGAGAGCACAGGAATAGAAGGGAGTAGCGGCAGCCGCTGACCTTGTAAATTCTTCAGATTAAGAGCACTAATAAAAAGGGGTCTTGGCAGTGCTTCGCTAATATGCGTGGTAATTTAAAGACTCTCCGAAAAGAAATGCCAGTGATATGTGGGCAGGCACATTAAATGATTGTGTGTGTGTGTGTGTTTGTGTGTTTTTGAGAGAGAGAGGAAAAAAAGGACACATCAACAATCTCCACGGATGAATCCTGTGGTAAAGCATCGTGGGCTTTCCAAGCAAACAAGTGGTGAGGCGTGCAAAAGGAATTTCAGGCCCTCTGAGAACGACGACCACACCATTCTTTCAAAGAGTCAAAAATCTCCTGCCACAAACGCACACACACACACACACTTGTCTGTTTCATAGCTGATTTGTTCTGTGGTCATGCATGGCGGTTTCTTAATTTACCTTGCGGCTGATATTAACTAAGTGTGCTTTTTTTTCTCTGCCAGCCTTTCTTCCTGGTTCGTTTTCTTTGTCTAAGGTTAGCAGCAGCAGCAGCCAGCAGCATTTAAGTAATTTAAACTTACATTGTCGTAACTTGGCAAGACTCTGGCAACAAAGCATAGCCAGAAGCTCCGGGTAACATTTTCTTTTGACACAGAGGGTTTGTTTGCAATAATTGTGCGACCCATATTTTAATCCTATTATCAGACAAAACCACATAACAACTAACAACACGCTTGTTTTCTCTGGTGCTTTGGGGCGTGTGGTCGAGTGGTGGTGGGGGCGGTGAGTTGTGCGAGGCGGGCTGCTGGAGCAGGTGACATCTGTGACCCAACACAACAGTGGACACATGCTTCTTCCTCAAAGGCAACTGGCACCCTGTCTGCCTCACTGGGCGCCTGCCAACAAACAACATTCACCTGAGCCAGTTAGAGCTGTTCTCTTTTTAGATTCATTTCAGCAGAAAGTACGGGACTTCTGTCTCAATTCCGGTCTGGTCCAGACCAGAATAAGCTAGCTAAGCATTTCTTCCAAAGCGGGATTCGTCATGGATGGAGGCCCCCTTTCCTTGGTTCATGTTAGACGGTAAACTATCTGAGCACCTCTGCTGGTTGCAGGCAGTGCACTTGTTATTAAGTTAGCAGTACATTCTAAGTATAGCCTCAAATGTATGCCTACTGACTGACTGAAAAAATGTTTTTTCCTTCATCAGATGATTTATCAAAACATTTCGCTTCAAGCAAAATTCATTTTCGGCATTCATTTGAAAACCCGGGCCATTTTTCCCCAAAGCAAATAATGTAAATCCAATTAATGTGTTCCAGACACACAAAAATATTAACAAAAAATACATTTTGGAGAGAATAATTATAATTTGACATGCTAAAAACAACAAAAATGACGACTGGATGGAAGTTGAGGCGGGGAACGAATTCAATAGCGTTTCTCACCTACTTTATCACATTTTTTTTGGCCTCATTGCGGCTTATGTAGAAGTCACACTCAAAAAAAGACAGTAAGTCACCAACATGTAGGGTTCTTTGTCTCGTTACTTGATTTCTCGGAGCAGTACAGTACAGCTACAGTGTACGAAAATCGAGGCAACATTTTAACAAATGTTTTTGACGAAAACCAAATCATATTAAAATTGGGGTGTACGAAAACAGTCCCTTTTTCTTACCAAATATCATGACATCATTACTATTAAAAAACATAAGGAAATAGCGGTGGCTGAGAATTACTAGCCGACAGAAGCCAGTAACTTCAACGACGGTGAAGGGCTGGTCGTCCAGCGCCATCGTCTCCATGATGAAATCACAGATCGCAAGCAACAAGGCCTGGGCGTCGTAGCGATGCTGGCGTTTCAGGTGACTGGGTAAGGTTTGATGTGTTTAAGTTCGAAGCTCAATGTTTTTTGTGTTTTTTTTTTGTTTTTTTTTTTTACCCACCTCATCGCGGAATGTTTGTAGTGCATTTGGCGAAACGTCTTCCTCTGAAACAGTGAGACGTGCCACACGATACAGTAGATGCCATGTTTGTTTACAAGTGAGCTCAGGGAAAGTTACGATGTGCTTGATTTGCTCACGCTAACCGACCTGCAGCATAGTACGGGTAATCTAGTACGGGTAATCTCGACTCACGGGAGCTGCTGTTGTTTTTATCGGTTATATTAGCTAACCAGATCTATCCGTATGACGTCCTATTTCCTCATATCGGCCTGATAATAATTCGTCTGATGATTATGGTGCATCCCTTGTTTGCATACTAAAACACGACTCATTGTCTTGAATTGCAGCTTGTCATGAAATTGCCTTGTGAAGCTTTGACCTTATTATATTTTCAACAGTTCCAAGAACAGACCTGTAAACTAGATGGCCTGTTTATCTTTTGACGACAGCGGTTGTTCCATTGGTCCTGACTTAAGCTTCGTGCTCCATTGACAAGCTGCAGACAGAAAGCAAAATCACTTTTATTTGCAGCAAAGCCTCTCAATTTGTCACCATGAGAACAGTGTCTCATTGCTGTGCCGCAACGCCTGTAGAAATACAGTTTATAATAAACCCTCAAAGCCCAGTTTTTAAAGAAATGAAAATGTTTAAATGCAAATTGACACACAGTCACGTTATATGCACACTGTGGTCCAGTTCTCCAACAACACATTATGATTAAAACAGTGTTTTTTGTTGACTAGGAAAATGTTTAGACTGAATATACATTTGCTAATTAAAATGAAATATTTTAATTATTTGTAGCCGTGACAGGTATTAGCACATGCTGTGGAATACTCATATCAGGAAGCGCAACTTCTCCTTATACAGAATTAGCTCGAGCGCACACATTCACACATGCACACACGCACATACTTGCTGATTACATACCAGCTGCGCATGCATGTTCCATATTAAATTGAAACCATGTGCAGTTCCACTCAATCAGATGATTGATCTTTCGTCCTGACTTTCTGAGCCATTATATACACCAAGTTATTAGTTGCCCCCAAAATTAACTGTTAATTAAAACAAAGACCCAGCTTTCTTCTAATTGAGTTCTAAACGCCATTCACTGGGCTGAATGTCGCTGTATAAAGATGAGGATAATAACACACAATTTATATTCCCTAGGATTGGCCATTGTATTGTAGTAATCCATGTAACGGTCAAGAATGACGGTTAAAGTCGCTTCTAATGAATGTCTCATGATGCAACATAACTGCATGTATACCCTAGGTTCCCAAAGTGGGGTACGCGTACCCCCAGGGGTACGCCAATAGTAATACGGGTACGTTAATAAAAATGACAAACAATTAGCGCCTAACACTCTGAATTACGAGTGTGCCTGAACGCCTCATGGTGCAATCAACTATGTTCAATGTTTGTAAAAGATATGGTGGATGATGACCAGTCCAGGGTGTACCCCGCCTGTTGCCCGAAGTCAGCCTGGATAGGCTCCAGCATGCTCCCTCAAGAGGAGAAGCGATATAGAAAATGGATGGATGGATGCATGTTGGATGATTCCTTATCTATTTATCAGTGCTAATGGGAAACTGTATCAAAATGTACCCATGCAAAATACACATTATGACCTAGAATGACTTCAAAATTAATTAACCAATGAACTATGTTCAATATTTGTATAAGATATGTTGGATGATTACTTATCTACTGTATTTATTAGTGCTCATGTGAAACGTTATCCAAAATATGACCATGCAAAATACGCAATTTTGACCAGAAATTACTATCAAATGAATACTATTTAATTGTGTTCAGTATTTCAAGCTAATTGACATCAAAATATCTGTGTTTTTTAAGTGTGCAGGAGTAGGGGGTACATGGCTTCAAGTCAAATGTCTGAAGGGTTACGCCGCTGTAAAAAGTTTGGGAACCACCGATGTATATATTATCATCTTTTCTCTTTACATTTATCCCGTAGTTTGTTGCTACGTTCTCATAAAGCCTTCTTAAGTCTCGCTCATCTTCTGCTGTTGACACTGTCGGTCTGTTTTTTTTACTTCCTGTGATTTTTGTTTTCCCGTCTAAGATGACGCCCGGTGGATTGTGTCAGTGTCGTGTGCAAGAATTGTCAGAATAACTTAGTAAAACTCTAACCTGCCTCCCGACCCTCTGTTGAACAACAGTGATCACATTCCATCGCTGTCTACCCTCCCATTTGGTGTGAGGCACAGTTGTGTAGTGCCATATCTCTGGCGATGCAGTGCTTACTTACTTACTTACTGTGGCTGACAGAGTGTGTGTCCAGAGTTGGCTACGCTTGGCTGCATCAGCGTAATGCTGCTGGCCAGCAGTGAAAGCACATATATGGAAGGCTGGGAGAGTTCTCATATAGCCAAGGGTTTTTTTTGTAGTTGTTTTTTCACATGAACGTGTTTGTTTGTGCATTGACCTTACAGTGCTGACCAAACTGCAAGAGGCAGCAGACCCAGACTGTGTTTCTGCAACCAGTTTGGAGACAAGCGGTGACAAAAAAAAAGAATATATCCCCTGTAAGAGATATTAGACCTTCTGGTTTACGATATACAGTATGATATATATTTAGATACTACTAGTACGACTAGTACCACTGCTAATAATGATTCAACTGGTAATGGTAGTACACTCATCCTTTGCGGTTTGAATTTTGCAGCTTCACTCTATCACTGTTTTTTAAAACATATTTTTTAAAACATTTTTAAACATATATCAAAAAAACCTTGCTGTGATGATAGCTCGTCATAAATACCGGAAAATGCGACATAGTCCAGTGTGACTGATGTATTTTTCCTCATCATGACGCATTTGTTACTGATGCTCCGTGTACTCCGGAGCCACTTATAGTCCAGAAAATACGGTATATATTCATATTTTATTTACAAAGCTTTTTTAATTGGCAAAAAATATAGGCAGATGAGTTATAGTAGGAAAATAGATGTGAAAACAGATAAAACCGGAAACGATGAAAGCACAACTAAAAGATGGAGTGCGCTTTGTTTTAATGGTATTTCCAAGTTCCTGTCTCATAATTTATTTTTTATGTTTTTACCAACACATCGATAGCACGCCCTCCTAAAAACAGTTTTACATGAATAAGCTTTTATGATGAATTATGCATTCCCTTAGCCTTAATTATGATAATTGTATCCCACCGGGAAGGGGATACATCGGATTACAACAGTACAGGTCATGATTTTATTTGATCACGTTCGTATCTTGTTTGCAACAGTAGTTGAACGTTCAACTTGCTGAAAATTGCATCTCTTTCTTCAGTTCAGATGAGGTTGACATTTTTCTCTTAAATTCAGGGTAATAGAAAGCACAGGTTAATTTTAATGCGTAGATAGAGCTGTTATGTGTACCTATAGGTGGGGTCCCATCGCCATGCAAGCCTTGTCAGGATTTATTGCTCTTAATCATATCTGTGCAAACTGAACCGGACCATATGATGGATAAAGTATTTTACTTATCCATTTATCTTTTTAGAGGCACATGAATTCATGTACACCCACATGCATAATCATGTGGCCTGAACGCTGGTTTACTTGGAGTGTCCGTCTGTTCTCACTGTTAAGGTCTTCTCTCCCACTGGCAGTCCAGATGGACCTGATCTGAGCATTGCACCTTTTGTCGGAGCAACACCATACTTTCCCTTCTGTCATTTTGTATTTGTGGGTCTCGGTGCATTGCAAAATACATTACTTGTTTTGCACCCAGCAGAGATCATGATCTAACAAGGAACATTGCCTTGTCAATGAATACCTCCTGCAAATGAGTAAAGAGACATGGTTCAAATATTTTGCATATTTTGCATATTTTGCATGAACGTTATCATTTATAAGCTTATGGACTTTTAACTTTACTTATTGGCTGTACTTTAGTTCAGTTCTCAAATGCGTGTATGCTTTTTGATCTATTATTTGGTGTTTGTTTGTCAGCATCATGCTAGCAAGGAGGAACTAGACAATCTAACAGTAGCATGAGCCAACGCTATAAATAATGCAGGCACCAAAAAAATGTGAACTAACTGGCTTAAGGACTTCAAGGCTCGTCCACCATGGATCTGCTTCAATTCAGTTCTCTTTTTTTGTCTTCCTGGCATAAAAATGGCATGTCTGTCATCAGTTTGTATTTCATTTGAGCTGTATTTGGCAGTAATGTGCACAAAGGGACAAAACATTGTGATGCCAGGTGCACTGTAATAATCTATGATCATACAGGTTAGCTGAGGATTGTGTTGTGATTTATGAACAGTGAAGTGTTTCCCACAGGGCTGCAATCTATGTGTGGCAGTGGTTTGCAGTGGGCGTGACATCTTCGTATAATTTGCATAATCGGCCGTGACGCATGTGCATGTCATTTTTATGGACACTGCGACAGACAAAAAGTGAGCAAAAGCATGAAAAGCAAAACAAATATGTTCAGAAATACAAATGAGCTTTTGTGTGTCACAAACAAGACACAGCCGCCCACAGTAGGACCCTGAGAAGAGCGATACATGCTAGTTTCAGTGATGTAGAATGAGATCGGGAGTTTGGTGAATTTCCTTTCTGGTAACTTCATTGTCAAATTAAGTTAATTGCTTGTTGTGTAAATTTAGTCTATTCAGCCTCTCGGGTACATTCTTTATGTTATGTCATGTAGCTGAATAACTTAATGCGTTACGTTGCCATATCGGACACCCATTCACCTATTCAGGCGTGTACTCCAATGCAGCTTATGTTTTTTTTTTCCCTCTTCATGATGCATTTTTTGACTGATGCGACTTATACTCTGCAGCGACTTATAGTCCGGAAAATATGGTAAAAAAAATAAAAATTAAATAAATCATGTCACCTGACATGGAACCCCCATTGTAAATAATTTAATGATTCAGTCAAAGTTATCTTTCTTGTTCTGTGTGGCCGTGTGCCGCAGTAACGATAAAACAAGTCCAATTCACTTGGGGCCTTCTGCTGGTGGACGCGCACGCACACGTCTTGTTTTCTTCTTCTTCTTCACAACACCTTTTGCTGTGAGTGTTGAGGGGAGTATGGGAGCGTCTTGTTTATCCTCAGCCGAGCCACTTCAGGTCACGTGACCATCCCTTTTGACTTCCTGCTCATTTTTCATCTGTAATTCAGTCATTTTTGCAACTCAGTTCTCATCATCTTGCCTGTGGGCCATTATTGCTCCAGGCTTCAGCTCCATTTGCATCCACTCTCTGGGCTAGGTACCCCTTTTCATTAACACTTCATTCAGTCCATGCCTTCTCCGGTAATACACCTCCCAACTATCCTCTGGTGTATTCTTCTGTATTGTACACACAGTATAAACTCCCTATAATGATACTACACTTACCACTTCTTTGTACTTCCTTCATAATTCTCTCTGCATATCTTTCCAACCCTCTTTCTTCCCCCATGTCTCTTCCTGCCTGTCGCCATCCTTCCTGCAGGATTTAATCATCCCTGTTCAGGGCTCCAGACGGCGACTAAATGGTCGCATTCTGCAACTAAAATATGATACATTGGGAGTGAATTTTTCATCTGGTCGTGCATGTGCAACCAGATAAAAGTGCGTTGAGTTGACCAGGGACGTCCCTTATTACCGTGAGTAGTAATGTGGAGTCCGTTGACGACAGCTCGTCTCAGTCGAAGCCAGTTGATGCCACCGTGTGCGATCGCTCACGTTTAACTTACACTACCGGTCAAAGGTTTGAGAACACTTCCATTTTTGCAGTTATGTATTGAAATTCAAGTCGTTCAAGCTCAGTGAATAGCTTGAAGAGGTACAAAGGTAAGTGGTGAAATGCCAGAGGTTAAAAAAAAAAAAGGTAAGGTTACCCAAAACTGAAAAATAATGTGTATTTCAGGATTATCCAAAAAGGCCTGTTTCAGTGACCACAAAATGGGTCAGCAATTGAAAGGTGTTCTGCAGAAATGGAGGTTGATCAAGCCTTTGCAGTTGATGCAACTGATTCCTACAGGTGTTCCATGTTCTGGAGTACTTACTACCTCCTCTGTCTGCATAAAAACAGTGTTCGGAACACGGAGGGTGGTACTTCACCCTCATGAACGTCAGTTGAACAGTATTGTGCTGGAGAAAGTAATTTGTTGCTGCAAAAATGGCAAGAAAAAAGGGAATTAACGATGGAAGAGAGAAAGACCATCTTAACACAAAAAAATGTAGGTTTTTCCTC
This sequence comes from Dunckerocampus dactyliophorus, assembly GCF_027744805.1. Lineage (NCBI taxonomy): Eukaryota > Metazoa > Chordata > Actinopteri > Syngnathiformes > Syngnathidae > Dunckerocampus > Dunckerocampus dactyliophorus. The sequence goes on along the minus strand of NC_072837.1, from coordinate 7,730,266 downwards.
CAGAGTAATTGGAGTGTTCTAAAACTTTTGACCGGGAGTGTGCATGTAATGAAATGAGAGGAAATGTGAATATTTACTTTGCAATTTTAAGTTAGGGCAGGGTTTCCACTAGGATTTTTTTGAAGCTGTGGTGGGGGGCTGGATGGGAGGGCGGACTGCTGCCACTGTGTCACGCCGCTGCCGTGTCTGCATTTTTTTTGTAATGACAAATAGCAATTTCTATGACGTATTTAGTCATTAACTTGTTTACCTTTTTTCAACAACTAGCAGAACATGAACTGAGAACATTGCAAAATTGTTAATTTAATGGCAAAGTTGCTGAGAGCGCTGCCAACATTGAAATGATACTTTATTTACAAAGCAAATCTCCCCTCAGTGTGCTCATTTGTCATTAAATACAGGTGTCATGTTTGAATAGAACACTTATAAAAACACTAAGAGGTGAAGCAAATATGCTTTGGTGAACTACTCAACATCAGCTGGTGAGTAACCTGCTGGAGAGCCGTGTGATAGCGTACACACTTTGTGTTTCCGTTGCACAACTTTGACACACAACTAGTGTTTTGAAGACAAGCCATACGTTTTATAATGATAACAAGAGAGCAAGATTGTTAAGTGACACTTTAAAAAAGTTGTGATGATGATAGATGTATCCCATGCACGTAGTGGCCACTTGTAGCTCCGAGCTCGCTACACGCCGCCAGCCGGACATATTATGTGTAAACAAAAATGCCAGAAAGTGGAATGAGATTGAAACGTGAGTGATCACACACACGGGCGTAGATAGGCTTAGCATTTGACAAGCTGTCGTCAGTTGACTACGCCTTTTTACGGGCTATTGTTCATTCTCCTGATAATAAAAAAAAAAAAAAACAAAGTGATTCCGGTGCATGCTTATCAAAATAAGTACGCAGTGAAACATTGTTATATTAAAAGTAATTGTGGTCAATATGTGCCTAAATAATAAGCTACACTGCATGTATCTACTGTATATGGCATATACTGTATATCCATTCATACAATATATTTCTTTTAATTGTTTTCAAGTTTAAAAACACCCCTAATTTTTAAGGAGTGGCAGCTTTTATTTTGTAGTGGCGCACCGCCACGATCAGTTACATGTGGTGGAAACCCTGTAGGGCCAGTGTGCTCCTAGTAAAAAAAAAAAAAAAAATAGTCTGGAGCCCTGCTGTTTCTGCTTGCCTTGTCACATTTTGCCCGCGTGCACATCTGTCCAGGCCCCGTCACACAAGCGCACCGCTCGCCAGGCTGACATCTCGCCGCAACGCTGAGGGCTTCTGATGCCCGTGACACATGCACTGACCTGTCCCTTCACTCCTCCATGCTTTGACATCATCAAAGTGGGGCGCACTCCCGCCTCGGGGGGGGGCTATTAGTGGTGTGATAGGAGCAGGGCTGCAACTAATTATTATGTTCTTCGTCGATGAATCTGAAGCTTGTTGTTTTGATTCATCGAGTAATCGGTTAGACCCGAGACAGACCAAATCAACGTGAACCAAACACAAACCGCTAGCGCTTTGCTCTGCAGTAAATCAGAAACGAGGCAAAAATGTCAATAACTGTTTTCCAAAGTAAAAACTGATGTGTTTGAATTTCTTGTTTTGCCCAAAACACAAAGATAACATGCAAAGATAATATGTCTACGGTCTTGGATGTCTAAGGAAATTAAAAAATATTCACATTTCAGAGGCGGAATCAGAGGATATTTCCATTTTTAAATCAAACGATTAATTGAATACCAAAATAGCTGTTGATTAATTGGATCATTGATTAATCATTGATTCGTTGTTGCTGCTCCAGATAGGAGCCACATCTGATATGTACAGTTCTACCTCTGTTTTTGTTTAAGAAAATACATTCCATATAGAATACTTATAGTTTTACATGCAGAAAAGAATGTGAAATGATTATAAATGACAAATTAAATGGACTGTGATTGGCTGGTGACCAGTTCAGGGTGTACCCCGCCTCTCGCTGGATGTGAGCTGGGATAGGCTCTAGCATACCACCCACACACACACACACACACACACTCACTCATTCGTTAAATGGATAAATGAGCATTTAACATTTCATTATTTTTTGGATTAAATATTGTTTGTCACCTTCTTTATCAAATTGCTGGCACTCGCAACTTTCTTTGGCCCCATGGCAGGTTATTGAGCAGTCATAAAATGCACGGGCAGTGAGTCGCCGACACGCGATATGATAGAGTGCGTGTAGGCATGGGCCGGTATGAGATTATGATGGGATCACGGTTTGACGGTTTCACGCGTTATATTTATGATATGGCTGTTTTTGGGAAGAGAGACTGCATCAGTGCTATTTTCTTTAAGAGCACATACACAAGGGGAGCCCCTGACTCCCTGTGCTTCCCTTTGCCCACACACGATGGGAATATTACCCCCTCCACCCTAGTCGAACCTTGATGTATATAATAATGAAAACCCAAGGTTGATGAAAAAAAGAGGCAAGGCCTCCTTTTGCTTGTGGAAAATATTGGACGTAGCATAGGTCAACATGTTCTGGGTTCCTTAACAACCACATGCAAATCAAGCCACAGGCTCATTAGATGAGGACAAGAATATGCTTTAGTCACACAAAAGAGGAATCTGTCACATTATGCAGTGGAAGGTGGCGTATAGGTCGGAATAATGGACTTTTGCTGGGTGAGGTGATTCTGCCTTGTCATTAACACTCTAATGGAAGACTTGTACACGTTTTCAATATATTTGGGAGGATTTTAGCTGATATTTATTTTTAGATCTATTTTAGATCTCTGAAAATGTGGAAATCAATCTGTCAGCATCATAACAGTTAAGAATTTCACATTCTCAACTGTCAAACTGTCTAAAAATAGTTATTTACTATTATTAGTAAAACAGAATAACCATGTCTATGACTCTCATGATGAATGATGTCGTGTTTTTAAAATGACTCCAAAGTGGGGAAAAAAGCTGAAAACTTAATTTGGTAGGGCTGGGCAATATGGACTAAAACTTATATCCCGATATCTTTAGCTTGAATATCGACATACGATGTATATCCCAGTATTTTTTAAGCAAAGTGAGTTTAGACAAAATCAAACCCAAATATGGATGTCAAGTTGTTTTATTCAAATAAATACTTAGCATGACATGTTATTTTACCCAATTTTAAAGCTTCATGCAGGATGCACATGAAAAAAAAAATCTCATCTAAAAAATTGAAAATAAAGTAGGCCCTTCTCTTTTGGAATTAAATATAGAAAAAGTCAAATAGAATCTTTTTTGTTACAAACTATTGATCAAATCCTCAGCTAATAACAAAATATGAAGGAGTGCCTGATTTGAAAGGAAATTTGAAAATGTCAGCAACTCAAAAATCGATATCAACGCTATGGTTGGTTTTGATATCCGTCCATCCATATTATTAAAGTAATTATTGGCATTTTAAAAATATAGATATATAGCCCAGCCCTACAATTTAGTAATAATACAGCATGGAAGACACTTTTAATATGTGACATAACACATGGACGAATCCCAGTGTGTAGAAACGTATCAAACAGCTGTATTTTAACAACAAAACTTCATTTTTGCATTCATAAATTCATTAAAATAGACCGGGACTTTTATTTTACTGAGGCGCTGCGGCCCGATCCATTATGTAGCGGAAACGGTGCAGTCTGCCAGTGCATTTTCTGTTTTATGTCTCAGGGAGTGTTTTATATCATAATATTATATTTATTTTAGTATTTACTGTGTATCCTAATTATTGTTAAAACCTCTCATCGTTATCCAGTTCCTTTTTGGTCTTTTGACGTGAACGCTAGCAGGGTGTTTTTGAGTTGCAATACCTTAGGGAGACAAGCTGGCTAGACCGGTGAGAGGCTGAGATTAGATCCTCCCCTGATGTCAATGATCTCCAGCCGACAGAGCATGCGGCTGGAAGGGGAATGTGAAGGAGAGCCTATTAGGATCCAGCCACACTGATCCCTCCATCCAGATTGATGGGTGAGAGGACTCAGACCGTGGCAGGCAGGCGGTGTTCATTAATGCTGAGGCCACGGCTATAGAGTCCAATCAAGGGACTCGGCACACAAGCACTCTCCAATGCTAAAGATATCCACGCACACAGAGCTAGTCAAGCAAAGAAACAGGCGGGCCAAGCGTGGGCACTGATGGCTTCACTGCCTCAATTGATGGCTGCTTAGAGGAGAGTGAAATGGTAGCGCATGAAAGAGATGGAGCGGTGGGCCCGGCTGCATCAGTGACTCTCTGATCGTCTGAGCTCAGCTCCACTTGTGTTCCATCACATTAACCCACATGCTGCCCCATAGGTTTCCATTGAAAGTTTGAACCCTACAAATGACATTGCCCGCAACTCTCTTAAAAGCTGGCAGCTGCTGGATGCTGTAAAAAGCAGTACTGCATCAGGCTGAGTCAGTAGTAGTATACTGACCCAAATACAACATACGATGCAATACCAACCGATCTGAATAAAAGATGATCTCTTTTTCGAGAACTGTTTATAATATATATATTTTTTATGACAAAATCAAAGCCAGAAAAGGACACAATCATTTTTAAAATCAGGTTTTCAATATCAGTGAAGTAACAACTGGTAGATCGCAAGACAGTTGATTGAGTCTGCATTATTGTTTGTATTGCAGTGGATCCCCACAATTCACCTTTTGCAACCCCGCAAATTTACAGATTTTTGGTCAAAATTTTTTAAATGTTATTTATTTCTCTACAAGCTGCAGGCTGCCTGTACGAGCCACTGGTGATGGGATTTTTTGATCGGCATTGAAAGGCTTTGATCAGCGTATGCTGATCACATACTTTCCCATGGGATTTGGCCTATACTGATTGATAGCCGATGGACCGCAGCATCTATATAAAATGTATAGATACATCTAGACCCCAAATATAAGACCCATCCATCCATCTTCTATACCGCTTATTCTCACTCGGGTCGCGGGTATGCTGGAGCCTATCCCAGCTGACTTGGGCGAGATAAACCCTGGACAGGTCGCCAGCCAATCGCAGCCAAATATAAGACGATTCACCTTTTTCAGTCACTTTTATTGGGAACAATTATCGCCTTAATCCAGTAATAATGGTTAAGACAATGATAAGTCAAATCTAACAATCATAAGAACACTGATGGGAACAAACACCCCTTAAATGGAAGTCTGTGCATTGGGTTTATGTCTATTTGTATACTTATTCAAATATTGACTTACTCTCCAGAAACTTGGATGTTATCAGCAGTGTGTGCATTGATTATAACACCTGTTAGGTGGCGGCATTGAACTCTGTATAAACAAGCCACAGGCCTTGCAGGTATCGCGCAGAGGAGGGGGGGGGGAAGCGTATTGAAGGCAGGTTGCCACTGACCTGTCCTTGGCCCAGTTTGTCAACACTGCTGGGTTCTTTGTAAGCCGACTGCTACTAAATGATGGGCATGCGGTAATTCATGTAAACGACAGCTGGTTTAACAGTAGTTTGTGATCCTTCGCTTAAGATAGACTATGTGAATTTTCCTGAATGCTTCTATCATATGCTTTATTTGGTTTGAGTTGCTTTCACTCTGATGATGTCTGGAGATGTTCTCACATAAATACTATATTAATGATGCCCTCTCTGTGGCCCTGCGTACTACAATTACACCATGTTTACCAGTGTTGGTCTTTAAAAGAATGAAACCAGAAGACGGCAGATACAGTCTGTCCTCCATTATCTCTACCTTCAGATATTTCAATGATGCAAACTCGTGTGAAATAGAAATCATGAGTATCAGTTGGAAGGTTTTTAGAATTGAGGTTTGATATAACTGTGTGAAAAATACCTTGAATCTTGTCTCTGTTAAAATAGAGAACTGTGCCGATTTGGTAGATCTTCATACAAAAAGCTCCACGGAGGAAATAGTAAAAAAATGGTGAAATTTGTAGGAAGGAACAAAGCCAACACTGCGTGGGCTCTCTCAAATGCAAGTGAGCCTGCCTTTCATTTGGTACACACGTTTTTCACTTTTTTGTGCCTGTTAAGAATTGTAAACTCTTGCTTAAAAATCCCTACAAACCCTTCTGCTAGGTTGATATGGACGTTGTCCTCCGATTCCGGATCAACATTTGCAACAACATAAAAGTGACTATGGCAATTATTAGATTCGATTCAGCTCCAGAAGCCTCCCTTCCCTCTCTTCAATTGCCAATGTTCACTCGCGACACAATCCAAGTTTCAGCCCTAAGTATTACGGGTGCAAAGATACACAAAATTCGATACGCTTGTGTTACGGTTTGATATTTTTTCGATACAAAAAATGGTATGAATGTGGGAGGCGGAGCTCAGTGGCTCTGTGCTTGGCAGTGCAACCTAAGCCAGAGTAGTTGATCGAGTCTCACAGCACACAACTATGATGCGTTCAAGGGCAGCCGAACAAAGTGTGAAATATTTATGCTCGACGAAAAAAATGATCAGTGAAGCACAACGACGTAAACATGTACAAGATGTGGGCATTTCTAACAGGGGTTAGAATGTATACTGTACATTTTACCTGTATTATTGGGTATTCATGAATTATTCGTAACTTTTAGTTATGTTTTTTAAAAATCAGAGAAAAAATGGTAATTGACCAAAAATCTGTGAAATTGCTGGGCCTGGAATGCTGAATCGCGACTGCGCAGGGATCCACTGAACATCCTAATTCCTTAATCCAACATTTTTAGCACAGTCCACTTACGAACCTGTTATAGCGCTTTGTACAATTTCCTCCTAAATTCTCATGAGACCAAGTTGTAAATTGTGCCGGAATGGTCCTTGTAGACAAGGCTGATGGCGCACGTTAAGCATTTATCTGTTTTAAAAATAGCGCCTGTGCCAGTCAAACTGCTGCCATCCCTCCTATTAAGTATAAAAAAGAGATTTTCTGTCATCTAACCGGAAAAGCTGCCATCATCGCCCTCTTTCAAGTCTTGATCGTTTGCGCTACCATGCAAACACTTTGCTTTTTAGTTTGATTTTTTGGGTTTTTTTTTTTGTTTTACGTTTTCTTTCCCTTCAGTGTCTGTGTGTGATCACATCACGCACTGACACCTTTCACCAGTTTCATTACATGATGCATGTGTGTTTGAAGCTCCAAGTGGCTTTTGGACACGATGTGCCACAGGCAGAAAGGTTCTCCCCTCCCAATGCGGGGGAATGGAATCCGAGCAGGCTCTGCTCCATCCATCAGGAGTGTGGTAATAAATTCCAGGAGGCTGAGCATGCTAACAAGTTCATTATTCCAGCTTGGTTTAGGAGTAATTACCATTTTGCATCCAAAGCTATTCCAGACTGGGTCGCTGTTGTCAAATTAAGCCAAGTGTGAACGCAGATAAATATTTGCATTTGCGTGCATGCGCAAGGTGGGCCTTGGTGACAGATATTGGTGCGGCCATGTTTTTTTTTGGTGCTCAGTGATCAAAGAGCGACTGCATAAAATTTCATCAGCTCATTAGGCAGCAATATTTCATATCATGGGGGTCATTTCAGATAAAAGTGAGCAAAAAAAGCATCAATAATTAAGGGGGAGAAAAAGCCCCCCTGTTCGCCTGTAGTCGTGTAATTTCCACAAAAAGCAAATTCTCACATGCGCATTTTTCGACAGTCCAGTCAGTTCATTGATGTGCGAACTGGCATTTAGAAATTCAGATTGATTCCTTGAAAATGTCAGCGATTTGACTCCTTTTTCTGTCCCAATTTATATCTTTGACAGCAAGTTAAATGCTAAAATATCTGACGTCACATCAAGTCATTTACCCTCGCAATATAGCATTTAGTCATAATTCCTAGAGCACACCTACCGTTATGGATTATTAATGCACAAAAAAAAAAACCTTCGACCGCATTAAGTCGAAATACACATATTGTTCCTAATCGTCAGAAATTATGCATGCGTGCTATAGTTTTGCTTCTGCAGTGCATGAAGGCACATTAGTGTTATAACCATGATAAATAAGACCCCTGCAGCCTTTAACACACAGCCAATATATAGCAGAGAAGACACATGCTGTGAAGACAAGTTAAAAAAAAATCCATCAAAGCTTACTGCTTTTCTTCAAAGCTTTCAGTTTCTAATCAGCGTGAAAATGGATTTTCAAATAAATGAGCAGTATTGCCAAATGTGCTATGAGACACATTCTGCAGCCCCCAGATTAATTTGTACTGGGAATGAAACATTACCACAATATTGTCTGTGTATTGTGAGTGTTCACCTCATGGTATTTATCACGGTGGGCCTTTGTTGTCTTCCAAACAGACGTTCTGGAAGTCTGCGGTTGTGCACGGACTGCCGGTCATCCTTTGAGAGGGAGTACGGGCTGGCTACATAGGTAGGAAGGTAATTGGAAAAAATATGCAGAAAATAAGACGAGTTAAGTACAAAACCTGTAGACGGGATTTTCAACACATTAATTTTACAGCAATTGCTTTTTTTTTTCCCAAGTGGGTATAGTTTCAAGACACAGGGCAGCCACTAAAATGGAACACTCTCCATTCCAGGACGTTGGCCAACTTCCAAATGATTTTACCTGTAGGTTTGTAAAAAAAAAAAAAAAGTCTTTAAAAAGTAACAATTTCACATTCTTAACAGTCATACAACTGTCAAAGTAAGAAAATTGTTTTGTGCTTCGACTTTCGCGGCTTCACTCTATTACGTTTTTTCAAAATATATTTATTTAAAAAAAAGCATCGCTGTTTTGTGGTTGAATGCAACCTATACTAGTCCAGACATATGCATATTTAAGCAAATTAGACACATTTCTCGCCTAAATCAAGCTTTCCCACACATAGGAATTGCTAAATGAACTAAAATGCACATCTAAGGCATTCAGAAGACACATCCACATGTATCTAATGCAGCAAAATGGATGTATGTGTGTCAGTGTCGCCAGGTTTGGCGAGAGACACAAGTGACTAGCTCAAAAAAACAAGTCCAAACAGACGAGAGGATACACGATATTGGGTTCATGTGAACGCAAGGTTTTTTTTAACACTACTTTTCAGAAAACTTCAACGGCAAAATATAGAGCTGGACAAACCTACTTTTTATTTAACTGAGTCACAAAACAATGCAGGTACATCTTGGAATGTTTTATAATTTGGCATGCATGACCTAAGCATGCATGACCTAAGCATGCATGACCTAAGCATACATGACCTAAGCATGCATGACCTAAGCATGCATGACCTAAGCATACATGACCTAAGCATACATGACCTAAGCATGCATGACCTAAGCATGCATGACCTAAGCATGCATGACCTAAGCATGCATGACCTAAGCATACATGACCTAAGCATGCATGACCTAAGCATGGTGCTTTTAACGGTTGCACTTCTTTCCACAAATTGAAATAAAAACTACAAATGCTAAAAGTTAAAATGATGACGGCAGTTGTATTTGCCACGAATAATCATTTATGTTCTTGTGTAGTTATGTAAAGACACGTAAAATAGATTGCTGTTTTTATTTATTTATTTTACAAGGATATATTGTTTGTTTATTGTTTATGCGAACAACTCCAGTTCCTGTGATGCTTAGAGTGTGGAACCAGGAAGTAACGAATTTCCGAAATAGACAGTATTACACTGTTTGATAGAGGTCATATTCAGCGATCATGTTTTAATCTGACAAATCTTAACCAACTTTGACCAAATATAGACTTATGCTACTACATATATTACTACAACTTCTGCTCGGACCTTAACAGCGTCTGCAGACACACATCACGAGCATACGAGTTACGCTAGGAACACTGAGGTGGTTTGGATTGCAAGGTTTATAGTGTCCGCAAACCACTTAATGTGCGGTTCCATTTAGGGCTGCAACGATTCATCGATGGTTAATCAATTAATTGGGTAATCAACAACTCTTCTGGCAATCTATTAATCGTTTTTTGATTTAAATGAGCAGTATTTCCAAATGTGCTATGAATGTGCATTCTGCAGCCCCCAGATTAATTTGTACTGAGAATGAAACATTACCACAGTTTTGTCTGCGTATTTTGAGTGTTCACCTCATGAAATGCAATCCACACATTCGTTGTTTGATCTTAAACCTGATTGGACATCAGATTCGAAAATCTGTTGTCTTGCTGTCAATTACATGATAACGGTCACATTCATCAAATACTTTGAATGGGGACATACTTGACTCAACACCCAACCATCCATTTCCATGCCGCTCACCCTCATTAGTGTCGCGGGGGTACGCTGGAGCTTTCTTAGCTGACTTCGGCCGTGATTTTACTCAACACATTCAGTATTTTCAAGTCATCAGACTGAAGTCTGAGTCAAGTCCCGAGTCATTGACGTCAAAGTCCAAAGCGAGTCTTTGATGATATTCTCGAAGTCGACTCCAAGTTGCGTTGCATGGCTTGAGTTCATACCTCTGACAGATGGGCCTAGCATATCTCACTGGGATTTCTAAACTCAAAATCTCTTTTCTCACAGGAATATAAAAAAAAAAATAAAGAAACAAATTTCTACAGGGTTAGAATTTAGTTTCTAGGTAACTGTGGTTGCCGTTCATCAGGAGCCCTCAAGGTAAAGAGATGGCAAAAGAGGTGCTTTGTGGCAAAACAGACAAATGAGCGGACAAAAAAGGCAAGATGACAGATTGGCCCACATGCAGGACAAATATTCACAGAAGGAAAGCTTTTTTTTTAGTCACGTAACCACGCATTATTGCTATCAGAACACTTTATTTCAAGGAAATATTAACAAGGACGACAATGACTTTGTAAATTGATGAAAACCGCTGATGTTCTTTATCCCATCATTTTGTTTGTCACCACCGTTGATGTTCGTTATTCTTTCCGTCGTCACATAACCCGCCCTTTTGTGCCTTCTGGCAGCCAGTCAAGTCTATGACATTGATGCAGGATAGTCTTAACACGGTTCCCCATTTGCCTCCTCCGACTGGGAGTTGGGATATTTATAATCTTGGGGCACCAGTTAATGGTATTTGCAAAGTTAAATCAGTTTAGTGCATGTTTTCCATAATGGCTTTGACTGCGTAGCACTGCCAGCGGCTCCGTCTTGAATGGTGGAAGGATGGCTCTAATTTGGGCTAATGGGTGAGTCAGCCGTCATCATCATGTGTCCCTCGATGGACTGCGGCATGTCACACACACACACACACACACACACACACACACACACACACACACACACACACACACACACACACACACAATGGATCAAGTCCATGGTGACATTTGTAAGGGGGAAGGGGGCCTTCTCAGTTACAGGTACACGAAACATAGACAAAGAGGTTAATCGCTGGCTAACCTAATCAAATCATTTGTCATCGGATGAAAGTGTTTAACCTTCCTTTGGGCAACTGTCTGGTCCAGATAGCCGCGGAAGTGTGAGGCGCACGGCTGTCAAATTGCTGCGAAGTGATTATGCACGATAAATGACTGCTGCTTTATGTTCCGATCGACTCATCTGCTTGAAAATAAAAGGTGAACACATGATTCACAATGTGAGGTGGGTGCATAGTAGGACATTTAACTGGGGCGGGCAGAGTGGGGGGGGGGTTGGTTATTAAGATGAGTGTGCCGGGGGTGGTTGTTATGTGGATTAAGCAACATGTCCGATCCCCGGCGGCGTGGCGTCTTACTGAGGCCAGGCAGGAGTGCTGCAGTGGCTAGTTTACATTCCACAGTCGGCTAAGCTTCACCAACCTCTGCTCTGCTTAGACATGCACACATTAATACACCCACTCACGCCTGGATGCAGTATATGCTATGTTCTGTAACACTGCAGTTAATCATTGGTATATATAAATTGTTTTTTGTTTTTGTTTTCTTACAATGTGACAAATGTTGAGTACTTTTCAGAAAACAGGATGATTGGTCATACATACTGAATGCATGACTTTTTTATTTTTTAAATCAATGAGACAACATTAATATCTATTGACTGTGTAGCCTATCAGAACATTGATGGACGGCGATTTCCTTAATTTTGTGTGATGGGCGATTGGCCAATAATTACGGATGAAACCGATCTTATCCACCGATCTTATCTACCTCAGCCAAGGTCTGAAAGTCAGCCACTGTGGCCTTTTGCTCTGCCAGGCTGACAGCTAGCAATCGAGCTAAGGCTAAAGCTGAAGCTAGACCCAACACAGAGCCAGGCAGCGGCCCGCTGTTGACGCTTATGAGCAGTGAAAAGGGCAAAGCTAAAGTTATGGAGTTCATGGCATTGGACGACCAGCCATTTTCGGTCGCTACGCAGTTTATTTTTGGCAAGAGGCTCAAAGCAGGACTGCGGCGTAACCTGTTGTGCAAGTTTTGTTTGTTTTTAACGGCACTATGACAGCGTTTACGCTGCTTCACTGCTTGTTTAGGCAATTGAGTGTTATTACGATGCCCGCTGACATCATGCTATTTCTGAGTGAAATAAGGACGAGGGGCTTGTTTATTCTTGCTCCCAGCTTGTCAACAGACATCTTTGCCACATACTGTCTAATTGTGCAAATTAAATAAAGGCATCCGAAAAAATATATTGCATTAATAACCAGGGCTGTCAAAAATAAAGCATCAACCGCGCGAACTAATTTATTTCATTAATTGCGTTTACATTTTTTTGTGTAATTAACACATGCACACCAGAGCAAGCACGCCTCTATGTTATGGCAGCAGACTGAAGCACAGTGGAGCGTCCCCCCCCAGTCACACAGAGTCTGACGCTCTTTTGTAACTTTATTCTGGCCTGAACACAACACCGTATACTGCATGCATCTCCACCTCGCACACGTCTCCAGTCCTTTCATCCTGCTAATGACACTTCCTCATTCTCAGAACCTTTTTTCCTGCTTTTGAAATTTGTTCCAATTACCTGTAAGATGAAGTTGCTCGTTACATAGTTTAAATCCCCACCCCCTCTAAAAAACAATGATTTTAAACATTGATGTTGATCATCTACTAACAAGCGTTAATAGGAGAAAATTCTCCTATTTCCTGAGCTAAATAAGGTCCTTCAAATCCTCCTGGGGGATTATTATGACTTGACAAGTGAATCATCTCAACGCTTTAACTGTCATTGAGAAGAACATTAAGCAACATTTAATATAGTTTACGGCTTTAATACTCACATCTTTGTGATGAAAAGCGTCACTCACAGCTTCATTTCTAAAAGCGCAGTACAAGTCATCCCTCGCTGCAGCGCGGTTCGAATACCGCTCCCAAATATTAATTAATGATTTCAATTAAAAAAAATGCATATTTAAGCAAATTGTACTTTTGTACTTATTCTTGGCCTAAATTAAGCATTTTCAAGCATAAAAAATGGCTAAATGAACAAACTAAATCTACTAAAAGACAAATACAAGGCAGAAGAAGCATTCAAATTGTGTGTATTACTGTTTTCTACATTGGACACGAGGTGTCGGTAATTGTTGGGTGAGACACGCACTACACACGTCACGGGGTTTCCCGGGGAACACACTTACTGTGACACTGCTCAACCAGGAGTTTTATTTACGTCTTAAATGGCATATTTACTCTTATTTTTTCTGCTATATTGCGTAATAGCAGTGCGAAACTATTTGAAGCCGCCACCAGGCAGAAGTACGCTGTCCAGAAAAAGAGTTTTTTGTTATCTTATGTTTAATATGGCTTATTTTCTCTGCTTATATCTTGGGTAATGCAAATGTAAAGGTGACTATGGGTGTTATTTCATGTCTTCAGGGCTCTAATCATCTTCAAAACTGTATTTAGAAGATCACAAACAGGTTTTCTATGCCGCAGTCCAGTCTGGGAACCAGTTCACCGCGATAAATGAGGCACGACTGTACTGCATTCTCTGTGGCACCGACACTTGCTGTGCTCTACGTTTGTTGTGAAAGTGAAAAAGGTTGACACATTCGCTAGTTTTGATAAAAAACTGTTTTCCTCTCACCTTCTCCTCTTCTCTTCTCTTCACTACCCTCTTCCGGAATCGATGTGCACATGTGCAGTAACATGGAATTGCATGAGAAGGGAGGTGGGAGTGGATTTTGATGTCGTTTTAAGCACGTGATTTAAGACTAAAACAGTTATATGTACTTTAAATCCAATAATCGGTTTTTAGGATGTATCACGTGTTTGGGGGCCCCTGGAAACTTCGGGGCCCGAAGAAATTGCCTGTGTTTGCCTAATGGTCAGCCCGCTCCTTGCTCATTAGAAAATTTAGCCAAGCTATCAGTTTCTGAAATACTGGGCACAATTGGCCAATGATGTATTGTATCAATAAATGTAAGGATTTTTTTTTTATTTATTTTTTGGTTCAACTGCTACACACCCTTAATCAGCAATTATCGCCACACAATGGACATCACTTTTAATGATCCATTAATTGACAAACTTGGTATTTCATATGCAGGTCCACAGAAGCTTCTATATTGGAAAGACTGAAACTTGAATGACTTTTGTTTTTAATTTGTAACTTTTAAGCACACACACTTACTGTAAAAATGCTACCGCAATTGGCTCATTTAAATGCATTAAATGCATCCCACCCTGAAAGCACTAGTTTGATCATAAGGACATACCTGATTGGTGCTTTTTGTTTACCTCATAAAAAGCTTGTGTGTGATGTAATCATGTAATCATGCAGCAACAAATGTCTTTCAAACCCAACATCACAAGACCAAAACATGATATTTTCCCAAATGTAACAGATTTGATCAGCTATAACACCTGAACCAATCACCCCACGTAAACCACACATCCTCTGCCTTCCCCGAGTCATCTCAACAGCACCACTGTGCTTCTTGCAATGGTGGAATGGTGAATCTGTCCCAGGGGAGGAGCCAAGGCATTTACAACTGTACAGAGCGGTGTAGACTTATCACCTCCGACCCCCCAAGAGACCTATTATCAGGGGTCTGAGATTTGGTCTCGAGGTGGCTTGACTGCTCTGTGTGCAACCTACAAAAGATTAGTTACGTGAACTGACTACTTGAAGGAGGGTGGTGTTGCTGGGTGGTAAGGTGGTAACTAATTTCTTCTGTGCATCATCACACAGTGTTCCGAGGTAGATCGGCATTTTGCTTGTAAATCCATCCCATTTAAATAAATTAAAAAAATACTTTCTTGAAAACAGCTGTCAGTTTAAGCTCAGTACAGTTATCATCCGTTACATCCCACACAATGCCCAACTCTCTTGAACATAATCAATAAAAAGGGCTTAATTGCCATATTGTCACTGATAGTGTCCCAAATAAACGTCACTAAAAGCTTCTAGGGGTGTCGTGAACTGATATCAGCCAAAAAAACTGAATAAAATTATATCTGCCTTCATCTAAAATCTCCGATATTGGATTGAAGCAGTGCTTTCCAGACTCCGCAGCAGCATTTCTATCCAGCATGCAGAACCACAGCTGATCACAGAACTGGGGAAGTTTAATACGACCAACCTCACTGTGCATTTGTAGAAGGATTTTCGCAACCACACGGCTTCCTGAAACACCCGCATTTGCAAAGCGTGAGAAACCCCCATGGGACGGCAAAAAGTCATTGGCTGTATGTGTCATGTGTAGGTATGTTTTTCTCATACCTAATGTAACTGGCTGTTAATCTCTGTTTGAGTAATATCACTTTATCAAGCCTTTTCTAACATTCCACGCTGCTGAACAAGCAACACGTATGTATGATGTGTGCTGATCTGTGATCGGTATCGGTGGATATTCACGGCTTCAATATCGGAATCGAATCGGGATTGAAAAAGTTGTATCGGGACACCCCTGAAAGCCTCATCGGATACTCAGTCCAGAGACGGTTGACCTGAAGGAAGAGGCGATAATGGCTGACTAAAAACAGTGTCAACAAAAATCTTGCCAAAATGCAATCCCTGCAATTTAGACAAACAACAGAAAATCGATGAATACAGGGCTCAAACAGCAGGCAGAGAGGAGCAGCGTATTACCGCTGTTCTTTGCAGCCAAAATTGACTGCCTGCAACACACCGTTGACTCTATGACTGTGGTCCTTGGAATTTCTCTCTTGTGTCTATGGGTTATTGTGTTAGACGTACAGTCCTATTTAGTTTTTTGATTGATTGACTGAAATCAATCGCAGAATTGGCCAATAAAAACGGAATTTACTGTTAAACGCGGAATCTCGCATGAAGTGAAATGATGTCATCGTGACGAGAAGGAACGTTCGTGTGGGGAAGTATTTTCTCGGCATACCGCTCAATCGTGGCAGGATCTCATCGCAATCACTAACTCGCTCCCTGCCGAACTAAACATGTCAAAACGGTGGCGAAAAAACTTAAAGTCCTCTCTTGTGGAGCACATGTTAAAAAAGCCTTGATGAAGTGATATTACTCAGATAACACGAGTCAGCAACAGCAGGTATGACAAAAACTTGCTTTCTCACTCTTTGCTAATGTTTTGAATGCCATTGGTTGTTTGGGGGGCGGAGGTTTACTTTTTTCCTCAATGGTCTTGGGAGGATTCTCATACTGTATTTTTGTGGTGCTGCTTCAGATGCACGATGGGGTTGGTTTTGCTGAACTTCCACGGTTCTGCCACTGTGGGGTACCTGTGCATGACGGGTTTTGCACCCGACTGCTGCGTCTTTTTGGGACTTTGACGTCGCGCCTACTTCTTGCTCCTGTGTTAGCAAGTTAGCACGCTGTTGTTGTGATCACGTAGGCGCTCTCCAAGGTGGTGCCGGATAGAAGTGCTTGCAGTCGGAGTCGGAAACGGACTGCATGCATCGGAGATTTTAGATGTAGGCCGATGTAATCTTGTACTCGCTTTTTTTGCTGATATTGGACCGACATCCAACAGCAATATTGGATCGAGACGCCCCCTAAATTGTTCACTTGTTTTGAAAATTCCAAACCGCATGGAATATTAGCTTTTCCTTATCAGATTAGGTCCACTCCAACCTGTGGTCCTTAATCCGATGCAGAATTCACGTGGTTGTTTGTTGCCATTCAAAACAGTACTGCTTTGCACAAGCAAGAGTAATGGTCATTTTTGAGAAGCACCCACCCAGACCTTTTCATACTACCTCGCCTTGCACCAAATTACATTTCACAACCTCTGTTGCATCAAAAGCTATAAATGAAAGTCGGCCAACCATTATTGTTTTCACTTTCGTATTGATTTTTCTACGTGTACTGCCATTGCTGTCATTCTTTTACACGCTGCCACGAACTGTTCATATTAGAGTCTTGTAAGAGCAATGAACAGCTATAAAACAAATCCAGAGGACAGTATTACCCCTTTTGTCAGCCCTGTGATTGACTTCCAGGCAGAAGTAGCAGGAATAGGACAGGATAACATGCATAGAGCACGGAGGTATGGAAGAGTGTATACTTGAATACTCCCAGAGTTTTGCCTTCCCTACACATGTTGCCTCCAGCTTGGAAGGAGCCGTAAGAATGGTGACAAATCAGGTCAGACTTCTTTCATGCGCCCCCCCCCCCCCCTCCCCTGTCAACATTTGTTCTGACATCTTTTGCACCAACAAAAATATCACATGGCAATAAGTACATGCAAGTCACAACCATCACCATGGGAGGCTAATTCAAAGCATTTTCTGTGTCCCCCCCGTCATCCCACAATGCTTAGTTGAAAGGACCTGCAGCCCAGCACGTACACCGTTTTTTCACCCCCAGGAGATATCTTATAATGAGAGAGCAGCATTATGGCTACAGCAGGAGTCTGCGCCACCAAACGGATGCCGCTACTGCTGCCACTGTTCCCCGTGAGGTCTTTCTCTTTGTTAGTTAAGGGGTAGAGCAACCGCTGACATCCTTGCTCTCTGCTTGTTAGCCAGCAGTAATGACCATGTAATGTGGAGTCAGGCCAAGCCCGTGGCAGGCTGGTCCTCTATGCCAGCCCTCCACTCACCAACAGGAAGGGAACAGAACCAGACACTGCAGACTGCACTCTTGGTATGATACGATCTGAAAGTCTGAGGAGGCTAGAAGACAGGCAGATTTGGGAGGTGGAGATTTATAGCTGCAGACAGGCCAAGACCAAACTAGACCATTATCTACTTGCACAGTGTCAGGCTCTAGCTGAGTACCTTGCACCTTCATTGAGCTGGCATTTCATCATGTGATTGATTGAGTTAGGTGAGAATTGTTAAGATTGGTGTTAACTTTCAAAAAGATATCCCTCTTTTTTTGTGTGAGTTTTGAGGCTGGATGTTTTTAGTGATGCAATAATTTTGGTCATATTTGTCTTAAGTAGTATGACATTTGGTAAAGACACCCTTATAGTCGCCTCCTACATCGGACTAAATAAAAAAAACTGTCTTTTAAATGTCTGCAGAAGTATGAAAAATACGCGATGCTCCATGAACTGAGGTCTTGTGTGATACAGTGGATTTGGATCCAAGATTGAAGATCCATGCATTTGCGATTTAGCATTCACAACCCAGCAAATTTGCAGATTTATGATTTTTTTTTTTAAAGTTAAAAAATAAAATTCTTTTAAATATTGAAATATATGCGTACGGTAGACAGCCCTACAACGTAAATAATCCGTTCCGAGAACCTTTCTGTTATAGGGTTTTTATGTTATATGAAGCGTAAAATACATGTAAATAGCCTAATCCGTTCCAAGATATTCCCAAACTCACCCCTTTGGCACTTCAAAATGTTCAAAGTTCACCAAATATGGTGGGAAAATATAAGAAAACATTAGCATAAACATAGTACAGTAACATTCCAATATCAAATAAGGTAATAAATAACATTACTGTAAATGAATAAAACTGAAAAACAAAAACAATCCTACCGTTCACGAGATGTCTCGATCAAGAGCGAAAGTGGAGGCAGGAAGGAGGAGGAGGACTAGCCTGAGTCGAAACGCGACTCAACGAGTCTCAGAGTCAGCTGGTCTCACAAACAAACGCACACGCACGACACGATAATGCTGTGTGCAACATTTTAATTTGTAACTTAACTTAATTGTTTAAGTTAGTTTCAGGGGGACTACGAAGAGGAAGGAGTTTGAAGGGGCAAGCCTGTCTCTCACACAAACTCACGTACGTGCTGTATAACTCAGCCAGTGAGATGAGAGCGGAGGTGGTGCCCCGAAAATCAACCAATGAGAGCGTGACGCGTCAGAAGGCGTCAACAAGTGTTAGTCTGAACTTGAGGCATTAATAAAGTTGATTGAAAAAAAAAAAAGACTTGCACTGACTTGACGCTTTATGTTATATGTTATATTTCTTCTGTAATACGAAGCAAAAACTTTATGTCCAGTGGAATTTATGTAAAAGGAGGTTTATGTTATGCGAGGTGCTACTGTAGTGGGGTTCGACCGAAGCGGCAGGAAGTGGGGGGTGGGGTGTCAGTGTCAGTGTCTTCGTGAGTGTTATTTCAAATTTCCAAATTTCTCTATTTTGATTTTTTATTATTATTATTAATATTATTATTATTAATCTGTGCTTAGCCATAATATTAAAGATCTAGATGCCGAAGTTCAGATTTCTTAATTCTTCTTTTCGAAATTGCTTAGTACCTTTACGCATGTTGATTTGAGATGAAAAAGTTGGCAAGCATTTATGAACTAAAACATTTTTTACCCCCCCGCCGTGAGCCTGAGATGGGGGTGTGGTTAATACACGGGTTCGGTTTATACACGGTGCTTTACGGTATTTGGAATATAAATGATCATATCCAGTTGTTTGTACAGATATTTAAGTGTGTGTCAAAAATATGCCAACATTTTGGTTTGGCCTTGTTTTTTGTACACTGTTGCATCTAACAAACTCGTCAGTTTGCCCTGTACCTTTATTGTTCCGTGACATCGAGTGCCCAAATAAAGCACCTTACACTTTGCTGACTCAGTACGATTCCATGCACTAAATTAGTTAGATTAATGAAATAATTGGGTTTCTCTGTTTTTTTTCACACCTCAGTGTGACATATATCTGGACTGGCCCTGCGCTGAGTGCCTCCCAAAACCCTAGATGGCGCTTATGCTCCTTTCCGCATGGGTATCAGTTTCCGGTTGACCTGTTACATCTCATATAAAACAAAGCATCTCGGCCAACGTTGCCAGATTCACCTATTACTTGGGCTTGTTGTCAAGTTGTTTAGGACTTTACACCAGCCTGAACTTGAAAGGGCCGAGAGATCGTAGAGAACGCTTTATCAACTCAACAAATGATTACTTACTATACAGTTTGTAACTTATGAACAACAATAGCTGTCACACTGGTCTCTCCGGTCTTATCATGTTGCAATCATTTGAGTGGTCGTGACAAAGATACTTGAATGATACTTGAGTCTTTGTTTTTTCCGTCCATTCATCTATTTGTCTACTTTGTACAACCAGTTGGTATTAATGTGTAACAATGTGTCACGGTTCTGATACAAAAGGTATTACAATTCATCACAACCGCCACATAACTTGTATCAGGGGTTTAAAAGACACGTGCTTTTAGCATCATAATTGTCATGAGAATTGTTGCATTCTTTGATGACTACACGTACAGTCATGTGACGCTTATTCAAACAATATTCGCAAATATGCCAAATTTTGACTGAAAACTTGTTTTTCGTAAAAATGCTTGCAAATTACCGAGTTCCTTTTTGTTTTGGGCTTGTGTCCGTAAAGTCGCTTGCAAATTCCCAAGTTGCCTGTTTTAGGCTTGTTTTCAGAGAGCTAGTCGCTTGTTTGTCTCACAAGACCTGTCAACAGTGTCCCCGTGTCTCGGTGCAAATGTGCATGAGAAGTAATTCTACAAGCTACATTGTGCTGTGCTATCAATTTTATCTCTGTTCGAGTGATTATGCAAAACAGTTATCTGCCAGACACAACTGTTGCCCTTTATTAATTTATGACGAGCATCTTGACCTGGATGTCTAGCAATTTGCACAGACACAATGCAGGTCACCGTCGTGTGATGCTACTTTTTTACATCACAAAGTACAACCGTTCAGCTTCCTTCCTTGATGTGTACTGTACTTTGTCTTTAACAGCCACTAACAATAGACAGAGTTTTCCATGTTTCTCCACATTCATGAGCGACCCGGCAACAATGTAGATCGCAGCTAAAGTTACTGTTCTGTCAAATTCGGCTTATTTGAGAATATTGTTAAAAATAAGTGTAAATAAAAACATCTCACTTCACACCGGCGAACATCCAGGGAGCGGACATAGAGTTGGTAGATAGCTACAAATTTCTGGGTGTTCACCTTAACAACAAACTGGACTGATCCGTCAACACCCACGCCCTCTACGAGAAGGGCCAGAGTCGCCTCCACCTGCTGAGGAGACTGAGGTCCTTTGGTGTGTGCAGGACTCTTTTACGGACCTTCTATGACTCTGTGGTGGCCTCAGCCATCTTCTATGCTGTGGGCTGCTGGAGAGGGGGCAGCACGGACAGGGACAGGAGCAGGATCAATAGGCTGATCAGGAGAGCGAGCTCTGTCCTGGACGGTCCTCTGGACTCCGTGGAGGAAGTGGGGGAGAGAAGGATGTTGGCTAAGCTGACATCCATCATGGACAACACCTCTCACCCGCTACATGACACTGTTGTTTCCCTGGGCAGCTCCTTCAGCAGCAGACTGTTACACCCACGGTGTAAGGAGAGGTTCCGCAGGTCCTTCATACCGACCGCTGTCAGGCTCTATAACACCTGCACCACCTGAACCATGTTGTAGTCACTATGCATTCTTTACACTGTATTCTTTACTTGCGTATCTTGCTTGCTGCTGTAACAAGTGAATTTCCCCGCTGTGGGATAAATAAAGTACAAATACAAATACAAAGTGTCACATGACTGTACGTGTATTTATCAAAGAACATGACAATTCTTATGACAACTATGATGCTGGTCGTTTAAACCTTTGATAGAACTGATGTGGCAATTGTGATGAATTTCAATACTTATGTGACAGACCTATGACACACATCATTAATACTTGGGGGTTGTACAAAGTAAACAAATGGGAAAGAAGAACAAAGACTCCTAAAGTGTCATTGTGCTCTGATCCTAAGGTTATCAACCTAACCCGTGCTCCTGTAAATAGTTGAGGTGTAAAATAAACTCAAGAAAATCTACTGGAGAAAGAATGTGGGAAACTATTGAATTTGATCTCGCCAGAATGCGCAATGAAGTTGCATCAACAATAACTTCTATCCATTCCCCATTGTTCATCTTTTAGAGTGTGTGGAACTGATTCATTTGATTTAAATTATTCCCTAACGGAAAAATCATCCTGCCTCTCGTACATTTCGTTTTTTGCCAACCTTTTGAGATTCAAGAGTTTTATTGTCATATGCACAGTAAAACAGGTAGTTCTGCTATGCAATGAAATTCTTGTTCTGTTCATTCTCCCAGCAGAAAAAAAGAAAGAAAAACACAAGAAAATGAATAAGAACAGAAGAAATATTAATAACAATAAATTAAGCAACAACAACAGAAGAGACATTAGCTTTTCCAAAATGGGGACTTGGAGGAGCCTTCAAAGCACCTTTCATCTTGCTGTAGACTTGGTATACGATGCTATTTGCCCTCGTGGGAAAGCCTACATGCTGGTAACATTCGGGGAGAACAGTCCCGAGGCTTTGTGTCCACAAGACGCCAAAGTCCGATCTCCCCGGCAAGCGGCAAATGTCCCCAACTAGACCGCCGAGTCCGGTAAATCCTCCGTCCAGCCAGGCCTCCGTGAACACACAGCACTCTCCGATCTCACGCAGGTGCGATCCTTGCTCTCAGCTCGTCCATCCTGTCTTTGAGAGAGCGGACGCTGGCCAGCAGCAGGCTCGGCAGCGGTGTCCCAGGCGTTTTGTAATGAATTAATGACAAAAACCAAGGTGCCACTGTATTTTGCCGGTAAAAAGTGAATTATCTACCGTTGTTACTACCTTGGCTTGCTCAGACCATTACAAATGACAAAGCCCAACATGACCAATCGCAGCTGATGCCAAACACCAGCATCAAGTATTGCTTTAGTTAACTTGCATTTGTATTTGGCCACTGGAGATAATGAAGAGAAGAATGCTCCTGAACACCGGAATTTTATCATACTTCAGGATCTTCAAGCTGTGGTTTATCTTCATTTGCAGATGCTTTGTAGGCTAGCTGCATAAACAACAAGCAGCTCTTGTAGCCTTCTGGGAAAAAGATGCAAGTAGAGAACAAATGTTCTGAAAGTGCACTAATTATGACATGGTTGTACCAAACCCAGAATCCAATGGCAACCATGGCAAGTGGAGGGACTGCACTCTATCTGGGTACATACAATGGTAATAAAACTTTCTGTACTGCTGTGCACCAGCACTGCAGGCTGCCTTGTTCCAGTCCAGTAGTGCTGGATCAGCCGGGTCTATGTCAACAGTTTGAATGAAAGATGGATCTTATAAACAGCACAAAAAGGTGGGGGTGGTTGTGCCGACGAGAAGTAAGAGGCGGACTTGGCAGGCAACCGAGGCCGCTGAGGGAGTAC
Organism: Dunckerocampus dactyliophorus; assembly: GCF_027744805.1. Taxonomy (NCBI): domain Eukaryota; kingdom Metazoa; phylum Chordata; class Actinopteri; order Syngnathiformes; family Syngnathidae; genus Dunckerocampus; species Dunckerocampus dactyliophorus. The sequence goes on along the minus strand of NC_072837.1, from coordinate 7,706,795 downwards.
ACGTTTGCCACTGCTGCAGATGTTGTTTGTGAGCCTTCACACAACATTACACACGCATCCTAGAATGAGGGAGGAGTTAGTGAAATAATCATAGTGCTCTTGACACTGATGCATTCTGATGGTAAGTACTAAAATGAGTAGAACCCTCACTGTTAAATATAATCCATAAATGCAACACATCGGTACTAGCCGAGCAGAGGAATGAAAAGCTTCCTCAAAAGCAAATCCATCCCTTAGGCAGCATTAATGGTTTCAACTCAGCAAACTGAAGCGTTGGCGGGTAAAAAAAACAAAAAAAACAAAAACACAAACAAAACAAAAAACCGTCAACTGCTTTTGAGTGCTCTAGATTCTTTCCCCTATACAGATTATTGGTTATGTGCCCTTGGAATGCATTCAAATACATATTATTACCCAGGCGACAACTATTATGACAAGACATACACATTCTTAGTGCAAAGACAAGGGTGAGTAACAGGCCATTCCATGTTATTGCTGTTATATTGGCTTGTAATCCAAATGGCTGGTGTGTCTTGCGCTGAATTATCGATCTGCTCATGTAACACAAACACAATAAACAAACACGACAATAACGCTCTGTCACTGAACACACGATGTGAGTCTGTGGATGGATCACCAATCATACTGTAAATAAATATGGCCCATTTGGGAAACATTTAACACAGGGGTACATAAAAACGGAATGGGAAATAAAATGTATTGACTCAATGCAATCCTGACAAGAAAATATACCATCAGGTTTTTTTTTTTTTTACATCTATTATCTCCTAAAACAGCAGCAACGAAAGATGTCTTTGTTAGCAGGATTATGTAAATACTACTCTATAGTGGTGATCCGAATAATGTTATTTTTAATCTTAATGTTATTGAGTCAAATGAGAGCATAAAGCTAGGAATTCAAACTACAGTAGTACCTCGCATAACGTAAACCCCCTTTTACTTAAATTCCACTGGACGTAAAGAATTGATGTACATTTTTCGCATCGTATTACGTAAGGAATTCCATATAACGTAAAGCGTCAAGTCCGTGCAAGCGACAGAGAGACTAACAGAGTACAATTGGTGACGCCTTCTGGCTTCACGCTCTCTTTAGCTGATTATCGGCGCACCGCCTACGCTCTCATCTCATTTGCTGATGATCGGGGAACCGCCTACGCTCTTCTCTCATTGGCTGACTTATCCAGCGTGTCCATGTTTGTATGTGAGCTCCCCTCATCGTAGTCGCCCTTAAACTAGTTTGCACGCATTGAAATCTCTTCCTAATTTCATGACTCTTCTTTGTGTTAAAATTATCGTAGTCATGGGCCCTAAACCAAGTATAAGTGGTAAGAAAAAAGGGAAAAGTTGTCGATCGAAACGAAACAGGAAGTTATGCAGAAATTCTGACGCTTCGTGCTCTCATTGGCTGATTATCGGAGCACCGCCTACGCGCTCATCTCATTGGCTGACTAATCCAGTGCGTCGGTGTGTTTGAGAGACATGCTGCTCTGTTCCTCATCGTAGTCGCCTTTATTAAACTAGTTCGCACGCATTGAAATCTCTTTTTAATTTGTTTACTTTTCTTTGTGTTAAAATTACCCGAGTCATGGGCCCTAAACCAAGTGTGAGTGAGAAGAAAAAAAGGGAAAAGTTGTCGTTCGAAACAAAGCAGGAAATGATCCAGAAGCGTGACGGTGGTATGAAATTAAGTGATGTTGCTAGACTATATGGCCGTTCCCCATCGACCATTATACCCTATTTACCTTATTTTATATTGGAATGTTACTCTACTATGTTTATGCTGTTTTGTCATATTTTCCCACCATATTTGGTGGACTTTGAATATTTTGAAGGGCCAAAGGTGTGAGTTTGGGAAGATGTTGGAACGGATTAGGCTATTTACATGTATTTTACGCTTCGTATAACATAAAATCCCTATAACATAAAGGTTCTTGGAACGGATTATTTACATTGTAGGGCCGTCTACTGTATTTTGAAAAGCACTTCCCTAATGCAACATGTTCCTGTTGTGGTTGCTTGACAAGTTCATCTCCCTCTGCTTTCCCACTGTTGGGTACTAGTTGCACGCCTGTCAATGCAGTCTTGTTGCTACAATGTTGTCTTAAATGACAGATGTCAATCACTTTGCCTCAACCAAACACATGACAACTATTCATGTCACCTGGTTACACACTTAGGAAGTGGGAGATGCTAGCCAGCGAGAGAAGGAAAGCTCAGTCAGTGCAGAGCAGCTGCTGACTATGCAGTAGCCCACGGAAAGATTGATGGACTATGCTGTCTAGACTACTGTCAGCATCTGCTGCTAAGGACAACCAACCGGACGCTCACTCACACTCAATATATGGACCACAATCCTGCAATATACTTCATTGATTAATCAAGCTGGGGTTGGGACATACCTACTAATTATTTTTACCCAGACATTTTGGACAGTGCGTTTAAATTTTGTCGGGAAGCTTATGCCCTTATTTATTATCCCCCCCATGAATGGACATTTGACTACATTTCTTGAATCGCCTGCGGGAAGCATTAATAATTAATGAAGCACTTTATTGTATTTTTTAAGTAGTATTTTTAATGGGAAAGCTGGGGGATATCTACAGTATGTTCTGTTTCAATGTCAGGGTCCTATTGACTATATTAATACTGCAGAAGGAATTGGACCAACGCCTTGATGGATCAATTTCCCAAAAGGGACATCATGGTGTTATTCTTTACACTGAATCAGCAATTAGTTCTTTGCGAATACTCCTTGCATCATGGCTGTCATGTGACACGGTGATTGATTCTCTGTCCTAATAGCTTCACCCTGTGTGCCAATGATGTATGGCTCTGGATTAACTTGGATCTGAATGTTCAATGGGGTGTTTCTCTCATGTGACTTTCATCTTATACAAACCTCTGGACTCATAAGGCCTTTACTGTGCCTGAATTGAATATGGAGTCTCTTTCCTGTTTGTGTAGTAGAGTGAAGGATTCAGTGTCTGTTTTTCCTATCTGGAGTTGGCGTAGTAAATAGGGGAATTGTGTTTGTAGGTGTGATTGCATCAGCTCGGCCATAACACTGCCTGGCAAGCTGTTTTGAGTTTTTCATGTGCAGTTAGTTGATGTGATTTGAAGAGCAGGTCCTGTGTTGAAAAGAACTGTGATGCTTGTTCCCTCAGGCTGTTTTTAAGGGTCAGGGAAGACGTGTGCAAGAATCCCTCCTTGATAAGATTTAGGAAACCACTTTCTGGTTTTTAGCATTGGCTTTTTTATTTTAATGAAACACAATGAGAGAGAATGTCTTCATTGAAACTTGTGTCAGTTCCCTGACTTGCTCTAACAACATACAATAGTATGTCCACTTGAGGCTAAGTCTGAGTAGTAGTGAAAGCCTTTGGTCTGCTGACGGCACTCTTTTGCTACAACAGATTAAACTTTCATTGAAGCGGTCAAAAGAGATTATGGCAGCTGCCACTGCACCAGGGTCTATACATCAACCATTACACAATCTATACAATAACTGGAAAAAAAAACATATAGAGAGGTCACAGTCCAATGGAGGGAGCATCCAAGTGGAAGTTGATGGGCTGTATGGTGCCGAGTGAAAAAGGGAGAAGTCAAGCGAACAAACAAGCAGACCAGAAGCACAAAACACATCATGATGGGGACAAGGACTTCTGTCAATATGGCGTGTGTTATGAGGCATGCAGGTTACAGTGGTTGTGGTGGAGGTGCACACAGGAGACAAGGAGGCAAAGGAAAGGAAAAATAAGAAGCTGGTAGGTCTCTGCACTGAATTTTTGTCTAGAGCCTACAAACAGTGCAGTTGGTGTTTCCACTGTAACAGGTTTCGCAATATCCAATCTCTCATTGCACAGCTCTGCTGGGGGTACCAGGGCTAGTACTACCGTATGTTTCACGTGTGGTTTGGATATGTAAATTGATTGGTCAATGGAAAATTGGTACTTCTGTGTTATGCAATAGAAGTAAAAAGTATTATAATTAACAATGGTTACCAAAGAAAGGGGGTTTACTTGGCATTGGGCAATATATGTTATGATATATCGAATTGTTTTCTTAGGGAAAACACACACAATATACAATATATGAATGTGAGTGTGAATAGTTGTTTGCCTATATGTGCCCTGAGATTGGCTGGCGACCAGTCCAGGGTGTACCCCGCCTCTCGCCCGAAGCCAACTGGGATAGGCTCCAGCATACAGTACCTGCGACCCTTGTGAGGATAAGCGGCATAGGAGATGGATGGATGGATGGTCATTGTGTGTGATTCCCAAAACAGAGAAAAAAGTGAGTGATTCAGTGAATCACACACACCAGACTTTCCTCATTTCCTACTGTAGTCACGGTCAACCCACGGGCTATGTATGCTTCATCGTATTTCCTGGTCTTGTTATTTACTTGTTTTTCTTGCCTCTGATGTCCTTGTTGTTTTTTTTGTTTTGTTTTGTTTTTTATTCATGTGTGTCAGAAACGTACTTGTGTTTTCTACTGGGTTGAACAGGCAGCCTGTTGATTAGTTTGAACACTGCTGCCACCTAGCTGGAGGCTTGAGCGCACGAATACCATGCATGCAGGTAGAGCATGATGACACTGATACTGAAAGCTGGGGCGGCATGGCTCAGGTGGTAGAGTGGTGAAGGTTGCGGGTTTGATCCTCCGTCCTCACGTGATTGTGTCGAGAAGATACCGAGGCAAGATGCTGAAACCCCTTACTGATGCTGCGTCATCAGTAGGTAAAATGTGCTAGCAGTGTCAAAGCGCTGTGAGTGCCTCGGCGGTGGAAAAGCTCTACACAAGTGAAAGACCATTTACCAAAGTCCCTATGCCTCTTATGCCCCATTATTTGAGAAGCACTGATATCAAAGATGGTTTTGTTCTAGTAGACTCTCACTGTACCGTGATATTTTTGGTGATGTCATACTATGAGTTACTCTTTGATTCCTAGATGTAGTCCGGGTACTCGGATTGCCTGCCAAAGTACAAAAAACATGCATGTTAGGTCCAAAGGTGTGAGTGATTGTCTCTGCGTGCCCTGTGACTGTCTGGCGACCAGTGCATGACTCCTTCTCCCCCGTGACCCTGAACAAGATAAGCGATAGAAAATGAATGAATTGATGTTTTGCTTGTTTAGGAATTGTAATGCTGCTTTGATGTCAGGCTATTTATGTCGCTGACAGAGCTGTCGCCATCCTGCCTGCCTCAGAAACACAAGCCTTATCGGGGTTTACTGATCCAAACCATAGGGCAGCAAACAGGACTGGACAGCTTGGTAGAAACAAAAGAAAATGTTTGTTTGTTTTTTAAATCACACCTGCACTAAATCCCAACAATGTTAAGTAGTATCGTATCATTAAAGGGAACTATTTAAACACTTCCAAACCACCCTGACTGAAAGTGAAGCAATTAAGTGGTGCAAGCTTACCAAAGTCTTTTGTAAGCATGTCCCAGTGGCTTTGGGTTTGAAAATGAAGCTCTCACAAAAGTCTGTAAAGATGAGCAAGGAAATGGAGATGAGAGAAAGTCAGAGAGCAGAATAAAGCAAAAGGCAGGAACGACAGCAGCATACCTGCAAAGGTGCTGTCAGGCAGGTGCACGGGTACAAAGGCACCCATCTCAGGTTGTCAATTATTTATTTCATAGTCTTCATTTATATTTATTCATAGCAGTCGCCAGTTCTGCAGAAGATGAATACAGATGATGCATCTTTGGGCATTTTCGAGCCTTCATTTTCATCTCTCATGCACATGTGTGAAGAAACTGGAGCGTGTGGAAGAAATTTAAAAGGACACAGTCGGGGGGCTTCTTGCTTGGAAATGTCAGTTATTTAAACAGCCTTGGGGAGTGGGGGCTCTTACGTAAGGATTTCTTTAAAAGAATATCATGCGTTCATTTTAATTCAAAAGATGGATGGACGGGTCAAGTTTGTTTTGATCCAAGTTTTCTCCTGAAAGCAAGATTTTAAGAGTGACCGTAAAATAAATGGATATGTCACTTTGCGCTGCGGGGATTTCTGAGGTCACAGAGCAAAGGCGCTAAAGGTCGAAGACACAGAGTTGAGGTAATGTAGCAGAAAGTGATGAATCGGTGGGAGCTGTGTGTTACTGCTCTTTATAAAACTGTTTCTCTGTATTAGTCAGGACTCAGATTCCTCAGGGAACACTTTTAACCCCCCCCCCATGCTTGGCTTTCTACATCTTTCTTCCAATTACTGCCTCCCTGGCTTCCACGTTACCTACAACACGCCCTTTATTTTCCACCCTATTTTTTTCTTACCCTGTTTTGCTCCCTCTATATTTTGTCTCCCACCTCCTACCTTCCACGTTTGGCTCGTGTTTGGAAAGGATGGTTTTTCCCTCAGCCGAGGTATAATGGGAGTCAACCGCGGATCGTAAATTCTGAGATACAAGATGAGTGAGGTGGGGAAAAGTGCCGGGCTGAGCTGCGTGTTTTATTGCAAGCTTATTGCCCAGGAAGCTGCAGAGCCCAGTTTTTGTCACTCTTAGCTTTTGGGATTTGAAATTATAGACAAGCACAGACTTATTTTTAATCAGGTCTTGACGGAACCTGCAGAGTACCTAACCCCAACCCTTAACCCCTAACCCTAACCTGTACAGTTTTACTAGTTTGTGGTCTAAAGAACAACATGTCAGCTTTAGCAAGTCAAGCTATAGTACATCCACACCAGGAGTGTGACAAAATATTGCAATGGTGAACGACTGTGATGTTTAACCTTACCATGGATTATCCATGCACTCTCGCCTCGTATAGTATAAAAAATATATATATTATTCAAATATAGCCGTTATAAAGGATAAGGATTTTGTAGTATGTAATGTAATCTTGCAGAGAAAACTATGCCTACTATCTGGTCAGCATAGCCAAGTGTCACTTCACCCAGGGCAACGACAATAACACATGCCATGTCTGGGCTGATAATTATCTGGCCGATATGAATAATTATGCCATCATACCAATAAATCCGATAAGATTGAAGAAAATATCTCCATTAACCGAAAAAAACAAAACTGCGCAAACACTCGGCATCGCCACCTGAAACGGCAGCGTCGCTACGACGACCGGGGGTCTTGGCTTGTTTCTATTGCCGCCGTGCAATACGTTTGCCAGAGACAACCCGAAGGCTAAAGCAATCTGTGATTTCATCATGGAAATGAACGCGCTGGACGACCATCCCTTCGCCATTGAAGATACTGGCTTTTGTCGACTACTCAACCCTTTGGAACCGTGGTTTGTACTTCTGAGGTGCCACTATTTTTTAAATGTCAGCTAATGCCATGATACTTGGTTAGAACAATTCTATAGGTACAGTTTGTCCAATCCAAATTTGTTTGAGTCGTTCTTACCTCCAGGTGTGCACAAATTCATCTGAATTTAAAAAATAATAGATAAAAAGTTATCAGTTATTGGTAGTCGCTTAAAAAATATTGTCCATCCCTAATAATTGTATTATCGTGATTGTGAGCCATGTGTTGTGTATTAGTGCTGCAGCTATTGATTATTTTAGTCATCCAGTAATCATTATGTTCGGTTCACTGAGTAATTGGATAAAATATATTGTATAACAGGGGTCCTCGGTAACATTTGTCCAAGGGACAGAATTTTTCTCGGCAGACAGTGTGAGGACCAAATGGTGTTGTAAAAAAAACAAACAGAAAAAAGTTATATACGGATACGGTATGGATCATATTTTTTATTTAATTGATCCATGTGATAGGTGTTGGTATCGGCCGATTTCAGTCCTGGATGATCAGTATCGGAATCGGCAGCATAAAACCCTGATCGGCGCATCCCTAACAGCAACAACTACTGCAGGGGAGATAAATGATGCACATGTGCACAAAACAAGCCACACATGTTGGCGTGTGTTTATGGAAGTCAGTTTGCCTGGATTTGTGCATTTGTGGCAAATTTCGAGGATTTTGTGCAACTGGAGTCAACATTTGCTTAGCCAAATTATGTTGCGAGGGAGATTAAGAAAGAAGATAGCAAGAGTTTGGGCTATGGCGGTTCGTGGGGGGAACTTGCTGCGACATCTGTTCCGAGGAGTGTGTGGGTGGATGTCGAAGGCTGGAGTGCTGGGACGTTGAAGTGGAGCGCCTCGCTGACAGATTTTAAAAATACTTTTCGGAAGGCGAGAAGAACTTTTGTTCAGTTCGTAAAAAAACTGGCTAGGCAGTCAGTGGAGCTCAGACTTCTGCCAAAGCCGAACAGTCCTGCACATCCGCCCAACTCATTTGAAGTAATGATACTGTATGTCTGGTGTCTTTTCAGCTCCATTCCCATAGGTGGCGGTAATGCACGTTATATATGGCGGATGGCTGTTTTCACAGCAACTTAATCTGATGCGCCACCTCTCTACAGACAGTGGTCAGTTCGTCATTTAACATCTCCGGTATCACTGCCTTTCTTTCCTTCCTTCCTCACTCGCTACGCATTTTCATTTATTCATCTGTCATCTTGCTTTCTTTTTTCTCTCTTGTGTGTTGCATCACTCATTAAGCATGTCCAAGCTACTCAGAGAAGGTTGGCGCTCGCTCTGTGAGGTCATGACAGGCCCCTTTTGACGAGCCCCCACCTCACCAGCTCATCCCTTGCACCCCAGGCCCGGAAAGGTCAGCTGTCATTGGGATTCATTCCAAGGGGCAGGGAACAGAACTGGCAGGGAGTGTGTTTGTTTGTGTGTCCGTGTGTGTGTGTGTGTGTGTGTGTGTGTGTGTGTGTGTGTGTGTGTGTGTGTGTGTGTGTGTGCGCGCGTGTGCTCGCGATATACCCAAAGGTAGATGGATAACCCAGACCTTTTCACGCAGATAATGACGGCCAAGGTTCTTTGTGATATTGGCTTTCCTCAAAAATGGTGTTTCTCAACACTGCCGCGTGTAAAATAAATGATCTTTTTTTAAATGATGTCCCCCGCTCTATAAATTCTCTCAGGCAGCTGCCTCAAAGCAATAGACTCCTTTCTCCTCCTTGTGCCACACATACACTCACAGCATTGCAGAGCCAGTTCATCACCCTCACTGACACAGCAAATTTAAAATGCCGACCTTGACATGTCTGAGCGCCCAGATCCACATTCACTCATCAAGAGGCAGCTTTGGCTGGCAGGTGAGGCCACTGATCAGGCCCCCATTTTTTATTTGGACATAAAAAGTCATAAAAGACAAGAATGATTGGTGTATTTTCTCCCTTTTTTTTTTTTTTTTTTTACTGCTAATCATATGTCTCCCGGTTCTAATTAGAAACTTGTTTGCATAAACCATTACCACAAGCTTGCCCCCCACTACCAATTTTATGTGTGTTAACTTTTATGGGTCAGTGTGCGTGTGTGTGTGTGTCAGCATATTCTCCACAGTGATAACCTTGAAGGCTGAGTGCTTTACTCCTGTACTCAATGCCAAACTCAGCTGCGTCAGTGTTTGGTGAACTAGAACTTTTATTGGACCTTTTTCCACCTTGAGTCAGACAGCAAAAAAGCATGACCGAGATACAAGGTCGTCCATTCACTCCATAAAATTCATTTTTTTAATATTTTAAATATGTTTCAGTGTGTTTTAAGTATGTTACAGCAAAAGAACAAAATTCAAAACAAAAAGCTGCTTCGCTTCTGAGTAAACAGCTTTAGGGATTTTTAAAAATAATATATAAGATAAGCCGGCTCTTTGAAGTGACCGAACCGGCTTTTGTTTGTGGTCTGTTTCACTGTGATTGGTCAAAATGTGTAGTGCTGTATGTATCGACGCTGAGCAAAAGCGGCAGGAGGGGTTTATACGCACATCACAGCGGTGGGCGCACAAACAGGAGGGAAACGATAGCGAGTGAAGTGCTACATCATTTGAGACGACACGCTGGGAAGGTGAAGAATATGAACAGCGGGAAACAAAAGCTGAGGCTCTTTTGTGTTTCTGAATGCCAATCTTGGCTAAACACTAGCAGAAACTGTTACCTACGTGCTGTTCTGTCTTTTAGTTTTACATATTTGGTTGTGTGATGTTTTCTTGATGTTCACTGGAAATACACTCTGGATCAAAATCTTAAGTAAAGCTTCAAAAAGAAATGGGAGTGAGACAATAAGCATTTTGGGTAAACAATTTATTGCAAACAAGCATTAAAGTGTTCATCAGCTGATCAAAAATTTAAGACCACAGCCTTTAAAAGGCAAATTCTCTGCACAAATGTGGATTCAGTGTCATTTTCTGTCAGGTATTCACACTGTCATGATCTCTTCAAGGCAAAGGCAAAAAAGATTTCTGTCTTTGAACGCGGTCGGATTCTTGAGCTGCAAAAGCACGGGCTCTCGCAGCACGCCATTGCTGCTGAGGTTGGACGCAGTAATACAGTCATTTGAAACGTTTTTCTTCAATGGAACAATGGATCTTCAGATTGTGCAGGGGCGTCAAACGATCCACAGTGCCTGCCTGACAAAGGACTTCTTCCAGAGGAATAGCCTCACTCTTTTTGACCATCCTGAGACCGTTTTTGAGCAATGGTTTGATCTGCTGATGAACAGATATTTCACTTTAATGCTTATTTGCAATAAATTGCTTACTCAAAATGTTTTCAGTCTCACTCTCATTTCTTCTTTTTGCATTCTGAAACTCTGTTTAGATTAGAACCTCCTTAAGATCCAACAGTGCTAAATGTAAATTCTTGCAAGTTTTCAACTGGTTTTAAAATTTGAATCAGGAGTGTAGTTCGAAATTTAGCAATAATACGCAGTCAGATTGGACGTTTTTGTCAAATAGGGTGTTTGCTCGGTTCTTCGTTCAGCATGCAAATAATAAACATTTGATGTAACTGTATTTTCACACTCTTAACATTATTTTTACACGTATTTTGGTCATGAAAGCAACAAAAAAAATCTAAGGAGCCATTTGGGAGCCCCGTCAAAAGAACTGGTTTGTTTAAAAGAGCTGAAATTCCCATCACTACTCACCATGACTCCCACTAGTTGCACACTTTTGGAGGCGCCCTGCACACCAATCCCGCACCAAATGTGTCGCCCATTCGGTATCCGTGTATCCGTTACACCCTGAGTGTTTATACTCGGCAGAGAGTGAGGAACTTCATTCATGTATATTTTATCCCATCCCAAGGCACCTGGTTGGTTGCCTTTCATAATTCTATTGCATTATTCTCAAGTCATCAGGTGTGGCTTATAGTTAGAGTTGCATGCATTCTCTTTGTATCCAGGATTTTAGCAATTCAAATTCAACTTCTAGTAACTCATGTCCCTTCTTTTTGAAATCCAGCTTCATGTGAAATATGAACCCTCTGCATTTAGATGAATTGAGCACAATTGCATTAAGTATGGCATGTTTTGATAGGAGACGTACCGTGGAATCGTAATACTCCTTAAACCCAAATTGATGCACCTTTGAAAATTCAGCTTGAAAAACTTTTCAGCCTGTCACCGCACTCATGCATGCGTGTTTGTCAATGCCGGGGACTCCCCCACACACACTGTTCGGTCAAATTTGGCTGATTGTCGTTGATACAGGCTTTTGTATTTTTGTTTGTTATCATTCTGGATTTGTATTTACAGGCAAGTCTGCCAAGGATGTTACCATTGCATTTTCATTTTGTAACATTTTCTCTGGTTGCATCCAGAAAGGTCTTACAAATCTTAGCTCCTTACGTCCTAGGTCAGGGGTGTCCACACTTTTTCCAGCGAGGGCCACATACTGAAAAAATGAAAGGATCAAATCAGTGCATGTAGAATTTTTATAGATTTCAAGGGAAAAAACAACACATCTCATCTTAGTGATATAGGTGGAAAGGCGTATTATTACGAACTTTGGTCTTTGCCCAAAAACCCCAAATATTTCCTACTTTCTTCTTCAATAATCTTTGTACATTTTCTTCTCGTGTTATGACTTTATTGTCATAATATTTTGACTTTATTCCCATAATATTACTTTTTTCCCCAACCTAATTTTCCAATAATTACAGCTTTATTTTGTTGTGTTTGTTTCTCATAATATTCTGACTTTAAACATTGTTTTTCCTTTGATATTTCAACTCTGTGCTACTAAAATATCATTTTTCCTGTAATATTACAAGTATACAATATAATATGTTTATCGTCATAAAAGTGAACTTTATTTTCTGGTAATAATCCAACTTTTTCTCTTAATATTTTGTATTTATTCTTGTAAAATTACAGCTGTTAATTACAGCTGCTATTCCAACTTTCTTGTAAATTTCTTTTATTCCAACTTCTAAATTTCTTTTTTGTAAATATGACGTTATTCCCATAATATTTTGACTTTATTCTCATGACATAACTTTTTCTGCAACCTAATTTTCCAAAAATTACACGTTACAACTTAGAAAAAAATGTATCCTACTAAAATGACATTATTTCCCGTATAATATTACTTTATTCTCGTAAAAGTACAACTTTTTGATTACAATTTTTTTTTCTCTCAATTTTTTTTTACTTTATTCCTGTAATATTAGTGCCGATTTTTTCATTTTTACTCTTTTCTTCTTTAAATTATATTTTTAGAATGTCCCGCGGGTTGCAAACAGCCCCTGGGCCACACTTATAACACTCCTATAGATGGTAGCTGTTCACTCATAACAATTGTGTAGGTGACTAACGATGAAAGTCTTGTTTTTTACAAGTCAGGGAATAGTACATTCAAAGTTAGCTGAAAAACAAAGGTCACTTTTGCTGACGTCTGTGCCAAGCGCACTTACTGTGACGGTGATTTGCAGGCAGTAGTGACAACTCTGTAGTGCCCCTGTAGACTTTTATTTCTAATAGTTTCTTCTGACAAATTTGACCTTCATCACAAGATCCAGCGATTTGGCTGTTGGCACTATGTCATATTTCAGTCATGTTTTGATTATATTTCACTGCCAGACACCAACTTGCAGTTTTTTGCATCCAACAGTTAGTTTATTTTTCCAGCTGATCTGTTATTATGTGTTAATCTGTCACTCCCATTCATCCCTGAGGGGGAGGCTGAAAATGTGTTGCCTTGAACTACTAGTCTGGCCAAGAAAATAGCCAGTAAAGCTGCTTAGGGTTCATTTGTGGGCAGACTGTGGCTGTAACAGCTGCTGCTGAATTGGGATGCTTCTCAAGACCACGCTGCTCAGCAAAGTACAGTGGAACCTCGGTTAGCATCATGAAACCTTTCCACAAGGTCGGTCTCCAAGACGAAACATACTTTGACCAAATCAAGTTTTCCCCGTAAGTAATATGTAAATCCAATTCTTCTGTGCTGGAGTTTTCAAACAAATTGTTGTCAATATGTGTTTAAAAAAATAAACTATGTATCTATATACTGTGTGTGTGTGTGTGTGTGTGTGTGTGTGTGTGTGTATATATATATATATATATATATATATATATATATATATATATATATATATATATATATATATATATATATATATATATTCCATTCCATATTCCAGAGCCGCCACACCTTAAAAATCCCAAATTTTTAAGGTCTGGCGGCTCTTATTTTGGCGTAGTGTTGCGCCACGATCAATTACATGTAGTGGAAACCCTGGAGTGGAACCTCTAAAGTGGAACACTGAAACGCTTGCAGGGAACCCACAGGGTCTTAAACAGTCTCGAATCCAATAATTTGATTTTAAAGTCTCTCTTGAAATGTCTTAAATACGATTTTGAAAGGTCTCAATCATGTATCAACGTTACTTTAATTTAAAACAACTGCGCCAACATCAGTCTTGCTTTGAAATGTAACATAACTTATAAAACGGAACTAAAGTACCTGTGCAGCCCGGTCACAACTTATCAAGCACAAAGAGCTAGTGTGTTGTGTGCACACCGCTGGCCTCCGATTTTTTTGTCTTTCGAACTTTTTTGCCAACATGGAAGTGAAATGGGTCTTAAATTGTATTCATTATAACCTTAAAACCCTTAGAGCTTCAAACTTGACCTGGCAACTTCAGTGGTTTCACTGTATATTACCTTGATTTCCCTATACACCCCAAGAGGGTTGCCCCAAGCAACACACGTGAATACATTCCATCACATTGACATACATGAGAAGCGAAACATATATTCATGCAAGAGATAGAGCTCCCGTGGCTGAGCTGGAGCAGTCATGTTAGTGTAATAGGAGCCGTCCTCAGCTGAGCTCTATGCATAATTCAGTGGTGGACCTCATCTCGCCACTTATTGCCTGCAGACCCACGCTAGGGTGATAGATGACCTCTGTTGCAGGCTGACTCACATCGAAGATTCACAAGCGGGAACTGAATACAGGTCATCTCTGCTGACCCCCTACCCCCCCCAAGGCCTCTGCATGTTGCAGTAGAGCAGGGGAGTTGTGGCACAGTCCATAGACCACGACGGCCGTCACCGTCCACACAGCAGGGTGAAGGACGTTTAGGTTGTTGGTGTTTGAAGTGCAAGGCCAGATTGGCTCGTAAATTTTGAAGCAACCTTTAAAAATGAGATGTATGTTATTCTCGAGTCATAATAAAGTGATGATAACACAGAACTGAAGCATTGGCGGAGCTGATGTACTGCAATGTTTACACACATTTAGAGATCAACACTGGCAGTCCTGCCATCATCAAAACAATAACATGTCCTCTTAAAATAAATTATACCTGCTTGCCTCGTCCTGGAAGGCTTTTTAAAGGGAATTATATTTTCTATTTCTAATTTTTGCTGATGGCTATGGATAGTCAGTGTCGATTGAAGTGCACATTACTTTGAAGAGAAATGCATCACACTAAGTTAACTTCCAAGTATAAGTAGAACAGCTCTAGCGAGAAGTGTTATCTTAATATTTCCTCCTACCCCACTTGGCAGCGGTGGCCTGCCTCATCCAGCGGTTTTGTATTTAGCGGTCTTAGTGTTCTCAACGTAAACCTCATTATGGCTTTCAAACACAGTGAAAAGCCTGCCTTTTGTAAAGCCCCAGTTGTGTATTAGCTTCTGGAGTGCGACCCATTCACAGCTCTTATTTTCCATAATAAAACACAGCTCAGCACATCCAAGTACCGCATGCTATAAGAGCAGCTCTACTTGTGTCAGCTGAGGTCACGCGCACAACAGAAGCGGCAGGGTGAGCAACTGCAGTGATGTATGTGGACCTCCATCATCGGTTGAGAAATGAAAGAAAATAGTGAATGTGGTGGCAGGACAATTGCAGACTCCATATAACCCACAGACATCATGACCTGGCAGTCCCACTGAGCATAAATACCCAAACATTTGTCAAAACTCAAGATATCTCTTGGATAAGTTCAAGTCTTCCTTGACCTACATAGCTGAGAAACCTCATTTTAGCCACTAAGAGGTACATACGGTTTAGACGAGATGGGAATAGGTGCAAAAATACCGTTCTGACTCACCGTTGATGTTTGACATGCCAACTGTGTTGCTATGGCAAACAAGATGAGCTACTGTCAACCTACTTCCCCGCTGGAACACTTCCCTCCATGTTGAACTCTCACAGACAGACGCACAAGAGACTATGCGACGTTGTCAATCAACGCCACCCAGGCGCCGCCTCATGCTTAAAGTCAAAAGATGCTCGGTATTATTCCGGATTGCTGCGGTACACGCTGCGGGATGATAGTATGCACACTGGAGCACCGTGCGCACACATATCTGCCAGTCTTTATCTCGTCTCACGACAGGACCCGGTTGCCTGGCAAGGCTTTGTCACGGGAGATGACAGGGGAGGTTGCTTCATAAACCCGGCAGGCGTCCATTGCCGTCTCCCTCCTGCTGCTCGGGGATGAAGGAAAGTGATGATCAGGGATTTTTTTTTTCATTCCCTGTGTTTCATTGAGCTCCCCGTATCACCTTGACACAGTTACATTCTGTCACGACAAAATTTAGCTGGTTCCAGAACGGATCAAGCTTCAACGATCTGTGAGTGAATACCGGAAGTGGGTTGCGGGCGTCTTCTGGTTTTGTTTGCTGAGAAAGGGCCACGTCGTGACCAGTCGGTGGCAACTTAGCTGCAATTGTCTTGTGTTTTGTTTCTTTCTGGGTCAAAAGGCTCATGAAATATTTGGAAAAGCTGAACTGACATCTGAACTCTTGTCTCTTGTGTGTTTCTGCAGGGAACAACTTCAGTAAAACATTCCAGAGGGACCTCAAGAAGTCGGTGAGGCACTCTGAGGAAAGGCTGGCCAACACTGAGCTGGGTGGAGAGCACACCGGTCAGACATTTTAGCATGTTAGCCATGTTGTAACACGTTGAGGATAAGCTGGCTGATTGCTGGAGCACACCCCGGACCTTATAATAAATACTCGTGATCCCGAAATACTTGGTCTCATCTCCCATCCCCATAAAGATGCCATTGCTAATGTGGGCACTGCATCACTCGTGGTGACAGGGCACTAGCGGACCATCACGCGGCAGCCCAGTGGGTCATTGGGTGTACAAGCACATCAGGAGGAAATTTCAGGTAGGCGTGGTGACACCATGCGGCCCTGGGCGGGTTCATGGCGTTGGATCACCCTGGTGCTATTAGCCTGGGGCACGCTCCTCTTTTACATCGGTGGCCATTTGGTGAGGGACAGCGAGCACCCGGAGCGCTCCAGCCGGGAGCTGTCGAAGATCCTGGCCAAGCTGGAGCGGCTCAAGCAGCAGAATGAAGACCTGAGGCGCATGGCTGAGTCGCTCAGGTAAGACGAGGTGAATGTGAAAGTTGAGTACTGACAGGTACACTGATAGTGAATCAGGTTCACTGTACAGGTATGCAGGTAAGGTGGCACAGTGTTCTGTCCAAAAACATGATGTTTAGGTTAATTGTATCACATCGTAGGGGATACATTGGCTTCACAGTCATCCATCCGGTGTCCACACTTTTTGGATCACATTTGTAACTTTACTTGAGGGTCTTTATTTGCTTTTGATGAGATTATTGCATATTTTCTTTTCGAGCAGTGCTTCTCAACTACACTAATCACTTTTAATCGTGTTGCAGTTAATTGGTTCCATATCTGACTGCGATACGTGAACGCGAAGTAGGATTCCTTACATGTAAATAGAATATTTTAGCAGTTAGAGTATAGAAAACGTGTTACTACTTCATTAATACTGGTTTTAACATTATTAGAGCCCTCTAGACATGAAATAACAACCTTATAGTCTTGTATTACCTTATATAGTAAACCAAATAGCAGAAAATAAGCCATTTAAGACAAATGAGACTCGTGCGTGTGTGTGTTGCTGTAAATGTGTTCCAGTGCTTGAGGAGCCAAGTGATCGGGAGGAGAGGAAGTGACGTCAGGGGCTCAGAGTTGGGTTTTAGCTTGCCGTGGATTACAGCCGCAACAGTAGCCCGTGTTAGGAGTTATTGTGCCTGTTGTGAGATAATTCACACCTGCAATAAAAGCCCGTTATTCCCGCAATCATGTCTGGTGCTTGTGTGTCTCACGGAACATTGCACTAAAATTACTGACACCCAGTGACCAGCGTAGAAGAGTACTTATCATCCCAGCGTCTTTGAATGAGTCTTCTGAATGCCTTTATGTTTGTATTTTAGTTCATTTAGCTATTTTTATGCTTGAAAATGCTTAATTTCGGCAAACACACTTGAACTTGTATGGCACATTTACACACCTGCCAGCATGTACGCATTTTGGCGGGACACGTTTTGACCCTTAAATATGCTTGTACGCTTCGCTGGTCTCAGGTACACATTTTGTTGCATTTTGCTGCCAGTTTCAGTTTTGAGTTCAGTCTCTGAGCGTGACGCGCACTTCCAAAAAAAATCCTCGAGCTGCGGCGACGCTGACTATTTAGGCTGTGATTGGTCGACTTGTATACATTATTACCTCTCTGTAAGCGACTTCTTCAGAGGACGGACAGCTCACTTGCGCAAACGCCTTCTCCACCGATTTCAGATCTCCTGACAGGTGTCACGCATCGATTAGTTCCAGTTGCAAAAACACTCCCCTTCTCGCTTTAATTAGGTGCGTTATAACACCTTTGTTCATCAATATTGTGATATATTAGATGTACATTATCTTGTATGCAGGCCAGGAACCAATGTTTTTTAATCGCCGGCAAGCTAAATAAGATAAGCCGCGCACACCTGTGAGTCAGTATCTTCATGTTCAAACATGCGATAATGCTGCACATTTCTGATGACGCAAACCAAAAAGCTGTGTAACTATAAGAGCAGGAGGGTCCCAAAAAAAACAGCATAAATGGGGAAAAATACAGCAAAAGGGTGGCGACGCATACAATTTCTTCAATTTTGGCAGGTCTGCATATACAGTAGGGGTGTCACGAGACATCCAACTCATGAGACGAGGCGATGCACAAGATTGCGTCCACGAGAACGATACGAAAAACAATGTTAAGAATGAAAACAATGAAAAATTAGGAGGCGAAAGACAAGGAAAACAGACACGCATGCGTTGCTGACACCAGACCAAAGGGAATCTGGAACAGCAGCAAAGGTTACACAGGCTAGGGAGCACCGTGTTTTTTTCTGAACGAGCAATTTTGCCATGTTTTCATCTTGCGAGATGTCGTGACACAAGATCTTGTGGCACCCCCCACCCCAATATATAGTATCATAAAGGAAGATGCCCGGTGTGGCTCTCTATGACCATGCATTTCTAGTTGAAAAATTCTACTACTTGAACTTGTGAAATGGATGGGTTACAATCCCTGCGACTGAACAGGATGAGCAATAACGGAAACGGAATGATGGATGGATGCAAGTTTTAAATGAACAAGAAATAACAGTTTTGCATCATTTTGTGTGTTGCTGCCATTTGACAAAAATGGCATTATTATATAGACTGAGTGAATTAAGTGTGGAAAAATAATAGCGGAATGTGGAAATAGTCAGTCATTATATTGATTGTGAAGCTCATCTTGTCCATCATTTTTAGTGAAGCTAATGAGCCGGCTTTGCACAAAACACAGTGGACTCTAAAATGCGTTCCCTTGCTTGTCTAATTTTTTGTTTCTGAAAACATTTTGGCGCATTGCATCATATTCTTACATCCAGCATTTCAATTAAAAAGAAGCTCGAGCCCCTTGGTAGCCTAATCAGTCATTTTGCAAATGCCCATGTGCAGCGATGTGATGATGATTTTTCTTTCTTTTCCTGAATTTGATCAACCTCTGATTGCATCAGTATATTTTGCGAGGCAAGCAGAGTAGCAAGCAAATGTTGCAGCGAAGTTTCATCAAAAGCCAATCAGCACTGGCGCGTACACTTTGTGACAGACGGATAGATGGACAGTCACCCTCAGCATATTTTATTGTGGCTTTATTATATTTGGCAGACAACAGCGTTGTTGTTTAAGACCATTAACCACACAGCATCTTTCTCACATTTGAGATCCGCGTAATGAAGAGACAGATGGTTCTCCTCCTACCCCTACATGCTGACAGTGTTTCTCTTTAACACATTAACAATAGGTCCGGGCTGGGGGTGAAGGGGGGGTGCTGCATCTATGAATGTGCATGCATGAGAAGCAAGCACAGCGGTTGATCCTGATATGTGCCACGTTCACAGGGAGCTTGAGCTTCAGATGTTGCCATTGCTGCTTCTCTGTGATATTCTGATTCACTTTGATGTTGGGCCTTCATCAGTGTTCCCAAACACCAAAATACACACACATGCATTGCCTCAGACAGCTGGTCCCTGATTGAATCTATTGCTTTTTGTAACTATTCAAAATTGGCCTCGCAACAAAGGTTGGATTGATGGCATTAGAAAACAACAAAAAAAAAGCTGCTTTGAGGCTGACCAGTGTCCAGATGGGTCTCTTTGACGTAATGTTCGGTTGCTGCTTATTATTCCCATTTGGGTGTTGGTCTGCAACTTTTAACTGGGCTTTGCCAAAAAAGACTAGAGCCCAGTTGAAGTGAGTAGATGAAAGCTCCACCAGCACCTCATCCTGGTGCATCTCTTATCCTTACATTACCATTCTAATACTGTACATGTGATCTGTGGTTGACTGGCAACCAGTCCAGGGTGTACCCCGCCTCTCGCCCAATGGGCTCAGCCGTGACCCAAATGAGAACAAATGGTATAGAAATTGATGAATGGATTTATACCCATATATCCTCAAGTCGGCATATTGAACCTGTTAGTACCTGGTTTTGCCAACAGAGACTAGAGCTCAGTTGAACTGAGTAGATCTGCATTCGACTCCCTGCAGAAAACTCCTCCTGGTGCGCCTCTTATCCCTAAATTACCACCCTAATAGATGCAGAGAAGATGCTGCCCACCATAGCACTACCCTCCTTCGTTAACTGCCTCTCACCACTTTCCCTTCCTCCTCGTCTGCATCCTTTCACCAACAAACTGCTGACAGAGGCATGGCGCCCGGCCAGGCTCCCGCCTGCGGACCTTTGTCACGGACCCACTGACTTGGTAGCAACTCGCTAGCTTGCTGATTGACTAGCTCAACCCACGCCTGACCCAATTCACTGCCTGCAATGTCCTGCAGGTTTGGACTGGTAACATGAATGTTTCAGTGTCAAGAAACTGAGACACGGTTGTGAAAGCTTTTCGTTGACTTTAGATATTAAAAACCTCTTCGTACAAAGCAGTGGTGCTCAATTTTCTCATTGAGATTCAAAGCCATAAAACTTACATTAATTGAGTGGCCTCACACATTTGTGTGGAGTTATTGAGACGAGTAACCCAGAGAATGAGTTGTAGTTCATCTTAGGTTTTGACTTATTTCATGTTATGCATAATAGAGCGGTAAGGTGCCCGGCTATTATGCAAGGTACTCAAAGGGGTCGTGTTTACTTGATCTCATTAGCTTGTGTGGATTATTGATTTTCTCCGTCACACAAAAAGGCTGAAGATTCTTACTTATTCACACTCGTCAATTAATTCTTCCACTTGTGGTTATGATGTATCAATTTTACATAACTCTCCAACATTAAAAAAAAAAAAAAAAAAAAAAAAAAAAACGCAAAGGAAAATTTGAATTAACCAGTCAATGCTTCAAATTTGTATCACCTGGCTGGCCTTTGGTTATTCAAGCCATTAGGGAGCGTGAGGCACAGTGCCAACCTCCCAATGAGCCAGTAGCATTAATGAGAGGTGAGGAGCAGGTCGAGCTTCTCAATCTGTCTGGCTCCGCCCCCTCTGTGCAGCTGTCACTCACCTCAGACTAGGAGCCACGGCTCATGTGGATGCAGTGACACTTGCTGGCCCGGTGGTGAGAGTGACAGTGACGGCTGGGTGGAGTGATGACCACCTGATTGATCCCCAGACATGTGAGGAGAGATGGAGGGGGACATAAGTGATGCTGAGAGGGCCAACAGAGGGATTTTGTAAGCACAAGTGCGATCTGACAAAAAGATCATATCACGTTCCATGTTGTTCTCTGCTCTTTTAAAGTCGTCATAAGGTACAATTGAGATCCTGGGTGCCCCCCTGCTGGCTTGTTAGAAGACAATGTGGTAATTGTGGATCAACAGTAGTAAGACTATTATTACAAGCTAAACAAACCAAGTCAGTGAATGTATAGCACCGTGCTGAACTCTTGTTTTTCAGAGCTGTTATCTTGCCATTGCAAGAGCATGCTCACTAGGCTAATTGTACCACGCGCCACACACTTCCCCTCCTTTGGCACGATTGGAAGAGGCGGGCCAGGGCGCGACAAGGTTCCATGCACATGTGCGCGTTTCAGAGAATGACTGTAATGCGATAGCGTTACCTTTTTGAAATGAACGATGGAGCCGGCTCTTTGAAGTGAACAAGTCGTCTTTTTTTTTTTTTTTTCTGTCAAAGATGCGCAACATCGGCCAAAATGTGTTGTCAAGACAGAGGCTGAAGTGGGAGGGAGGGTACCGAGGAGCCATTTGGGAGGTGAAAAAGCCGACTTTTTAAGAGACCACATTCCCATCACTTGTCAGCCTAGTGCGAGTATGCCCTGAAACAGTACACGTCTGTGTAAATCTATGCAACTTACCATAAACCTTAATCATGAATAAAGTAAGGAATTATTTTACTACTGCTGTAGAGAAACCGTTCCACTGCTTCTCAGTCATCCTGTCAATTGTGGTCTGTATGTGTTGGGTAGCATGCTGTGCACTTGCCCTCTGGGTTTCAATGGGTTTGCCACCCTGGTGATAAAAAGCTTCCTAATGTTAACAATGGCTTGGCCGTCATCCAGCGTCCCCCATGTAGGTCGAGAAAATTGTTTTTCCGCGCTTCAGTGGAATTGTCTTTTAATGGTGCAAATTGTTGACCCGTCAATTACTCTGTCTGTCAATGTGTCCTTGTGGTTTTGTCAGTTTGCTTTCGAGAGACATTTGCTTCCCAAATGTCTGGTGAGGCTTTACTTGGAGAAAGCATCTGTTCTTAATAGAAGCAACAAAGGCGTACTAAAAAGTGTGGTGAGATTAGTTCCTGTCAGGATATTTTGGGACGCTTTCTGTGATCCTAGAGCCAAAAGTCATTGGTGTTTCTTTTTGAGGAACAAAATGGCCTGTGGTCTGTTTTTGTCCACCGTGGCGTGAGGCCCCGATAACATGCAAATCAGGACACATTGCAAACCATTTTCTGGTTCTGCGCTCAGAATTCACTGGTTGTTGTGGTCCTTGTTTCTTTTGTCGTCCTGCTTTTGCTTTGTAGTTTCTCCCAGAACTTGTCACTCATGTGATTTAGCCCAAGCTTATGGATATCTTTTTTTTTTTGTTGTATTTGCTGTTTCAAGTTGACTCTTAATTTCATCTTTAGGGGAAAAAAATGCTAAAAAGAGCCTGCATCCCCTGTGTTCATCGATCTGCATTAGGCTTTCTTCTAGGAGTCGTCCATCTCGCAGCAGGATGAAAACTTCTTAAATCAAAATAGTAGTGTCTGAACAGCTGTGGACATGGTTGATGAAATAAAATGGGCCGGGCAGTCATCCAATTAGATGTGTTCAGCACTGCAGGCAGATTTCGATTAATGACCTCAACTATATTTAGACCCCTGGTTCCCATGATGGAAATAAGCGAAATGTGCTTTAAAGTAAATTCACCCTTCATATTTCAGCAAGTATTCTTAAGGGACAGACAATACTACAGAGAATAAACTTGGATACTACTTACCGGGTGTCCAGCCTTTAAAGCAGTATGGATTTACAGTCCTATGAGAAACAGCTGAAGACAGGAGGTGGTATGGCTCATGTGGTAGAGTGGTTGTCTCCCTAACTAAAGGTTGCTTGTTCAATTCTCTGTCCTCCCGTGACCATGTCGAGTTATTCTTGGACAAGATATTGAATTTACGAGAGCCGCACAGGTTGCTACTCGAATCCTCTTCCATTACTTTGTGATGCATAGCTGGTGGATGTTAGACACGCGGTGCTCTTCCAACTTCCACTGGAGGATGCTCAAGGCATATTTGGCCACTCCATCACCTTCAGCCTCCTCAGCAAGGCATGCGTCATCTTATGTGTTTTCTTATGTCTTTAGGCTCATTATCATGTTGTAAATCTGCCATGCAGCCCAGTATTTGAAGGGAGGGGATCATGTTTGGCTGCAGAATGTCACTGTGCGTGTTGGAGTTCATGTGTTCCTTCCAGGCAGAGCAGCACTCATGCAGCCCCAAGCCATGAAGCTTGACTGTTAGCGAGTTAATTTTCTTGCTACTCACTTGCGTTGCCAGCTATTTAGAATTTATGGTGGCGTGTCGAGTCATTTTCAGTGGACAGTAAATGTTTACCATCGCTATGTTTACTATTCATGTCCTCACCTTTGTGAGACACTGTGTTATCGTGTGTCTATATAAGTCATCCGACTTCCCTTGGTCAGTTTGGTTGACTATAAGCAGGTTTTATGGCTACTTCAAATGTTACTGTGTTGGGAAGAGATCGGTGGATGAGATATTAAAACAAACAATGTTCACTTTAACTGCAGAGACTCAGTTCTTGTCAAACTTTGTGTCCGTTCTTTTTGATGGACTGAATCGCATTGTGAAACGGTGTGACAATGTTGGCATGGTGCCTTCATTAAGTATTTGTGATCGGTTCTGTGTGGTTTTCACAGACAAGGTTTCGGCAATTAGATCCTCTGTGTTATCATCTTCCGCTGTCGACCCCTGTGTTCATCCTGTGTGTTCAGCTGTCTTGGATCAGTTTGAGCCTGTTTCCCTGCGGGAATTATCACAGGTGGTCCATGATCTGAAACCGTCAGACTACCCATTGGATTGTCTTCCACCTATTCTGTTAAAATGTTTTTACCGTTGGGCCCTATATTCAGAGGCTAATCAATGCCTCTCTTGCTACAGATTTTGTTCTTCCATATTTTAAACAGTCTACAGTGCAGCCACTTATTAAAAGACACAATTGGACCCCAATGTTCTGTCCAATTGTAGGCCGATCTCTGAGCTCCCCTTTCTTTCCAAGGTGAAATTTGTCCACTCTGTTCCAGGCTCACTCATGACATTTCTGAAAAATGTCTATCTGGTTTGAAATCGTACGACAGCGCTGAGACTTCACTTTTAAGGGTTTTTATTGATCTTCTTTTAACTGCAGATTCTGGCAGTTCTGTTGCCCTTTTACTGTCAGACTTAACGGCAGCCTTCTATACAGTGGACCATGATATCCTCCTGTCACATTTGGACCTATATGTAGGTCTTAAAGGCACTGTTCTCCAGTGTTTTTTATTTATCTGGAAGGTTATTTTTTGTTACTATGTGCCACTATCATTCAAAAGTGGTTCGTCTCAGATTGTGGTGTGCCTCAAGGCTCCGTTTTGGGTCCAGCCTTGTTTGCACTCTATATGTTGCCTTTGGGGTCTATTTTTTTTCCAAATATGTTACTTTCCATTGTTTTGCAGATGATATGAAAATTTAACTGCCTTTGAAATCAGGTACAGACTCTTATTCTGCTTGATTGAACTGACTCAATGATATTAAGCAGTGGAGGTCTTAACTTTCTTAAGCTGAACGACATTTGGTAATCCACTCTTTTAGATGGTGTTGACAGTGTATTGCGTCCATCACTATCATACTGCCAAACAAATGTAAAAAAACAAACTTGGTGTGTTTTTTGATGATCCGTTTAAACTTTGTAAACAGGTGAGTGCTATGGACCAATCCAGCTTTTTCCATTTGAGACAGTTAGCTAAGGTGAAACCTTATCTTCCCACTGATGTCTTTGAGCTAGTTATTCACTTGTCCATTACTTGCCGCTGGGACTACTGTAGCTCTTTCAAACGCAGCTGCCCGCCTGTTAACTGGCACCAAGAGACGGGAACATATAACCCCAGCCCTGGACTCCTTACACTACCTGTTAATTACAGAATCCAGTTTAAAATTCTTCTTTTGTTCTTGCTAGAACAATGAGGTCCAGTTCACAGTTGTTTTTAACCACTCCAAGATCTAAATTTAAATCTCGGGACGATAGGGTTTTTGCTGTTGCAGGTCCTAGACTTTGGAATATCCTGCCCCTAAACATTAGATCTGCACTGGAGAACACAGGTTAACCTGGGCACTGTCTATACAGTTTTATTTGTGTTATTATTTTTGTACATTGTTATACTGTGACTTTTAATTGTACTGTTTTCATCATTGGTGTTTTTGTGTCGTTTTTGTGTTTTATTGGCTGCCGTACAGCACTTTGGGCAGTTGAACTGTTGGAAACGTGCTATATAAATACATTTGACCTTGACCTTTATTAGCGTGGTTTGACATCCGTTCATCAAGCCGAGCATAACCTCTGCCCACACCGCAGAAAATGCTGCTGCATCCAAACGTGAACTTGCATCAGCCCAACTCTTGCTCAGGCGCGTTGAACAAAGGTCAACACACACTAGGTCCATTGTGGGAGCTGTGTGTCTCGAACGACTCGGATCACAACTGTCTCACTGTGGCTGCATGCAAATGAAGAAAGCCCCGTTCATAATCAGTTTACATGGGATTATCGCGGTTGAGTCAGTGGTCACATCTTAGATACAGCAATGGAAGAAGACGTGTCACGCCAAGATAAACTGATTTGACACAATGAAGACAGTCAACAAACGCACCCTTCATACTGCATCAACCTTCAACCAGTATGTCTAAGAAGCATGGACTTAAACTATGCTTTACTCTCCATGCACATTCAAGGAATTTGATCGTCTTTGCTGGTTTCAGTGGGAAAGGCAGACATTTCCGCCTATTTATGGTGTTTACTTGCCTCACCCTTTGCGCATTCCTGTGGTTTGTTAGCATGACTTATTGGAGTCAAGTGGTTTGGTGTGACACGCAAGTTCCCACTTAATGTAAATATGAATTTCCTGTGTGTTGCTTCCGTATCCGTTGTCAGAACCCTATTTACACCCCTGTAGAATGCTAATTTGGCATTGAAAAAGGCTTCATTCAGACAGAAAATAACAGACAATAAAACAAGTTGTAATTAAATTAGGCTGTCAAAGCCCAATAAACGTAATACTCAAACCACATCTTATCAGACTGCTTTTTTTTTAATTAAAATAAAAGCAAATGCACATGTGCTTGGGCTGCTGCTGGAATTTAAAGCTATATTTGTTAAGTATGTACAACACATATCTCACAAACATGTCATGTTTTAGTTGATACAAACATACTGGAGACATTACTTTATATCCCGTCTCATCCTGTTTTGATTACACCGATGTATAACACACGCAGTTGTCAGGTAATGATAGCAATTTGGTGATAGCAAAGTCTAGCTACTAGCGTTAGCTTTCTGTGAATATATAGCAAAGCTATTGTAATAACAGAATGACTGCAAATTGTTCGCCATTCAGACAGCCTTCGTGTGTGTGCACGCACCACTGACATGTACGTAGGCCCGTCACGATAACAAATTTTGCTGGACAATAATTGTCGCACAAATTATTGCCGATAAACGATATTATTGTCAACATTATTTTGAGACCATTTTTTCATTAATGTAACGATAAGATATGGCATAATAATGCGAGTGCATCGTATCAAAAGCAATCAACTTTTCATTTCTCAAGAGGTTTTAATATTGTAATTGGAACGTCAAGAGGTTTTTAATCAAATAAAATAAATAGACAAACAAAATAATAAATAAAAAAAAGACAGGGAAAAAACCCAATGAACATAAAATTGACTTAATCTCTTTTTACAAAAATTGCATTTAGTTTTGCATTTAATTTTAATTTTGTTGTCTGGATATTGACAAAAAACGGACAAATAACCCAGAAGTACTCTGAAGTTGAAATTCTATGTCAATGCAGACGTCAGCTCATTTGTAAATACACTTACTTGATTCACTTGTAGTACCATTGTGTGTGGAAAGTGCAATTTACGTTTATTGGGGTGTAACATTTTATCAGAGTTTGGTAACAGTACATGTTTTGGATGCAGCGAAATGTGTTCGGTACACAATGAGGCAATGAGCTGAAATGTAAGTTCCACAGTTTTGTGCTATTTATTTCATTAGAATACTTCCTCACATGAGCGTTCCTTCTCCTCACTGTGACATCATTTCATTCACATTATGTCACTTTTCGTTAGATTCAGTAAATTCCGTTTTTATTGGCCAGTTCCGTGATGCCGTCCACAATTCTGTTAACGCGGAAATCATAGAGCCCTAAGAGTGCTGCTGCGTGTGTGAGCTCACTTGCGGGCCCGCCTCTCAACAGTGACTGACAGGAGGGTTCACTCACTCTGTTCATTCCGCTATAGAACCGATGCACTCAGGTATTGTTACAGATGCACAGAGTGAAACCTCTCGTCATCCAGCCTGTTTGGTAGAGAGAGAGGAGGAAAAAAAACATGCATGCACATGTCAATTTATCAAAGCTGGCAAAATAATAAACTTTGTTAATTGATTTATTGATTGTCGTGACAGGACTACATGTATGTAAGTGCCGACAACCGTGAATTGTTATTTTTATTCGGGCTGAAACGGAAATTTCCGACCATTCTCATGCAGTTTAATTTGCAATTGTGAAAAATGTTGCCCTTTTTTTTGCACAATCTGTTGTTTTAAACTGTTATTGGTAACATGTGGTAGCCGGCGATGTTGTTCTTAGATGTTTTGGTTTCAAAAGCTATTGTGATATTGTATATGTTAATCCGAGAACAATTAATTTATTGATTAATCTTAATAAACAAATATTTGATGTTATGTTTATTGTAAGACACCGTATGCCATTTTTTTGGCAACCAGTCCAGGTTTTAATCCTAAATGAACTGGGATAGGCTCCAGCCCCTGTCGTACCCCTGAACAGAACAAGCAGTACAGAATATGGATGGATAGATTTAAACTACATACAGTCATCAACCCCATCTTTCAGACTCCTCTGCCTCCCTCTGAGGCCCCTGCAAACTGGTTCCTGTGTGCCATAGCAGATGTTTCAGGTCCTCTAGAGATGCCATCTGGGATCATTTGGGTAGGGTGTTTCTCCTTCCTGTATCTATTTGTGGGTTAAGCTACAGCTGTGTGCTTGGATATATTTCATGGAGTGCTTGAAACGGCATTGTGTCGCAACAGTTTAAGTCTGTTTTGAGTGTGCCGTGCATTCCTGTGTCCTATTTATTCAGCCTTGGTCAAGAGCCTATCGGGTTGCTTTGTTGCAGATTTTGCAATATTTAACACTCTGGGAAATGATGTCACAATGGCTGGAGTCCTGCTTATGTAGTGGAACGTAACGTAGTTATAGTTAGGGTGTGGTCCTTGTTTGAGCAGATAAAATACACCTTGCTCGTATTTCAAAGGATTTTACCACTCAAGTGCACACAAGGGTGGGGAATAATATCCATACATCTTTTTTTTTTTTACCCTTGTCTATGATGTTGTTGCATAATGTAGGAGTTACATGTCCTCCTTTTATTGTCACAGCTCGGAAGCACAATGCTCACTTAGTGCTCAGTGAGGTGGGAGGCTCCAGCTCCTCGAGGTAGTGGGGGGGGGGACTAAAAGGAGGAGTGCTGTGGCGTGTGAGGGTTCGGAGGGTGCTTGTGCCGCAAGAAGCACTGTTGCAACTTTAAAATCTCATCCTAATGCCTGCCAGCGACTGATGTTCGTCACTCAGGGAGCAAATTGAGTTTGCATGCCTTGATGAGTTATTAACATGGCCCTTGCAGCACTTTACTAATGCCCCAGTGTATTTCTACACATTCCATTTTTTAATAGGTTCATGTAAAGGGATGCCGGGCGGTTTTGTTTTTTTTTTAGGTCTGGGGTCTGGGGTTGTTAAAGCATTCATTTGTCCTTCAATTGTATGTTTGTCGTAATTTAGTTGTACAATTGAACGGAATGATTTGTTCTTAAAAGGATGAGGCCCAAATGCTTAATCATTTGTTGCTTAATGACAATTGACCTTTTCGGTGCTTCACAAATCAGCAAAAAGTGTCTTCCTGGACAGCACTAATAAGGCATAGTGTGGAAAATAAATGGTGGTATTTCCACGGAGGCTGCTAACAAATGGTCACTGTACACCGATGGTACAGTTATACAATAACAAACTCTTAAAATGTGTTTTTTGCATTTTTGACAGCATTGTGTTTTAAAAAAATAACATCCCTTTTCACACAGCGCTGCAAAGCTACAGACACATTGTTTTTTACATTGTCTCTGCATTAAAATGTTAATATCTTGTTTGCCACATTGTGCCATAGTTCAAGGTTCAGGGCAGCTTACCATCAGAAACAATGAAGAGTCAGTCATTGTCTAATTTGCATAATTTGTCATGACAACATTAGCTCATGTTTGACCTTATTTAACAACAGAACATGAAGTTAATGACGTGTGTGTGTTGCTTTTGTTTTGTGCAGCAGTGGATGTGTGTGTATGTGCCTTATAACAGCCACTAGTGATTAAAAAAAAAACCCAAAACATTCATGATCTGCCATGTGCTCCATGTACTGTAAGTGTGTGCTGATTTTAAAGATGAAGTACACATCATTGTACACCTAATATACAGTATCACTGTATTGGTGAACATATGTGTTATGAAGTGCGATCACGCCGGCTGTGGTATTTGCATATGAGGTGCCATTTTCTGTCCAGAGATGTAATGACAAGACACAGGCGGTCCCATTACGAGTTTGTGAGCAAGGGTGAACAGGTAGGGACAAATAAATAAATAAAATCCTTTAAAAAATATTTTTTTGTGGCGGGCCGCCAGAAATAAATGAATGTATCGTAAGCTCTGTGGTCTGCAGACATGTATCAATGTGAGCAGGACTCCATACATTTTGATTAGGGTTGAAAATTTG
The DNA here is from genome assembly GCF_027744805.1 of Dunckerocampus dactyliophorus. Lineage (NCBI taxonomy): Eukaryota > Metazoa > Chordata > Actinopteri > Syngnathiformes > Syngnathidae > Dunckerocampus > Dunckerocampus dactyliophorus. Next base: position 7,676,603 of record NC_072837.1, on the reverse strand, counting down.
TCCAAATGTTAAAAATATGCAGTGGTTGTCAATTACGTTTCCTTTCTTTGGACACCTCTGCTTTTATAGCTGCCGGGGAAAATATTGCATTTACTATACTTTCCAGTGTGTAAGCCGCTACTTTATTTTTTTTTTTAACTTTGAAACCTGCGGCTTATACAGCGATGTGCCGCTTGCGAGTCAATAGCTCCTTCTGTGGCAGGAGCCGATCATGAGCTATAAGGGAACTGACGACGAGCTTGTCAGCCCATCGGAAATCGCAGGAACCTCAATATAACAGTGTGACTCACGGTGTCAACTTACAGAACGCTAAAATCATCACACATCAACTTAACACACAAGAGATAGCTAGGAAATATACAAGACAAGTACCAATACGTGTTTAAAGTAGCAAACAACAGCTATTTCAACTTCTACCCATAATGCATTAGTCCCAGCAGACCAGTTCATTGGCCAATGGCTGCCATGCCCGTGGGCCACCTCTGGGAGGTCATGAGCTCCCTCTGCTCGGAGGGAAATTACAGTAAACGTTTTGTGTCCATTATTACATTTGGTTTTACTAATATGAGTTATAATTAGGCACTAACATAGATATGTATTTCTGCTATAATACACAGACTTGCTATGATTAAATGCTCGAAGCCAGAAGCCTCTTGTCTCCAGAACAAGTCCTTCACATGCTCAGACTCAACAGCCAGGTTGACAGACGCTGAATGTGTTTTTATGTGGACAGGGATTTCTTAAAGCTCCACTGCTGTACAGAGTTGGAACGAAAAGAGTCCTCTTATAATGTGCTCATGAGTGAGGGAGCGCCAAGTCTTAAAGTAATGACAAAAGTAGTGCCGCCACAAATAAATCAATGAATGAATGGGAAACACTGTCAGTGGTGATCAGCACACAATTCCAGAAAACAAATCCAGCACAAAAAAAAAAAACGGAACTACTGTGAAAAAGACCAAAACATGCATCTCATCATGTCAACTTAATTTTACATTTATTAATACAGAAAGAAGAAGAAGAAGAAAAAAACAACATTTATTATTACAGTGTTCACTCACTCTATCACGGTTTGTCTTTTGTGGATTCGCTGTTTCGCAGATTTGTTTAGTGCTTTTTTTTTTTATTACAGCGTATGAACCCTGTTACAGGCCAATCATGGCCCTTTAAGAAGAATCGCATTGTGGGAAGTTGTCTATATCTTCCCTCTCTCGTCTGTCTGCACCGCCCATTGTTTTCTGCGTCCTGATTGGCTGTAGACCATTGTCAATCAACCTCTTTAGTGCCGTCCTGCCATGTCTCCTGTGTCATCGCTACCTTGCTTGCTAGCTTGTAAATGAATCTTCTGTTCGTCTGCAGCAATATGTTTTAACAAGGACACAAAAACGCTTCAGTACCGCGGATCGGCGCCAGGGCGAAAAGGCACGGTCACATGAGTGAATTATGCGTGAGTGACTTAATAGTTTTTTGTGTTGATCATTAAAATTCGAACGAAGGTTTGAACCTTTCTGAGAGTGTTTAAACAAGAGAGAAATGTGAGAAAATGTTCTTGCCTGTCTGAGAAAAGTGTATAAAGTGTATGGTGAGGGGTTTTACAGCCTTAAAACATATTTAATAATTGTAAAAAAATGAAGTTGGCTACTTTGCCGATTTCACTTATTGCGGGTTATTTTGGGAGCCTATCCCCGGCGATAAATGAGGGATGACTGTATAATATATGATAGGCTCATTTCAAATCATATACTGTATCATTGCTGATTGCTGATACCATTGCTGTCGAAAGACAACCATGTTGTCAGCTATGGCAACTCCCCCAAGCAGCATTATTGTGCTCAGCACAACAAGGGCATCGAAACAGGTGTTCAGAACAATCAGAGGGCGAGTGTCCCATTCCATTAAAAAATGTATGAATTGATCATTGATTCTTAGCCTATCCCTCGTCGCCACTAAAGTATTTTAGAGCCCGGGAGAGTCAAGGACGAGTAGTAACTTTTTTTAGGGACATAATTGCATGGTCAGTGTTAAAGGAATTTGACATTTCCAGACTAGTAACCCCTCTCCACATTAAAAATAATGACCCATCTTATCTCAGTCTGTCTTTAGAAATTCTCAGTCACCCATTGTACTACCAAGGCTGCCCAATCACTGCCACGTCTAACCTCCTCCAGTTTGTTACACCTGTTTTCCCAGGCATTTTAACTCTGTAAATGGGAGCTCCCCTTTCACGATGTTACATTGAACTTGATAACCATTTCATTGTCGTCATTATTCCCATCCGAGCACTGAATAGAAGTCAGTGGGGGTTTCATATTTGGGCTCTTGCGTCAGTCCCCTGCGGGTTTTGCGTTTGCACTCTTCTGAGCAAGATTGAGGATAACACGTTTCAAATGCAATACGCAGAACCGGAGCATTTTTGACATACCGTGATGAAGGACAATTTGTGGCTAAGGCAGTTAGCTCACCAGTCCGCCACTTCCCCTTCTCATTTTACCTTTTAACAGTAAACTGCCATTGACTGCTTTGATTCTAAAATCCCCAAAAGGCTTGGCAGTGCAGCGTAATGGACGCTGTAAGCGAGACAAATAACGTTGTGGGAGACATGTTTAGAACTACAAATGAACTTTCTTCTGTCACTTCTTTTTGTCTTTTTTTTTATGCCACAAACAAGAAGCCGCTTTGAGATGGGGGAGAGGCCCACAGCAGCACCCACTGCTCGTTGAGAAGAGCCGATAGGTGATTTCATGATGCCCTCTCTGTTAGAAAGCCCACTGTTTTATGTATGTTTATGTCTCCGTTTTCATTGATAATGTTTATCAGACATTAAGATTTTGCACTTGTTCCACAGTCCTTGAACGCACCACAGTCATGTGCTATCGGACGATAAAGTAAAACCTATACAGGGGGTCCTCGGTTTACGTACGAGTTTTGTTCCGAGACTGTGATGCAAGTGGAGGTTTGGTGCAAGTCTGATCTTACACCTAAATGATCTTGTTATGTAAAAGGTGTGACAGACAGGCTTATTGGGAGGAGGAAGTCTCAATAATGAGGGCACTGCACTGCTTATGCTGTTATCACTGTCCATTTTATAGGAGCCGATCCCTTCAGAGGACCATCTTTACCCTTCACGATGAATACCGCGTTTCAGCAGCTTGGATTGGACATGTAGAACTGTTGATTTCTCCACTGATGTCTAATCAATTCCACTTTCACTTTTACACGCTGCCACCAGACGAGTCTGCCTCACTGCTGTGAAAGACATAATGGAGGTTAAACTTGGACGGTTAACTAGAAAGAACAAAAGTGACATTGTCCTTGCTCTCAGTGTAGCGATGGGACTACATGTTACTCCGCTAATCCGCCGATGTATTACTCCGCCCCGCGCAGTTAGCTAATTGTTTTTATTTTTGTACATAACCATAAAATGGCAAAATTACACGAGCTTTTCTTGAATATTGAATGTTGTTGATTTAATGTTCTGGTCATTTTTTGTTATCTTTTGCATAAGCTACCTGCAAAGTTAAATAAAGTTGTCTGGCTTCTGTGGCGCTGTTGTTTCATCCTTTGATATGCTGCATCGAGTAACCAACCCGTTATCTGATGAGCCATCAAACAACCAAATCCCTTGACCGGGTTCTGGTTCCATCCCATGAAAGCAGTGATGTCATTGCCAGAAGGGGCCTGTGGGCTTGTTTTTGTATTCCTTAGTGTGATCTATTTATGCTGTGTGAAACCTGTACCGTTAGTGTTCAGCAGCTGCCAGGTTATTATGTAAGATCAATGGTTTCCTGCCAGATTGGGCACTTGTACTTACGGGGAATGTCCAAGTAAATGTTTTGCAGTGTGAAGCTGTGTGACAGGCTTGAAAATTAATCAAGATAAATCCTCTCTTATCTGGAACGCCACCGCATGTGTTCTTCTTCCATGGCTTCCACATTCTTGTAGTCCGTTTGCTTTCCAGTATTTATTGCATAATCTTGCTCACTGACAAACAAATGGCGAGGAAATGAGGTAATTAGTGGATTATGGTTTGGTAGAATGGTGGGAAATAAAAATAAAGCTGTGCAACCCATTAACCTTTACATTTGAGCCTCTGATGAAAGCAGCACTAATTGGACAAGCTAAAGAACCGACAGTTTCAGTTACAGTGAAAGTAATCAGTGCCTTTAGTGTTAATTCTTATTATACCTTGTGTGTCTTTATCTTTATTTGTCATTCTGGCTGAAGAAGATCTACTGTTTCATTGTTGCTGCAGAAGAAATACTGTATGCTGCTGACATCATTCCTGGTACACTTGCTCATGTCCCCGTCCTTTGTTCTCTGCCAGGATACCAGAGGGTCAGGCAGAGGCTGGCTCCCTGGCGGCAGGGAGACTGCGCTCTCTAGAGGACCAGCTGACCCGGGCCAAACAGAAGATCCACACCTTCCAGAAACTGACAGGAGATGGTAAGCAGCTAGGACCTTCCTCTGAGTGATATATTAATAAGTTATTAACTGTATAATGTAAAGGTAATGTTTTTAATAATATTTTAACGCGGGGCTATCCAAAGTGCAGCTCGGGGGCCACATTCTAAAAAATATAATTATAATATAATATAATAAGCAAGAAAACTAAAGGGGGAAAAAAAACAGCAAAACCTGAAAAATCTGCAGTAATTTTTGCAAGTATAATGTCAAAATATTAAGAGAAAGAAGTTGTAATCTAATGAGAAATCTATTTTTTTTATGTAAATAAAAATGTAACTTAAGTAGGATTAGTAGTTGAAATATTTAAGAAAGACAGTTTTTTTCTTAAGTAAGTTGTAATATTATGAAAAACAAAAAAAACAACAAATCAAATTATGATTCTTGATGGCAAATAAAAAACATTAAAAAGCGAAACAACTCTCGCATGCATTTGCTTGACTTGACTTGACTCATTTTGGAGTGATCAGCTTTGGAGGTTCTCCTGTGGACAAGCTGCGTATGATGCTAAAGCAGTCAGGAGCTGTCAGAATCTTGAGTGAAGCTAACCATTTAGCCAGCACAGAATGGGCCAGGTTATGTGTGTATTTACCTCTCTAAGCAGTGGTCAGGAAGTGCAAAGAAAGCTGTCAGGTGAGTGTGGGAAGGTGTGAATAAAGTGGAAGCAGTGTGATCGCCCCAATGGCAGAATACGAGTGAAATACAAGAATGGAGACAGACAGAGAGAAAATAAAGAGGGACATGTGAGCGTGAAGGGCAACACAGGGTCAGCCTTTCCATCTTGCCGCAGGGGGAGATGACGCTAAAAATACCCTCTAGCTTTTTTCCACCGAGGGAGGGAATGAGAGAAAAGAGAATGCCAGATAGCAATGTATAAAAAAAAAAAAAAAAAGACAGGTTTTCTCTCTCCGCAGCCTTCTTCTAGGCTGTCCTTCCTTTTTCTCACGTTTTGTTTTTCACTATGCAGAAACCAGAGCAGGCAGCTACGTTGTCCATGTGGGTTATTCCACATTGTTTGGCCGAGGTGAGGTATAATGTTCCTTCCTGTTGGTAGACTGTGTGACAAAAACACGAGCGCGAGTGAGCGCTATCAGGCACAAAAACAGTGATCAAGGGCTTCTTAATGAGGTCAAAGCAGAACCCAGGGACACTGAATGCAAGTGGAAAACTTTAATAGTTCTTCGCTGAAACCTACTTTGCGCCATTAGCCTGTTAAGGCTCACATAATGTATTGTGGAAACCCTGTGGCATTATTTTCCAATTTATTTCAACTCAGTTCCTGTTGTAAGTACTTTGAAGTCATTTTTTCCATTTGTATTTTTTTTCAAACCTGTGCTTCAAATGTTCCACCAGGGGGTCATCTTGTTATGTTTTTTGTTTTCAGCTTGTTTTGCCTCCCCCCCATGCAGGCCCCGGACCCACGCAGGAGGAGCTGCGGAGGAGGGTGGATAATGGTGTCAAGGAGTTTTGGTACTTTGTTCGCAGCGAGGTGAAGAAACTGGCCAACGTTGACGTCAACGAGCGACAGAAATATGCTGACACACTCCTGACGGATTTGGGAAACCAGGAAAGGTGAGCATGCCGTTTGTTGGGTACATTTTTGGTAGTGTTAAATTTGTTCATTTCATTTAATATATTTAGCCTTGGGCCGCACGGTGGTCTGCTGGTTAGCATGTGGTTAGCCAACATGGTTAGCATGTTGGCCACACAGTCACAGTCTGGAGATCGGGAAGACCTGGGTTCGATTCTCCCTTGGGCATCTCTGTGTGGAGTTTGCATGTTCTCCCCGTGCGTGCGTGGGTTTTCTCCAGGTACTCCGGTTTCCTCCCACATTCCAAAAACATGCATGCATTGGAGACTCTAAATTGTCCATAGGTATGAATGTGAGTGTGAATGGTTGTTTGTCTATATGTGCCCTACGGTTGGCTGGCGACCAGTCCAGGGTGTACCCCGCCTGTCGCCCGAAGTCAGCTGGGATCATACCCCTGCGACCCTAATGAGGAGAAGCAGGATAGAAAATGGATGGATATTTAGCCTTGTTTTTTTAATTCTTATTTTTATATTTATTTCTGTTTTGTATTTGTTTCAAATTAGCAACATGAAAATGTTTAATTTAAAATCAAATATTTTATTTTATATTTTATTTTATTCCAGTTGTTCTCTCAGCTATTACTGAACTGACAGAAACAAAGGTAACATGTTTACATTCAAATACACAAGCTAACTGTAGCAAATTTAAAAAAACTGCAGTCTGCTAATTTTGCTGGCAAATGAAGTGACAGTATGTAACAAATTATGTGCAAATTGACACGCTAACCTCACCATCTCGTGGAACCTCACTCCATTCACTTTTCATAAATCTGTGTTGTAATTATAAAGCCTCGGGCTTCAATAATAATTTAAACAACAGAAAGTATTGATATTTACAACAAACTGCATTTTTTTTTTTGCACGATAATTATCGAGCCGATGTGATCAATTACGGGAGCACGGTCGCCTAGTGGTTAGTTTGTGGGCCACATAGTCAGGAGATCTGGAAGATCTGCGACCCTAGTAAGGACAAACGGCATAGAAAATGAATGAATATGAGAATTACACACTGATAAAATAGCTCAAATAACCAAAAAAAAAAACCTCGAATGAGGAGAGATTATCCATCCTGTGCTGTTGGTGGAATGGGCTGAGCAAATCAAGCGCTCCTTTTCTGTGACGTGCTGCAAACTGTCATAACTTCCCCTGAGCTCACTTGTAAACAAACATGGCATCGATCATTTGGGACTTGTCACTGTTTCAGAGGAAGACATTTCGCCAAATGCAGTCATTAGTCGATGAGGGGAAAAAACGTCGAGCTTCAGCATATCAAACCTTATTAGCTACCTGAAGCGCCAGCATTGCTACCACGCCCGGGCCCGAGGCTTGTTTCTGTCGCCGCGGCGTTTGAAAAGTGCCAGGGATGACCCTAGTCAACCTCCTGGAGCCTTCTGAACTGTTTTTTTAATGTTTTGTTAATAGTAGTGATGTCAATAATAGTAATATTACAATTTATTTATCAAGCGCTTTTCCAGAACACAAGACACTTTACAAGGTAAAAACTACCTAGTACGTGTGTACAAAAATAGCAAAATAACATTTTAAAAGTTAACCATAAATCATAGAATTCAGAACAAAGGCAGTTAAAAAGTGCATACAAAATGCAAGATTAAAAGATTGTAATGTAATGTAATACTAAATATGTAAGTGTTAAAAGCAGTGCGGTATTTTTAAGCTAGTTTTGAAGTTGGTAAAGTCAGAAGTGTCACGGTGGTAGAAGTGACTTCCGAAGGTAGCGGGCGGCAACAGAGAAGGCTCTGCCCCCCTAGGTTCGGCGCTTGGTCCTAGGGATGATGGGAGTTAGGGATGATACTTGGTTAGGACAAATCAACAGCTACAGTTCGTCAAATCCACTTTGTCTGAATCGTTCTTATTAAAAAATAATAGATATAAATAAGTTATTGGTATTGGTCTTGAGAAGCAGGAAGTTCTCGGTATCGGCTTGAATAAAATATATGTTGTGCATCCCTTTTCAAAACCTTCTTTGGTCCCAAAGGTTTGACTTTTAACGCATCCTTTTTAGGCAGGAAACTAATTTGGCCTGAATTAATTGCACCTTCTGCTAATTGTTTCCATTTAGGCAATTACGTTATGACTCAGTTACACTTTATAGCATTAATGAACATTTTAAAATGTCGGTCAGTTGTTAAATATGTTTTACCGTATTACCCAGAATAATACAGCTCTTTTAATAAACATAGAATATGAGGGTATATTATTGAATATGATTAGTGTAAGGCAGGGGTCGGGAACCTTTTTGGCTAAGAGAGCCATAAAAGCCACATATTTTAAAATGGATTTCTTTGAGAGCCATATAATATTTTTTAACATTGAATACAAGTAAATGTGGGCATTTTTAAGGAGGACCTCTAAAGTTATTCTTTTTATTAACATTGTTACACTGAAGCTATCCAATAATAAATAAATTACTTCTTACCATTAATGCGACTTCTGGTGCTGCGTGCTTTTGCACCGTACTCCGTATCTTTTTCTTTTTCCAGAATTAGCAATCTGACTATTTGATTTAAGGAAGGGAAGTTCATGCGAATAGGCTACCGCGAATAGGCTACCGCATTATCCAGTGATAATCGAATTTTGGTGTTTGACCCAGAAAATATTGGAAGGACAGCTGGCACTGGCTCTGGCCACCCGCATTGTGGTAGAAAATGGATGGATGGACTAAAATGCATAACAAAGTTTTATATTTTGAGTGTTATTTTTAACACTGTGATTTCTGTAATGTACATTAAAAGGTCAGTGAACAAAAAAACAAAAATACATTTTTATCGTGTTAAGACATGTTTGAGAGCCAGATGCAGGCATCAAAAGAGCCACATCTGGCTCCCGAGCCATAGGTTCCCTACCCCTGGTGTAAGGAATCCTGTTGGCAGGGGATATGTTTGGTGTTTGTGTGGTGTTTGTGATGTTACACGTCAGTACACGTATATTTAATCTTTCCTCATTTTACATTCATGCATTCAGTGCTGATAAGACATCAATGTCCTCTTAATGTAATGCACTACGCCCTCAAAATAAACACAATCCTTTTTTCACAGCACCAATTGAACAGAATCCATAACCTATGGCTGACATTTAAATAGCACAAAGCAAGGCAAGTTTATTTCCAGAGCACACTTCACACACACAAGGTAATTGAAAGTGCTTTACAGAAAAGAAAGGTAAAATCGCTTCATAAAATCATTCCATAAAACATAAAAACACTCTAAAATCATTCCATAAAACAAAAAAAGTGAAAATGAATTCAGAATTGTCACACATCTTCTGGAAGACTGTTCCAGTTTTTGGCAGCCTAAAACTGAAATGCAGCCTCACCGTGTTTAGTCCTGACTAGTTTAGACTCAGATCTGTTTTAAAGTCTATTCTCTGAGCAACAGGAAGCCAGTGCAGAGACCTGAGTACTAGACTAATATAGTCATATTTCCTGGTTCTAGTCAGGACTCGAGCAGCAGCATTGTGGATGTACTGCAGCTGTTTTACTGCTTGTTTAGTGAGGCCGGTGCGAAGGACGTTACAGTCGTCTAGCCTGCTCGAGACAAAGGCATGGCTTAGTCTCTGTAAATCTGGCCAAGACATATTCCCTTGATTTTGGTCATGTTTTTAGGTGGTAAATAGCTGATGATGTTATTGATTTAATGTGGCTGTTAAAGTTGAGATCTGTGTCCATTATTACCCCTAGATTTCTAACTTGATTCCGTTTTAGAGAAAGACTGTCAAGGTGACTGAGAACACTTTGTTTCTGTGGGCCAAAGACAATGATTTCAGTTTTGTCTGAGTTTAGTTGGAGAAAGTTGTTTTGCGCCCACACACTGGTCTGTTTGATGCAGATAAGATGCAGTCAAGTGTTTGTGTTTCTAAATCATCTTCAGTGGAAACGTCATGACACAGCAAGCTTCTCCCGCCACTGCCCCTCTTGTTGACAGTTCAAGCGGATGATCGTGGCGAAACACGTACATTCATTTCTCTCGTGTACCTTTTATCCAGATCTAACCCGTCAATAACCAACATTCAAAACACGGCAGGAGAAATAAGATGTAATGATATGGAATGCTGTAACATGACGTTTGCTTTTAATATAATATGCGTTCATGACCAAAACTAGTCCACGCAAGGATGTGCATAATCCATCTTTCTTTTTATAGATGCTTCATGCGTTTGCTTGAAAGTCACACTTTTCCCTCGCGCAAATTAATGAACTGGAGAAGTGCAATTTGCCGTCTTGCACTCTGCGGGTGGCAAATTGCAAATTGATCTGTAAGAGTTCTGTTCATATTCACCACACCGTGAATGTATATGCACATTTTAATGAATCTAGGCCGAGTATGCATTCGATTGGCATCCTCCTCCACAAAGAGGCTGGAACCCGGACAAATGAAAGTGGACTTTGAGTGGTTGCTAAGAAACTAAAGTCAAAGGTCACAGACTCACCCTGTCTGGACGGCAGCTTTCCACTCAGCTCGGTGTAACCGAGCCAAGTGATTCATTGTAATCCTGCTGAAGTGGCTTATAGAGACAATTGTCTTAGTCATCATAGCCTAAGCAGCTTTTCAAAGACTGATTCCTCACCCCAACACACAGACTCGCATGTACGCACACAAATGAAGGATACACCCGCATACACTCGCTTCCTGAGCTTATTCTGTGCGAGTGCTCCAGGCAAAGGCTAAGGCAGCTACAGAAATAAACACTCCTGTTTTAAATGTCTGGTTAAAAATCCACATCTACATAACAGTGTCTATGATACACTCCCAATCAAAATGTTAAGACCAGTTGAAAAATTGCAAGAATTTACATCTACTGGTCATCAGCTGATCAAATGTTTAAGAACCATAGCTAAAAAAAACCCCCAGAAAACTGTGATTAACAAAAAAATGTTGTTAATCACTTAAATAATTCTAATGCCATTGTCAGAGGCTAGTGGGAATGTTGATCCAGGTGGCGAAGATGACTTCACGGAGGGCATCCACTGCCTGGAACTGATGTCTATTTTTGTAAACTTCCCTTGCCATCCATCCCTAAATGTTCTCAGTTGGATTTAGATCACAAGCTGGATGCTCCCAAAAGAGTGAGCTTATTCTTCAAGTCCTCGGTCAGGCAGGCATTGTGAACTGCAGCGTTGTAGAAAAACGCAGTGATTACCACACAGACGAGGGCTTTCAGTCATGAGGGATGCCCCCTGCAACATCTCCACATAGCCAATTGCCGTTTGACGCCCCTGCACAACCCGAAGCTTCATTGTTCCATTGAAGGGGAAAAAAACACCCTGATCATGATGGCGCCCCCTCCACTGTGCCATGTGGAAAACATCTCAAGTGGGATCTCCTTGTCATGCAAGTAATGTTGGCAGCCATCAGGACCGTCAAGGTTAACATTTTTCAAGACAATTTTTCCGATTATTCAATTATTCGGTTCCACAAACCCAAAAATAAAAAAAATTAAAAAATATATATATATATATAATGTTTTATAGATTATAATTATAAGTTTACAAGCAGAAAACAATGTGAAATGATTATAAATAACGGATGGATGGAAGTTACTCTTGATGCGGCCTTCCAATACTACTGGAGAGGTCAAATTCAATAGTGGTTCTCACCTTGTTTATCGAATTGCTGGAACTTTCTTTGGACCCATGCCTGGTTGTTTAGCTCGATTTCACAGAATGATACGTGACAGGTCAATCAGAGCAGTTTGTTACTGCGTTGTACGAGTGTCAAGCGAGTGTGCAAAATTTTGGCAAACATTTTTGACGAAAATGTCGTCATATGAAAACGGATGCATAAAAAAACGCCGTTTGACTGTATTTACATAGCTAGCTAGCCAGACTAGGGTTTACTCTTTCAAACTGTATGGTGGCAGTTTAAACTGAACTGTATTTACTGGTAGAAATCTGCTTTAATGTTGCATGCGAAGCAAGGCAAGTATATTTTTTTGTATTCACCGTCACTGTGTCCTTGAGATGCACACTTTGAGTTTTGTCTTTCTTACCTACCAACTGCCCAACCCCATCTGGCAGGGTTGTCGTCAAAATAAACCTGAAACCTTGTAGTTATTCTTCAAATAATGGGTCAGTGCTTTGCCTTTCAACTCAACAGCTACATCAGAAGCACCAGCAAATCCCCCAAAGCTTCAGACATTTACACAGCCTCGCTCAGGTGCATATGCATGAAGCATGCAGTAGTGGTACAGCCTCATTTCATACTCAGGTTCTCATGTGCGCATATGCATTGGCCCTATGCCGGCGTCAAAACCATTTTGTTGATTGATGATTGTCACCTTTTGTAGCCAGTAAGGTTTGCTTTGCCTTTCCGCCGAGGATTGCTGATGGCTCCCTTGTGCACACTCCTGGAAGGAATTTGACATCCATTCACGGTCCATGGTTCCAAATTGTAATTGGGACAAAGTCTTGGTTGCAGAAAAATGCAATATCCAGAGTGCTACAGTGTTAAAATAGGACATGGTACTGCTTTGTGTGTGTGCACGTCTTCGGATGAGCTACCAAATATCTGAATAAGAGCTCTCAGACACACAGGATTTGACTGATTTGGGTCAAAGAAGTGAGTAATAAATTAAGCTTGCATAACTGTGTGTTTGAGAGAAAGTGTGTGTGATGTGTTTGCATTTGCCCTTAGCGGAATACATCAGAGCTCTTGCTCTCGGGCAAGTTCGTAAGAGGATGGCCAGGATATTTGGCAGCACGTGACATCTACACACATTTTCTGTCAGGGCCTTGTAGATAGGATGTATCCCAGAAAGAGCTGAACAACCACAAAGATATTTTGTCATTCTTGCAAGATCGAGATAAAACATGTCAAGCCTTTGCAATCTTACCCATCTTCACAATACACGTGTAGTTATGTCCATAGCCCTCCAGAGGACTGCAATAAACCCTTGTTCCAACGTCTACCTGCCGGGGTTCAAAGACGGGAATAACACATTCAGGGGCTTATTTCATGTTGCTTTAATCTGTGTGCTGTTTGGCAACTTCTGCATGTCTGCTCTGATTTGAAATCAGGAAAGATGAAAAAGGGCCCGGAATAAGATCAAAGACACTCCCAGTCGCATCTTGTGCAAATATTCACATTGCCAAGATCACAAGGTGATAACTTGGCCACATGTGCACACAGGGCCTGGCAATGTGGATGAACTCCGTTCCATTTTTAGGTGTACGCACACGACACGTTCTCGGAAACTGCAGAGCTCTTTATAAGGATCTTCTATTCTATCTATAATTTCAAATTGTTAGTTGGCGGTGAAATGGAAATTCCATGGTGGTAATTATTACATTATTGAGGTACAGTGTAGTGTAAATGCATCCTGTACAAATACTTGCAGTGGAAGTTATTAGGGGTGCAACGATACACAACATTCACGGTTCGGTTCGATATGTTCGTGTTACGGTTCGCTACTCTTTCGATACAAAAAATAAATTACCTTGTCTTTTTATATTGAAATTTTATTAAAATTGCCAACATTTTCTAATTTTTCAGCATTTAACATTTTCAGCATGGTATGAATGTGGGAGGCGGAGCTCAGTGGCTCTGTGCTTGACAATGCAACCTAAGCCAGAGCAGTCGATTGCAGATACACTGAGCATTCAGCATAGAGCGCCGTCAGAAGTTGATGAAATAAATCTAAAACTGCGTATTGTTCGATACAGGGGTCACAGTTCGGTACGCATGTGTATTGAACGGTTCGATACAGATACACCCTCAATCGAAGTTATTGATTTGCTGTTTGCAAAATACGCACACAATTTCTGCAAAACAAATAATAACAATATAATAATATAATAATAATAATCTTGACCGCTTCGAGGAACTTGCAAATCAGCAAGGCTGTAGTTATGGAAAACGAAAAATTCTTGTGGTGTCCAACCATCACAAATGTTATCACTAACTTATCACTGACCATAACTCTAAATGTTCACTTGCTTGTCAGGTTTTTAGTCAGCGGGCTTGGGGAAGGTGTCGTATGCAACTTTTGGTACGCATTCAAAATTGTCACAAAAGAAAAAGAAAGCAACAATGCACTGTGAAAGGGCACACAAATACAGAGAGAACGCACCCTTTTTGTTATTTTCAACGCATGGGAATGAATTGCCACATCTGCCGGCAGTTTGTGAAATCATTGCTGGTTCGCACACTACGTCACATCCGGGTGCAGTTGTCACAGGCGCAAGCAGATGCGAGTCGTACGAGTGTATTCGTAGCTAGACGTCAAGTGAGGTAAGGGTGAAAATGTCGCATACATGCGCTGTTGTCACGTGGAAATCATTCAAATAGGGATTTTAGAACAAAAATACTTCTGCAATATTCCATCATAAAGGGAAACAAATAACCAAAAAAGCACTATTTACACCTGTTAAATTCATCATTATGTCTTCATGTCTTTATACAACACACCATCCATACTCACACATTTGGAGCAAATAAGTTCAACAGCATGCACCATCATTTGCATTAGGTTGTCCAACATACAAGGATACTGAGTTTGTATGTGGCCATATTCAACTCAGTTGATGCCCAACCCAAGACCTACTTTACAGTTCCCACATAACCTTGCTCATAAAAACATTAGATAAATCAAATTCTCCGGTTGACCGAATGCTTAACATGTGGATGATGGATTATGCCCATCCCTAAAATAAATATTTACACGGTATAGTACAGCCTATTTAAGTTACCTGTATGTCAACAACCACATAATAAAACAGGTTTCTTGCAAAGATTAACAACTCTTTGTGTTTGCAGATCCATCATGACGGACTTGTACTACCTCAGCCAGGCGGATGGAGTGGGCGAGTGGCGAGTGAAGGAGGCCAAAGACCTGTCGGATCTGGTCCAGAACAGAATCACCTACCTACAGGTACTTAGAGACAGTGCTCTTTCCTGCCACCTCTCTGTCTATCCATCTCTCTATCTCGCTTATATTCAGGGACGCCCATGTGAGTGTTTCACGTTTGCATACACTTGCCTCAGCCCTTATATCCTTTTGTCACCATCTTTCATACGCTTGCCCGCTTGTCTCATTTGCACTATCGATAATTGTTTGCATCGCTTTCCTACAAGGAGCATGTGAGAGGTGCGATAACAGCCTGCACTCTCACAAGTGGGGATGTTGTTGCTTGTCAGCACGTTATCAAAACATGTGGTAAAAATAGATGTACACAAAAGAAGCATTAAATGACAGCTAAGCACACGGAAATATGCACAAAAATATACAGTATGATTATTTTGCAATGTGTGTATTCTGGGAGTGGAGTACTGCATGACACAGTATTTGGTTGACTTATTTAGCTTCATGAGGCAAAATAATAAAGTTACGCAATCAAAACGTACTGTTCAAAATAATTTAAAAAATGCTACAGACCTTTTGTTAGATCTCTAATATTAGATTATGCATATGGACCCAGTTATGTGGCTCTACATAGGCTGTGCATTAGGCGGAGGTGGCCCACCAGAATCTTTAGATTGTCCTGTTCTTTCTGCTACTTATTTTATATTTAATACACACTACTTATTCAATCACAAACATGATATATAAAGAACTAGTGCTGTCTGCTTATGATCTGTGTAATTGACTAAATTAATCTTTTTTTTTTAATCTCACCTAAAAATTGCTCAAATAGCCCTAAATATGTTTCACACACGTATTAAATGCATTTAAAGTACAAAATGTACAGGTACTCACTAGGGATGCTCCGATCAATTGGCAACTCATCAGTATTTCCGTGGAAAAGCATATGATCGGCATATGCCGATAAATGCCTTTCAATGCCCATCACCTGTGGCTCGTACTATTGCAGCATGCAGCCTGTAATAATATAGATATTAAATATAGAATGTAAAATATTGATCCATCAAACAAAAACATGTTCATTCAGCAAGTCTTTTTTTTGGTCTGTGACTAAACAATACATACATTTGACATGTTATTCTGTTCACTTTGTTTTTGCCATTGCCTTGCAGCATTCTGGGGCATATGATGTGCTCCTTTAACTGTAGAATGGAATCGAATCGAATCGTTTGTACTCTGCATCGAATTGTATTGAATCGTTATGTTTTGAAAATGTAGCGTTTTTGAAGCGTCTATCACGAAGAGGTTTACGTCGCCAGTACTCTTGTCAATTTCACGGGCGATGTATGTTTGTTTGAAAAAGTAAGTCAAATGAATAAAGTGCGAAATCTCAACGCTTGTTGAACATAAAACATATAAATGATGGGCTTTCTACTGTAACAGTGGTCCATGTATGCTGTGCATTTTACCTTCATCTTTATTTATCAATTATTACAGACCTATGGTGAATGAGACGTGTTTCCTGTGGAAAAAACGGCCTATTTTTAGAGAGGAAAAAATGTTTTGATCATAAATCCACAAATGTGCTAAAATCATACATAACAATATCTGTTTATGGGAATAAGGAAAAACATTCACATGAAAACTTTAATATACACTTATCTGTAATAACAGTTCCACAACTGTGATGTGTCCAAATGAGAGAAAAAAAATAGTGTAGAAATATACAACACAAAAGATAGCAGCGTCTTTTCACATTCACAACATTCAGAAGATTTACTCACCTGATTTTGACCTCCTTGCATCAATCAATTTCCATGCATTAATCTGACATTAATGTTCATTTTCTGAAGTTGCTGATACTTGCTATATTGAAACAAAGTGAGTGACTTTTTGCTTGTCATGCATAAAAAAGGAGTTGCAAGTGTCATGGCAGCCAAATGTTAAAAGTACGACATAATAAAACATGTTTTCATTGGTTATTTAGATATATTGTATGGAGTGTAAACTGTAGGTAGAAGAGATCACATTAAACGTCCAAGTCATCAATATTAAGTTGTCCTATTGATATTTCACCGTGAGAGATAATGACGTACACAAGGACGCTCACCCCCAGTCGTCTTGACTCCCAATCCTCTGCTGTGGCGCCGCTGTGTTTGGGGTGTCACACTGAGCCCTGCAGCATTAATGAGCCGCCGTGTTTGATGAAGAGGACCTAGTCAGTCTGGCTGGGCGGAGACAGCCCCACTAACAGCTGCTGTCACCACTGCTGAGGGATCACACCGCTCCACCAGCTGCCGTCACTAATTCATCACACACACACACACACACACACACACACACATACACACACGGTCACGCAAAGATAGATTCACACACACCTGTGCAGGCCTTTTTGTGCACATGTGCACAAAAACATGCCACATGTGTGTCTCTGGTTTAAACTGACACACATGCTAACCTACACGCATCCATACGTACACACACAAGCGCACACACACACACACACACACACACTGCCACCCACAGTGTTCGTTCCCATTAATTCCTGATTTAACTAATTCCATGTCTGTCTGCTTCATCTGTCCACCCGTACAGTGAACACGGCAACTCCTTTAGAGAGTCTTCCGTCAGACAAGCTTTTCTGCCAGTTTTGCATTTTGATGTGCAGCTGGGTGAAAGGACAGTTTTACTTCACTCCGGCGTTAAAGCTTTAAGTGTAAGCGCCAAGCTAATACTCTCATTCAGAGATCACAGCTTCTTCTTAAAAAGAACACCTTTGCTTTGGCTCGTTGGTAACTTTACAAACGGATAAGTGCTGAAGACTTAAACTAATGCTGGGTGAAATGTATTTAGCATATTATGAAGAAATGGAAACGCATTGGAATGGGATGAAGCATTCATGGTCCCGCAAATTTTCTGTTTTTTGTTGAAATTAAAAAAAAAAAAGTCAGGTTTTTTTTTCCCATCAAGCAATGAGATTTTGCACTTTTGGCGGTCCATGAATTCACCATAGATGTGTGCTAAGACGTAGAATTTGGCTACGGAAGCACCAGCTTCAACAGTCGTCAGTCATCTCGCATTATCATCCATTCGTACCTATACATTTTATACTTTAAATGTGTTTAATAAGTGAGCGAACAATGGCAATTGAAGAGAGACGGACAGGGTTCTGGAGTTGCATCAATCTAATAATTACACCAGTTACTTTTATTGCAAATGTTCATCCGGAATCCAAGGATAATGTCGACATCAAGCTATTAGGAGGGTTTGGAAGAGGGGAGCGAGCCATGTGTCAAAAATAGAGATTGTTGTGGGTTGTATCCCCCACACAAAGCAGGGATCTACTGTATATATTGCTATATATATCTACTGTTTTATTTTGCAGAGCAAAATAAAACACTCTTCTTCCCCCACATATACAGTAACCACTATGCAACACTTTTTTGCAACACTTTGTTTAAAAAAGCCTAAAACGTAACATCCGTCACCTTGGTCGCTCAAACAAGGCACAGTAAGTCCATCCTAGAAGTGCCCGGTTTAAGAAAGTGTGTCAAGTGAAGGTTAAACACATTTTAAGTATATGCTTAGGTGTCACAACGAGCAAGTTCATTTCACTGAGCACATTTTTAATAGACCACCACAACAAATAAACTCTGTGGGCATCACAATAAAGCCTGCTGCTGATCAGTGCAGTGTAGTCCGTCCAGAATGTATTGTACATCGATAATTGATATAATCTCATTTATTGGAGCGCTACAACCTTGTCAGATTTGACAAATTGAACAACAATCACTGTTCGATAGTGTTTTGCATTTTGGCTTAAATGATGTGCAGGACTGCTTGCTTTTAGACAGCCTTTTGCAGTTTTTCTTAGTTTTAATGTTTAAACACTTAATGCCTCCTGAGTTTTTCTGAAATTTTCTTGCAAAATAACTGCTGGCCGCCAGGCATTAGGAAATGATCACATATAAGTAGATTGTCACGCCAAAGACCTCCACCAAGGCTTAACTGTTAAAATTGAAGAATTGTGTTTTGTTAACTAGTACACTGTAGCTACTTTGCGGTTCATGGAGGGTGATAGGCTAGGGGATGGATTGTGATACAGGGGGGATAGACTGTTCCTTTGACGCCGCGGTGACTCAAACTGGTGACGCCATCACCTAATTTGCATAATTGGACATCATCATCAACGTGTATGTAGCTTTGCGTGGATTCCTCCTCCTTTCCTCGGGGATGAAACCCATCACAATGTGGCGGGTTACCAGGCAGTGTTCAGTATCAAACTTCGAAACTGGTGTATGAAATCATTGACCACTCCGGGGTTCTGGTTGGAGAACACAAAGGTGCGTTACTTTAGCGACTGTACATACATTCAATGTTGCCATCTGTCATGCATATAAATTCAATATGAATATAAATCATGACAGCAAATATACTTGCGTATATTAAGTGTCAATTAAACCGTAGTCTTAAATCAGCATGTGCAGGTTAGCCATAATGGCTCATTTGTTTAGCAGTCAGATGCTATTTACACAGCTGCTCTTCCAGCTAGAACGATATCAGAACATCAATAAAACACCAAACACACTTAGAAGAAGCCATTAATGCTACAAATATATCTCTTAAAGCGTTAGAAAACTCACATCGGCAATGATTTCTGCACCGATAGATCATAGAAAGCGGCTGAGAGAGAAGCAATACCGACTACAACACACACACACACACACACTCTCACACACACACATACAAACTGGAAGTGGAAGAGACACTTTCGAACTAAAAGGTTTAAAAAGAAGGGTCTCCGCATCAACATGCATGAACATGGAGAATTCTTAATACAGTAGGTAGCACCAAATCGAGCTGTGGCGGTCATTAATTAGTGGCGGACTGCCACAAGTAAATGAATGTATGGGAAACACTGCTTCATCCAGATTGTCACTAAAGTTACACGTATTCATCTTCAGCCCATATGCGACTCCTCGCCAACAAATTTTGCACAGTACTGTATCTTCTCACCAATTTCCATACAGAACAAGTTGTGATAGTAACTTAGTTAACTAGCTAGTATAACCGACAATTTCATACTCAAGGCTGTTCTTAAGCTTCACGCTTTATTCGGAAAACCCATGATGTAGAAGTCAGGCGTCCTCTTTTTAAGACAGAAACAAACTCCCCTGCCTGCTACGCGCCCACTACATCGTCTTTGTCTCTCATTTGCAGTTCAACCATCTCCTGCTACAAAGTGGTTTACATTAAGTGGATCACCCCGCAGCTGCCTCCATGTTTCACCACAGCATTTAAACAAGCTTTTTACCCGAGCGTGCACCGCGGTACGCGAAGGATGCTTTTGTAAATGCGGCAGCTGTTGTTCTTGAACCGCGAGCTTCTGCACTATTCTGTCAAGGTAGGCTTCACCAAGGGTAGGCTGGTGGCATCAATGCTATGCACATTGATCTCATGCACACATTGTTGCTCATACTCCAAGGTCGGTAGAGTATCGGAGAGCTAAAAGGCTTGGTAAAAGCCCCTTTGTGTGTGTGCTACTGTAGATTATTAGTATGCAAGTCCCCTACGTCCTCCCACTTTGCATTAATGCATCTGCCACATGATTAAAAGTCATCGCGCAGCTCACACCAACGTGTGGGCAGGCAGCTGTAACTCTTCTGGAGTTCAGCTCTTCAACTATATTGAAGGGAGTTTTACTTCTCCTGTCCCATTTTTCCTCTCCTTTCGTCATAGTCCCCCTCACACTTTCAACCTCCTCACTCACCCCCCTTTCTTCACCGTTAGTAAATGCCAGCGCAATACTATGAAGCATCCACAGCTGCAGCAATCCTTATGGGGAAAACACTCCCATCAGCCAGTAATTGCTCTTTAGCAAGCTGGTTGGCACGAGGATTGTCGAGTCGCAGGGACCGGCTGCTGAATTGATGCACAACCTCGCCATACTGCTGGGTCACTTTTTTCCCTGTTGCATTTTCATAAATACAAAAAGAGACTCGCTGTGTCAGGCCTTTTTATCATAAAGACCCAAATTCATGACACGGGGAAAGAAAGTTTTTTTTTCCTGAGATGGGGAATTTTGAGTGAGGGAAGGGAGGAAGTGGTATGAGGAAATGCGGTGATGGAAGAAGAAAAACATACAGTTGAAGAGAAAAATACAGTAGAACCCCTTATGTCTAACACTAGCCGTTCCAGGATGCTGGTCCCCCTCCAATTAGTGTGGATTTTGAAGCCACTTTTCCCAAAGAAAATAATGAAAATAGAATCTGAGGGTAGAACTGTTGCTATTGTAAAACCTTTATTAACTGTACAGGCACTTCATCTTAAAGGGGCTTCCAACTGTTCAGACTTTTGGATACTGTATGTTTAAAATGTTGTACTCTTGTTCTACGTCAGGGGTGGGCAAACTTTTTGACTGGCGGGCCGCAGTGGGTTCACAAAGTTGGCCAGGGGGCCAGAGTACATATTTGGTAGACGCACACTAGTTTCAGCTTATAATTCTTACAGACCAACACTTATTTGTCTTATTTTATCTGTAAAAGTGTCGTAGAATCATACAATTATATGCGCTTGTGTCCCTTTTTTCAGGAGCACTTTACAAATCAGATCACATCAAATAATGAAATTGAATTTTCAATTTTATTTATTATTTTAATTTTATTTATTTTTATTTTTTTTTACTGAATAAGACACCTGGAAGGATGTGTGATATACTATGCACTATGAACAATAAAACATTGACTGTTAAAGAGTAAGTGAACCTCCCTCTTTTTTTTTTTTTTTTCTTCCCAGACGGTGCGGTGGGTAGGTTCAAGTTGTGTGTCACATAATTGTTGACTTGTGTTTGTTTGGGTGAGGTAGTTGTATGGATGACTCCGTGAGAAATGCTACTTAAATCATCGAAAGGTTGTCTCTGATTGACTGCCTCTGACTACTTGCAAGTCATGTTGCCAGCTTGTATGTTAAAAGTTTAAATTAAATACAACTGGCGGGCCGGATTCGAACACTTGGCGGGCCGGATGTGGCCCCCGGACCTGTAGTTTGCCCACCCCTGTTCTTATGATGTGGAAGTGTCATATCATGGGGTTAGTGTGTATTTAAGTTATACGCGGTTTTATTCTTGTTAAAAACCGCATTTAGAAGGTTGTAAACAGGTGGTTGATCGAGGAAATTCACTTATCACGGTCGAGTCTGGAACCGATTAATCGCAATAAACAAGGGATCACTGTACAACAGGGGTCACCAACGTTTTTCCTCGTGAGAGCTACTTTTACAAAATGAAAATGGCCAAGAGCTACTCATTTTTGTAACATTTACTCTCAGAGCTTATTTTAAACCCAAACAAAGCGAATATGCTTGTTTTACCAGAACATGAACAGAATGCTGGTGTCCACAACTCACATTTTGTATTTCAGAATGCATTTCTTTCTACTGTTCTTTCATTCTTAACTGAAAACCTGAATGAAAAGCAGGCTTGCGGGGGCACCTCATGTGGGCGTGGGGGGCTACCTGGTGCCCGCGGGAACCACGTTGGTGACCCCTGCTGTACAAGGCATTCAGAAGACCAACTGTAAACATGCATTCAATGACAAAAGCCTGGGTACGCGTATCTAACGAAGCATCATCTTCATCAAACAAGTTGCAGTATTTTCACAGTGCATTGGTTGTTTGTAAGAAGTGTGTGTGTGTAATTACAGTATAATGTACAAGTACATAAATATCATCGCTATGTAAGCGTGTAGTAAGCTTTACAAGCCCAAAGTCACTTATACTTGTAATAACCAGACCTGGCAACACTGATGCATGTGTGAGTGAGTCTATATTATGTGATATTTATGTCTTACATGTCGTTTTTTCTCTTATGTCTACTATTTTGGGTAAAACAATTGTACAGGTGACTATAGGGGTGTTATGTCATGTCTAGAGGGCTTTAATAATGTTTAAAGCCATATGTAGAAAATCGTAAACAGATTTTCTACACTCCAACTACAAACACACTTGATTTACAAATAAGGAATCCGACTTTGCAGAAATTTGCTTCCGCCAAGTCAGGTGTGGAACCAATTAATTGGGATAAGCATGAGATGATGTATTTTAAAAGAAACATACAATACAGCCCCACTGGGATCAGATCATTTTAAAAGCCCCTAAAATGAGCAGGACTCCTTTAAGGAACATTTTAACATTTTTAACCACAACCGACGGCCTCACAGGCAGGCTGCAGCCTTTATCATTCCGTAACTGATCATAACTTTGATTAGTATGGACGCATTACACACTTAACGTTGCCTCATGATCACCCCGCCTCACTCAAATCAATAGACAACATTTCAACCCCTCAGCGGTGGCGCAACAGCCAATTAACATTTGTGCACAAGAATGTACCAGCCCCTCTTTAACGTACATAGCTCGGGTCAATTGCATCCACGCTTAACCAGAGTAATAATCATACCTCAATTATAACATCATTTTTTTACATTACAAATGATTTTGTATGTGAAAAAATAAGCAAAGCACTATTAATAGCAAAACTGCATCGTAATAAACAACTCTTTTACTTAGCTTCTGTTCATGGTGGGTAGTAGCCCACTGCTACAGTATACATATCATCTTCTTTTGTCACATTCTTTTTCTTGGTTGCGGCTGCACAAAAAAGCCACAACGAGACAATGAAAAAGGCGGAAAAAGATGTACCTCTTGTGAGGTCTGCGACTTTAGAGGGCTAAATGGCCTTGCACTTGTAAAGCACTTTTCTACCTTCAAGGCACTTACATCTCTTTTGCACCATCTCCTCATTCACACACTGATGATGCAGCACCGGGGTTCCGTATCTTCTTCAAGGGCACTTTTACACAGGAGATAAAACCCACACGCTCCGGGTTGGGCACAACCTCGCTACCACCTAGGCCAGAGGCATGTGAGATGCCAAAATCAGTTGAAGAGAAAAATATCCATAGTTACAGCAACATGACTTGGAATGCATCACACTGTTTTCCTTTCAGCCACCAATTAATACATACTTATGAGTATTTATGGAAGCAGACCTGTGTGTGTTAATTGGCCGAGACAAAAAAAAACCCTGCACTCTTGTCCATTGTAATGACAGAGTGGAACAGTGCTGCTCATTGGTGCTGCTAATGATGTTTCAACAGCAACAGAGATCAATGGCATGGAGGGAAAATATAATTGTCTTTTGCTGCCCAGTCAAAATAATAAATCAAAGTAATTTGATTTACTCCTCAGGCAATAAATACCAGAAGATTATTGCATAGAACTAGGACCAGAGGAGGGTTGTGTAATATGAAGTAAGGGGTACAGAGCGAAGAGAGCAAACAATAGCAGTCATAATGTGTTATTACAAGACAGGGAACAGGGAGTTTTGGAGATACAAGATGAAGGTCAAGCAATAAAATGTATTGAAAACATTCTGTTTCTCCTTCTAGAACCCCCCGGACTGCAGTAAGGCGAGGAAGCTGGTGTGCAACATCAATAAGGGCTGTGGGTACGGCTGCCAGCTCCATCACGTCGTCTACTGCTTCATGATTGCGTACGGCACCCAACGTACGCTCATTCTGGAGTCCCATAACTGGCGCTACGCCCCTAGCGGCTGGGAGAGCGTCTTCCTTCCTGTCAGTAACAGCTGCACTGACCGCTCTGGTGCCACCACTGGACACTGGTCAGGTAAGTACAGCGACGGCGACACAAAAAAAGTGGAATAAGTGTTGCAAAAAAAGACAACCTGCTCACTGAACTGAGGTCTCACGTGACCTCATGCATGGTAGCGGTTCAAACTCACAGTGCTGGACTTGAGCGCGATTACCCCCTCCGTCTCCCGGCCCCCGCTGGCCTGCGCACACACTGAACATTTGTGCATTGTTCACTCCTGTCATCACTTCTGCACCGCTATGTTACTGCAATTTCACTGACTTTGTGGATTATTTCCCAATTTATTTTGAGTCATCGTGATTACAGTAATCCCTCACCACTTCGTGCTTGGAATTTTGAGGCTTCGCTCCATCATGTGTTTTTCAGAAAATGTATTAACTCATTCAATCCCAGCCATTTTTCAAAAGACAACCCCCTCAAGTACCGGCCACTTTTGACAATTTTGACTCATCTTTCACGGCATTACAGTCATTTTTTGACTCGGCTGTTCATGCCGAAGGAGGAGAAGTGTTCTGAACTGGAGAACGGTTTGTGTGAAGTGGGCCCAAGCACGGTACGACTGACCTTGTGTGAGGCACATTTTTTTTCAAATTCAGAAAAATCCTACTTTAAGGGCTGACAACTTTAGAACTTCCCCTGTACTTAAATTAAGTCTAATTTTTGTGCTGCGTACAGCTAAAAAAAACTGCATGCGAAGTCTCTGGCGAAGCAGGACGATGCAATTCCCGTAAAAGCACTTTGGCAGCTAATGTAATAGCAGCAGGTTGCTGTTGAAAGCCTTCATTGCCAAGAAATCCTGCCTCTTTTGTGTCCAGTAAAAGAACCTTTCTTCCACCCACAGGAAAAAAAAAGTTTGTCCATCATCATGTGAGTCACTTCTCATCAAGGATGATGGACTTCGTCAGATTCAGCAAAGTTATTCAACCTGGCTTTTCTGGCTAGATTGAAGGTTTATCCTTTGTTTCTTCAACATTTGATGGTAAAAGTTGACATGTAAAGCAAATGGATCAGTTGAAAGGGTTTCCCTTACTCTACATCCCCTCAGCATTCATGGTTAAAGTGCCCTTTAGGCCCTCCATCTGTACTGCAAAGCTGCCCACGGTTCCAGTGTATCACTAATGCTCGCTGTGGTCTCCACCGTGGTGGGTTAAAAGCAAAGGTCAAACTCGGAGCATGTACAAATGCAGCCTTAACAATGAACGAGTCTTCAACTTATTATACTTTTTCAGAAATGCATTTACAGCCAACCGCACTGCCCAGATGCAGCCTTATGACATTCGTCTTAGGGTTCTTGCGGTCAATAGAACTTGTTATCAGGTGCCTTGAAAGGGGGCTTAACCTCCCCAAAGCTAGGCCTGGTGGTTCTCTTGGCCTGTTAAAACTCGAACCTGTTTAAAGTCCACCAGTAGTAAGGTGAGTTTGGATGGCAGGAGATTAAGGCCGGTCTCTTACAAGCATTAGGTAGGATTTTGTCTGAAAGGCAATACACTATAGTACTTTAGAAAATGCACATACACTACAGTCGATCCCTGCTTTTTTTAGAGATCACATTCCAGGACCACCAGCGAATGGCGAAAAACTGCGAGGAATAGATATGCCCATAAAAATGTTCGAACCCAGCTCGACGGTGACGCTGTCCTCTGATTTCACATCAACATTTGCAATAAAGGTGACCCTCCACTTCTCGCTTCATTTGCCATTGTTCACTCACAACACAATCCAGGTTTAAGCCCTAAATATGCCCGACACCCTTGTTGAACACATTTAAAGCTTACAATGTCTAGGTACTCGCCACTAGTGACTCGTCGTTGATGCTTAAATTGCGTCAAGCAGACTAGCTCATACACCGCACATCACCTTACAACCAGTGCTTCTCCAATGGTGAACTGTCAGGGGGGAGTGAGAGGCAGGGAGGACCTTCAATATCCGTGCAGACCCGCCGACATGTATGAATTTGTCGTACTCAGCATGCAATTTGAATATGCTTGTATGCTTGACTGCTCTCCATTTTGTTGCATTTCGCTGGTTTCCGTTTCGAGTTCAGTCTGTACAAGTGCAGATAAATGAATAGATATTATCACTTTCTCAATTGTATGTGAAATCGGGGGGGCATGACAGAAAATAATTGAGAACCACTGCCCCACAACACTTTGCGTTTTAAAGAAAACGGGACCAAGTTTCACATAAACAATAAAACGTTGGACTGTACAAAGAATGAATGAACACAAGAGGCTTATTTTTGGGTTAAATAAAACTGCACCGGTTTCTCTGGGAAAAAAAAAACAAACAAACAATTTACTTAGTGTCTCTTTAACAGAAAAGCTGCAACAGGACATTGTTTACCTTTGAGTAACATCTCTGCAGCTGAAGCTCTCCACAACTCTCCTGTCAGTGAAAGAAGCTTTGTTTTGCTCCAATATCCATACAATCCTTCGTGAACTACTCGTTTGCACGTTGCTGTGCTCTAAATGAATGTGCTGTGACTCTCATAGGTTTTTCATGCTGGGTTCGCCAGTTCCAGAGCACATGAGACACAGCGGCTTGGCTCTGGATTCTGGGAGAATGAACACATAATGGTCGTCCTTTCACTTTTAAATGTTCGGTTTTGGCGATCAACTGTTACTTTTGAGCAAGCCATGCTTCTCATTCGAAGATTAAGCGGCATAGAAAATATAGGGATGGATGGTTCCCATTCGCTCGGCAAGTTAGATGATTTCTTTGGCTCATTTTGAGTGACGTCACTGCATTTGCTGTCACCGTAAAAACTGAAGTAATTATGCCCGTTACGATTGGTCCGCGAGCATGGTTATATGTTCACTTTAATTGATCCCGGGTCCATAGAGGGCCATCAATGGGTCAGAATCCGGACCGAGGGCCACCATTTGGTGGTGGCTGGTGTAGGTTGGCGAAAAGGCGTTTCTCCAAGCCGTGTCTACAAAATCTTCTCTGAAAGTTTTGATTGACTGTTGAAGCGACTGCTTCCCGAGATCTCTCTCACAGCACACATTATGGTGCATTCAAGGACTGCCGAACAAAGTGTGAAATTTCAGCACTTGACAAGAAAACATTATCAGTGAAGCATAACGACATGTCAAAACTGTGGGCTTTTTTACCAGCGATACATGCGTGCTGTACACTTTGCCTGCCTTATCACGTATTTTTACCGTATTTTATATGGTGAATGATTTTAGTGGAAAACAACAGCCTGTTTGCAGGGGAAAAAATAATAATTTTGTAAAAATACAAAAATCTGCAGTGTGTGAATGCTGAATTGCGAATGTGTGGGGATCCTGTGTGTATATTTTTTTAGGTTGTCATTATTATGTTTTTTACATGTGTGCGTTCAAGTTTTTGCACAACCGCAGTCCAGTTTGACTCTAAAGCAGGGGTGTCCAAACTTTTTCCAGTGAGGGCCAAAACTAAAACAAATGAAAGGATGAAAGGATCTTTCCCCCAGCCTAATTTTCCAAAAATGACATCTTTATTATGTTTAGTTGGTTTCTGATCATTTCTTTATAAAAAACTGTATTTTTTCTTTAATATTTCAACTCTATGCTACTAAAATGACATTTTTTCCTCATAATTGTAAAATCATAAAATGGTGACATTTTTTCTCATTAGAATACGACATTTTATTCTTAATATTTTCACTTTATTCTCGTAAAATTGCAGCTGTTTTCACCATTTCTGCTATTTCAACTTTCTTCTCGTAATTATTTTATTCCCGTAATATTTTGGCTTTATTTCCATGACATTGTAACTTTTTCCACAACCTAAAAAATGACAACTTTACTCGTTGTCTTGTTTGTTCCGCACATTTCAACTTCATGATAGTAAAATTGTGTTATTTTTCCTCACAATATTACGTTATTCTCATAAAATTGCGACCTTTTCTTGTGAGATTACAACTATTTTCTCTTAATATTTTGAGTTTATTCTTGTAAAATTACAGGCTGTATTTGTAATTTTTGCTGGGTTTCTTTTATATTTTTAAAATGTGCCAATAAAAAAACAGCCGAGGGCCACAAATGGCCCCCGGGCCATGCTTTGGACATCCCTGCTCTAAAATGTTGTGCAACTTTGCAGGCATGTTTTCTATTCTTTCCATTCTTATTTCCCCGTTCATTTTAGTATTATTTTGCTGTATTTCTTTGCAAAATGCACATTTTTATGTGTGCCAATGCAAGTGTTTGCATAACCACAGTCTGTCCAGTTGGAGTGTAAACTAGTGTAAATTTAAGTGCGACTCTAGCTGTATATTCTCCACAAAACTTTTGTCAATTTTTACTAATGCACTGCACCGTAGCCTTTTTAAAGAGCAATTAATCATTCAGAGATTGTTAATCATATCCTTATAGAATGTGCTGTGTATTATCAAATAGTGGGCTGGGCGTGAGAAGGGGGGGAACTATACTAATTCAATTTCTTCAAGGTTAGTTGGTCTGAAAGTATCTTTAATTCTGCTTAAATGTTGCAGGTGTCAGCTACTCATACAGTGGTTTGTACAGATAAATAAATATCAGCCTCTCAGTAGTATTTCAAATCAGGGGGTTGGTGCCTGAAATGAATTCCGTTCCCTGGGGGGGGCATGGCAGAAAAAAATTCAGAACCGCTGTCCACCGAAAAAAGGTGTGTTCACTTTCTATATCCACTGCATAACATGTCTGTTTTCAGAGTTGACCTGAATGGGGAATAACAGGCAAATGTTGAGATTCTCGTGAGCGCTTCTTTTTTGAGACCCCCTGTGGGTATACAGAACAAAAAACACACAAAAAAAAGGCAGCGCTGGTTAAAAAAAAAAAAAAAGTGCGAGCAGCTGCATATCTGTGGGAGGATTGACACCGTGCTGCTGTCTATACACCAGCTTGTGTTTACCCCGAAAAACGATAGGTCAACAGAGCTGTCTGCCTACAGGCCGAGTCACTTAGGAGTATCCCGCCCTCTTAAATGGGTGTTGACGCCTAGATCTAGAAGAATAGCTTTCCTCATTTGAGTGACAGTTATTTTTTTCATCAATAAATCTTCTGTTAACGCAGTTCACGCTAGGTCGTTTGTACGCCCAAATGAAATACCTCAGACAAAAGATCAATATTTTGATATAATAGGTTACCATTGCAAATGCAGCAGAATCATTTATGCGTACTGAGTCGTGCATCAAAGATGCTATGATTAATAGATAGTCTTACAGTAAAAGAAAAAAGCCTCCGCTAAGCTGACAAATTTGAAGCGTTTGTGAAAGACGATAAGTGAATTGGAGGCTTTACTATCAGACTGTGGCTGCCTCTCTGTCTCGCTCGCTATCACTTTCTCTCTCGTTGCTTTCTTGTTCTCGTGGCCACATCCTTTCAGCTCTTCATTTTTCTCCCACCGCCTCATTTGACTCGTGCTCTCCTGGGCTCTTCCTTCTTATCTCGTGCTTTGGCGGTGCCTTGCCGCTCTTATTCTCCTGCCTTTCATATGTCCTTTCCCACTATCTACTCTCTCATTCTGTGGTATCTGCCTTTACCGCCTCCTATAGATCCATATACTATGCCATCTGGCTGCTCCAGGCCAGCGGCCCATTCAGTGCTGTCCGCCTTCTTGCGGTTTTTCAAAGCAGGTTGTGTTGGCCGCCACCGGGATCCAGCTACATTCGGCCTTGCTTAATGGAAGCCTGTTGGTCGCTGAGTGTTCCCTGTAGTCATGTCTCTTTCATTATGGAAGTGTGATCTTTATAGCACAAAGCCACACAATGATGCTTAAGGCGTGAAATATGCAGAATTCACAGTGAGTATGTTGCACATGCGTATTCCTATTCATGTCTTGTATGAGCAATTGTATTGTCACTGTCGGAAACCGATTGGGTCGGTATTTTATAGGGGGGAAAAAACCCTTTTAGATTTATTGGCGCCCCACC
Organism: Dunckerocampus dactyliophorus; assembly: GCF_027744805.1. Lineage (NCBI taxonomy): Eukaryota > Metazoa > Chordata > Actinopteri > Syngnathiformes > Syngnathidae > Dunckerocampus > Dunckerocampus dactyliophorus. The sequence continues at coordinate 7,646,170 of NC_072837.1, read as the reverse complement.
TTCCTTAAATAGCTTTATATTGTTAGCCCACTTCCTGTTAAGAGTTTCCCTTAGGATGCGAGACATTTATCGGCAGAGGGAATTGTGTACGTATCCGTGACTGGGTATTTTTGTCAGGAAAACATATAGCTTTGGGGGGGAGGGTTTGGAATCAAAGATAGTGGAAAAAAGTCATTATGCGACCTGCTTGTTTCGTCATACACGTGGGAAATCTATCAAAACAAAGCATAAGAAGGAAAGATTAAAGGAGCAACACACAATTCTCCTGCCTGGAGGGTGGAAATCATGTTTATTGTGAGGCGCACGTCCTCGAGAAAACTTACAAAACGTAAGACACTGTAATTACTTAAAAAATACCACAAAGGTTACTTGGAAGGGGTGAATTACGAAAGCGAGCTAACTGTGTTTGGTTTGTATTGATTTGGTCCGTATGGGGCTAGCAGAATTATGCCATAGTCGAGCTCCGCGTGGATATTATAGCTCAACCCCCCCCATAGCTGATGTCATGTCGCACGCTATTTGAGAATGAATGAGTGGCGCCTCTGCTGGTAGCAGCAAAGCAGTACACTTGTTTTACCTCCTTTGCTTCTCCTTTGTCATTGACAATCAATTCCACACCATTGACGAAATTCAATTATTCCATTAGTATGCCATGCCTAATCCTGATCATCGGCATGCTCATTCACGTTTATTAGCTCATGATCTAGCACCCCGTGACTGACAACTACGCTGGTACATTTCAATGTTGAGCGACAGATTTTTTTGTTTTTTCTGGGTACCATTTCTTAGAGCTAGTTTTATGAATGTGTATAAAGGCGCTGCTGGTCCACAGATTTCCATATACTTCACCCCCATGGGTGCAACCCACACTACGCCACTGTCATGTTGACTATCTGTGACGCTTGATCTTTAGATGCATTGATGTTCGCTATTATGCCGTATTATGGAAGTGCTCACCTGCTAGATAGTCAGCGAGGGTGAAAAGTCTGCGGACCACCGATGTGTTAATGCATGAGGTATTTTTGGGGGGGATCTATTTGGGACATTTCTATTTTGGAGAACTACCTTTTTTCAAAAAGGACAAAGCCAAAAATGAGACTTTGTGAGGCTCTCTTAAGAGGCGGCGACTCAGTTCATTTGCAAAATGACTGCAGAAACATCGTATTTGTCGCTCGATGACGTCTCTTTGGATTCGTCTCCTCAAATATGTATGAAGCCTTCTAGGTGAAAGCGTTAGCGCTGCACAGCATATTTGTTCCAGCTCTTGAAGCTGTGTTCATTCGTCCATATCTACATCACGCTTGTTAGAGTAGTCAGGTCTGGCCTTTTTTTTTTTTCAAATATTTGTATTAATTCTTCCTCCAATTTGTAGCCACAGCATGAATCACCATACCGGCACACAAATTGAGCCTTCCATTTATTCCCGTCCTTGTCCCTAACATACTTTTATGAACCCATCCTGTTAAAGGCAGTTTTTTTTTATTGACTCATTGTGCCATTTATTTGGAATTGTGCAGATGTTGTTTATAGCTGTATTAGGGCTCGTCTTGGGCACTTCAGCAGCCTCAAACCTGGTTATATGTGGTTATATGTCAAGCTGGGAGACACACATTCACACTCTAAAGGTTTTAGAACAGAAAGAAAGTGAAGGTCGGCATATCCCATCTGGTAAAATGAGATTATTTTAGCTGTGTGTTTACAGAATGTGCAGTGTTTCCCATGCATTCATTTATGTGTGGCCGCATGCTACCTGTTCGCCCTGGCTCATAAACGCATCGTAATGGGACTGTGTGAATGTAGCTCGTCGTTCCAGCTTTGCACAGCGGATGGCATCGTACTAATATCGGAACTATGCCTCATATGTGCCGTGTCTGCAAGAAAATAAGACATGGCAGAAGGGATCAGTGTTGTCAACTTAGTGATATGTAGGTAGTGTTCAGACACCTCGAGATTCTGTTGTTCAAAACACGGACTCACGACTTTTTCTGGTCTTATAGGGCATTTTTCGATACTCTAACATGAAAGCAACATTCATTTGGATTACTAAACGTGTGTTTTGCTGCTTGTGTTTTTTGCTCAGTGTTTGTCTCCCGCAGTGTTTATAGAAGTTTTATGCACATGTGTCAGGGCCTTGGTGTTCATTGCATCCCAGGTAGATGTTACTCCTCCATTTGCTTTTCCTTGTGCACACTGACAGTCAGCCTTGAGGTGTATGAAGTAAGGGTAGTAGTTCTGGCAGTGCGCCGAGGTTTCCTGCTGTCCAGAGAGTTGACCTTTTTTAATCAGCCCTTCTCAAGACTTTTGCCCCGGGCTTCTGCCAAGCTAGACTCAGCCTGGAGGCACCACTTCCAGACCCCAAATACCTGCAACAGCCACTACCCCCATGTCCATCTGACTTGTTTATTGATTCTTACGGGTATTTTCGTACATCGAAGTAAAAAAGGGACCTCAGTGTGTGCTATGTCATGATTAGTAGTTTTGGGAATGTGAAGGAAATTTGTGCAATTATGTCATTATTCCATTTTACTTGACTTCTCTTCAGTTGTTTTTCACTTGCGTTGCTTTGCTTTGTTTCCAAAATCCTACTCAGTTTTTGGAAGAGAATATACAGTACCTATCCACCTATGGGCACACTTGACACCACAAGTCTAGTTTGCTTTGCTGGTTGAAACTGAGACGTGTCATATGATTCATGCAATAGCTTCCCCCAGTTATAAGCGACAACGATCACCTTCCATTAATGTCTTGCAATAGAAATCAATAGAAAGACGATAGCAGATGGATGGATGGATGGATGGATAGAAATAACTGAAAAAGTCAAACCTCATGATTCCGCTCGCTCAAGCATGTCATATAATTAATGCAACCGGCTCCTTCCACCAGTTATTAACTCATTCAAGACCAAAGATGTATTTATACATTTTTATAAACTCGAACGCTCGATCCCAAAGATGTATTTATACATCGTTTACGTTTTTTTGCACGAGAGGCAAAAAAGAGGTGATGACACAACTGCACACTAATAGATGTCACTTTTCATTTTAAGCAATTTTAAGCATACAAATGGCCACAAGGTGCAGAAGTGCATTTGATAAGAGCTCAGCATGGATAATTTGCATGTAAAAACACACTTGACAGCAAGGAGGAAGTGGAAGAGCATGGAGGAGTGTAGCGTGTAGTGTAGTGTAGAAGGTTACACATTGTAGGGAAATTTTAACACATGCACATGCATGCGCACGTGTGCACACACACGCACACACACACGGTGAAGTTCCAAATGCGAAAATTGTAAATAGTTCATGGTGTTATATTGGTAAATAAATTGTTATTTTGATGTAAAACAACCTATTTTTGTGTTGTTTATGCTGTGGCATAGTTGTTTAGATTTTTGAGCTGTCAAAAAAACAAAAAAAAATTGTGTCAAAGTGAAAATTGTGCTTGAAATGTATCTTCACAAAACTTTTCTCCCTTTTCTTTTCCCTGAAACTTACCTATGTTCTGTTGCTGCTTACTAACGAACGGAAAAAGATAGAAACAAGTTTTTTTTTTCCTGATGAAAGACGAGAATCTAATCTTTCTTTTGGTAGGTTCTATGTTTATATAACCATGAAACACAATATTCTGTGTGCCTTCAAAAATCTGTCAAAATCGTCTAAAAAGGCCGGCACTGAAGGAGTTGTCTTTTGAAAAATGGGTGAAGAGTTAATGATAACCGCCATCTTGCATAATAGAAATTAACAGAAAGAATTCACAAAGTCAAAGCCCACAGTTAGGCTCCATCATGCATGTCATATAATTCATGCAATCTCTCCTCCTGCCAGTCAGTAATGTTATCATTACCAACATGCACAATTATTTAAGAATCAAAAATGCTTGAATGTTGAGCGTCTTGTCGTCCTCATCTTTCCAGGGGAAGCCCATGATAAGGATGTCCAGGTTGTTGAGTTGCCTATAGTGGACAGCCTTCACCCTCGCCCCCCTTACCTGCCTTTGGCCATCCCCGAGGACCTAGCCCCGCGTCTGCACCGCCTTCACGGTGACCCGTCCGTGTGGTGGGTGTCCCAGTTTGTCAAGTATCTGGTGCGGCCCCAGGCTTGGCTGGAGAAAGAGATCCAGCAGGCCACCGCCAAGCTGGGCTTTAAGCACCCCATCATCGGGTAAGACCACTCGTCTGACATTCTCAAAGTGTTTCATGATGAAAGCAAACAGGAGGCGTCTTTATTAGCAAATACGGACATAGCTGGGGGGGTGGTCATGGTGGAGCTTTGTTTTTGGTTAATATTTGGTTAATTCAGTATTATTACAGTATGGTATGCGTTATTTGTTAAGGAGCATTTGCACAATTCAACATGTCTGAAAAGAAGTAGGAAGAAGCGGAGCTAATTGAATTCCACCCCTTCTCCGTGTCTTTTACTGATCATTTCATTCACATCATATTGTGTATCGTGTGTTGGCACTCACAATATTTAGTTTGCTTATATTTTGTCATTTAAATTTTGTTCACGTCATGTGTGAAAAGGAGGAAGGCGCAGGTTGTGCAGCGTGAGAAAAAATAGATACGTTGAAATAAGCGTTAAAGGATAAGGCAAAACACTAAGACATTTTGTTTGGTTTATGATAATGTTGTTGATTAATGTTGTTCATTTCCATCCATTTCCACTGCAATTTTCACTATTTACCATAAAACCTCATACTTTGCAGGATGTTAATTACATTACGCCGGCATTGCATTTTGAATCCGTAGAAAGAAATGGCACATGCAAAGCTTATAAGTGCGTCTTCACCAGTTAAATAGAGGATAAGCCTATTTATTTGTTTGATTATTGCCAATACCCCCTGCTAGAAAGACCCACACCGACAATGGAATTATCCACCATATAATTGTTTTTGTAGAAAACACCACTGTGCCTCATTGTCCTTCACTATAAAGTACTTAATTGATCTGCATGGACTGTTTCAAGTTCATCTCCTAAACCACCTTCTTCTTAATGCACTCTTAATGCATTAAGCCATCACTAATACGTGCCTCACTTGATGCTCATATTGTATTTATTTTAAGAAATTGATGGTATATTTATGACGAGACAAGACAACATTTGCATATTGCCTGCAGGCGCATTCGCTATATGCTGCACTTTTGCTGCAGATTGTTCCCAGCTAAGTGATGTGCATAATGATGATGATGATGATGTTCAGGCAGTCATGGGAGAGTAGCATATGTGATGTGACTTTCAGCTACTTGCTGAGATGGCCCTAAGTTTCCACATTGTCCCATGAGCCTCCACTAGTCTCCAACTGCTGGAGAAGGAAGAAGTTCAAAGAAAACACAAAGACTTTGTAAAGCCAGCCCACTTTAGTTATGTCCTCGAAAACTCACGTTCATAGATTCCTAGCGAGCTATCCCGGTCCCTCGCAACTCTTTGTGTTTTGCTGCAAGCCATCCTTCCTCGTCGTCATCACTTCTGCCGTCCTGCTCGACTCGCTTTCGCTCTCGCTCTTGTTACGTTCCCACTCCCTTTGTGTCTGCCGTCTTTTCTGCCTTTCATAACTACAACAGCCGCCGTCTCTTTGAGCGCCCCTTGACTCTCCTCCCCCTTTAACTCCTCTTTCTTTTTTTTACTTTCTGACTCATTTCTGATCACTGCTCAGATTTCAATTGTTCTTCCCGCCAACTCGTCTCAGATTTTCATACTGCGCTCTCACCTCTCCCTTGCGTTCCCCCGGCACACATCTGTATTCACCATCCTCTCGCTCCGACTGTTCTTTGTGTCTCCCACGCCCCTCCTGTGTGCACCCACACACACACATACAAACTGCATGTTCTCGCTCTCAATCAGTGAGAAAAGGTTTGATCACTTATTCCCCTTCACGCTCTCCCACATCCACTCAATGAACTAATGTTGCAGTAAAGTGTCTGTAAGCTTCTGTCAGCATTCCAGGTGGATAATAATTGTGTGTGGAAGGAAGTAAGGGTTGGGGGGCAGCAGGTAGGTGTGTGAAGTGTGGATAACACCTGTGTGTTGAAGTGCAAGTTGAGACGCCGCCAGACCCAATGCTTTAAAATTTGTGTTTTACACAATCTTCATTTCCTGTGATGATTTGCCAGTCGATCCGACGTAAATATATTCCAGCAATATGAGCTTCAGGTTGCACACAAGTTTTTGTTAAAGAAACTCAAAAAAATTTGGCTGATAGAACATTCCCTTCATTTTTTTGAGTTTGATCAACCAAATTGTGTGTACCAGTGTATAAGACGTGCTGGTGTTTAAGCCGCACCCATTCAATTTAGAGGAAAAAACAGATTTATACATACTGTATATAAGCCGCACCGGACTATAAGCCGCACATGTCATAAGTATGTGAGGACCAGGCAGCTCTTTATTTGACAAGAGTCAATCATGAGTTATATAAAAACTAACGACGAGCTTGTCAACCCATTGGAAATCGCAGGAGTTCATTACTCAATATGACAGTCTGACTCACGGTGTTATCTTATAAAGAACACTAAACTCATCATGCAGCAACTTAACATTTAAAAGGTATACCTAAGAAATATACAAACAAGTAGCAATACGAGTTTAAATGGGGGGAAAAAAACTATTTTAAAGTTTTCCCATGATGTATTTCATCTGAGCATAAGCATTTCATTGGAGGACAAGCAGCATAGAAAATGGATGGATGGATGGATGGATTGATGGCGCTGCAATTCTGCCAGAGAAGCCCAGAGAAAGGCTGACATAATTGCAGAGGCCCGGCAGGCATGAGTGCTTTGCTGAGCTGTAATGCATTATGGGAAAACTTGTATTTATATTTCTAAGGTACACCTTTTGAGTGTTTAGTTGCTGTGTGATGAGTTTAGTGTTCTTCGTAAGATGACACCATGAGTCAGACTTTTATATTGAGTGGCACAGTATTTTAAACAGTAGTAGTTCTGAAGTAAAGGAGACATCAAGAGGTTAGAATTAGCCATAAATTAGCCGCACCGCTGTATAAGCTGCTTGGTGTAAAGTTTAAGAAAAAAGTAGCGGCTTATACACCGGAAATTACAGTCATCTATTGACATAAAATAATAAAAATTGAGTTTGTTTCTTCTCGTAGAGCGCAGGATTGGCAATTACAGAATAGTTTTTTCATAAATGGGTTAATGAGAAAATTAAGTTTGTATCGTATTTATGTTATTGTTATGTTTTGTTCCCAGACCCCTCACTATCTACAGTATGCTATATGCTATATTATTATGCTTTATTATCACATATTTAGAAAGTATTACTGACTTTTTTTGGAGACAAACTGCGAGGATGGGTGGCTTTTCCCACAAATGGGAATGTGTGAACAAATCGGGATTTCATTACATTTTCGGCAAAATTGTGCAAAATTTCCTCTAAGAACATACTCATTAATATTTGTATTCAAATCTACCAAACGTCCTTTTGAAATTGAAACTAAATAGGGGGTTTAGATCTGTGTAGCTTATTGTTACAACTTCGTACAGTATACGGCATCGTAACTCTAGCTTCTTCTCTACACCTCATACGCACATACCACAGCTGACTGGGTTACACAGCAGCTGTCCATCACTATACAGTCGGCCCTCGCCACATTGTGGTTGGAATTTTGCGGGTTCACACTGTTTTGGGGTTGACTACAGCCTATTACTAGTAAAAACAAATGCATATTTAAACAAATGTTACAATTTCCTGGCCTAAATTAAGCGTTTTCAAGCAGAAAAATGGCTAAAATACAAAGACAAGGCATTCAGAAGACTCATTCAAAGAGGTGCTATGTAGTATTCTACACTGGTCTCTAGGTGTCAGTAATGACAATAGCCACCACAGGGAGTATGCTGTCCAAAATAAACCAAGGAATTCTCTCAATGCTAACATGTTTGTTTATGTTATGTCTAATATGTCTTACTTCCTGTTATTATGTCGACTACACTGGGTAATACGAGTGTAAAGGTGACTATAGGAGTGTTATTTCATGCCTAGAGGGCTCTAATAATATTAAAAATCGTATGTAGAAGATCGTAAACATGTTTTCTATGCTAAGTACGAAAATATTCCAGGAATTCTACTGCGTGGAAATTCACTTTCTGGTCTGGAACCAATTAACTGTGATAAATGAGGGCTTACTGTGGTGCGATGCTAGATGTATAATAACATGCACATTACCTTTAAAATCCATGCAAACTTACATGAAGCCCAGGAAACGTCGCATGACTGACATGAATGTTTTGTTTTAATGAATCCAACACCCATAAGTCAATAACTTTATGTTCTGTTCTTAAATAAGGTTTAAAAACATAAGATAATGTCACACATTTCTTATGGTATAAACCAAAAAGCTCTGTTTTACCCGTCCATGCACAAACGCTGTATTTTGAAAATCTCCACTCTGGATGGTCTTTAGAAAAGAATACCGTATTACTCCGGCTGTATGAGTAATACTTGTTGCAAGATGTTATCCATCAAGAATAATCATTGGGATACATGAGGATGTGCATGAATCAGACGAATATTCATTTGAAACTGATCTGACACAGAGTGCTTTTTTGGTTGTTTTTTTTTGTTGTTGTTGTTTTTTTACTTCTTCCCTAATCTGCACAGCACAGTCAGTGATTGTTCAGCATTCAACTGTTGAGTCAGACAATACCGTACGTGTCTAAAGACTCCCAACTGCTGCAAGGACAAGTAGAGCAGTGATGTTTAAATCCCTCTGATAGACTGCCAGGAAGCAAATGAATGATTTATTAGGTGTATAGCTTTTTATGTCACAAACACAAGCGTGGGTGCGTGTGACGTATACGCTTGTACACCCACCGCGAGGATTGCCCGTCCTTGCCAGCGTCGTATGAATAGAGACGCATGAATTGAAATATTGTGTGGCGTGATTGTGGGAGAGCTCTGGTACGCAATACCCCAATGTCCCATCTCACTGTTTTTGACAGAAAAAAAGACAAAGGACGGCATAAACATGAGGAAAACAGAGAGGGGGCTAGTGAAAGAGATCCTCACAGGATAAAAAAAAGTGGAAAAATTTGCTCTCATCCGCCAGCCTCCATGTGTGTTTGTCATCTAAATAAATGGCCATTTCTCCCATAAATCCTGACAGATCTCTGGCCTCGCTTGTTTAGCTTCTCTCACACAACTCCCTGACTATTTTTCTATTCCAAACTCCTTTAACCAGAAGTGAAAAAACCTAGTAAGAGATGACGAATGGGAGCAGTCAGACTCCAGCACGTACTTTAACTATACGCATTGTCAGTTTCTATCAAAGTGAAGGTACATACAGTGTGTTGTTGTTGTTTTTATGCTTTCTTTTTACACTTGCGTGACAATTAAAAAAAAAAAAAAAGGTTTGAGCTATGTGGTCAGTATGGGGTGTCAGGACATAATTTTAACATTCATTTTTAGAAAAGTACAATGGAAAAATCTGACTGGACAAACAATCTTTTTTATTTAACTGAGTTACAAAAGGGATATTATTGTCAGCATTTTTAACCCAAATATATAGTAATATACTGTATATATAATAATGAGAATATATCATAATAATGCAGTATTTCCTTTAATATGTCATCTTTCACTCTGAAGTGCTGAGGTGCTCAGAAACCAATGGTGAAACCAATGCACAGAATGAACCCTTTCCCTGCCTGTTTGGAGACAAAAAACAAGGAAAGCAGACACACGTGTTACCGACACCGGACCCAGGGGGATCTGGACCAGTAGCAAAGGTTACACAGGCTAGGGCTCACTGAGTAGCCAATGAAAGTGACTGTGAAACAATAGAAAGAGACCCAAAGTTAGCGTCTGCTCGTGATTGAGCAGATTGATTTATTGATCAGCGGTGCTTAGCTAGAGCTAACCAGTCTACCTACCGAATCACTCAGCACCATCACGCACCCTCTGCTGGTGTAAACATGTATTACACTATCAAAATGAAATACAGGTTGAATTATTAACGCGGATTGTGTGGGGGTGCCTGTTTAATGTAGCATGTAGCATTTGACCTCAGACCCAAGATCTTGTGACACCCGTAGGGTCAGTAACACATTATGCTTTCGACATTCATAATTTGACGTTCAGATGTTACGTTTCCGGGCCGCACGGTGGCCTAGTGGTGAGCATGTTGCCCACACAGTTAGGGGATCTGGAATATCTGGGTTTGAATTTCCGTTTGGGCATACCTGTGTGGAGTTGTTAGGTTAATTGGCGACTCTAAATTGTCGATAGGTATGAATGTGAGTGTGAATGGTTGTTTGTCTATGTCAGAAAACCGCCTCTCGCCCAAAGTCAGCCATACAGTCGGAGCAGTACAACGCAACCCCACCCTTCCGGTCCGCTTGGCAACACTCTGGCAATATCTAAGTAACACGTCCTGTAGCCGATAAAGTCAGGCCTTCAAAATAAAACCAAGGCTCTTTCACTCACACTTTACATAGAACATATGAAGGACATAAATTACAGTAATAAAACAGTACTTACTACAGTATACAAGAATTAAATGAAACGGTAACAAAAAGAGAACCTACTTTTATCCCTGTGGTTTATTGGGAGGAGGAAGCATCTGCAGAAGGTACTGAGGTAGAAGGCACTTGATCACTTCCTGAATCACCATAAGGCTCACTGCGATACTGTTGATTCTGTCTTCCAGCCAGAGAACAAGCAACCTTTCCATCTCAATAATAACACTGCTACGTTGCTTAGTTATCGCGGTCACTTTCACAGGAGCAGCTCCTTTTCCATACGATCTTTATCCTAAATGATAGACGTCACAGTTGAACGCCTAAGACGGAAAGTGGTGGTGAACTCCCCCGCCCATGATGGACTATCGTCGAAACTCTGAAATAACTTTTTTTTTTTACTTTTTTTTCCCCTATCTGAATGTATGTGGCGTTTTTGCTCAGGTTTCACTTGACGTCTCGCCACGACTACGCTCGTTTGATACCCATATGCTTGAGCCCGTGCCGACTGCAGTCAAACGTTACGTCACGTGCAGCCCAGTGATTTCCTTCATCTGGGGCTGTAGCTATATCATTGTCTTTGAAAATGGTGTCTCAGAGGCTGAGCAAGTTGTCAAACAACAGTTGCGATGCTAATTATCTGATAATTATGATCATTTACGGTGATCAATGAGGCAGGCATCAAACAAAATGCTAGGAAATATGATCTTTTTTGTTGCAGTCTGCCAGCGCTTACCAAAACACGATTTCAAAAGATCCATTTAGTGTTTTGAGTTTGTCTTACAAGATATTTTTCCCCAAAACACGGCTTGCAAACGAGCAGTTGTATACACGGGTCGATACAGTAATTTCAGCTATTTTTTTGTCCGACAAAAAGCAGTTTTTTTTTTTTTTTAGGGTTTTTTTTTTTTATGTCCGGAGAAACATCAAAAATAAGTTTTCTTTGTGTTTCAGGACAAAAACACAACAATGGAGATGCATGCTTTTTGTTGGACAGCAATGACATTCTGTATAGATTTAGCAATTTTTGTTTCTTCCTGGGGGCCACATGTCACAATACAGATGTGTCTGGCTGGTTTCATAATGTAATAGTTGTGCATGGAATAACAAATGGGTTTCAGCATCCATCAATTTGAGGCATGCAACTGTGTCGGGAGAGGAAGTATGTGTGTTCTCACCCATCCCTCCCTTTTCTCCCTCATATACATATATATATATATATATATATATATATATATATATATATATATATATATATATATATATATATATATATGTGTGTGTGTGTAAGGAATGGCACACAAATATCACATCATGCTGGTTATTTCTCCTCCTGGGCGTCCTACATACACCAGTTCAACCATGGGCTAAGCCTGTGTGTCTGCAAACAGCTTGTGTCTGAATATATCTCAACACTGCTATTCATTTGCTGGTGTATAGTGCGGATGTTGTATAGAAGGATTTCAATGCTGTTTGTCAGATTTAAGCAATTGGGGATTATAGAAAGGTATTGGGAGTCCTACAGGAAGTGAAAATGGAAGAAAATGTGGTGTTAGCCCTCCTTTTGCAGCTCTAACAGCTTCTATTCTTCTGTTTGTCCGTGCCCGTTCACCTGTGACATCTCTGTTCTAAGTCATCTCAAAGGTGTTTGATGGGGTTGAGGTCAGGTCTCCTTCAGTTGTCCCAACTCAATATACACCCATAATAACAAAATATTATACAGTGGATCCCTGCTCATTCGCGATTCAGCGTTCAAGACCCTGTACATTTGTGGATTTTTGGTCCAAAAAAGCAATTTATTATTCTTTTCTCAGAAAATAGGCAGTATTTTTCTACAGAAAACACGTATATATCCCTATAAGTTGGCAATAATTAATAAAAAATGCGTGATAATCCAAGTAAAATGTGCAGTATGCATTCGACAGACCACAGTTTTGACATGTTTGCGTCGTTATGCTTCACTGATCTTGTTTTTCCCGTCATGCATTGAGATTTCGCACTTCTTTGAACGCACCGTAGTTGTGTGCTGTGACTTGCAACACTGTGACTCTTACGTGACCATGCATTAGTGGTGAGTACTTCTACATTTTATACTTTAAATGTCTTTAATAAGTGTGTGAGGCATATTTAGGGCTTAAAACTGGATTGTGTCGCAAGTGAACAATGGCAATTGACGAGAGAAGGGGAAGGTTCTGGAGCTGAATCTATTCTAATAATCACAACAGTCAATTTTATTACAAATGTAGGACGAGAACGTCAACGTCAAGTTAGCAGGAGGGTTTGGGGGGGTAGGGAGGAGCGAGTCATGTGTCAAAAATAGACCTTTTTATGGGCATGTCAATTATTTGCGGTTTTTCGCCATTGCAGGTGGTCCGGAATTATAACCCCTGTGAGTAGCGGAGATCTACTATGTTAGAAGAATAGCCTCAAAACTTGCAGGTTATTATTTTAGTAAATGATACTAAGTACCCCAGTGGGAAACTGTACATTGTGGTCGTCTTCAACATGCAAAATGCTCGCAGAGAGATCCAGGAAGGATTCAAACCTAGAACCTCCTGGCTGCCAGGCAGATATTCTTACCATAGGTCCCACTGTGCCGTCTGTGCCAGAGGGTAAACACGTCACTATATAAGATGGAAAGACAGCAACGCAGCTCATGAATACTGTGTCTTTGTGTGCAGTGTCCATCAACACAGCTAATGAGTACTGTGTCTTTGTGTGCAGTGTCCAACAACACAGCTAATGAGTACTGTCTTTGTGTGCAGTGTCCATGTGAGGAGGACGGATAAAGTGGGGACGGAGGCAGCCTTCCACCCCATCGAGGAGTACATGCTGCACGTGGAGGAGCAGTTCCAACATCTGGCCAGACGTGTCCACGTGGACAAGAAGCGGGTGTACCTCGCCACAGACGACCCCTCCTTGCTGCTGGAGGCCAAGTCCAAGTCAGTCTCTAACATTGTATATACTGTAGTTTGTCATCTTTTATTTGTATTTAGATGTATTTTTCATACTTCCCGTCTCCTCCCAGGTATCCTGACTACGAGTTCATCAGCGACAACTCCATCTCGTGGTCCGCGGGCCTTCATAATCGCTACACTGAGAACTCACTGAGAGGAGTCATCCTGGACATCCACTTCCTGTCCCAGACCGACTTCCTGGTCTGCACCTTCTCCTCACAGGTGTGTGCAGTTGCTGGGTTTATAAAGACCGTATCGAGACGTACTGTACTTTTAGAACGAGCATCACCGTATTCCCTAAATGTCTTGCGATAGTCAAGCATTAGTGCTGCCGGCGCTGGGGAGCTGCGGTTCTCCCGCCTTTGGGAAACTGGGCCACACAGCAGTTTTCCAACCTGAAATGCTTCATGAAAAGATGGTCGACGTTTGTCACAAGACAAAGCAGAACCACTTTCATGGCTCACATGCTTCAATGCTTTAAGGCAATTAGCACATTTTGTACGCCGTGACGTGTGTACTTTCTTGTGACCGAAAGGAAGTGTTAACTTTCCCAGACCACCGTTTTAAAGAGTAAAAATGTTTCAGATAAGCAGCAAGTGGTTCAGCAAGTCGCATTTTCTTGTTCTGTTGTCGGATTTTGTTTTTTCGTGCTATTCCTCACATTTGAGTAGCTATTAGTGTTATATTGTATATATGTGCTGTGTATGTAAATTGTATAACAATTTATGAAAAATATAACAATACAAATAAAAAAGTTCTGTTTAGGGCTGTCAAAAATAACGAGTTCACAACGGTAGCTAATTTATTGAATTCATTACATCAAATATTTTAGTGGAATTAACGCATGCGCACCAGAGCAAGCACGCCTCTCCTCTTCCTCTTCGCCTTATCTTCCTCTCTCCTTTCCTTCATCCCTCCTTATCTTTTTTCTTCTTTCTTTGCCTTCTCCTCCTCCTCCCTCTTCTGCTCCTTCTCCTTCTTCACCTTGTCTTTATCCCTATTCTATTCATCCTTTTTCTCTTTTCCTTCATCTTCTCTCCTTTTTTCCTTCCTCTCCTTTTGACTTCTTGTCTTTCTTATTCTTCTCCTCCTTCACATTCTTCTCTTTCTCACCCTTTTTCTTCACCTTCTCTTTCCTATCCTTCTTTTCTTCTCGTCCTTTTTCTTTCTTATCCTCCATTTTCTCTCCTTTCTTTCTTGTCCTTCACCTGCGTGTTTCTTATTCTTGTTCGTCGCCTCCTTATTCTTCTCTTTTGTCTTTTCTTTCTTCTCCTCCTTCCCCCTCTCCTTTCCTTTTCTTTCTTCTTCTTTGTTTCCTTCCTTTTCTCATTCTTCACCTTTTTCTTCTCTTATCCTTCTCCCTTTCCTTCTTCTTTCAGTCTTTTTCTCCTTCTTCTTTCTTCTCCTCCTTTGCTCTCTTCTTTTTCTCCTCCTACTTTTCTATCCCCTTCTTCGTCTCCTACTCCTCATTTTTAATTGTGAATTGCAACCACTTAATGGAGCATTATCGCCAACATTTGGAACGCCCCCATCCATAGAATATCCGCCATCTTTTTTCCGACCCACTTCTCAATTTTACAATCATTAAAAAACACATCATTTTTATTTGCATTTGCACCTTTTTGACCTTTTTGCGTCTGTGCACCACGAGTGTGAACACACTTAGGCATTCAAAAAAGTAAGTATGGAAGCGCGCAAATTGAGACGCAGTAAAATGTACTGTAAATGCCCAGCACACTGCCCCCTATGGTGGGCGGCGGTATTACAGCATTTGTTTTGTAAGCTGCCAGGAGACGGAGCGAAACCCTGGCGGAATGGACGCAGATTCCAAAAAGGGAGGCGTGTCTAATGTGGATCTTTCCATCTCAGGTGTGCCGCGTCGCCTATGAGATCATGCAGACCCTTCATCCGGACGCCTCCTCCTTTTTCTACTCCCTGGACGACATCTACTACTTCGGAGGCCAAAACGCCCACAATCAGATCGCCGTGTACCCTCACCAGCCGCGCAACAGCGAGGACATCCCTCTGGAGCCCGGCGACGTGATCGGCGTGGCCGGCAACCACTGGGACGGGTACTCCAAGGGCATCAACCGCAAACTGGGCCGCACGGGCCTCTACCCCTCCTACAAGGTCAAAGAGAAGATCGAGACGGTGAAGTACCCGACGTACCCCGAGGCCGACAAGCTGCTGGAGTCCCACAAGAAATGAGAAAGGAATACGATGAACATCTAAGAGGATAAATAGGAGAGAGACTCCGGCTCCTGGGAAGGAGGCTGCTTTTGTCCAAAAGAAGGAGGCCTACATAGCACGCTAAGATGAGAAGAAAAGACCTGCACCCACGGGTGACAGGACTGCACTCAGTGTGTGTGTGTGTGTGTGTGTGTGTGTGAGTGTGTGTGTGTGTGTGTGTGTGTGTGTGTGTGTGAGTGTGTGTGTGTGTGTGTGTGTGTGTGGGTGTGTGTGTGTGAATGGCGATGTGAGGTCACGGAAGACTTGCACCACTACTCCCCTGGCTGATGCGTTCAGGTGGGGTCTGTAGAGTCTGTAGATTTTAAACAAAACATTTTAAAGTAAAAAAAAAAACAAAACAAAAACTGTCTCAGCACAGAGCGGATCTTTACTGTAAAGACTGAAGCACCCCAGCTTTGAAAACTGGAAAAAAAAGTGTTTTATTTAATTCATTTAAGTGGTTTCGGATTCTGAACTTGCCTTTTACGTTGCGTTTGTTTGACTGAATGTACTGTATCCTCTTCTTGCCACACTCCACTCGCTATTCGCCCTCCTTTTTACCCCACGTGCAATTCATTTTAATACCACCTTGTGCTTTTATCACTTTTTCTTTTCAAATGGTCTTAATTTGCGTGCTGCTCGTATCTTCTGTGCGTGCGTGTGTGTGTGTGTGTGTGTATTGTACTGCGAGTGTGAGGACGTGTATGCGTGTGTTGCTTTCAAGGGGCCATGTTAGCGACCTGCCTGGTGCCTGCTTCTTTTTTCCCGCCTCCGGACTCGGTTGTTTGTGTGCCTGGAGGCGACAGAGAAGGGTTTTGTGTGTGTGTGTGTGTGTGTGTGTGTGTGTGTGTGTGTGTGTGTGTGTGTGTGTGTGTGTACTATGTACAATGGAGGAGTGCAGCAGTCCCTCCCTAGTGAACAATGGTCGTATTATTAGGGAGGAGTGACAGCGCTGATGATGCACATACACAGGAGTAGGGATGCTCCCATCAGGGTTTTATGCTGCCAATTCCGATAACGATCATCCAGGACTGAAATCAGCCGATACCGATCACATGGATTCATTATACATTTTTAAATTTACGTATAATGGGTGCTGTCGGCCGTGGGTGGCGTATAATGGCGGAAATTCAGGACAATTTCAAGGTCCCTTGACTGCCAGGGGACCCTGGCACTTGGGGAAACCTGGTGTCTTCCACCGCTGAGAAAGGCCGGTTATCTCGTTCGATGAATTTAATATTTTTTCAAATTTTTTGCGTAGCCTGCTGACTGTCAAGCACATACGAGTGTTGTCGCTGGTATATTGCCCGGGCGAGCTGCCGTTTGACTGACGATCTCATCGTGATCACCACACTCACGTGTTTGTTCTTCAAATGCAGGGCTGGGCGATATATCGATACGTTCTTTTAAGCACGATATCAAAAACAAACATGCCGTCCCAGAGGTGTGTCTCACTCATCACTGCTGTGTGTGTCAGGCCCGCCCACCTCCGTGCGCCGTGCTAGCTCTGCCGACATTCCAAACCGTCTCGGCGACACATTTTCTCAAAAGAGACTCGCGACACATCTTGCGACTTTTTCTGATGTCGTTGGAGAGTTTCTGGTATTTGGGAACATAAAAGTGAAAGTAAAGCCCTCGCTGCACACTGAAGTGGAGATCCACGCATCCTCGAGGCGCGATGCCACCGGGGTGGATCTCAAAACGTAAATATTTAATCTTCAGTAGACTACTCGGACTTGGTCACTTACCTGGCAGTGTGTCAGAAGGTGTGATGGATAAATAAACAAGTAGTCCGAGCTACAAGATAAGAGATGGGGGCCAATCTGGGTGTAATTATTACGCTACGTCTAGACTTTGAGAGGCGCTAGGCAAGATAAAATACTAAAATTGTGTTATTTTGATGAAGGGATGGACAATTTTAAATGAGCAAACTACGAATCAAGCTAATTTGCAGTTCTAAAAGTAAATCAGGTGTTTTTATTCACTGTTTTGTCTCTCTTGCGAGGTTCTGCTTTCTAGAAAAAAGGAATACTGTTCAAAGTGAAGTATTTTTGACATTCATTGCTGACATTTAAAAACGGGGGACTTTATTTCATATGCTTTTGGTATTAGCTGAGGATTTGAGCAGTTTGCTATAAAGGAGATTGATGTTTCTATTTTAGTTTTTCTATATTTATTTCAAAATGAGAATGGACTATTTTATTTTAGCGGCAATTTTTTGGATTTTTTTTATTTTAAACTTGAGCGTTTTGGTCCATGTCGCTTTTTAACACTTTTAGCGTGCTACGTTTTCGTGGCATGTGATGGCAGTTACGTTTCACACGGCAGACGTGATGTTTTTGTTCTGGCACGCCTGCGGCCAAGACGTTAGTTAGGGTAAGACGCTACACAGCACGCAGGGATCGCCGCGGACTGCACTTGTACTCGCCACGGGGGATCGGCTTTTGTGATCGGCGTCGAAAGGCATTCGTCGGCATATGGAGATCACGTGATTTTTCACGGAAATCGGCCGATACTGCTCGGCGGCCCGATCGATGGGAGCATCCCTACACAGGAGCCATCGCCTGCCTCGCCAAACGAAGCACTCCACTGATGTCCTCTCTTCAAACGTCCATTTTCTTCTTTTTTTTTTTTTTTTTTGTACTTTGCTCTTTTAAACTAAAGGAGGACAAATGTGTGACAAATGATTATGCTCTGTCTTCTCAAAACGCATAATTTCATAACTTATGTTCCTGGGCATTGTCTTTGATGACGACAGATCAAATAAATTTGACAAACCAGCATTTTTTGTTTTCTTTTTGCTCTTTTAACGTTAAAAGTCTGTCTCTTTTGCACATTCAGGCGTTCAGCTCTCGAAATTTGTTTTGAAATCCAGTGAACCTCCTCATAAAAATCCAAAAATCATTACGAACTGGCATACAAGTGGAAAAATAAGTTCATAAGTCAATAAGTTCTCACATTAACACTGAACGCTTGTTCTGTTTTTATGACACATGTCTTCGTACTGTCATTGTGACCATATTGTACTGAGCAGCCAGGACAGAGATGCTTGTTGTTTTGGGGGTTTTTTTGCTGAAATTTTGACTTTTGGTGCATTTGAATTACAAACTGTTTGGTCCTAAAGCATCCAGCTCGGTGTCACAGCCGGGTGGAGCCATATATTGTATATTTGGTAAATAGGGGGTTGCTATGATATGCTGCGATGCGGTTTTATAGTCCTTGCAGTTTGTTTCTTTTTCTTGTATTTGGGTTTACAACGCAATATCACCACACGTGTCACCACTGCTATTTTTCTACACAAATAGAGAGGCAACAACATAACGCCGAGCGATTTGTGAGGTCTGATTTTTATGAGGAGGCGTTTTTATGATGCAAATGTGTTACTCCTTTGAACGCATATTGTTTTGAGAAGCCGAACCCTTTACTTTAATGACCCAGCAAGTAAGCGGAACTATGTTCCTCGTCACGGAAATCCGACCAGGACTGGACTAGCGGGACCAAATGGGGGGGTAAGTCCCTGTTGATGTAGTCCACTGCTGATGGGGATGTCGCACAAGTTCATGTCCAAAAATCTGAACTATCCCTTTAAGTTTTGCGAAATTTTATGTTGTTGTTTTGTTATGACTTTTATGACTTTTATTTCATGTTGTTTTTTTCTTAGTTTTTTGAAATGACTCTTCTCCAAAAATGCCTCGTTTATTTTCTTTTTTTTCCCCCCACAAAACAATAAATAGTACAGCACTTTTCATTTGTTATTCAAAATTCAGCTTCTCTGTTTTTTTCCTTTGCTCCAATTAAAACAATTCCGTTAAAAATGCACAAAAAAATTCAAAAATAAAATACTGCTAAGCGTTTCAATTGTTATACAAAATTAAACTTTTTTTTTGATCAAATTAAAACAAAATTATATATAAAAAAAACATCAGATTTGTCTTTTCTACGAAACGGAATATATTGTTGCTGTTTTCTTTCTATACGAATAATAAAATATTGTTTGACGTTTTAGACATTTCTATGATGGATGTAATAGTGTAGTGGTCTAGTGGTTAGCATGTTGGCCGCTCAGTCACAGTCTGGCGATCGGGAAGACCTGGGTTGGAAGCTCCGTTGGGCATTTTCTGTGTGGAGTTTGCATGTTTTCTCCGGTTTCCTCCCACATTCCAAAAACATGCATGTTAGGTTAATTGGTGACTCTAAATTGTCCATAGGTATGAATGTGAGTGTGAATGGTTGTTTGTCTGTATGTGCCCTGCCATTGGCTGGCGACCAGTCCAGGGTGTACCCTGCCTGTCGCCCGAAGTCAGCTGGGATAGGCTCCAGCATACCCCCGTGACCCTAATGAGGAGAAGCGGCATAGAAGATGCATGGATGGATGTAATAGTGTATCTGCATGTATGTTAGTTGCTGTCCTGAATCGGATGAAAGACTAACACTGGGAGATAAATGCTTTTCACAGGACCGTGACGACATGAAGGAATCTAAAATCTAAAATCCATCTGCCAGCTCTCAAACTGTACATCCTTTGGCGTATAGAAGGGCGTCTTGTGAATAATTAACAAAGTGAAAGCCGTGACGGTATGTTGAAATGGTTCATGACCTGTCCGCCCCAAACGGCAAACATGTGAGGACACCAGACAGTCATGAGTCCTGCTATTATCTTCCCGCTCTAATCTCTTTGTGTATTTATGTGATGTCTTCTTCTCACTCAGGGGGGTCTGGGAGTTTAGCCGCAGAACGCTCTTTAATTTTGTCTATCCGCGCGCTTCATTGAATACTCATAAAAGAAAGCCACACAATGTTTTCTGCACGGGCGAGCAATAATTGTGTTGTTTTTGTTCCCCTGCTTGACAACGGCGTTGTTATTATTTCATCTGCGTTGACCAAGACGTGGTAACGCTGCATCAAACAGCCCCTTTGAAAGGCAAGCAGCCCCCCTCCTGGGCTTTACAAACGCACATGCTAACCGGAGGCTACTTTAATTAAAATGTGCTCATCGCTGTCACACAGTCGTTTAAGAGACACGTTAGCTTACTTAATTATTCTCTTAATTGGCTGCTGCTCCTGATAGAGCCTTCACCTTTTCAACAGGAAGCTTCTTCTTACTTCGAATCTTAGGCCTGTGGAACGTTCACCCCCTGTGGGAAAAACTTCCATTTCATGTCAAAAAATAACAAAGGTGTACTAAAACTATCAACACATGCATGGCCATTTACCCTGCAAGGTAACCAGTGCAGAGCGAAGGAATACCGCGTGCGGTGATGAGTGGCTACGCCGTCACATTGCAGGCAATCAATCATGTGGAAGGCAGCTGATTTAATTTGGACTGACTCATGCAAAATGAGGAGGAAATGAAAAGTGCTCCAGAAGGCATGATTGACTCCCAACACGGCGCTGTGGTACCATCAAGTGTCACCTTTGTGTAAAGGTAAGATTGTAAAGACTTCATCATTCTGCCGTCCGTCTTAAGTCAACTCAGCATTTGGCCCCGCTCTGCATTTCATCTCGAGACGATTCTGATTCTAAACTCCAGTCTGTAAACGTGGTTCTTGGCAGCCTAGGAGGGAAAAAAACTAAAAAAAAAAAGTTTGGCACATGGAGCCAACATGTAGAGGACTCGGCTAAAGGACGGCAGTGAGTCGCGCAAGGACTTGAGTTGACATTCGGTGAAGTCCGTTAAAAAAACAGTTTGCCTACCAATGGCTTCACCTGTGTGCTTTACGGAAATAACACCCAGGTGTGTTTGTGTTGCGTGAGCTGCGTGACCACAATGTGGCACAAAAGCACGGATGATGATGATGTCCTCGCTCAGCTTCTTCCCACAATGCACCTGCTCTAATCTTCTCACCTGGATTTTCAAATGTCACCCGTAATCTTGGCGTGATTACACTGCTGTTTTCTGTTCGAGGTCGATGCCGGCTTTATTGACACTGTACACTAAAATGACTTGTTTTCTAGTTGTGTGTGACAGCTTATTGTGTCATCATCTAGAGCAGGAGTGTCCAAACTTTTTCCATCGAGGGCCACATAGTGAATTAGAACAGCACTCAGAGCACAGACCTCCGCCAAGCACCACAGTTCCCCCATATTGTGATTTACACCAGAAATATTAGTCCTACATTTTTCTTATCTACATATTTAGATTCCTTGACTATGAAAACATACCACAGAAGGGTTTGAATGACTTAAAGAATGCTAACAATGCTAACCCGCTAACACCCAGCATAATAGCAGTAAGTTTTTGTATGTGCCTACCTCTGAAAAGGTTAAAAATGTTAGTATAATTATGTTAGCATGCTAACATGCTAACGTTACCGTGATAACACCTAGCATGGTGGCGCTCGGTGTCTGCTTAAGTTCATATTCATGAAAATCGCAAAAAATGCTGGTATGCTCATGTTGGCATGCTAACACCTAGCATAATAGTGTCTACCTATGAAATGGCTAAAAATGCTACTATGCTAATGTTAGCATGTTAACACCTAGCATGATATTGCTAAGTGGCCGTAGAAGTGTCGACCCATGAAAATAGCAAAACAATGCCAGTATGCTAATGCTAGCAATGCTAACATGCTAAAGTTAGCATGCAAACACCTAGCATGATAGCGCAATGTACCGGGAAGGCTACAGTAAATGTCCCACAAGCGTGAACAGTCACAGCAGATAACATAATGGTGACCAATGAAGCAGGGTAGCATTGAAGAAACACGGTTAATAAAATATGGTTTCACTGATATTTAAAGAGGATTCATTTTGAATGAGTCGTATAATCAGGATGGTCTTTTATTCGGGTCAATAATGTCATTTTATTAGAAAAATATACAATTACAAAAATTGTTACTTCTTCTATATAACATTGTACAATATTTGTGTGAGTATACCAAAAATATTTTTGTAGTTTTTTGTCTGGGATTACTCTGACTGATCAGATAGTTGATGACACGTTGTAGGTCAGCGGGATTACATGCCGCCGACCAAAGATGCAATGTTCCTGCAACATGGTCGCATGCGATCACAAATTGTAGAGAACCATGAACATATGCATGTTTTTATCCCTTTTTCTAGGGTATTGTACCAAGACCGTCATAGTCGAATGTTCATTTGGCAGCGACTGCACCGCAAGCACCACAAAAGAAGAACCGCTGGCAAACATTCAGTCACTTTGTCAGTCGTATGTGTTTTATGCAACGGATCCAGCTTGGCAGCCCCGCGTGTGCATGTGCAGGAAATAAGGGTTTGTTTGTTGATGTCGCTTCCCTTGATGTTCGCCCACTCGGTCTGTCTATCTATCTACCTCGCTATCTGTCTATCTATCTGTCTCAAAGTTTCTCCTCAAACGTGTCACACAATTATTCTGTGCAATTAACTTCCACTAACCCCCCCCCACCAACCACCACCGATCCCTCCCCCGCTCGTGCACCTCCTCCACAGCGCGTAGCTCCTTTGCGATGATGCTCCCCTACCAGACGTCAGCAACCACTCGGGTGAGTTGGATGTTCTAAAATGAACTGAAATTCTACAAAAAAAAATCAAATTACAACATTAAGTCTAATTGCGGTAGATGATGAAAAACATGCACTCTTATCACCCTTGACTACGACCCCGGCATCATCATCATCATTAATGCTAGGAAAACAGATTACTGCACGTAGCTGGTGAAAGTTTGGCCCTCGCTCATGAAAACATGACAACGGGACTGTCTGGGAGCGTAGCTTGCCGTCACACCTTCCCTTCTTGGCACATGCACCTGGTCTGCCACAGAATAACTTGGGGTGCTGCCAAATTTGTGACATATTCGCTACATTTAGCAAGTATCCATACCCCTCTAAATGGAAATATTTGGAGACTCGATGCCAATTCCACAGCTTCACTCTATCATGGTTTATAAAAAATACATTCATAAATCATATTTTGTAGTTATTATTAGTCAAAGTTATTAGTCAAATTTGCATATTTCAGCAAATTTCACATAGTTTTGCCTACATTAAACATTTTCAAGCATAAAAATGGCTAAATAAACCAAAATACCAATACAAGGCATTCAAAAGACCATTCAAAGATGTGATGATATGTAGTATTCTACACTGGTCACTAGGTGTCAGTAATGTTACCGTAACGTTCGGTGAGACACAAGCGTCACACTTGGTTGCCGGAACTACAGGTTTTTATTGAAGGTGAACACGGGCTACTGTTGTGGCCGTAACCCACGCCAAGCTAAAACTCAACTCTGAACCCCCGACGTCACTTCCTCAGCTCCCCCAGCAGGGGAACACATTTGCAGCAACACACACGAGCACAATTCAGATTTATGTCTTAAAGATCTTGTTTTCACTCGTTATTAGGTGCGTCCCGATACACTCAGCTCACGAGATGAGACAATGCACAATATTGGGCCGATGAGAACAAGAAGAGATGATATTTGAACGTTACTACAATGACAAAACATAGGAGCGGACAAACAAACTTTTTTTATTTAACTGAGTCACAAAACAATGCAGGTACATTTGAAAATTGTTTTTTTTTTCCACAAATTGAAACAAAAACAAAGTTAAAATAATGATAGCAGTTATAGCCCCTAATACCAATCATTCGAGATTGAAGACGGCAATACAGGAGATTATTTTTGCGTTCACGCTGAAAGAACTCCAGTTCCCATGATGCTTAGAGTGCCGAAGCAGGAAGTAGTGAAGTCCGAACTAGCCTGAAAAAGATGCTAGTATCACAGGTTTTGATCAAAGTCATATCCAGCGATTGTGTTTTCAGCCCCGTATGACTTCACATTTGATCAAATTTAAGTAAGTTTGATCAAATTTAGAATTACTACAGCTTCTGCTTGGACATTACACCGCCAAAAACACCCCTCCGAGCAACGAGTGACGCTGGAAACACAGAGGTAGGTTGGCCTGCAGGGTGTGTAGTGTGTGTGTGCAGCACTTAAAGTTGGCTTCCAGTCTGCCTGTACTTCTCTATTACGTGTATTATCATTTATAGTAGTGATGCCATAGTTCACACTCCGATTGGCTTCTGTTTGCCCTATTCTTGATAGACAGCTTTTCTCTAAACAAGAAATATAGTCAAGTTTCAATCTCGTACGTCTACTATGTTGGGTAAAAGGAGTGTAAAAGTGACTAGAGAGGTGTTGTTGCATGTCACGTTCTGTCCCTCCCACAATGTTATTCCCCTCTCCTATTATATGCACATGTGTCATGGCCAATTATGCAAATTAATAGTTCTGTGAGAAGCACTGAAAAATATGAATAATTGGAGGAAAATGATGTTAAAGAAAACTGCTTTAGGTTGAAAAATCGTCCATTACCACCCATTCTCCTGATACTCAGAAGTAAACGTGCAAGCAATGGTTAATTTCGGTATCAGTTATGTCCACAACCGCTTACGTCGACGATGAATGCTGTTGGCCTGGCAACATGCTCACTTGCATGATCCGTCCATATGGAAAACTTCAAGAAAAGGTCCATCATTGTGTGTAAACGTTTGCTGTCATGTGACACCAGTAGTAAAATGATGGAGAATCCCTACCCACCCTATCCCCCCCTCCCGTCCCTGCTGGTTCCCTGCCGCCTGCCAGCAGGTAGGAAGCTGCTGGTGATGACCATTAGTGTGTGGCTGCGGCTGTGGGAGATAAGAAGTGATTTAGGGCCCTGTACCCTGACACAGCCAGAGAGGAATAGCCAGCTGCTGCTTATCTCTCTGTTTGCCATACTCCACTCACTTTTACATTAGGCTTCCCTATTCACAGCCATCTGTCTTCCCGCTCAGGTTTTGATAAAAAAAAAAAAAGCTTCCAGAGAGGACGTACGGAGGAGACGTGTGCGTCCTTATTACAGAACGGTGGGGGGGGTCACCGACTGAATGCTTGATCCACGTTGAACACCAGCCCGGGGCAACACAGCGGGGGCTCGATAACAGCGGCTGCACTCACAAATCTACTGTACCTGATGTGGTGTGTTCTAACACCATCCCTGGGCTAATGACAAATCAATGATGTCGCTGAAATGAACAAACACAGTAGGCTGCAGCACATCAACCAATCCAGTACTGCGGTACATTATCATGCTTTACACTTTGGGAAGTGAACTATCACTCCCACTGGCTGGACATCAGCTTATAAACTAAAAGATTTAAGATTTAAAAGAGATTTGCGAATGTAAAGACAGAAGCAGGTAAAAGGAGTTGTACAATCGCCCGTCTTGCTGGTATTCCTGCAGTCGATGGACAGTGCTTTCTTTCCTTCAGTTGCCGCAACAGGCTGTGTAGACCAGGGCTGTCCAAAGTGTGGCCCGGGGGCCATTTGCGGCTCGCAGCACATTCTAGCAAAAATATAACAAGAAAACATTAAAAAAATAAACTACAACGGCAAAAATGTGAAAATCAGCAGTAATTTTACAAGAATAAAGTCAAAATATTAAGAGAAAAAAGTTGTAATATAACAAGAAAAAGTCAGAATTTTTTGAGAATGACGTATTATTGTGAGAAAAAGTTGAAATAAAAAAAAACAAGTTGTGATGTTATAAAAAAACAAACAAAACAACAAATTGTATTTTATGGAAAATGAGGTCGGGAGAAAGTCAAGTTGAGAAATAAAGGCGAGAATAAAGTCAAAATATGAGAATAAAGTCATAGTTGCAAGAAAAAAATGTACAAAAACAATGTTGAAATTGAAAAAAACAGCTGTAATGTGAGAATAGAATGAAGTCAAAATATTAAGAGAATAAATATCGTTTCAGTAGCATAGAGTTGAAATATTAAAGAACATTTTTTTTTTAGTCATAATAAAGAAACAAACAAACAAAAAAATTAAGTTGGAATTTTTGGAAAATCAGGTTGGGAAAAAGTTATAAGAAGATTCTGAGCAGACGTAGAAGACTTCTTAGCATGTCTACTGTATGTACATTACGAAATATCAAAGCGGTGCTTGCATTCTTTCATTTTTCTGGATGTGGACCTCGGTGTAAAAAGTTTGAACACCCCTGATGTTGACGGTGTCTCAGTTTCATGGGCAAAAGTGTCCTGCGTCTGGACACACATACGTAGCAAGATGGGTGAGCTGCTCTCCTCTTTTACCTTTTGCCTCAGGAAAATATGCTAAGTGCAGAAGCAATTTCCTGCATTGTGCAAGATCATCCTCCATAAAAGGCTCCTGATTGCAGATTATGACCCGAGTGTTACGTGCACATGGTCATTGATGCACTCGCGTGGAAGGCCTCTTTGTTGTCCATGTGACCCTTGACCTGCACAATCAATCTGAATGTAGTCCATTTTGCTGGGAAGTAGAGAATATTGCATTCAGAGCTGGAAAGTAGGGAATATTGCCTTTTAGAGTGTAGGACGTTTGATGTAAAGGCTTATTTTCCATTGTAACAAAAAACATGTTTGATGACTGCTACAAGCTATTGTTATTTATATTCTGGGGGTGCACCAATGGTGGACCTACTCAATATGGCATCATAGGCAAGATTTTGACCTGGCACCACCTTCCATTAGTGTTGAGATACAGTATGCTGACAAAAGAAATGAAATTGTGTTGTGTATACTGTGTTTCCTAATTTATCGCAGGGGATAGGTTCTCAAAAAAGCCCGCAATAAGTGAAATCCGTGAAATAGCCAACTTTTATTTGTTTACAATTATGATATATGTTTTAAGGCTGTAAAACCCCTCATCACACGCTTTTCACACTTTGCTCAGTCAGGCATCAACATTTTCTCACATTTCTCTGTTGTTTAAACACACTCAAAGTGCACATTTTGCATGAATTTTAATGATCAATCTGCTAGGTTGGACATATAAAATTATTAAGTGACTCGTGCGTATTTCACTCCTCTGAACGTGCCCTGTCCTGGCGCCGTCCGGCTGTAGCCTTTTATAGCCTTGTTAAAACATATTGCTCTTGCCGTCGTCCTACTCCTTGAACCAAAGATTCATTTAGCCGGTTAGCTGCTTCTTCTTCTTCTATTGTTTATTGGCGGTTAGCAAGCAGCTTACACATTTAATGAGCTTGCTAGCGACCATTGACCACAACAGAAAACGTCACAAACTAGATTGGTTGTAGACCATTGTCAACCAATCAGGACGCAGAACACAATGGGCGGGTTCTCCCTAAGCCAATAAGGATTGTTGTGGCTCTATATTTAGCCGGCTATTGTCTGCTGTGGGTTCCTACAGTAATAGGCTCGTACAGGCACGTAAAAACATACCGCGACTAGGTGGAGCCGCACACGTCTTTAACTCTCGCATGAGTATAGATAGATGGCTCTAATACACCACAAGGACGCGGAACACAATGCACATTCACACAGTGTTAAAAGAAATATGCAAAAATCTGCATAACAGCGAATCCACAAAAGGTGAACTGCGATCTAGCGAGGGACCACTGTTAATATGCTTTAAATTTGTACCATATTTGTAACGTGTTAGCCCGCAGGCTTTCAGCGGGAGTCCACCTGCCTTTCATTCCCATCATGTGAAGTGAGAGGTGGAGTAGGCCAGGGACAATGACAAATTTTGCTGGGCAACATTGAAATCAGTTATGCGTGATGATCCGCCATATCCACCAGAACACAGCCTAAAATTCATAAAGCATCAGCCACGAAAAAGTAAAAGACAGGTAATGATGTTGTACATAATTATAAGTGTGAAAAGTAATGAAGAAAGGCATCGGTGGATCATATACATCATAGCACCTCGCTGGAGAAAGTATGGACATCCCTGATATACTGTAGATGTACTGCACATACATGGAAATGGAAAAGCCTACAAATAAAAATACATAAGACACGTCTTAGTAAATGTTACTTTTTGGTTTAAAAAAAAAAGAGCATCTGGTCACCCTGATGAGGCTGTTATGAGAGCAAGTTGACATGTCTAGCAGACACAACACTCCCGCTTATTCCGCTAATTGTAGGGTTTGTGCAGAAAACAAAGGCATTTTCCACAGTGGGTGTTGCCAGGTTCATACTGTACATACCTGCCCCCCCCCCCAATCTATGTATTTCCAGCGTAATAAAGCTTAAAAAGCCCATATCCTTCAACATCATGGGGTATTACAATTGAAGTGCTGTAAAAAATGTCTCCCATTAACACGCAGGGAAGGTGATGGACTGTTCCTGCGACATTTCATAGGAGAAGTGGCCACTTTTGCCTGTTGGCATCCTGCCAGCTCAATACTTATTCTTTTTTTTCCAGAAATGATAAGAGTCAGGACCGGAATATCAATGTTTTCAATGTCAGTTTGATTTTTATTAAAGCTTGATCATATGTAAATTCAGGCGCAGGTATCTGACATGATCCTACACTTATCCGGTATATTCTATCCAGTACATTTTGCAAAGAGCTGCTTAAGGAGCTTTGGATGAAATGTGGAAAAGTTGCCTTTTTTTATTTTTTTTACTTTTTTTTTAGGCACAGTGCCGGTTTTCTTCCTGATATCCTGTATACTTTGTATTTAATACAGAACACTGATTCAATTACAACATGGATGTATATGCATGCATACATTTTTCTTATTGTCCCCATAGCGTTATTTTTCAAACCCTGACATATTTGTCTTCCGTGACTTCTGCCTAGCAACACGTTGCTGGCCAAACATGTTCCAGACCTGCTGAATCTGCTTGAATAGATATACAGTGGTGTGAAAAAGTGTTTGCCCCTTCCTGATTCTTATTTTTTGCATGTTTGTCACACATCATCAAACAAATTTCAATATTAATCAATGACAACACAACTATACATGAAATGAAGTCGTTAAAATCAACTTTTTATTATTAAGGGAGAAAAAAATCCAAACCTACATGGCCCTGTGTGGAAAAAGCGATTTCCCCCAAAACATAATAACTGGTTTGCGATAACTTGCAATGAGTCTCTTACAGCGCTGTGGAGGAATTTTGCCCCACTCATCTTTGCAGAATTGTTGTAATTCAGCCACATTGGAGGGTTTTCTAGCATGAACCACCTTTTTACCACCAGCAAATGGCAAAAAAAAGAAAAAAAAAACAGGAGCAGTTGCCCATAGAAATGTCTATTTTTGGCCACCGGCTTGTTCCTCCCCGTCCAAACCCTCCTGCTAGCTTGGTGATGACGTTTTCCTCCAATTTCTGATGAACATTTCCAATAAAAGTGATTTTTACTGTTAAACATGTAAACATTATGGGTTTTGTAACAGTGGTGCATGTATTATGTACATTTTACTTATCACATATTGATAAATTGTTTATAATACATAATAATAATAAAACAAATCATACACATTCATTATTAATTAGATTAATTATTAGATATTACACTAATTTGCTTTACCACCTATAAACACAAAGCTAAGATGTTGATGTTTTGTTCAGCTAGCTTAGACGTTAGCACATAAAGCGCTTTGATTGCCTCGAAGGTGGAAAACAGCTATCCAAGCGAAACACCATTTACCATATTTATACACATTGGTTTGGTTTTGGCATCTATAATGCACAAAATTACTTTATTTTTTTTTATTTGTTGGTATGCGGCCTTCAGTGGAAAGAGTTTGGACGTCCCTGCAGTAACGTATTGTATTTGACTGTGGAGGTTTAGTGTGTACTTACTTAAGGGGGTATACGCCACCAATTCTGTTCATCCTGTTTAATAACACCCCTAGTTATGAAAAAGTCTCCATGTCATCTTTTTTGGAAAATGACATTCTCCTTCATTTAATAGTGTTCCTTTCGCGCTCAGGGATTTAAAGAAAGTGCTTTTTTAATTTTTTACAGCGATTTCAATGTGCCCAACAAAACGCTAACGAGAGCACTAAAAACGTCATGTCTATTTGTCTCTCTAAAGTTGTCTTCCCCCCAGGACTGTTCTGTTTGACATTGTTCCAATATGAGCTTTATTTGTCATGTTAGATGCCCTTGACATGACTTTACCCGCTTCACTACAATGCACCTGTGTATTTTCAGGTGTTTAAGTTGCACATTTATATGTGTTTTCCATCTGCTGTGGTATAACTTGGACAAATGTCATAAAGGCTTCTTTTTCATTCGTCTTTCATGTGTGTGGTATCTGGCAGTGTATTGTTACCTGACCTTGTTGACTTGCTTTTATGATCGATGGGCACATCTGCTCCCTTTGTGGGAATGTTGAAAAGGACACACCATCTATTTCTGATGGGGTCTCACTGAGCTGCATTCACAATAAGAGTTGTTATTAAACATGGTTATTGTATTTTAATTGAACTTTTGGTTTGCATTTCGAGCTGACTGATTTGAAAGCATTTCATGCTTTTTTTACTATAGTCCCTTTCGCCCATTCAAAGCCGCAACACCTACTCCGCCACCCTACTCCGGCTCAGCATGGGAGTGGATTGAAATTCTCAGCAAATATTTATTAGCTTCAGCGAGTTCGTTATTCATCAGCAGCGCAGTCAGGGGGCTGTTTCACGTTTAGTGGGAAAAAAAACACATTAGCGCAGATGTCGGCCAGCAGGCAGAGCATATCAAGGGGTGACCAAATGTCCTCACTTTCTTGGACATGTCTACGTTTTGGCACCAGCTTTTTAAAATGAAATCCAGAATTTCATGACCTCAGGCGCATATTCTTCCGCTTCTAACGTGGCTTGCATTTCTGTTTAAGTCCCACCTTCTTGTACAGCAGGGGGATGTGGGTGGCCACTTTGACATTCATATATATATATATATATATATATATATATATATATATATTTTGAATTTTGTGAAAAAGATTATATATACAGGGCCCGATGAAAAGCATTTTATTTTTTCCCAAACCCCTTTTTTTTTTTAATTCTGCTTTTTACCTTTTACACTTATTTAACCAGCATAGAGTGTGTACTTTTATGACAAGTCCGGTAATTAAATGCAAAAATCCTTACATTTATTGATGCAATACATCAGCCAATTTTGTCCAGTATTTCATAAACAGATGGACCTTGGCTAACTTTTCTAATGGGATGTCAGCACATTCCGACATAATCCTCAACAAACTATAATGCTCGTGCTGTGGTTAAGGAAGACGTAGTCACTGATGTAATTCCAACTGCATTATTAATGTAAGATATTTTTATGACATCCTTATTTTCCTTACACAATTAGACAGTATGTGGCGAACAGCGCTCTTATTTTGAAGGCCGGAAGTGTGTTGTGTGTGTTGAGAATGTCTGTTATTACAGTTAAGAATAAACGTGCCGCTCATCCTTACTTCACTCAGAACTTGCACGATGTCAGCGGGCATCGTAAAGCGCTCGTTTGCATGAACAAGCGGCAGAAGACAACACGGTGTAAACACATTCATACACACACTCGCACTAGCATGCACTGCTAAACTAAGCTAACCCATTCAAGCTCTGTAAGGGAAGAGTTTCAAAGTTTTGTTGTTTTTTTTTTGCCAACTTTTGCCGGTGTTTCAGGTCGCAGTTTTGACATGTTTAGTTCTGGAGGGGGCGGGCTAGTGTTTGTGATGAGATTCCATCACGACCTTAAAACCTCATTAAAATCCAAATGTGCAAAATGCAAATTCTAGCAATTTTTTAACTGGTATTAAGATTTTGATCAGGAGTGTTTGTGTGTGTGTATATATATATATATATATATATATATATATATATATATATACACACACACATACATACATACATATATACAGTATATATATATATATATATATATATATATATATATATATACACACACACACACACTAAAATCTGTCTGTGAGTACTCCTCCTTTGCCGAGGTAATCCATCCACCTCACAGTTGTGTCATATCAAGATGCTGATTAGACAGCATGATTATTGCACAAGGTGTGCCTTAGGCTGGGCACAATAAAAGGCCACTCCAAAATGTGCAGTTTTATCGCACAGCATAGATTGATCTGACTTTTTGCACTTCAGTCATGTACCAGCAGCAGAGATTACTTACAATTTTACAGTATGGCACATCCATGTTTCCATATTAGGCTTGTGTGAGGGTTTGTGCATTGATACCAACACCATTAGTTTAGCTTTGAACATTGGTTGGCTGCACAGCGTGAGTTTTAAAAGGCTAATGGAGAGATAATGAGTTCCTTGCGCCTGCACCGAGGCTTGAGCAGCGCAACAAGGCTGCCTGCACATTGTGATAGGAGTGTACGCTTTGACAGCTCAGCCTTGAATCATGGAGCTAATGGAGTTGCTGAGCAGAAATGTTCATTTAGAAAATTATGCTGTGCAAATTACTATTAGTGTAGTTTATTTGCCATCACCAGTCTTTGTCACCATGTCTGAATTGTACTCTTCAATTGAGCACCTTACCATTATGATGCATACAATATCGGGGGAGGGGGGATCCCCGATTACATTTGTTCAAGGGCCACAATTTTTTTCCGCAGACGCTCTGAGGGCTCGATGGTATCGTTAAAAAATGATTATTACACATACACGCTAATCCCTTGCCACTTCTCGCTTCGAATTTTGCGTCTTCACTCTATGGCGGTTTTTCAAAAATATATTCATTAATAAGTCATCACTGTTTTGGGGTTAAATACGGCCTATTATTAGTTTAAAAAAAGGTCTATTTAAGAAAGCTTCATGCATTTATTTTGTATAAATTAAGCATTTTCAAACATAAAAATGGCTAAATCAACTAAAATAACAATATGTGGCATTCCCCACACAGAGATTCGAACCCAGATCTTCCCAATCACCTGACTGTGTGGCCAACATTAACCACTAGGCCACCGTGCGGCTCAGTGGAAGAGCGGCAGCACCTTTCAGCTGACGCACGCCCCAACCTCTCAGCATGACAGGAGTACTGCCAGTGCCTCTCGTATGACATTTCGGTGTTTTTTTATTGTCCGATTAGCAAGAATAATTACGTCACACTTACATTAAAGACATTAAACAGGCTGTAGAAAGTCATGGTGTATAATAAATGTTTCTGCAATTATTGGCAAACAGAAACTGCTTCGGGTGCATTCACACTTGTCATTTGCTCTGCTTATACGGTTCAAGTGCGGTTACCAGATATGCTAACCGCTACGCCGCTGTGCTGCCATAACGGTTAAATGTCGTGAACATTTTGTAGCAATGATTTACAGTACATTACTGCAATACAGTAATTGTGACTTATGTCACACTGTATATGTTTAGTGGGATACATTGTGGTGGTCTTCTTTACACTGATGCATTCTGAGTTCAGTGCAAAAAAAGTCACTCCGCAAGCATAGGAAACCAAGGTCATATCCATGATTTTGTTTTTTTCCCCCCAAACGGTCCAAGCGGCCTTGTCTTGCCTGTGGGCTTGGACAAGGCAGCAAGCAGTCTTCCTAGATGAATTATGCACCATTCAAAGTCCCCACAACTAATCCAAGCCCTCGAGAGCCCTGCGGTATGCCGGTACCACCGTGTAAAAGCCTTTGCCACTGTGCCTTGTGGGCTAACAATCTTGTTCAGAGCCCACAACATGGAACTAAAGTCTTGTCCCAAAAGTGTCGGCGCTCTGTCTGGAAAAGGAGGCCCTGCCGCACACAAGGGTGTCATGATCAATATTCCTGGGAGAGCTTGCCAAGGCCCCGCAGAGATAAGCTAAAGACAGATCTTATCCATCGTGTGTATGTGTTTGTCAAAGCAGGAGTGAGTGAGCGAGCGGCAGAGCGAAAGATGTGACTTCATTGGAGATAAATGTAGGAGAATGCACTGTGAATAATTTAAAGGAGCCCAAAATAAAATCCAAAAACATTGTTGTCCCTGGAATCCTGGGAAACAAAGCAGCGAGGGTGGAGGAGTGAGCACGGATACACAACATGAAGGTCTTACCATTATTGTTGTGTAGGTGACATTAAGTGCTCCTTTACTCAGAACAGGTTCATCCACATGTATATTTTATGCTGAAATTCATTTAGTTTTATTTGGATGAGTGAGGCTGGGAATTGTGTCATACAAATGTGATCATGAATGTGCATAATTTACACGTTCGTGCTGCGGCGTTCGCCACAAACTCTGCATTACTTTTGCAGAGGAATGTTTATTTTTCAGCCAGCGGCTAAGACAATGGTGCATTTTTTTTGTACGGATGCACAATAACTCATATTTGACAATTGATAGTGAACTTATTTACAGTGCAGCAATGCGTTATTAAGTGCAAATAAAGGATGAATAAAACACAAGCATCACATTGTGATATTGTGTCTATGATATTTTATTCATAGTCAGAAAGTCCACAATACAGAGAATGTGAGGATATCTGCTTGAAGTACGAAGCAGCAAAGCATTACAATCTCAAAACAGAGCAACACTCATTTTAAAATGATTAAAAATGCATTGTGAGTGTGTGTTTGCAAAATAGATTAACATTTCTTAACAAGCAGGCCCTTAGCACTCCATCCGCCGACATTAAGTGTATTTGCTTTGCTTAAATCAGATCAAGTACAATTTTTCACGACAGGTGCTGACCCTGAAAGCACACAAGACATAAATCAGACATTAAGAGTCTTGAAAAGACTTAAAAAATAAGACGAAACCATTAGGGTTCTTTTTGTGGCAGTCTCACACGTCTCAATTGATCAGTTGAAGTTACAAATAAAATAGATTACACTTCCAACAAAGAAACAGAGGAAGAGACAAATCAAATACAACCTTGTAACCTTGTAACCTTGTAACCTTGTAACCGTTATACTGTATTTCTATGAAGGAATATCAGGGCCACACTAAAGAGATTATTTTAATTATGAATGAAAAAAAAAGATGGAATATTACTAAACTCTCTCTCTGGAGACCTGACATAATAATAGGGTAATGCAATTCAATGTTTGTTAAAAACTCTCCCAAGTGCATTAAAATGAGAGGGATTTACTCCAACTTTGCCTTAGCACCACTTACTTCCGATTTAATGAATGCTTTAATAGTGAGGTATAGAAAACCTACCCACACAGACCAGTACCTGCTCTTTGACTCCCATCACTCACTCGAACACAGGCTAGGGGTTATCAGAACCCTCAAGTACCGAGCAGAGAAGATGCCCACCACCGATAACGCGAGACAGAAGCAGCAGACACTTGTCAGGAAGGCTGATGGGTATTCTAACTGACTAACTTTTTCAAAAACCGTGAGGTGAACCCAAGCCAAGAGAACCAAAGACACCCAAGCCTGAGGATAGAAACAGGATGCAAAATGTTGTGATCCCTTGGAAGACTAGTCAGTTGGTTGACCCCAAAGACAAAATCCCGAGAAGCAAACTCAACAATGTTGTTCATTCCGTGCAGTGTAGTGAGGAGTTCAATGGCCTCTATGCTGGAGAGACCAAACAACTCCTATGCTAACGCATGGTGCAACACAGGTGAGCAGTTTCTTCAGAGCCAGAGTCAGCAGTTCATTGATGTCTCAAAAAGAGCTTACAACAATGTCACACTGCTACCCTTGGTTCGACTTTTCTGGGGTTTCCTGCACAAATTTAAGGGTGTGCTTTGGGATTTTGTGTGTGAGTTGTGGCTGCTTGGTACAATATGGCAAACTGGACAATAATAATGAAAGATACAAAATGGAATGTGCATCAGAAAGTGGACTTTTTAGTGTTAATGCCAAGCAACTCTACTCCTAAGCAGCAATCTCCCTCTTCGTCAAAGTTAATATTATTGATATTGCTGGGTTGCAACCACGTGACACCGAGACAGTCTGTGTCACTTCCGGTGAGCAGACCGCATCAAACAAAGAATATGACCACATACAGATTAAAGCAAATGACGGTGCATGCACTTGAAATTATTTAGGGAGTGTGCATTGTGTGTTGAATAAAAACATGAAATAATTTAAACCAAGGTGATCAAACGGCAGTCTTCCGCATCAGACTGTAACAGATGAACATAATGCTTCTAACATGTCTATTTGCATTCTTACACCAAATCAGTCTGCATGAATACAGTCTATACACGAGTACGCTTATTTGCATATCTGTTTGAGCCTGTGACGACAACATCCGGATGTGACATGACGTGGAACCCAGCAATTTGCGTTTCAACATCCGCTCCCTGCATATTTGTAGATTTATTTTCAATATATTTAGATACTGTAAGTTGATAATAACTTATAAATAATAATGAGTCCTAGCATGAAGATCATAACAATACAGCATACAGTACACAGGTCATATTTCTAATGATAAGTACTAACAAAAGTATTACCAGTAGGTGGCAATATAACATCAGCAGATATTTGTACACTGCATTTTAAGACCAGCACAGAGGAAGAAGGAGGACGGTTTTTCTTTAGAGCTAAGACCATCATAGAAGCACACATTTTGATGTTTTATTTGTCGATAAAATAGAGCTTTACAATGTTGATTTGATGTTTGAATGTAGCCAATGGTTGAGCGCTTTCAGTTTTACCTGTACTTCCTCATGATTAGCTGTCGATGCTTGTGGCGTCATCATCGTTAAGGCACATCAAATGTCATCATTATCATCTTTCATCATCATTCGAGGTGATTTCATAATTTAAAATGTGTTTAATAAGTGTGACAGGCATATTATAGGATTTAGAGTACAATTACAATTTATGGGGTTGTGGTTTTACTATTAACTGTAGTTAACTAAAATTACTCTTGTGTGACAGTCAGAAAGTCGAACATTGCCTGTACAGTTAATACAAGTTTTATATGTCCTCAGTTTGACCCTGGAACTAAGTAATTCTATTTCCATTATTTCCTATAGGAACCCGCAGCCCAGAATGGATTGTGTTTGACCTTAGATGTTCTGTTATACCGTATGTAACAAAATGAATACCAGGTTATTGCCTCAGTTTCTTCTTGTCTGGTCCATTTCACCTTTTCTCCATCGACCATCACACTGCTCTGATTGTTAAACAATTCATGTAGAAGGGTGTTTTTGCAGATATGAGGTTATTGCGAGTCAGTAATCGACAATGTTTATTCACAGAAATTAGGTGTGAACAACATTTCTTGTGTGTTCTGGTTTGGATGCACCATCTTCATGATGCATTTGACTTCCTTTGGCCTGAAGGGGTCACTAAGTAATTTCAGTTTCCAGGCTTTCAATAATGACCTTTGCCTTGGGAGCAAGATCAATAATTATTAGACAGCACAAGGACGGTTTTAATTGCTGCCTTTGCTAACACGCCCTCAAGCCAGAAGAGACTTGAGCATTCGTTCAATTGGGCTCTGAATACCCGCTTTTGCTCTTTCACTACTTATATTTGAGCATCTGCTTGAGATGGTTTTATCTTAACTCTCATGCTGATAACTGCCAGTAAGTTAAATAATTTATTAGAATCACTCTTCAGACGGAGAACAATCTGACCTCTGCTGACTTTCCGGAGTGGGCCGTTCTTCTTTCTGTCATTAAAGTAACAATATGTAATTATTTGGTTTTGAAATAATAGATTCAACACTCTTTAAAGGTAGGAGAGCTTGAATAAATGATTATAGCTTCTCCTGTTCCTTAGGTCTTAGTAGAGCTTCAAAATGCAAAAAGAACAAATCTGAGTGAGACAAAACTTTTTTTGCGTCAGCAACAACCATGAAACCGAAATAGGCTGTTCATCGGCCGATCAAAAGTTTAAGAGCATAGCTATAAAAAAACAGAAACACCCTAAAATACAAAAATTGTCAAAAAGGAGTCAGTAATGAGTATCTGCGCCATTCTTGTTAATCACCTCAAAAAGTGGTTTGGGCATGCTGGATGCCAATGTTTCTAGGAGCCTATCGGAATGTTGCTCCAGATGGCGAAGATGGCTTCACGGAGGGCATTAACTATCTGGAACTGATAGTAAACAAAAACCATTTTTGTAAACTTCCCTTGCCATCCATCCCCAAATGTTCTCAGTTGGATTTAGATCAGGGGAACACGCGGGAAGGTCCAACATTCCTCTGGAAGAAGTTCTTTGTCAGGCGGGCATTGTGTTCAAAAACCCAGTCATTACCACACAGACGAGGGCCTCCAGTCATGAAGGATTCCCCCAGCAACATCTCCACATAGCCAGCTGCTGTTTGCTGCCCCTGTGCAACCTGAAGCTCCGTTGTTCCATTGAAGGAAAACGCCCAATCATGATGGTGCCCCCTACACTGTGCCGTGTGGAAAACATCTCAGGTGGGATCTCCTTCATTTGGGCCAAGGACCCTGGGCCTGTGACATTTTTGGGTTTGTCACTTGACTTTTTTGTTCCATAACTCTCAGAATCTTTGTCGAAGTTTCAATTGACTGTCTTAGTGTCCAAACTAAGCACCAATGGCGCTACGAAGGGCCTTGCTCATGCAGCTCAACAATCCGACCGCGTTCAAAGAGGGAAAGCTTTTTTTGTCTTTGCTATCACCATGAGATCATGAGAGTGTGAACATCTGACAGAAAATCACATTGAGTCCACAATTTTGCCAAGAGGTTGTGATCCTAAATGTTTGATCAGCTCATGAACAGCCTATTTCACTTTAATGCTTGTTTGCAATACACTGCTTACTAAATTGTTTTTTTGTCTCACTCCCATTTCTTCTTTTTGCAGTTTAAAGCTCTACATAGATCCTCCTGAAGATCCAACAGTGCAAAATGTAAATTTTGGTCAGGTGTGTATTACTTTGGCTAATTGACTTTCACACCATGTCTGCTTGCAGTTCATTTAGCTTGAAGCAGTTATATGTTGGATTTTTACCAAACTTTTGCTACCAAGTCAATTATTAATGTAATGATGCAAATACAACATGACCCTGAATGTAAGACTTGTTTTTGGGAAAATATGTTCAATATCACTGAAAAAACAACTATTGGGTTGCAATAAAAAGGATATCATATATCGTCACCGTTATGGTATGGTATGGTTTATTTGTTTCAGACATGCTTAACGAGATACAGCACATGGTTACATTATCACAATTCAAAATGGCTGAGAAGGAGTAGGAGGAAGTGGAGTTTATTTAATCCTACCCCTTCTATTCATTCACACCATATCTTTTACATGTTGACACTTACAATGCAGTGGAACCTAAGTTAGCGTATGCTCCGGTCAGGTTGTTTTTGGTTTATGTCCAAAATGTATGCCAAAATTTTGTCCGGTTAGTATGTGACATGGCGCGCCTCTTGTCGTGTTATTAATACACTGTGTGAGTCCAACTGTGTTCTTAATGTATTTATATCACAAAACGTCCCACAAGTCTCAAAAATGTTAACACAAAACACATTTTAGTTTTACAATTATAGTTATAGTTACAATTACAGTTTTACATGCAGGAACAAAGATAACGATGTGGCAGTGAGATCCACTCGGACACCACCTTTGTGTTTTGGTAGGAGTTATTTCTTGAATTCAATAGTGTTTTTAACATTCTTTATCAAAATGCTGGCACTTGCAACTTTCTTTGGCTCCATTTTTGGATTTTTTTTGCAGCCAACATCAAAAGAAAAGCAGAGACTTGACGTTAAGACTTGATGGTGTCAGCGTTTTGTCAGATTCTTATTGATGTAGACATTTGATTGTTTAAAATTAGCATCAGTATTTTGTTATTTGGTGACGCTTTTTTCCAGCGGTCTCTGTGGCACAGCTGCATCTTTCCACATTGGTGTGTGTGAGTGACTGGAAGAAAAGCTCTTGGCACTTGCTTGGCACCGCTTTCTGGTTTGCATGTATAAATCTCTACACCCTGCACCTTTTTCAGACTCGTTTCAAATGAAGAAATGCGTATGTTTGGGTTCTATTACAACAGGTAGAGTCATTAAAATAAGTAATAATGCATGAGTCGGCACGTATTACTCCTCGAGCTGTGTCTCGTCCTCCTGTGCTGGTATAATTTCACTGATTGTTGATGCATCATTGGACGAAACAGACATCAATCAGTATCACCACTGATTGGTCATGAGTTGTTTGTTATTGTTACAAGTGACAGTGGTTAAGATATAGTTTATCGTTGTGAAGAGGATGGACTGATCTTATCTGAAATGACTCATCCCAAACAGATTGAGCTTGCCCTAAAATAGCAGCCTGACCTCTGTTTCAACCAAGCAGTACAATTTAGCTCAGTCTGGTAGTTGAGATGCAACTTCTTGTAACCGACTGTAAAAAAAAATCCAAGAGTGTTTTTCCGAAGGAGACAGGATGACAAGCTTGTCATCACATGTTGGCTTTTTTGAAAGCTGGAGTTGTTTTGCTTTTTCTTTTGTTCAAGCTTGCAGCGAAACATTTAAGTGAGGGATTGTTTTTGTGTAAAGTTCACAGATGATAAGTTCAGCGCTGCGCACAAAGTCCAACTCCAAGTCGGCAACGGAGAGAGTGTGGATGTAAATCCGAGTTCGTGAAGCAATTCCAGCAGCTTATGTTCACAGCCCTGCAACGTGTGACTCATAGATCATCTTGAAGGTTAGTGTACACGTTGTGGTATTACCATATGCGCCTCATCATAAAGTCCCACACACATGGTCAGCAATTACAGTTCTGCTGTGCTTCTGAAAGACTTTTGAAAGGTTTTTTAAAAATGTCTATGATTTATAGTATATACCTGCAGAGACTCATACGAAGCAAATTATCCTTGCTTTATTGTGAATAACTCAGTCAAGCTGTTTGCTCTTAAATTCCATTGAATAAATAGCATTTCATCATTTTCTGTAACTTTGCCTGAATATCTTTCAAAAAGAGATAAGCTAAGTGGCAGCCAGACTTTCACCTTAAAGTCATTTTACTTAATTGCAGCTTCAAAAACCTTCAGCTTGTAATAAAGAAAAAAGCACATCTGCTTTGCGTGGCGACCCCAGAAAAAAAACAAAAAACGTTAATATTTTTCTTCCATTTTAATTTCGTAGAAGTGAATGGCCATGACCATTAAAACAGGAGTGCATTCAAAGACAGAAATTATTAATAATTCAAAGAACTCTTCTATGTAAAGCTGACCTTTTTGTCTATCCTGGTACGGTGTTTCCTTCAAACTAAGTTCTTTTTCCTGCTGAGGGACTGACAAATGGCAATGAGCACATCAGCACATTGGCAAAGGTAACATGATTATTGGCTGTCACACTGTATCTAACTTTGTGCTCTTCTGCTGCTTTTTTTTTTTTCCACCACGAAAAGAGGACAACAAAATCTGGCAGCAGCAGGGATGAAATTGTGTTAGTGATTGGGAAAATCAATATAAGCACAGAGGAAGTAGTGCTTGAGGAGGGTGCAGGAGATCGCATCTGTGTTTCTGTGTTGGTGTGTGGCTGAACCTGGAGTCTGCTAGATCCAGCTCACCTTGTCAAACTGATACCTGCCTCATTTTATTTGCATAATATTTACAACCGTGACTGGATACGGTTTGAATTGTACTGGACTAGGCATGGTCCGGTTACCGCTTTCAAGGTATACCATGGTATGAAAAAGTCACTGTTTAAAAAACGCTAAATAGTCCGTCATACCGTCCTATGGTATGAGAGAAGGTGGAGGTCCAGCGTGGCCAATATGTGGAAATACTTGGAAATACATGTTCTGTGTTGACCCTCGCAGTTGGAAGTGTGCTTCGATGTGCTGAAACCACGGGCATGAGCTGTCGGCAACTTAACCGTCACGGCATAGCTAGCAGTGACATTAGCTGCCTCGTTAGTATCAAGGGGCGCCGGTGTAGTAAGACGTGTTCCCTCGTAATGTTTTGCATCTCGTACCGTGCTCATTTAATATGTATTTCACAGGGTTTTGCAGCTATCCAGCTAATGTGTAAGCACATAACACTATTTAAGTACATTTTCGACATTTTATCATCACCTAATAAGTCGCAAATGTCATCTCTTAACCGCTGGTAGTGTAAACAAACACGCATTGACACTCCATGTTGCAGCTTAAAACTTATAGTAAAACAAAATACACTAATATAGGATTATCAAGTGAAAACATTTCACTCATGTGAAAGATTCCTTCAAAGGGATGCACATTTAGAAGATTTACTCCACTGACAACAGGTTGACAAAGTGGCAGAACTCGATGAAGGCACCCGTGTCTTCATTCCACCGTTGCCTTCTTTGCCGGTCGACGTTATTGCTCACGTGGAGGCTTACCAAACGTGGAGATGTGATTCAGAATGAGACAGAAGCCGAGGATAAGCGGGCTTAAACCGTTTACTCTCCACTGAACAACAAGCAACATCTACTTAGCAAAACGACAATCCCATGACCCGCAAACGGAAGTGAACCTTGGTGACTGAATACTCATGAACTGTACTTATTGAAGTGTACTGAGAAAAGCAGGGTGGAGCCTCACACCGGTTAGCTTATTTTCCAGTTTACATCAAAAATTTATACAAAAACGGTTTGAATACACTTCCTGGTTAGCGTACAATATGGAACAGGTTTTGTTGTGTTATTAATGCGTTGTGTGAGTCTGACTGTGTTTGGAACATATTTTTATAAAAAAATATCCATGTTAGCAGCGTGTTAGCATGGAAACCAGAACTGGAAGCCATCATAAGCCGTCTATAAATTCGTCAGCAGTTGACTCTGTACTGTAGTTCTTTGCTAACTAACACAGTTACACCACAAGTCTCTGCTTTTCTGATCACGGCTGCCAAATAGAGCCAAAGGAACTTTGATAAAGGCGGCGAGGAAGACTATTGAATTCAAGAAATAACTCAAAGCAAAACACGAAGGTGGCATGCAAGTGGATCTCTGCTCGCTTCTTGTGCCTCACAGCCGTCTCTGTCAACAATTCAAATCTTCAATAAAGGTAAAAGTGATTTTAAATGTTCATTTATCAGTTTAATTCATCATTTATATGCATTTCAAATTGTTTTCTGCATGTAAAACTATAAAAATCTATAAAACTGTTTTGTGTTTTTTTTGGGTGTCGCTACATCGCAGTTCAAACATCGCACACTCATTCTATCTCGGTTTTTTTTATAAATTAATGAATTAATAAATGATTGCTGTTTTGTGGTTGAATACAGCCTAGTATTATTGGCCTAAATTAAGAATTTTGAAGCATAAAAATGGCTAAATGAACAATGTAGTGTAATATCTGTGACTTCGTGTACCTTTAAGGAGCGGAGCCTGTGAATTGACGCGTGTGAGCTAGCAGTGGTACGCTAACCGAGGTTCCACTACATTTGAGACACAAGGTTTTCTTTGGAACATGTTTGCATTTCGTGTGCTTATAACTGCACTTGACATCTTAACATGGGGCCAAATATATTTACCTCCTTTTTCCTTGTGTTGACAAATGTATGTATATACCAATACAGTGGGCGTTAGCGGGGGTTACCTTCCAGGGCCACCAGTGAATGGCAAAAAACTGCAAGTCATCGAGACGCCCATAAAAATGTCCATTTTTGCCGCAAGGCTTGTGCCCCCCCCTTGAACCCCACTGTTAGCTAGACATTCTCGTCCGATTTCGGATCAATAAGGCTGACTTGAGTGAGAATGATTAGATTAGATTCAGCTCC
Organism: Dunckerocampus dactyliophorus; assembly: GCF_027744805.1. Taxonomy (NCBI): domain Eukaryota; kingdom Metazoa; phylum Chordata; class Actinopteri; order Syngnathiformes; family Syngnathidae; genus Dunckerocampus; species Dunckerocampus dactyliophorus. The sequence goes on along the minus strand of NC_072837.1, from coordinate 7,602,157 downwards.
AGAAGCCTCCCCCGTCTCGCTTCAATATACCCCACACACATTTCAAAGTATAAAATGTATACATACTCACCACTAATGAATGATAATGTAAGATGATCGTTGAACAGATGGAACTGGAGTCACGGTGCAGTAGTTACTGTATAGAAATGTTTCACTTTCACCGATCACAGCGAATACGGTGTGTTCAGGGACCCACTGAATACCATCTCCCCCTTGTTTGTTGTGTGTTTTTGCAAAGCATGAGGAAATCTGGAAGATACCTATATCTTGTTTTCTATGGTTGTAAAGCATCTTTGAATATCCCAAAAAGTTCCACATAAAGTCAATGTGTTTATTTAGTTGTAGGTGTTGTGTTCTCGGTAGTTTGGTGTTTCACCACTTGGTCATGTAAATGGAAGGCTGGGGAGACTGTCAGAGGGAGTGCTTTTGGAGTGAAAAGCAAACAAACGCAATCTGGCGTGAAGGATGTATGAGAAAGATGCAGCTTTGTGGGGGTGGGGGGTCTCTCGGGTCAACGTCTTATGAGGATTTGCTCAGAAATCGCTCGAAAAGTTTACCAGGAACATGAGCTCTGCGGCGCCTACACAGCCTCTATGCTAATGCATTAAAACAAAATCATAAACATGGAATAAGCACACCTGATCTTGAAAGTGTTATATATATCAAACCACGTGGGTGTATTCTTTTCAGAATATTAACATTTTAAAAGATTTGTCAAGTAACCTTAATGTAAGTTAGGTTTGTTTATTATTACTTTATCGAATATGGGTCACTTGAAAATAAATATGAATTGGACATAGGCACATTGTAGGCTGTATTCACACTGTAGGAAGTGCCCAATTCCGATTTAGTGTCTACGGTATATCTGTTTTTTTTAATTCTATTTCTATTCAGAAGTACATTTCAAGAGTCCCATATCTGACATACAGTGGTGTGAAAAACAGTTTGCCCCCTTCCTGCTTTCTTATTTTTTGCACGTTTGTCAGTGTTTCAGATAATCAAACAAAATTAAATATTAGCCAATGACAACACAACTGAACACGAAATTCACTTTTTAAATTAAACTTTTTATTATTAAGGGAGAAAAAAAATCCAAACCTACGTGGCCCTGTGTGAAAAAAGTGATTGCCACTTAAACCTAATCACTAGTTGGGCCATTCTTAGCAGCGATAACTTGCAGTGAGTCTCTTACAGCGCGGTGGGGGAATTTTGGCCCACTCATCTTTGCAGAATTGTTGTAATTCAGCCACATTGGAGGGTTTTCGAGGATGAACTGCCTTTTTAAGGTCATGCCACAGCATCTCAGTAGGATTCAGGATTCAGGTCAGGGCTTTTTTTTTCAGCCATTCAGAGGTGGACTTGCTGGTGTGTTTTGGATCATTGTCCTGCTGCAGAACCCAAGTTGGTTTCAGCTAGAGGTCACCAGCAGATGGCCGGACATTCTCCTTCAGCACTTTTTGGTAGAATTCTTAGTTCCATTTATCACAGCAAGTCTTCCAGGTCCTGAAACAACAAAACAGCCCCAGACCGTCACACTACCACCACCATATTTTACTGTCGGTATGATGTTCTTTGGGGTAATTTTGGTTGGCTTGCCACTCCTGGGAAGGTTCGCCACTGTTCCATGTTTTCGATGTTTCCACATAGATAATGGCTCTCACTGTGGTTCACTGGAGCACCAACGCTTTAGAAATGGCTTAATAACCACAGAGATGCCCAAGCGTAGATTCCTAACAAAGGTCTTCTTGACTGACTGTGTGGCCAACATGCTAACCACTCAGCCACCGTGCGGCCAAGTTGTGTTGTCATTGACTAATATTTAAATTTGTTTGATGATCTGAAACATTTAAGTGTTACAAACATGCAAAAAAAAAAGAAATCAAGAAGGGGGCGAACACTTTTTCACACTACTGTGTATGTGTATGTGTATATACAGTATATACGTATATATATATATATATATATATATATATATATGTATATATATATATATATATATATATATATATATATATATATATACACACATACACAGTGGTGCTAACAGAGCACCAATACCAATCAGAGCAATCACAAGGCAAATCTAAAGAATAAAAGGCACACATGGTGCTTCCTGACAAGATAAGATTAAACAAAGAACTCCAAATGTCAGTGACAATATGTGTGGATGGATTCGCACACACTCAAGTGCCATCAAGTTGTACCATCTTTGTTTTCCTTGGGTTCACGTGTCATCTTTTGCTCTTCATGCTGTCACTCACCACAAGAGGAGATGGAAGTTCCCACCTGGAGATAATTCTTCCAACACATGTTGGCATGAAAACCTGTCACATCCTTATTTTCTTCTTCAGGGCCTCATCGTCACTGAAAAAGCAGCTTGTCGTTGTAAAAACCATTCATTTTCACATGAATCTTGGCGGATTCAATGGACCATAATTCAGACAATGACAGCCATCACATCATAAAAGTGCCTTGTTGTAATTTTAAAAAATCTACAATATAGACATGAAATAGAAGTTAGGCTAGACTGGAATCATTAGGAGCAAGTTGCCTAAACAGAACCGTAAGACAAAAAGGCCTTAGGTTGTATATTGGACTGTTTTTTTTGGTGTTTTTTCTTAAGCAAATATACAGTTCTGGTAATGGTTTAGTCTAGTTCCAACATACATGCACGATTTATATTGAATTACATCTTATGTTTCACAATATGCCCAAATAGGAGCATAGGAATGAGCAGAGTTTACTTAATCCTACCCTTTCCATATTACAGCAATTACTAACATGAATGTGGGATTCCCAGCTCATATTATCATATATTGTGAAACAGAGAAATTTATTTTCATTCACCCGGTCAGTGTTTACACCATTTATATACAAGATACAAGATACAAGAGAGTTTTATTTTCATGTGCATAGTAAAACAGCAGTTATACCATGCAATGAAAATCTTATTCTGTTCATTCTCCCAAGAAAAGAAATAAAACAAATGAAAGAATAAGAACATAAGAAACATAAACACATAAACATATATACCAATAAATTAAGCAACAACAACAGAAGAGACATTAATACAAGCATATATGTATTTGTGTTTGTGTTAATGGATATTTCAACAAAAGTGTTATGCAATTTTTTTTTCCCAACTTGCTTCATCTGTGATTTTCTGCTCTGGGAGGTGGTGGAAACCTCCCACACCCTAACCGGGCTCCCAGCAGGACCCAAAAATGGCAGAAAATTCCACTTTTTCGAGGTGTTGATTTCTGACAAAAGTGGTAAGGGGGGGAGGCCCTTACAATTTTTTTTGTTCCATCTTGCTTCAGCTGCACTTTTCTTGTCCGCAAGGTGGGGGAAACCGCCCACAACCACTTTGGGGGTCCAGGCAGCAGAGGGGTTGACTTTTAAAAAAAAAAAGTAGCAAGGGCCCTTACACAATTGTTTTTTCTTCTTTTTGCTTCACTTATACTTTTCTGCTCCAGAAGGTGGGGGGAACCTCCCACACCGTTTTTTGGATTCCCGTCAGGACACAGAAAACCCTTTTCTCATTACATTACCTTTTTGCTCTTTTTTTTTTCAAATTCTGAATTTTTTTGTATTCCTTTACTTCTACTTTTCCAATGTGCCACAGTCCAATAATGAAAGAGCTGCAGATGAAAATGTCCCCTTGGCAGGATTTTGGACATCCCTGCCGTAAAAGCACTTTTAAAGCGAAGAAACGTCACATGCACAATGAACCTACTGGATATTTCCACTCGGCTACCTTCCATCTATCGTGTGTGACAGGCACTCAGGTGCTGGCTTACGATGACATTGTCATGAGGCCCGAGCAGGTGGTAACCTCCCGTGTTATCCCCCTCCTGCATGCACACCTGTCGCCTTCATTGACTCTCCCACCCAATCATCTGAAACACACTTCGCTCTTTCTCTCCGAATGGCACCTCCTCCTCCTCCTTCTCCTCACTCTCTTGCTTATTCAGTCACAAGCAACAAGGCTCCCAGCTGACTGGAGGATTGTGCTTGTGATGCTACTTCATGGCTCATCAGTCCGAAAGAATATGACTGTGAGATCTGTATAATTTGTAAGTAATTTCACATCACAGTGATTCATCACACTGAGGTGTGGACTGGGACAGAAACTTGGAGATGTCCCAATGCAACCTGCAGATGTGGTGATGTGAGGAGGGGTTTGCTGAAATAGATGCATTTCTGCTGCGTACTTTGCCATTAGTTTTACATGTACAGTGGTGTGAAAAAGTGGTTGCCCCCTTCCTGATTTCTTATTTTTTTGCATGTTTGTCACACTTAAATGTTTCAGATCTTCAAACAAATGTAAATATTAGTCAATGACAACACAACTTAACACAAAATGCACTTTTTAAATTAAACTTTTTATTATTAAGGGAGAAAAAAAATCCAAACCTACATGGCCCTGTGTGAAAAAGTGATTGCCCCCTAAACCTAGAAACTGGTTGGGCCACCCTGAGCAGCGACAACTGCAATCAATAACTTGCAACGAGTCTCTTACAACGCTGTAGAGAAATTTTGGCTCGCTCATCTTTGCAGAATTGTTGTAATTCAGCCACATTGGAGGGTTTTCCAGCATGAATTGCCTTTTTAAGGTCATGCCACAGCATCTCAATAGGATTCAGGTCAGGACTTTGACTAGGCCGCTCCAAAGTCTTCTTTTTTTCTTCAGCCATTCAGAGGTGGACTTGCTGGTGTGTTTTGGATCATTGTCCTGCTGCAGAACCCAAGTTGGTTTCAACTTGAAGTCACCAACAGATAGCGGGACATTCTCCTTCAGGATTTTTTGGGAGACAGCATAATTCATGGCTCCATTTATCACAGCAAGTCTTCCAGGTCCTGAAGCAGCAAAACATCCCCAGAACGTCACACTACCACCACCGTATTTTACTGTTGGTATGATGTTCTTTTTCTGAAATGCGGTGTTACTTTTACACTAGATGTAATGGGACACACACCTTCAAAAAGTTCAACTTTGTCTCGTGGGGCCACAGAGTATTTTCCCAAAGGTCTTTATTATTCAGATGTTTTCTAGCAAAATTGAGACAAGCCTTAATGTTGTTTTTCTTCAGCAGTGATTTTTGTCTTGGAACTCTGCCATGCTGGCCACTTTTTGCCAGTGTCTTTCTTATGGTGGAGTCGTGAGCACTGACCTTAACTGAGGCAAGTGAGGCCTGACGGGTCTTTGGATGTTGTTGTGGAGTCTTGTGTGACCTCTTGGCGAATTTTGGTTGGCTGGCTACTCCTGGGAAGGTTCACCACTGTCCCATGCTTCCGCCATTTATGGATAATGGCTCTCACTGTGGTTCACTAGAGTCCCAAAGCTTTAGAAATGGCTTTATAACTATGTATTAATTAATTAATCTCAAGTTAATTTATGTTTTAACGGGGTAATCCCTTCTTCACAGGGCCATGTGGGATTGGATTATTTTTCTCCCTTAATTATAAAAAAAATGTCATTTAAAAACTGCATTTTGTGTTGAGTTGTGTTGTCATTGACTAATAGTTAAATTTGTTTGATGATCTGAAACATTTAAGTGTGGGGAAGAGAAAGAAATCAGATGCAGGAATTCCAACATAGCAGTATTAGACACGAAAGACAAATGTGTGGTTTCCCATTTTGATATCCATGAGTGATTATAAAAAGAGGCCAGTCAACACAGTAATGACCCCAAAGGAGAAGCACCCCTTTATCTTCCCATTTCATCTGACAAGGATTATTGATTCATGAATCGTTGTCAAGGTTTGATGTGCCCTTGAACGTGCGCTCACTCGCCCGCTTTTGCATCTTTTATCAAGTCCATGTTCTCTGCAGCAAAAGAGAACTTGACACCAGGGATGGAATGTATTCCTCATGTGCTACAATATTTATATTACTGCTGTATTCTTTCAGGGATATTTTCCTGCTTCAGTGGGAATCCCGTATGAGTTACAAATTATAGCTGTAGGTGTGGTACTGACGGGACTTTGTTGAAAAATAGGAGATTGTATTTTCTCTGTCATTTGTTTGATAGATATAAAACCCAACCATAACAATTTCACTAAAACTTTATGGAGGGTGGGTGGATACACTAGTTTTACAGGGTTGTTTTTTGTTTGAGGAAATAGCTTGCAATGAAAAATCAAGGCTATGCACTGAAGCGCTAACATTTCACCACAAATGTACGAAAGAGAGGTACCACAGGTCTCTCCTTCCTGCCGCTCTCCAGAACATGTCCATTTGTGCTCACAGCACACACTGTTATGGTAACGCTGAGAGTTTTGTATATTTTGAACATGCTTAACCAAGTTGCATTGAAATACATCACCTTTACTCATGTCCAAAAAGGAGTAGGAAGAAGCATCGCTAACTTAATCCTACCTCTTTTTATCAGTCGTGTTCATTCACAGATGCTTTTGCAGAATATAGAATATTTATGGACTCCTGCTGTCTTTTTGTTTGGCAAATTTTGCTGCATATTTATTTAGTCATGAACAGTTTCCACTCACATCTGCGTACATAGTATTTATTATTCATGTGCAGTTGTACATTGCTGCTGTCCATTCCCATTCCCGAGTGTAAATATGTACATAGATATTTTGGGATAAAAAAAATAAAATGTTATTCTTGTGTGCTGCTACTGTCCAAATTTGCTGCTTTGAAACTGAATTTCTCCATTGTGGTACTCATAAAGGCCAGTGTTTGCCAAACATTCATTTGTTTAGGGTCTCCACAAATACATTTGGCGCTACTTGTCCACCGTTGCCCATAAACACATTATGATGTGACTGGAGCTTGTCGATCCAACTCCGTACAGTGGATGGCGTTGTGACTATGCTTCTTAACACCTCATACACAACTCGTCTGCCAGAGAATAAGAAGACGTGGCGGGAGTGGTCAGTTTTGCCACTTTAGGGACAGAAAAGTGACGACCGTAATCCCTCGCCACTTCACGTTTCGAATTGTGCAGCTTCCCTCTATCACGTTTTTTTCAGAAATATATTGATTAATAAATTGTGCTGTTTTGTGGTTGAATACATAGGCATATTATTAGTCTAAAAAACATGCACATTTGAGCAAATTTTAGGTTTTTACGAATTTTCAAGCATAAAAATGGCTAAATGAACAAAAATACATATATAAGGAATTCAGAAGACACAATCAAAGACGCTGGGATGATTAATATTCTACACTGCTCACTTGGTGTCAGTAATGTTATTGTAATTTTTGGTGAGACACACAAGCACCAGACCTGATCGCCAGAACAACAGGCTTTTATTGTAGGTTTGAATGACGTCACAAAAGGCACAGTAATGCCCAACAGGGGCTGCTGTTGCAAGCATAACCCATGCCAAGCGACAAATCACCTCTAAACCCCTGAAATCACTTCCTGTCCGCCCACCGATTGAGCGATGGCGTACGCCACACAGCAACAAGCTTGCTAGCTCAGCATGTCCACGGTCTGGAATTACAAATCTAGCAGTCTGGTCTTATTGGGCATATTTGTGAGACTCTAACATAAAAGACTTTATATGGATCTTCTCCACGAGCAGCGGGTCCAAAAATGCAAAATGCTTCATTTAATATTTTTTGACAATCTATGATCTGTGAGTAAAAATAAAATAATTCCCATACAGGCAAACATTAACACCCTTTCCAGCTGTTCATAGTTTGGAAAAACTGTCCAAAAGACAAAATTTCTGACTTGCCAGAAATGAAACCGATGGTCAGAAGACCGGTCAGGAGCTGCCAGCTGCTGCTGGTTCCCTCTAGACACACAACTAATGATGTCCTACAAGACATGGAATCAACTCCAAAGTAAGCTAGCTGACTCAGAATCAGGCGAGAAACAGCTTTAATATGCACAGCCAGCTTAAAGACCCCAATACATGTTGGTGCAGGTCTGGACAAAAGTGTAAAGAGAAGGCATTTTAACAAGTTTTCCTTAATTCCACTTGAATAATGCATGAATTTTAATGACACAGTTTCAGCATATGCAAAACGTGCCTATTTATGAATGTGTGCAATTTGCTGCAGATCTAAATTAAGATTGTTGGGCCCTAGTGGGAGTGTGTGATTGCCATTCTATAGCTGGAGTATTCTATTGTGGAAGTGCGGCGTGATGGACTAATGAGGTCCATATGCAGTGGTGACAGGAAGTGCAGCACCTTCACTTTCTCAGTCTTGGCTGCCACCGAGGGCATTATTTGTCCAATGTGGTGGAATCCAAAAATCTAATTTACAATCCCATTTGGGGGCCCCTATATTAACAGTGCACCTGTTGATTACCAATGCTGCTTTCCTCACGCACCCACCTAATGGCACTCACACACACACACACACACACATCCCCCTGCAGCCTGCTCTTTCAAAAATGGTTTCTCTAGCATAGTTTCCATAGCAACAGTCCAGTTCTTGTGTTCTGTTGTTTCTTCGCAGACAGAGAGCAGCTAATTTATCAAAATGAGGGTCTTTGATGATGAAGGAAGCTAAGTTCCAAGATTTACATAATGAAGGGATGCCGCAGCAGATCAGCTGCCTCCTCGTGCTGATTATTGCTTTTTGATGAATTTCGGTCCCCTTATGCCTCTTGCTAGCTCAGCTACAGCAGACTATTGTGTCGTTCATCAATCTATCCATCTATACAGGTCAGTCTTTGTCTCACTGTAGCCTGAAAATGTAGTCATGAAAACGTTGCCGGAAGGAAAGAAGGAAAGAGAAAATAGCCCATATGTCCAAGTGCTTTACTTGCAGATGTGGTGCATTTAGACCATTTAGACATGCTAAGAAGTTATATGTATTTCACAAAAAACAGCATTTGCGGCTTTGTGATGCAGGTGAAATGCTACTAAAATGACATAATTTTTTTCCCCAAAATGTTTATTCTCGTAAAATTGTGTTTTTTCTCATTCGATTATGGCTTTTTCCTTTTAATGTTTTTACTTTATTCTCATAAAATTACAGAAGTATTTCAATTTTCTATTTCAATTTTTTTTTTCATAATTAGGACTTTATTAATATAATGATATAATATTTTCCACAATCTAATTTAAAAAAAAATTACAACTGCTTTGTTTGTTTGTCATAATGTTACGACTTAAAAAAAAATATATATTTTTTTGGTAATATTTCAACTCTATGCGACTCTCGTAAAATTGTGGCTTTTTTTCTCATTAAATGATGACTTTTTTCTTTTAACATTTTGACTTTATTCTTGTACAATTCCTTTTCTTTTTACCATTTTTAGAATTTTCCAAACATTTCAACTTTCTTCTCGTAAAGTTCTTTCTCACAATATTATGACTTTATTCCCATAATATTTTTACTCTATTCCCGTAATATGAGTTTTTCCCAAAGTGACAACTTCATTCTTTTTTTTGTTACAAATTATTTTTTTCTTTAATATTTCAACTTTATGCTACTAAAATGACATTATTTTTCCTCATAACATTGTGAAATTATGACTTTTTTTGTTACATCATGACTTATTTTCTTAATATTTTGACTTTATTCTTGTAAATTCTTGTGTTGATGTTTGCTGTTTCTGGTGGGGTTATTTTTGTTTTGTTTTGTTTTCTTGTTAAATTATATTTTTAGACTCTGCCGTGGGTCGACGTAAAAACATCAGAAGGCCGCACTTTGGACACCACTGATTTAGACCCATTCCAGCACCCCTAAATTTCATCACACACCTTATAAGTACTGAAAATTTGAATAGTTTAACATGCACATAAAAAAGTGTAGAGGTCAAATTAAGGTTATAGTGCATTTTAGATTCATCCTGAAATTTTACCCAAAAGCCAAATATCCCAAACTGTGTACAATGAATTGTGTAATTACTTTGTAGCATTTCATCCAACTGAGAAATAGAGAATTCTCTACAATAACAGCAACATGGTTTGTTGTCATGGAGCTGTCGCATAGCTGTTCCTCTTTTGGCAGTGCAGTCTCTCATTAGCGCCCATGTTAGCGCCTTTGGATCAAGTTTAAGTGATAGTTCTATGACACGATTCAGTGGCCCAAAATATAGAGTTGACACACACATGTATTTGTTCTTGAAATTCTGTCTGTGGTTCCCTTCGCTAGTGGTTATTAGTTTGCACAGTCAGTCCTTGAGTTCCCTAATATGCGCCTGAGTTTGGCCGATCTCTCCATTATAAAAGTTGAATTTGAGAACGAGTTAACAGTGATAGAATTATCATTGCAGCTTTCACGCTAACAACTGTTAGTTTAATTGGCGACTCTAAATTGTCCATAGGTATCAATGTGAGTGTGAATGGTTGTTTGTCTATGTGTGCCCTGCAATTGGCTGGCCCGCCTGTCGCCCGAAGTCAGCTGGGATAAGCTCCAGCATATCCCCCCGAAAATGGATGGATGTTGATGTTTCAACCTTGTTTTAAAATTCAAATCCTAGGTAAATATAACTATTCATACTGAACTTTTCACTTACGTTCATTTGTCCATCAGCAGGTGCAAGACGCGTGCTGTGTGTGTTCCTGTGTATGTGAGTGTGCATATTGTATACGCCTGCGTGCACGGGGTTTGTCAATGGGGAATGACAGAATTTAATCACACCCGGACAGATGTGTGCAGTATTGATTTGTGGCTGGTTTGTGAGCACAGCTCCAGGCCCTCAGAGAGGGACGTAAAGCCCTCTATCAAAGCAGCCTCCTCCCAGGATTTACTACACAGCCACACACCGCATCCCATCTGTGTAAAGCACGTGGAGAAGTGTGAGTTTTCTTGTGCGGTGCAAAGGTGAATCTGAAATTATGCTTGTTCAACTAGCAGTCTCAGGGGTGTGCTACACAAAGCTAATGTGCAATATAGATTTTTTTTTTAAATGGAGTTGGCATAAACAAACATTTAGAAACAAGAGCAATCGGAGGCGGACAGACCTCCACCAAGGCCAAAAAAAATCTTGCCACCGAGCTGAGCAACAACTCACAACTGAAAAAGAATAAAATAACACTCTCTAGCACAATGTAGATCAGCACACTAGCTATATACATATTTCTTGACTACTAATAGGCTGTAGTAAACCACAAAACAGCAATGATTAATTTTTAATATATTTTGAAAAAAACGTGTAAAAGTGAAGCCGCAAAATTTGAAGCGCAAAGTGGCGATAGATCAATGGAAAGGCAGAAAAAAACGATACCGATATCTCTTTTTTTATGCCAAAACCTGCAGATAATATCAATCGGCTGCCATTATCGGACATCCCAAATTAAAATGATTGACAACATGTGAAACAACAAAAAAAGATGTCCTCAGGTTGGTGATAACTAAAATACTCCTTGATCAGCGAGCTTGCTGTTGTGTTTGCTAGTCCCAAGACTCTCCCCCACAAACTATAGTGATGCTGCTAACAAATAAACACATGCAGATGAAAACGTAACCTCCTGCCTTCTGCTTTGCACAAGTAATTAACCAAACTGGCACGAGGGGGCCACTTTTCAGCAAACAATGTATTGCAGTCATCGTGAGGGAGAGAAGATAAGAAATATTTCGCCCAGTGGAACTTTTTTTTTTCTTTCTACAGTCTGACGGCTGAAATTACATGACCTTTAATGTAACCTCTAATGTCAGTGTGATGCCACTCCCCCCTTGAAGCAATGTCTCCTTACCCATTTCCAGGTCATGCCCACGTCATACACAATCAGACTCTTGCACACTTTTTGATGCTCTCTCTCAGCAGTCCGTTTGGCTTCAAACGCCAAAAAAACCTGACACCTGCCTCACTGAACAACTCGGGGAAAAGAAGCCTTGTTTGAAGCCATTTCTAATATCCTCGTTACCACTAATCTGTGGGGAGTGTGAAGCGCAAAGTGAAGGAAGTTGGAGAGAATGAGGAGGCGAGTATAGTAGTAACGTTAAAGTGAGATTGGGGGAAAAAAAGAGCGAGACACAGTGAGTGACCAGTGAACTCGTCTCTGCTCTTTAATAGCTTCCCTGATGGACTGTGATTGGCTCATTAACCCCGCCTCTCCGGGGTGGCAACGCTGGCCCTGCTATATATTCAAACCACGTGCACACGCTCGGCCACACAGCATCCCACACACATGCAAACAAATATGCTCATTAACAAGGCAATGAAGTGGGCAAACGTTCACATATAGTATATATCTTCATTAGACACACCGCCGATGGATCATTACGCTAAGTATGCACTATGTCAAGCCTGAACGTTGAACAACAATGATCGCAGCGTGGCGCAGTGCCATGCAAAGTTCAAAGAACGGCCAAAGAACTAGTCAGGAATACACTAGAATGTGTACTTATATCATAAATAAAATCAATTAAAGCCAGTTTTTGGGTCTTAACCATAGTCAAAGATGGAAGTTGTTTTATATATAAAGCATTTACAGTCAAGCCTCGGTTTTCATATGCGCCAGTTTTTGTATGATTCGTTTTTTGTCAAATTTTTAACACTGTACTGGTTTTCATACAGTACTGCACGTAACAAACTAGTCAGTTTTTCCTGTACTGTATTGTTCCATGAAATCAAGTGCACCCTACAACTTTGAAAAAAAAAAGGGGGAGGAACACTGTTCAATTTAATCGCGCCAGGATGTACAGAAAGTTTAGAATAATTCTAATTATTACCTCCGCCAAGTGCAGCGCAAGCGCAGCGCAGAGGTTACGTTCTTGCCGGCATTTATCTGTCTGTCTTGTTTGTTTGTTATCTCCGCCAAGCGCAGCGCAAAGCGCAAGCGAGATAGGAGAAAGGACATTGCGAGATAGGACCATTTTTGGCGTTTGTGCATATAACTTCATATAGCTTCACAAAAAATGGTCAGAGCACTTGGGGGGAAACAAGAATACAGGCCAAGTTTCCAACAGGTTCTACAAAATATCAAAGACTGGTCGAAAAAATGACCCCGCCTGTCACCTGAAGTCAGCTGGGATAGGCTCCAGCATACCCCCGCGACCCTAATGAGGATAAGCAGGATAGAAAATGGATGGATGGATCATCCAAACAATGTAGGATTATTATTTTGGTGTGAATCACAATATGGGTGGAATTATGGCGGTTGGCGTACGTCTGCGCTCTCCGAGTTCTTCTCTAGTTTCGCATTGTTTTCTTCATGTAAAACTGTAATTATTGGCAATAAAATGTGTTTTGTGTTAATATTTCTGGATGTCTGGAAAGGATTAATTGGACTTACATTATTTCCTTTTGTAAAATTGCCTTGGTTTTTGTACGTGTCATTTTTTGTTGAACCTTCTGGAACAAACTAATAGCAGACGTACCACTGTACTTGTATCATAAACTAAATCAATTCAAGCAAGTTTTGGGGTCTTAACCAACGTCAAATGTGGAAATATGGAAATAGTTTTATATGGCGATACATGAGATTGGGTCTACGAGAAAATTACAATATGTTGCAATCTACTAATATAATTTTTATTACGTTACACTCTTCTGCACTCTGTATGTACTGTATGCTTCGGGCCCCATCTCCACCTACTGAAACAAAGAGATCGTATGTATTAAGAAGAGGGCTCACTCCGTTCAAGCTGTTGTTATATGGAACAAACGCACTAAGGTGCTGAAAACAATGCACAGAGTGAACTCCTCCTACTTATCATTATTATGAATGTTCTCTCTTTTTTTGGGGGGAGGGCTATCTCACCGTTATCTATTATGTGTTATCCTGACTATCACTGAAAACACGACATGGAATCCAGGAAGTGAACTACATGTACTGTACTAGATGTAGAATGGATGGGGGGTAGGATTAAATAAGCTTTGCTTCTTCCTACTCCTTTTGGACATGTGGAACTGTCAAAGAATGATTCATGAGATGTATTCCATTGTAACCTTCATGTTCAAATAAACTAAACCAAACCAAACCAAACCAAACCAAACTTGTTAAGAAGCGAGAGACGCAGAAAACAGAGACACTTGCACATGGCAATGTATTGAGGCTGGTTCATTTGCTGTGTGATTAATTAATTCATTTATTATAGTCCCAGGCCTAGTGCCCACGAGGCATTTTTTTTTCTGAACAAGAAATCTTGTCACATTTTAATCTTGCGAGATCTTGTGACACCTTTAATATAAAGCATTTGTCCAATTTTGGGGGGATTTTGACAAACAACATGTTAGCAACTACAATATGTCTTGTATATCAACTCTGCTAGTTGCTTTTACTGTTTTGTTTTAGAGAGAGCTGGAGCTGGCACTCTCATGGCTCATTGCTCAGTTAATTTGATGAATAGGGTTCACATATCTAAATGCCCTTACTGAAAAATTGCTCCAAATGAAGATGGAATGCCATAGGCCCTTTGTTGCATGTTGTATCACCGTGCTTTAAATTTCGGACACAATTTCAAACAACTCATCAGCATGGAAGCAGAAAATCTATGGACGCTGGAGAATTTTGCTTCCAGCACTTGATTATCAAAAATATCTTATGTGAAACTTGAAGTAGTGCACAAATACAATTAACAACGTACAGTAAATGTTCCCATGAAGTGCATTTTCCGGTACACTCAAGAGCCCCGAATTTGTGCTCTGACGAGTGCAAACATTAGCAGTCGGTGTCGGGTCCTCGGTTGCTTCATCACGTTGTTTCACACTGTCAGCGATTATAATGAACGGGAGGTCGTAAACCCTGATCTCTTGGCTGTGTTTTATGCTCGGGTCGCTGTTCAATTTATAACCTTTTGCATTTGAGGTTGGGAGCGATTAATTCCTCAGGCCAGGGTGGAAGTGCAAGGTTATAAAAGTTGTTGCTGGATGGTTAATGTCAAAGGCAGTTGGTCATGTACCAATGTGTCCCATTGTGATTACTAATTAGATGTGTGTTGTGACTTTGGGAATTTTAACTCAAGCTGCCTGCAACGAAATTAATACCTGTAATCCAGGGGTGATCAAACTTTTCCACAGGGGGCCGCATAGTGGAAAAATCAAAAGATGCAGGGGACACTTTGATAATTGTATATATATATATATTTTTTTTTATATTTTGTACAAACGTTCAACAAAATGTACAGTATAATTAAAGACAAAGATTTCTGTTATGATTTATTAACAGGGGCCGCACGGTGGTCTAGTGGTTAGCACGTTGTCCAATACAGGAACAGCCTGGAGATCGGGAAGACCTGGGTTCGTTTCTCCCCTGGGCATTTCTGTGTGGAGATTGCATGTTCTCCCCGTGTGCGCGTGGGTTTTCTCCGGGCACTCCGGCTTCCTCCCACATTCCCAAAAACATGCAGGTGAGATTAATTGGCGACTCTAAATTGTCCATAGGTATGAATGTGAGTGTGAATGGTTGTTTGTCTATATGTGCCTTGCGATTGGCTGGCGACCAGTCCAGGGTGTACCCCGCCTGTCGCCCGAAGTCAGCTGGGATAGGCTCCAGCATGCCCCCGCGACCCTAATGAGGATGAAGCGGTATAGAAAATGGATGGATGGATGGATGGATGGATTTATTAACAGTATCAACATTCAAGCTCTATTTTCCCAGGAGTTAAGCCGCACCCACTAAATTTTGAGAAGAAAAACAGATTTGTACATATATAAGCCGCACAAGTCCACGTCATAGAATGACATATTGTGGCACGCACAAGTCCGTGAGGACCAGGCAGATTTTTATTTGACAGGAGCCAATCATGATCTAGGAGAAAAAACACGAGGAGGTCATAACTGTATATAACAGTCTGACTCACGGTATCATCTTAGGTAAAGGGTAAAATTATCACACAGCAACTTAACACTCAAAAGGTAGCTAAGAAATATACAAGACAAGTTTAAAATAAAAAGCAGCTATTTTAAGTTCTTCCCATAAGGTATTTCTTCCCAGCAGAGCAGTTCATTATCCATGGCTTCTGGGGCACTGAAATGATTCATTCAGCTGCCTGTGTCCACCAGATCCACCAGAGGGAGCTCATGAGTTCACTGTTATATTGAGTAATGACCTCCTGCGACTGATGAGTTGACAAGCTCGTCATGAGTTCCGTTGTAGCTCGTAATTGGCCCCTGCAAAAGAAAGAGCTACCGTTTCCTCACTGACTCGCGAGCGGCATGGTATTCAAACGATTAGTAGTAGTCACAAGATTAGAACATGGTCATAAATTAGCCGGGCACCGCTGTATAAGCCGCAGGGTTTAAAGTTTAAGAAAAAAGTAGCGGCTTATACACCGGAAATTACGGAATATTTCTACCGTGTGCACCAGTAAAAAAGAAGCCGCACACCGCCAATGGCCCCTGACGGCACTTTGGACACTCCTGGACTAAATGAAGAAATGTGTTGTACTAAAACTATGCATTGGTTTGTGGCTGTTCAGCACTGATCCACAGACTGCTTATTAAAGTATGAGTTATTGAATGATTTGCATTTTACATTTTAAAAAAGTGGACGTGTTGCTTCAAAGCATGCAACTTGTCAATGTTGTGCGCTGCCAACGTCACTGCTGCTACAATAACAACAATGGCGTAAAACATTAGCTCTAAGCCAAGCCCCTGTGTTCAGGCTAACGATGTCTGTGTCCGGACTCGGCACACCTTCTCCCGGTGGAAGGGGAGTAATGTCGGCCGCTGATTCAGCCTCAAAGAATAATATATTGTACACTTGTTTTACCACCATAATGTGGGCTTTTTGTTTCAGTGAATAAAAGAGACGTACAGAAACAGATACGGATAGGAGCTTGTCCAATGGGATGTCAGCCTCTGCACACATTGCTACAAAATCCTCAACAAACTGGAATGCTCGTGCTTGTGGTTAAGGAAGATGTAGCAGCAATGCAATTCCAAACAGCAAACACAACACATTGTAAACAGTAGGTCAAACTGGTGTTTCAATTAAGAAGTACAAAACAGTTAAGTACATATTACATGCGGGCCATAGTCCATATGTTTTTAAACTTTGACACGGGCCAGTTGAAAATGGATCTCGGGCCACATTTGGCCCAACCCACTCTACTTTCTATCAAAACTCTATCTTCCTGGTCATGATCATCACTAGGAAATTCAGGGGACGATGCTTTCTGTCGCTTCAGAAACCATTGGAATCATTTTGACAGTACAAGTCTTCCATAATGATAAAAAATAATAGCATTTCAAATTATTTGCCAGTACAGCTTTGATGATCAATGTAGAAAAATAGAAAAATAATCATTTGGAAACATCAGATGGGTCATAAAAAACTTAATGGGCCGTATATAGCCCGCGGGCCGTAGTTTGCCCATGTCTGCACTAAGCGTAAGTGTAAGTATTTAGACGTTTTCTATACAAAAATTAATATGAGACGCAAATTTGATTTGGCCATGATGTCTTTGAAATATGAGAACTGAATCACATGTGAACAGATTATTAATGTGTGGCTATTTGTGAGCATAGCTCCAGGCCCCCGCAGAGGGACATAAACCCCTCAATCAAAGCAGCCTTCTCCTAGGATTTACTCCACAGTCACACACGGCATCCCATGTGTGGAAAGCACATAGAGGAGTGGGACTTTTCTTTATTCTTGCAGTGCAAAAATGAGTCTATAATGCAAGAGGTAGTGGATGGGGATGATCACATTGATTGATACAGTTCAGACCTTTAAGTAAACTATTGGTGTCTAAAGGGTGTGCAGGGGCCATTCTCGGCCCACAGCTAATTTTTTTCTTGGCCCTCGGCATATTGTGAAATAAAATGAATTCATTATTAATGAGATACATTATTAGATATTATATTAATTTGCTTTGTCACTAATAACACAAAGCTAATAAGGATGCCCTCGTTGGCATTGGTGCGCGGGTGAGACCTCATCAAACTGCACTGTGCCTCACACAGCAACAAGCTCAGTATGTCCACGGTGTGAAAGTATTAAGTTTTGCCTTGGATTGTAAAAATGCAATTTTAAATGACTGTAGTTTTGGTCTATGTGTGTAATCCGGCTACACCTAAACAGTAGCACTGACAAATAATACTACTAATAAGCATGTATTGTTGCACATGCTTTCCAGTGATCGCAAAGCAGCTGCACTTGGAAACAGCAAGCCAAATAAGATAACAAAACAGGAAACCACAAGAAGACTTAGGAAAACCAAAACTAAAGTCCAACCTGCCATGTAAAACATGACAAAAAGCACTGGTTATACAAGGAGGGAGTAAGACATCTTCCTTCAATACGTCACACCTTAGGAAGACTCACAATGCAGCATTTGTCTTATTTTGCACAATGTTTATTTGTGAAATCCATCAAATAGAAGAAGCATAATGTGTTCATTATACAACATTAGTTTGAGGGAAGAGCTGCTGTCGAAATCGGTATTGATTGATATTGGTATCGGTAATGAAGTGCTGGGCAATATCGGATATCGGTAAGAAAACTAATATCGAGCATCTGAAAAAGCTTTGTTGAGATAGCTTAGCTTATATTGACGTACACTGAATTGGTTTTCGCATCTTCAATGTATAAAATGTATCAAAGTGGCCCCCTTGCATCCTTTGATTTTTCTGTGTGCGGCCCTCAAAAACGTTTGGACCCCTTTTGAAATACACCATGTTGGCATGAGAAACACTTATCTGAAAGCAAACTTGCAAATGCTAATTATGATACTGTGGCAACATGTTTTTTGCACAAGCATCCTTTTATTTTGTTTGCGGGAGGCCAGTCAGGTGTACAAACAATAACTACACTTGACATTGATCAATTGTTTGTTAAAACGCAAAATGAATAGGAAATTTCTTTTCACTTGAAATTGATAACCCATTGTAGGGGGCGAGCCCTCTCAAAAAGCTCATTAACAGTTATTTTTCACCCACCATTGTTTTCTTTTTACTCTTTAGAACATTTGCATTAGAAAGTTAGTTAATCTGTGCCTATAGATTCTAATGTCACCCTACCGCAAGGTCCATTTACTCTTCATTTATGTATATTCGCTTTTATTGCATGTAGGGGAGCATTCGATTTTGTGTCTGTCACTGATTTCTTTTTAATGAACACCATTGATTTTTTTCTCTCATCAAATCTTCATTAATCATAATGAAACTGTGTGTTCACAATGGCTGCTGCATTCATAATTGGAGGAAGCCTTCACACCTCCCCCTCGACTGAACAAATTCCTTGTAGCATGTTTCACATTAGCAATTCGGTGCTTGCTTTTTTTAAGCGAACCATAATGCCGTCCAGGGGGTAAAAACATAGGCATGTCCAGCTGTGTGCACATGCATATATATTAGCACCCATGTATGATAGTATTTCTTGTTTTAAGGGTTGTGAGACTGCATGCATGTAGTGAAGGTGGGAAGCCACACCTGCTTCATTGCTCCAATGTTTCTCATGCAGCTCTTGTGGACTGAGAGCCACGAACAGAATGTATATGAACCACCATCTCACATTCTCCAAATGGAGTATGAGCTCGCAGTATCAGCACTACGGCTCCAAGTCGATCATAGTCTGCCAGTATGAAACACTGCATCATCACTGGAGTTGAATGGCCATACTTTATGTAAAAACCAGTATTGATAATGGTGGCTGCAACAAGGGAGGAGGTAATGGGCAAGGCTTGATGAAGTCGGGGAGATCCATTGAATATTTCACTGCATCTGCATGGCAATACACTGGTGGGGGCTTGCTACTTAAGAGGAAAGGTTGCTACCATATCAGTGTTTTTGCTATACATTCATTTATTTGTACACAAATAGATTTGGCGCTCCCTGTTCGCCTCTGCTCTTTATACAAATTATAATGGGACTGTCTGTGGAACTCAGCTTGTAAGACGTAGCAGGAGGGATCGGTGATGCCAAATTAGTGACATGGTTGCTATATTGAGCAAGTACAGTCGTCCCTCGTTTATTGGTTAATTGGCTCCAGGCCAAACCGAGATAAGTGAATGTCCGCAAAGTAGGAGTCACTATTAAAGGGATAGTTCAGATTTTTTGACATTAAGTTGTATGACATCCCCATCAGCGGTGTAGTCCATCAACTGTGACTTACCCGCACTTGGTCCTGTGAGCTGAGTTGTGGTCGGATTTCAGTGATGAGAAACATAGTTCCGGTTAATTATTGGTGTTACTGAAGTACAGAGTTTGGCTTCACAAAACAATATGCGTTCGAAAGACTAATACATTCGCATGACAAAAATGCCTCCTCGGAAAAATCTGATCTCACAAATCGCTTGGATTTACTTTCTGGGTGTCCAATGCTGTGTATGTGATGAAAATGGCTGCAGCCCTCGCATCTTCATCTGCTGTGGAACACATACGTAAACAAGATGGCTACGACATCGCGGCATCTTCGTCATACACACAACAATAGACAGCCGATAGCACTTATTAATATGACGTCGAGAAAGTAAAGCCGAGCTATTTGTGAGGTTTGATTTTTTTCAAGGAGGCATTTTTGTTGTGCAAATGTATTACTCTTTCGAACGCATATTGTTTTCAGAAGCCAAACTCTTTACTTAAGTAAAGATCTCCCCCATCTCAAAGCAATCACAGGCTTGTCGGACACATTAAAAAAAAAAAAAAACGACAAAAAGAAGCGAGAGACAAAATTTCATGTGTAGTGCTAAACATATTTGTTGTGCTGTTCATGTTTTTTAATCACTTTTTGCCTCGCACAAATGTATTCCTCTGTCCTACAGCGTCCATTACAATTACATGCAAATGCGTCATGGTCTAGTGTTTAGCTTGAAGCCTCACATTCCACTGCCTGTCCAAACAATTACTGGATATTTGACTGTCACTTTTCTATTTGAACATAGTCATTTGTGCCAATCCCTAGTTTCTTTGTGTACATGTTGCTTTGTGTATTCAGCAATGGAGAGTACACTTCTTCCCCACAGAAACGAGGTCTGATCCTTTGTCTTCCTTGAACCTCTGTTGAACTGTCCCTCCATTGTCTTTGCCAAGAACCCTCCTCACATACACCACGGGATGTTTCCCCTGCCGTCACCACCTCCCCTCCCCAACACCTCTATTGGCCAGCAAATTTAGCTCCTTGATGGCCTTCTGCACTGCGACACTTAGTTTCTGTCCATTGCCTGCTGCCTGCTAATCGGGATTGGTGGAAAAGAAATCATCACTGCGTCTGACACACACTGCGCCCCCTGAAGCCCACAGAAACGGGCCAAGGTCGCTTGCATCGCTCTCGCGCAACTGCTGCCCGCTGCGAACCAGCAGGAATTTGACACTTTAAAGGACAGAAAGATAAGAGAGGTCCCAGTAACTTCAGAAATCTAAAATACATGACAAAGGAAATAACTTTATTACTGAAATTAGCAACAAGAAACAAAAATGTTTGCAAAAAATGATGGCCACAAGATGATATTCCTATTTCCTCTTTTATGTTAGCGTGAGCTCTTAAGTAACCTATTTTCTGCTCTCTTCTTGATCAACACTCATTAATAATTCACTCTCACCCGATTCGTTTTGTAAGAAAAGCTTGAGAGCAATTCCCGCTTGTTAGGGATTTGTCTTTTCCACTAGGAACACATGACGTTGCTCAAAAAGGCCGGTCACCTGTCACTTCCCATACCTCGGTGTTGGCCTTACAATCTTAATTAAACATGAAACATATTTGGAAATGTGTTTGTCTTGCAGACAAAAGTGAACATCTACTTGTTACTTCCAACACATTGGTGTTAACCTTACAACCTTAAGCAGGGGCACTCACCCTGAGTTGTTTTGATGCACTGCCATTCAGCGGCCCATTTCTCCGCTTAAGTTGATGTTTTATGGAATGTACGCACAGGTGGACACAGACATACACAGTGACAACAAGATGGTTGTTCTATTGCTTTTGCCGTAATTGTCGCTGTCTGGTACGCCGCCATTTTTTCACACAGTGTTTTAAGAAATCACGACTTGTTTACCAGCCAGTGTTCACACATTTTTCATGCCAAGTGTCAGCAGTGCTGTGGGATTTTTGCTGTTTCACTTGGCAACAAGCAATTGTGTGCTTGAAACTGCCCGTCTATCTCGTCTCTCTCGTCTCTCTCTTGTTGAAGTTTAACACACAGCTGGAATGGGTAAAGGTGACCTCTGATGTTGGTACGCTATATCAGTGCTTGCAAAGTCCAGTTTATATGCTCCCACCCACAAGCTCATCTCTCGTTAACTGGCTTTCATCCATATGCTCATCTGTAAGCCCGCTCAAGCGTCCCCGCTTCCTCATCCAACCTTAACACGCTAACTGGATCTGTGCCCACTCCTCAGCACTGTTTCTGAGCCCACTTTGCAAGTCCCCTAATCTCCCTCTGGCTGTACACACCACTTTGTCACAATGATTTCTGATTAGGTGCTTAAAATGATTGTGTTTTAGTGCTGGAAGAGCATACAGAGATACATAATTAAGAGCTGGGTAGGGACCAAAAGGCTTTCAACTTGTCATTTCTTTTTCTCAGGTCTCCTCGGCATTGCTCTGCTGACACAGGAGGACACAGTGACTATGACCCATCACAAGACGAGACGGCGCACAGGCTTTTGCTCTTCAACGCATGCAAACTGACAGGTGCCAGCCTATCACAGACAACAACACAATGTAAAAGAAGTTATTAAATGCAGTCAAAGTATCATGAAATGCATCGATATTGAACTACAGGTGGCCATTACCATGGAAATGAAAATGAACATCATAAAAAGGTCAGACAGAAGAGACACAAATATCTTTTGGTCTCGACCACTCAGCCACGCAACGGCTGCAACCATCATCAAGGAAAAATATGATTGAATGCTAATGAATGCTAGATGGGTCATGGATTCCTTGCTCTGTTACAAGGAGATCTGGGAAGAGAAGAGGACGGTATCGTTCCAGACTAGCCTGGGGCAATATTTGAAGAAGGAACACTTTCCTAAAGAAATAATAATCGGTGACATTCATACCGCCTCATTCAACCCTCCCTTTTTCCCTGGAAAACGACCTTATTTTGCCTTTCTTTTGCATCGTCCTCCCATTTAAAGGAAAACTGCACTTTTTGGGTAATTTTGCCCATCATCCACAATCCTTATGTGAGACATGAAGACCTATGTCTTTCTCTTTTCTGTGGGTTCTAAAGATATAAAAACAGATAAGCCACTAGCTTCACCACACACTTGCCCGTAGTGCGTCAGCGCCGCGCCCACAGTGACTCAAACCACTACCAAAAAGGTAATGCTACATGCAGTATTCGAGCTGCCGCCACTGCTGCTGAGTTTGCGAGGAATGAAGTTCCGGTAATGCTTAAAAGGACCCAAAATACAGCAAAATACTGTAAGTATTACATGTTATCGTGAATGTACCTGTTACTAAATGGTTACAGCAAGTATATAAAACCTTGTTGGAGGTGGTTTTTGGAGGTGTTTTAATAGCGGTCTTTGTAGGCGGAATAGGTGTGTCCAATTACGTGATGTAATGAGCTGTCTCTTTTTATCTGTTTTTATATCTTCAGAACGCACAGAAACGAGAAAGACGTGTGTTCATGTCTCGCATAAGGATTGTGGATGATGGCCAAAATTCCCCAAAAAAATGCACTTTTCCTTTAAATAGTTTCTCATAAATTTCCCGTGTTTTAACTTTCATCAAAGAAAACTGCAAGTGACAAAGGTAACGGTGTATCCCCCCAACCCCACCCTGTGGACGACCAGAAAAGCCCCCAATAAAACCATAGCTTGATTAAGGACAAAAGGGCAAATACAAAGTAAAATATGTGTTTTAAAATACGTGAGACTCAAAGTCAGGAAGGGACTGAAAAGCTGTTCAAGCCCCTACAGGGCAGAGTTTCTGTCCTCCAATCTGGCTTTTTCGCAAAACAATAAAGCTGAGAGAAGACTTGGTAAATCAGGCGTAAGGCAGCAATCTGTTTCTTTCTGTTATCACAAGTAGGTCTAATCCATTACAGCCAGCGGGGGCGGAAAAGCAGCGGAGTATTCTTCTAAAACTGGATGTGGTTGTGTATATGTAGGATTACTCCAGAGCAGGATGGAGGAAAATTTTGCTTTGATTGATTGAAAATGTTTGGTAGCCAACATCATTGTACACATCTTGAATCAGCTCCTGCAGATGAGTCTAAATCAGTTGAGGATTGGAAGGACAATTTTCTTTTCTACTTCAACAGTAAACATGACTGAAATGTAATCATGTCTAACCAACATAGAGTATGTTGATGTACATTTAAGAGCAAGTAATTGTAGCTTTATCAATACAGTGGAGCCACTGATAGTGTGGACACAGGATAGACACAGGATGAATGAATGGACAGACTACTTGATGGAGAAGAACTGTACCAGACAACTTTATTGAAGATTCTGATTTGCAAATAGCACTTTTATACTTTTCTCATGTCAACTTGAGTAACAGTTTGTGGCAAGGGTTAGCATACATGTGCAAGACTTTACCCTTATGCAGTATATCAAGGCCTGGCTGTTCAACTTGAGAGCTACGATTTCCATCTGCAGAGAGCATTCTGTGTGTAGCTTCCCTGGTACACAGAAATTCAGGATATCAGCCACCTAAGTTTGAACACAAGCTTGTCCAAGTTTGAACACAAGCTTGTCCAAGATGATTCGCAACATCGGAAACAGTTTTTCCCAGAGGAAAAACTGGAAATCCGCTGCATTGTTCCTCTTCACACACAAAAGCTGCAAAATGCAAAAGACATGAGCAAAACATGTGCCCATAATTAATACCTCAATGCTTTTTTTTCCCAGAAATGTTGGTGAAATTGTTAGTTCAGAAAGCGCTAGTGCCTTGTACATAATGTTGCAGTGAATTTTGCACGTTGGCGACCCATTTGCCTTAGCCTTTTGTTTTAGGCATTTGAATTCCTGTCAACTTTCATAGTTTAAAGCAGCAATATAAGGGGCCCTTATCCTGCTGAAATGGATCCCAATGGGGCACTAAAGAAAGACAAACTACACATAAATAAGACATAACATAGAGTCACTCATTGCAGCATAGCATTGGGAAATTTCCTTGTTGTTTTTTCTTGACAGGTACTTCTAATGTAACATTACTGACACCTAGTAACCACAATAGAATGCTACATCTCACATCTTTGAATACATCTTCTGAATGCCTTACACAGTCGTCCCTCGTTTATAGCGGTTAATTGGTCCCAGACCACGATAATGAATAGGATTCAGTATTAATACAAGGAATATTTTTGTAGTTAGAGCATAGAAAACTTGTTTATCACTTTCTAAATACAGGTTTTACCGTTATTAGAGACCTGTAGACATGAAATAACACCCCTACAGTCACCTTTCCACTCCTATTATTCTTTTCTTAGACCACGTTGCGCAACTGTTATGCTCATGCTACGGGATCACTGCAGGGACACAAGAGACAGCCGCCGCTTTAAGTATAGCATGCTCACGGGGCTTAGCTTCCAATTTATTTATTCTAAACTTAAGAAAGGGTTTCAAACGGAGTGGGGAAGAAGGACAAAGTAAGAAGCCAAAAACGTAACACTTCTACACGGAATGGGAGGAGAACTTTTTTTCCACTATGTCTTGTCGGACATGCCATCTGACTCCATGGGTTAAGGTAATATAATGTCTCCTCGATGTAACGTTACTGACGCCTCATGACCAGAATACTACATATGACTTATCTTTCAATATTTTATGCCATTGTCAGCCATGAAAAGAGCAATCATTTATTAATAAATACATTTTTTGAAAAACCGAGAGAGCAAGGGAGCGATGTTTGAACCGCAAAGTGGCGAGAGATAACTGTATTTGTCGTTTTTATGCTTGTAAATAATTCAGGCCAACCATATGTACAATTTGCTTAAATATGTTTTTTTGTTTTTTTTACTAATAACAGGCCGTAGTCACCCCCAAAATAGCAATAATTAAATATTGATTTCTTTAGAAAAACGGACGACTGTATACATGAGTATATAAAGTTGTAAACGTATGAAAGAGCCTTTTTTTTTAAATAACTTTTTGTAAGACTTTTTCCTAAATACCTTCTTAACAAAACAGTTGAGGTCATTTGAAGTGTTAAGTACTGCTGCAGGAAGTGAAAGCTGAAAAGAAAGGAGATAAGTCAGGAAGAAATCGCACATGTGAAAACAATGGTAGATGTCACACTCACCTTGAAAAAGTACATTTTAAGAACAAACTCGTTTGGAAGGAACTAATGAAACTACAGCACCAGAACGCTCAGCATGATTTATCAAAAACACCGTCATCATTTTTACTCCACTTAACCAAGGCAACATGTACGAGTAATTGGATGGCAGCAAACCCCGCTCTGTTCCTCCAAGATCAAACTCTTCAGAACCGATTGTATTTCCACTCGTGCTGACGCACATTTGCCCCCGCAGAAGAACCCAGACAGAGGTTGTTACAGCAGGTTGCAACCTACATTTTATCAGCAGCTGCCAGCATTCGCATGGAGTCCACTTCACACGCCAACACCTTGATAAGTGATGACTATTTCATTGAACGTGCTCGTCAGACAATCAGAGATATGCGAGAGGTGTATTGCTCACGCCACCATTTGCATATGGATACATATTAATGTTCTCCACACACAATCAGTCGGCAAGCTGCATTAATATTCTTTCTGATTTCTATGCTGCCATTCCTGTCTTTGGTGCTATGGAAATATATCAAAAGTCACACTGAACGTGTGTTAATGCTTCCACTGCAAGGGTGTATTCCCCCCTCCATCCTTTATGCTCAGCCCGGTAGGAGGTCTGCTCCAGCCACGCATCCATGACCCCAAACTCTGGCTGGAAAAGGGTTCTGCGTCTCTGAAGTTCCTTTTTTTTTAATTGAATTATTGCAGTAATAGGAGGCTGTCTTCGCTCCCTGTCTTGTTTTTTTTCTCCCCCTCACTCCACTAATTGCTCCATTTTCCCTGCATCCTTTTCAGCGCCAACTCCATGCAATTTTCTGCTTGATGTGTCTTCCCATTTCCTCCACAGCCCCTGTCAACATTTTTACACAAACCGTCTCTAATATTTTTGCTCTCTGTATTTATTTTAATCATCCTGCCCTTTGTTTCCTGGCCACATACACACATATTAGACATCCAAAAGAGGCTCTTTTATCTCAATTCCTACATGCCGTGCCATTTACTATATTTCACTTGATGCTTTTTGCACCCTGAGATATGTTTACAATTTTCAAAACCTCACACAATAGACATATTGTACAGTGGAGACAGAACGTATCATTGTGCACAAAGACATCACTGTTTGACAGCGTTGTTACTTTCCTTCACTTACAAAAATCTGGTAAAATGTCTGCCATAGAAAGGAAAGTGTTACCAGCGTATGTCACCTGGAAGACGTCATGTGGTTTTGTGTGCGAGAGGTCGTTGTTAGGAATGCGTACTAAAAGTCAGTATCACAGTACGAAAGCGGAAGGAACTGGACCGAAAAACTAAGCAGCTATCCATGCCTCATTTTGCAGCTAAATTAATAACTCAGCCAAGTGCAACAAGTGCTTGAAGCTGTTATTGTGCAGTGTCCCAACAGAGGAACACAGAGCCCGACGCTCTTTTTAAACTTTATTGCCGACCTTAAAATGCCAACAGCAGTGCTCAGTTCCAACACCTCACACACAGCACAAAAAAAGCAGAGAAGGAAAGCCAAATCTGATAATTTCACGCAGAACTCCAAAAATGGACTGAAAAAAATTATTAGCACCTTATCAAGATGGTTAGAAATAATTATATTGCAAGCATGCAATGATCCTTTTATTTGTAATTAAAGTCATCTGTGGCAAAAAACAGGTGCTCGGTATTTGAATGAATACCTTTTTTGTTGCGTGTCTGAGTATACCACACTGCACATGGGGGAAAAGAAAAAAAGAGCAAAGAATTGTCAGAGGATTTGAAAACCTAAACTGTGGAAAAGCATGGACAGTCTCAAAGCTACAAGTCTATCTCCAGACATCTGAACGTTCCTGTGTCTACCGTGCGCAACATCAAGAAGTTCACAGCCCGTGGCACTGTAGCCAACCTCCCTGGATGTGGACGGAAAACAAAAATTGATGAAAGGTTGCAGTGAATAATTTTTCGAATGACGAACCTCGATCTATTTCCAAGTAAATTCCATCTCACTTGCTGACTAGGGATGGGTACCTGTCACATTTGAACCGATAAGGTACCGATACCCGGTACCTGGGAATTGGTACTTTTGTGTGTTTAGAGAGTTCCATTGACGTCAATGCAACCCGGACTTCCTTATATGCCCAGCAATCCTGCTCTGCTTCGCTCTGTTCACGGTGCTAACACGTCGAGTAATGACTCCCAGGAAATGTTTGTTCGGGTGTGCCGAAAGAGGCAAGCATCAGGCAGAAGTGGTTGGAGTTGCAGAAAAATATGCTCATCTGTCAACAGCACTTCACACGGGACTGTTTTGTCAACATGGGCCAATACGAAGCTAGACTATCTGCCAAACTGTTGCTCAAGTCTGACACCTTTCTAACGTTACTCGGCTGTGTTGAAGAGTCAGAAGAGCAAGCTGTAAGTAGCAACTTATCAGTGTGCTGCTTATTTTGTGTAAGTAGTCGGACAAAAGGGGTTCGGCAGCTGTCCGGAAGTCCTCGGGAGCACGAACAATCACATCGGATTGGGCTCGGCGGGAGGCTTACCTGGAGGAGGGCCGGGGGTGGAGTAAATTATATACACTTAGGAAAGCTCTGGAAGATCTAGAAAGCTTTCTGTGCAGGTTCTCGTGTGTAGCTGCTCTATAGGAGTCCAGAACTCAACACAAAGGCCCGAAAATGAGTATAATAGGTCCCCTTTAATGTATGCTTAAATGACATCTGCTTTGGTTCTTGCGGTTGTGGTGCTCCTGATAGCCATAGAAGTAAATCGCCATTGTGATAGATTGAGTTGACTATTTAAATACAAACTGTCTGCTACATAGTGAATTATTTTTTCATTTCTGGGTTGCATGTCATTGACATCTAAATTGTTGGAATGCAAACAAAAGAAATAAACATGTGACTACCGAAGCATTTGTAATTGGAATTGCTACAATTGTGCTACAATTTTGAAAAAATTATAAAAGTGGGGTATTATCTGACAGAAGCACAATGTTTTTGTCCATGACTGTATGTGCGACTTTATGCATTTGGTCCCCTGGCCAAGTGTGGATGCAAACCAGACTGCACTGAAGTGACCACCGAGTATCTTTTTAACATTTTTGGTCCTGACAAAAGTAAGGCTGTAAGTTTGAATGCACTTGTAGACCATCACTCTTGACTATACACTGTGTGCACAATTATCAGGCAATTTGCATTATTTATGATTAGTTTTATTATTTAGCACTAACAGTGCTCTTGGTCAATCCCGAATGTTAATAAACCCCAAACTTCAATATTTAAGGAAGTGAAAGTGAGGTTTTGGCTTTTGTTGAGAATATCTCTGTGTGCACAATTATTAGGCAACTCAAAGAAAAACAAAAATGTTCCCATCTCACTACATTATTTTCATTTTTTTAAAACTCTGAATGATAAACAAACACCACAAACTTTACACAGTTGTGACTTTTCCAAAAATAAATCGGTGACCAATATAGGCACCCTTCTTTTCAATAACATGGAAAAGCCCTCCATACATGGAGTCCGTCAGTTTCTTGATCATTTGACCATCAACTTTTTGTGCAGCAGCAACCAAAGCCTCCCAGACACTGTTCAGAGAAGTGGTCCTTTTATCTTCACTGTAAATCTTATGTTTAGGGGCCCAAAAGTGCTCAATAGGGTTTAGGTCCGGTCATGTCATTATTTTTTAAGACCTTTACTAGCTAGCCACATAAGATAGAGCATAAAAATCATCCATCTTCAAACTGAAAAGGTCCAACAAGCTCATCTTTGAATAATTCCAGCCCTTACCAGTACCCCACCTCCACCTTGCTGGCGTCTGAGTTGGAGTGGAGTTGGAGCTGGAGCGAAGCTCTCTGCCCATCATCAGTCTATAAAACTTTTGAAAAATCTGTCTTCAGATATTTCTTCGCCAAGTCATAGCCTTTCAACTTGTGTGTCTTGATCAGCGGTGTTCAGGTTTCAGCCTTTCTTACCTTGGCCATGTCTCTCAGCACTGAACACCATGTACCGTACTTCTGGACACTCCAGGTACATTACAGTTGGCGGTTTTCATGTTTTTCCTCTTAACACGTTTCTTGCGACCCTTTTGTGCACTTGCAACAAAACATTTAACGGTTCTGTGGTCACATCCTAATATCTTGGCAATTTCGGCAATTTCAGGAGTGCTGCTTCACTATGAAAGATGTTTTCCAGTTCTTGACTTTTCAGAGTCTGTTAAATCTCATTTCTGGCCCATTTTTCCAGAGGAAAAGAGGCTGCCTAAGGCCACACCCTCCCTCAGTACACACATGCACATCACTTGGTATGCTTAAACCCAACAGGCATTCAAGTTTATTCAGCTTGGGGTTGGAAAATATGCATAAAAATGACAATATGGTCAAAGTACTGACTTGCCTAATCATGCACACAGTGGATGTCTAATAACCAGTTGTCTGAATATCTCATTGCTTGGCTTTGTAAATCTGCATTGATCCCAGGGGTTGAAAAGTGCTACTCTTGACTTTTTTTCCTGTTTCTATACCTATCTCAGTTGGCACATCATGCGGAACAAATGTGTGTCCCTAATATCTGACACTTGCTGGTGATTAAAAATGAGTTTCTCTGAATGAGTTCTAAGATGCCCGCAGGCCAGATCATGCAGTACGCTAGGTCACACTGGCCAGTGGTGACAGTTTTTTGCTTATTAATTGTAATTTAGCCACCTTGTGTTTGATGCACTGCGGCTCCGACTGGCCAGTCCACTGCAGGCCGCTCCCCTCTGCACTCTGCTCACTCCTCTTTGCACAAGGCCGCTGTCATATGCGCTAAGGGCTACACTGACACCTGCTGGTCATGGATGGCACTTCAACGCAAGATTTAACCCATGCAGTGAGTGATGACTAGTAATAATGATAAAAATATGTTTGACAACTAAAAACTCAGCAGCTACATTCACATGGTGATATGGCCATTGGTCCCTGACGTTGTACAAATGTTCCATTATTTAGGAGTTACGGGGCAGAGCTAAGCATTTAAGTGTGGTTTAAAATGTCCCTTAAGACATTAAGTCATGCCCTATTTTATCCTCCCACTTTTTTTTAATCCATCATTGCCTTCAATAAATAACAAGACCGAGGGAGTCTGCAAAACAATGTTGTAGTTCTAAGTCTTTTTTTTATATATATATTATTTAGATGACATGGCTTGCTGTTTAAATATGGACTCTTGTTTTTAGTACTAAGTTGCTATCTCCATTCCCAGAAGCAAAAAAAAAATCCCTGTCTACCCCAGCAGCAGCATCGGTAGCTCCATACACTTTGTGTGTTTGTGTGTGGGTGTGTGCTCGTCTGCATCTTCACTCTTAACTTTTAATGTAGCAGTGAAGAGCTTTTTGCTCTGTGGGGATTATTCATCACTGAAATGTCTTTTGCACACCCCGTAATCTTTCCAAGCACTCATTTTCCTGTTCTCTCACTTTACACACACACACACACACACACACACACACACACACACACACACACACACACACACACAGCCCCTCCCACCAGGTAAATTAACATTATTGGCTCTGAGGCAAAAAAGTAATATCAACATGTCATCACAGGGTTTTTAATAATATCAGCAGGATTATATTGACACAGAGGATTAAATTGTCCTACACGGAATATTATGAATCCTCTGAGGGGATTGGGCTTTATAAATTGCTATTAACTCTTAATGCAATCCCATCTCCTACTAAAGGCCTATCACTGTCTCCTCTACTTATCCACTTATTAACATACTGTATTGGCCAGCTGACAGAAATCCACCACTTGATAAATAGGCTTTATTGATCCAGGAAATAGACCAAAGTGAGCTTTGCTTGTGGTTTTAGTAATGAGGGGGGCTAATGAGTGAATGTAAATTAAATTCTGGGCTGAACCCTTTTATAATTATTGACTAGATCCCACTGGTGAAGTACATAATTGCTGCATAGTTACTTTGTTGCAAGCGTCATATCGACCAGAGATGAATATTAATTATACTGGCATAACCTGCAATAATTGAGAAAAAGACATTTTGGAGAAACCGCACACTACTTTCTCTTACCTCATGGGTTTCGGGACTCAAATTGATTTAACACTTACGTCTAAATGATTTTCCTTGAAGGATATTTGCTATGCTGCTTTTTTATGCCGATGCTGCATTGTTGTTTTATGGAGACATAATGAGACGCTGGCCGATAAAGTGTATAATTTCCATGCTTTTGTTACAATGGAGAAGCTGTCTAGTCAGCTGGCCTTGGCTGACTCTTTTGGGTGCACGCCCAATGCTTGATGTAATGCATGGTTGCAATGATTCAGTTGCTTGTATAAAATATTAACACAAGGTGGAGCTCTTGTTGTCTAAAAGAGCTTCCTGTCTCCCTGATGCTCTCAGGCTCTCAGATTGCTGATCACTTACTGCTGATAACACACACAATGTTGAAAGTGAGGACTTAAATGAGTAGCTGGTCCGTTGCTTTTTCATTCTAAATCTTATTCATTCTGATGCATTCTCCACCCATCCATTTTTTTTATACCGCTTGTTTTCACTAGGATCGTGGATATGCTGGAGCCTATACCAGGCAGGGCACACTCTGGACTGGTCGCAAGCCAATCGCAGGTGTTCTCCTGATAATGTAATGCTATATGATCCTTGTACTCTCCATAAGTACACTAACTTGCACTGAAAATGCAGTAGATAGAGCTTGAAGAAATATTAGGATTAGGTATTAGGATTAAGGTATACTGTTTTATATTTGGAGGTGGGCTGGTGTAGGGTGGGTTGCTGGGCGGGGGCGGTAGATGACGTCATAGGAATAATTGGCCATGATCTGTGTGCATGTGATTTTTATGGACACTCTTATGGTCAAACTTTTTTCGGTTGCTTCTTTTTGTGTGTTTTTTTGTTTGTTTAATGTCACAAGCTAGATGGGGCTGCCTTGCTGGTGGGGGCTGGGGGGCAGCATGGCCTGCTGCTTGTTGAGGATGGCAAAAGTGTAGAAAAAGGCCAGAAAAAGTTGCTACATTTGTCACTAGTCACTTTTTTGAAAAAGACTATCTAGAGGGGTTTGAATACTTGCTAAACATGGGAACAAATCTGCTAAATTGGCAAGACTTATCTGTCCTGCACTGTCTTCTTATTCTCTGGCAAACCAGATGCATATGAGGTGTGTTAAGAAGCGGAATTACAATGCCATCTACTGTTGGGAGTTGGAATGACAAGCTAAATTCACAGAGTCCCATTATAATGTGTTTAGGGGCGAGGACAAACAGTTAGTGGCAAAACTATTTATGGTGGTCCATATTTATTCTTATTTATTCTGCCACAAATAAATGAATGTAGAGGAACACTGACATACAAAAATCCATCCATACATCTATTTTCCTCTGCTTATCCGAGATAGCAGTCTCAGTCGGGAAGTTGAGACTTCCACGTCTCCAGCCACCGCTTCCAGTTCCACCGGGAAGCCACCAAGGCGTTCCCAGGCCAGCTGTGAGACATAATCCCTCCAGCGTGTCTGCCCCGGGGCCTACCCCCGGCTGGGCATGCCCGTAACACCTCACCATGGAGGCGTCCAGGAGGCATCCGGACTAGACGCCCCAGCCACCTCCACTGGCTCCTGTTGATGTGAAAAGCACAAAGACAAACATGTATTCCTATTTCTCATTGTGTCAGGTGTGCTTAATATGTGTTCAATGTTTTGGTCTGTTTGGAGATGTCATTCCAAAGCATTTCCCTTTCAGGATGATCGAAATTCACCTCTACTGTACCGATTACCAACAACAGCATGTAAAAATTGTCTTTCAGCCAGATGGTTTGGTTAATATTCAGACGGGGGAGACCTGTGTCCTTTGTGTCTCCAATGGCTGGTTGAAGTTATTGCAATGAATCCATGTTGGCCTCACATACAGTTTAGTGTCACCTCCATTTCTACTACTATAATTTGTTCCAAACATGAGACGTTGTGGGACAAAATCAGGTGTTTGGGAACGGAGCCTTGAGGAGCTCCGTATTTCACTTTAGATAGCTTTAAGAGCTGCACTTGCCACCAATAAAACATTGGGGGTGGTGGACTTGGTATCAATTGAAAGCAGTGATTCTTAGTCAGGGCAGTGTAAATGTGGTGACAGCAACTGAAAGCAGTGTGGAAAGATTAATAGGCAACTTCAGTACTTATTGAAAGAATGGGGTGAACCTGACTTATAATTATTACGCCATCTTGGAGGAAGGTCAAAGATAAGTGGAATTAGACTTTAAAGTAAAACACCTGCGAGTTAGATGCAATGAATGTGCTAAAAGAGGCCAGGGGTCTTTTAGTTTTTCAGTGAATAAGAAACCAAATGATATCGGTAAACTGGATTTTTTTTTTGTTAGTTGTTAAAAATCCTGTCACTCTCTACTTTAAGATGAATTTTTTTTTTTTTTTAAAGATACACTTTATCAATCAGGAAATAGTCAAACGTGTGTTAGCTTGGTTAGCATTATCCTGCAAGGTTATGTGAGCAGGCAGTGGAGTTCAGTTGTCCACAGTCTGTTTTGTGTCTTTTTAGCTACAGGGGGGAAAATCCGGCAAAGCTGGAGCATCCCCGCCCCTCGACGGCCGCCTCGCTCTTTTCCCTTTCTGTGGCCTTCAGTGGTGTCCTGACCGTGCCCAAGTCATTTCAATCTAAATGCAAATTTCATCAGCCTCTCGCTAAAAAGTCTGATATTAGTATTGAAATCAATGTGTTGGCCGGACATGTCACTCTCAATAGCAGCTAAAGCGCATGTAGCAGCCCATTTTTTGAGAATGAAACTCACATGTACGTATTTCTCTTTTCCTTTCTTCTCATCATTTTTTTACCTCTGCCGAGGAGGATGTGTTGCAATTGTTTTGGTAGCAGTATAATGCAAAAACTTGTTCCTGCAAACTTATCCCATAGCAATAAGGGCATTTTTTTGACATTTTTCTTAATTTGCTGGAAAAACACGGAAAGGAAAACTGCAGTCTTACATGAGACATGAACACACATGTCGTTCTCTTTTCTGTGAGCTCTGAAGATATAAAAACAGCTAAAAAGAGGCAGTAAAGAATGCACGTAATAACATGCAACTATTCCGCCTATAAAGGCCTCTGAAAAAGCCTCCAAAAGCAACCAACAATGTTCCATTTACATATAATGTATGACCTGCATATTAACTAAGCTGCAGTGACGTTCTTATAGTTATTGTTATTAACACTGTTACGCCGAAGAACCACTTTACTGGTGTAGTGACACCTTGCCACACCACACCGGCTAGCTACTAGCTTCACCACGCGCTCACAGCACAGCGCTCACAATGACTCAGGCCACCACCGAAAGGTAACTTTGCCGCCACGATTGCTGTTGTGTTCTTCCTTTTGAGTTTGTAAAAATTAATGCTAGGTGTAGTGTTCATTTCTATGTTGCTATGTGAAATCAATGCGACCAGGAAAAAAGATCCCGTAATGCTTAAAATGACCAAAGTATGGCAAAATACTGTAAAATACTGTAATATTGAAAAAAACTGTAATATTACATGTTATTATGTTATTACATGTTATGAATGTGCCTGTTACTACGTGATTACAGCATGGATATAAAATGATAGAATGTTGTTGGAGGTGTTTTAATAGCTTTGTAGGTGAAATAGGTGTGTCTCATTGTTTGCATTAATTAGATGCCTCTTTTTAGCTGTTTTTATATTGGAAGGCAAAGAAAAGAGAAAGACGTGTGTTCATGTCTCACATAAGGATTGTGGATGATGGACAATATTAAAAAAAAAGTGCAGTTTTCCTTTAACAAAAATATACGTAAATGCAAGGTTTTTTTTCTACTATTTTTCTTACACCCAACTCAAAGATGTAAAACTTATTGTATGCACACAAATGGATTATTTCTCTCAAATATTGATGTGTCTAAATCTGTGTTATTGAGCATTCATAAATCATCCACCTCACAATTGTGGCATATCAAGATGTGGATTTTTGCACGGGTGTGCGTTAAGTTGGCCAAATAAAAGGCCACTCAAATGTTGCAGTTTAACTGGATTGGGAGGGGGTGGCCTATGGGGTCTTAAGACAGCATCTTGTGTTACCACCATTTGCCTCAAATACCGTACACGGTAATCCAAAGCGTCCCAAACATGCCCAATGGGTGACATGTCCGGTGTGTAAGCTGGCCATGCAAGAACTGGCATGTTTTCAGCTTCCAGGAATTGTGTACAGATCCTTGCAACATGGGGCCGAGCATTATCATGCTGCAACATGATTGGATGGTCGTGGCTGAATGGCACAACAATGGGCCTCAGGACCTCGTCACAGTATGGCTGTGCATTCAAAATGCCATCAGTAAAATGAATGTGTGTTGTGGAACCACGTGGCCCCATGGTGGTGGTGGTGTTATGGTACGACTAGAGCTGTGACGGATAATCGATGATTATTCAGACCGTTTAACTGTGTTTCAGGAGAAACAAGATAGTCACACACTATGGAAAAGAGCAGTTGACATTTTTGCCTCTTTCTGACATCTCGCGAAGCACACCACTGCAGAGATGTGTGCGTAGAGCGTGCCTAAGAACATTCCCACACAAAGTATGGGATTCATCCACTTGTACTTGTGCGTAGGACCATGCGTACATTTATGCACAACTCTTATCATGCGTACACACAAAACCTAGTGGTAGGACAGTGACACTACAAATAGCGATGGCTGTGCCTGTCCAGCGCAGGCCATATCACCTTGCTCCATGCTTCACAACTTGACCATCAAACAAGGCACCGCCCTTCCCCTCGGAGCAGACGAGCCAATGCCAAATGCAAAGCCTGCATTTTATTTCGTTTTTTTATTTGTTATTTCTTATTTATTTATAGGTGATGCACATGTAGCAGTCTGTGCCAGTGACTCCTTGATTTGCAGTAGAGTGTTTGTGATGATTGTCAGTTTATTGTTTATACTTCTCTACTTCAATTTCGGTGTCGGAGAAATTCTTCTTCCTCTCCCTCTTTGCTATGATTTTGATGAGGGAAGAAGTCCATTCTTAAAGGGATTGCTGCTAAGAGGCGGGAATTAAAAATGTGGTTTTTTTTTACTCCTTTTTTTAAAAAAAATATTGACTGATTAATCGGTTATTCAAATAATTGTTAGTTGCAGCCTTAGTGTAGACAGGTGTATGTTATGGACAATGTACGCAGGTGCATATTATTGATGGCATTTTGGCACAGAGATAATGAGCATGTTTGGGATGCTCTGCAAATGGTTGTCACACCAGGCTGCCGTAGAGCTTTGAGTTCAGCTCATGAAAAATGGGTGCTGCGCTTATATTTTTGTTGTGTATAATATACAGGTAGTTGGTTTACAGTTTAGTAGTGATGCACTGTGTGACTGTTTGGCCTGTGCGTTGCTGAGTGTCATTCTAGCGCTCATTGTCTCTTGGCGCCTGTCTCAATTCCTTTTCTGGCACCCTCTCACACCCCTCCTTTCTGGCCGTTTTTCCAAAAAGCCCTCCAAATAAAACCTCATTAGCTGTCCATATGTTGTGTTTCACCTCTGCAAGCACTCTTGCCCCTGTTTTGCAGCAGCTCAATGGGACTCTGTACACAAGACTAGGAGAGAAACCCACCAAAGATACACTTTGCACGTACACTCATCTCCTTCCTTTAACGTTCATCTTTCCCCTCTGCCTCTTCCATGTCCTCCATTTTGCCCTCCTGTGTCCTCTCTGTTGTTGCAGTCCACTTAGGTGAGGTGGGCTGGTGAGGAGGTAAAGGGAGGCAGAAAGTGGAGGGCTGTACGAAGAGAGGGGAGGTGCAGAGGCTGAGAGAGGAGTAAGAGCACCCCAGGGAGGCTGCGCTCTCGGGGTTGTTAACATGCAGGTTGCATATTTCTGAATTGCAGAGCAGCCTTATCTCGCCACGCTGGGTCACTGAAGCACTTCCTTGCTCTCTCACAGACGTTTGTGCATTCCTGAACGAGTGTGCATTGCATGCACGTCTGCATTAAGAGCATATGTGCACGTGTGCATGCCGTCATGTAAACATGTGGTATATGTATGCTGGGAGAAGCCCGAAACGTGAAGCTCTGATGGGGAGGGATTCTCTCTTTCTCTCTCTCTCTCTCTCTCTCTCTCTCCCTTTTTCCCCTTCCCTCTCTCTCTTTCGCGCACTGCAGCAAGAAACACTCATCAAACTGCAACACACATCTCACAGAAGCTCTGAGATAGAGCAGCAGCAGCAGAGCCCGGACCTCCTGTTAACACACAGACGTGACACAGCGACAGACAACAGCTTAACACTCTGCTCCCAAGCTGGCAATGCTCTCAGGTGGGCCACTAAGGTCTGCCAGATAAAAGCTAGCACCACAGGATATTTGTTCAGGCCAGGGTGTGACTCCCCGTGTCACTCTGTGTCACTTGCTTATATATTTCTATATGATATATCTGGTCTTTAGTGTTGTGTAAGTTTAGGATTCTGGCCTTTGCGCGTGTCCTTGGGAGGGCACATTCCACTCACAGCTGCATTACACGCTGGGCCCGCATCCTCAGACATGCACTGCACACTAAATAAGCATCCCTTCCTCGTAGCTTTGTCACGGTTGTTCCAGTGTGGCAGGAACACAATTGGCATATACTTAGTCGCCATCATCCAACAGCTCAGTGTCAGTGGAAGCTCCCATGATGGTTGTGCTTCTTTCATTCAATTACTTTAATTTCCACCACCACAAAGAGGGTCTGTTTAGATCAACATTGTGTTGTTTGGTAAGCAAGAATTTACTCAAGATATTCCAACAAAATATATCCGAAATCCGAGGAGGCTTCAGACTAGCGCTGTCCTATCTAGTCAGACTAGAAAGACTAGACGGGACGTTGAGCATGAATTGATGAGGCCTGCTCGGATGAGTCTTCTAAGGCAACCTGAACAGTCCAGTTGCAATCGATTCAATGCCCTGAGAATACAATGAGCTGGATGAATAAGAATATTCCCAGGCATTTGTCTCATGAATAAAACCCATGTCAATGATGTCAGCTATCAACCCTATAGTCATACGACATAATATTATATTCCCGCACAACACAGAATTACATGTTTGCCCCACTGATCTCATGTTATTCTGTCAACTATGTCAAAGTGGGCTCCCATGCGTGGTTGTCAATGTTTGACTGTGTAATGTGTGTGTCAGTATGTTTTCTGTGGTGCGTGAGAAGAGAGGGCTCCAATGGTGTGACCCATCCCCGGGGTCGCTTCATGACTGAGTGGTCTTGCACTTTGCAGATTCAGGTTCACAAACGCAGCTTAGAATAGATCCACTTTAGGTTTTAGTGAGCAACATTGCTCCAGCCTTGAATGGAACATGCAGTAACATGTTGGCGTTAAACCACAACATGTGCGTCCTGGGTCCTTGAAGAACACTTTACCAGAGGCAAGGTGCTCTGTTTCTGCTCAGCTGGCTTCACTCTTGATCTCTGCCCTCTGCAAACACAAACATTATAAAAGCTATACATTTACCCAATTCAGGGCAGTGTGGTTTCTCGGAGGTCTCTTTCTGCTGCTGTCAGGCCAGGCTAAAATCCCACGGTTACTGTGATCATGCACCAACACAAACTGTGCCAAATGAAGATTCGGTGGAAATTAAACGGCTTGCATCCAATATAATATAATAAAATCCTTGTGAGGGCTTAATTTAATTTTTGTTTTGTTTGTTTGTTTTATTTTCATTTTCATTTGCATTTGCATCTCAAAGGGATTCAGACATTTTAAGTAGTGAGTAGTCTTCAGTGGAATTTTTTAAGTTGAACAAGTTCTGTTTTGTTGACCTACCATTTGTTTAGTTTGATTGCCAAACATGTTTCCCTTTAGAAAACCATAGAAATAATCTGTTTATGAAAACCTTTATTAATTGTACAGGCATTTTTGTATTGAAGAAATAAATTAGTCATATATTTTCATGCTAACATATCATACACTTTATGAAATGAGTATTTTTTTTTCCACCATGTTTCTGCTTTGTAATAATTATGTAGTATTTTGTAGGATACAATAGTGTAGTCGTAAATTGGGGGGTGTTTGCCTGCATAAGAAATGGTTAACCTATAGGTCGTATAAGTCAGGGATCTCACAAGGACAGGCGCAGAGACCAGGAAGTTAGTTTATTCATTCTAAGGTAAGAGTTGTGGAGTCAGGTTATTGCAAGAAGAGTTTTAACAAGAAAATTCCAGAATGAGGTCCAGACGCAACCCCGAACAGGATGTGTGGCCTGTGATTGAAGAGAGATCAAAGGATACCCCCCACACTCTTGCTCGGAGGGGGACAAAAACTATTGGAAGAAAGAGGGGGTAGACATATTAGAGGACGGTCATCATACGCTTAGAGCATATGTGTCAAACTCAGGCCCTTTTCATCCGGCCAGCAGAACTGTTTGGAAAATAGCGTTGAGTTGGTCCGTGTTGGCCTCAAAAAACTATCTATGTAATCAAATAATATCAGCGTATCAGCTACTCCTCTGGCGTTTCAGGAGTTAAAGTGGTCACAGCCTTATACAGTGGTGTGAAAAAGTGTTTGCCCTCTTCCTGATTTCTTTTTTTGTGGGGGGAGAAAAAAAAACAAAACCTACATGGCCGTGTGAAAAAGTGAAAATATTGATGACACATATAGAGACTCCAGAGTCTAGTCTGAAGGACTGACAGGTGCAGGGTGAATCTTTTGCTGCTCGCTGAACTAGGGTCTAAGAGGTGCTGGGAATGAAGGGTTCTAACTGTTTTCATGCCGTTTTAGAGGCATATTTCCCCTTAAAATGCTGGTCATACGGCCCCTGAGAGGTTCAACATTAGAGGTCGCACTGTATTAAAAAGAGGATTGGATATGGCTTACAGTATACAGTCAAGAAAAGCCAATGCATTTACCTTTACCTTACATTTTCTTTGGCTTTTTATGGTCTCTGTGTTGTTGATTTGATCATATTTTACAATATCTCACAAAAATATGTACACCTCTCACATTTCAGCAACCATTTTTATAATGTCCTCACAAGGGAAAATCGTATAAAAATGAAACTTGGATATGTTTTCTGATGGAGAACAGATTCCGATCTTCATTTGTAAAGCCACACTTAGATGAAATGCCTATCCCAATTTGTCAGCATCCTCATATAATTTTCCTATTTATATTAGCGAATGTGTTACTTCAATCTCTATTGACTTGTGTTCTGCTTTTATTGGTTGCGTGCTTTCCCAGCCTGAATCATATCTCTTCTGCATGACTCGCTCATTTTGCTAACCAGCCCAAATGGGAGGCATCGAAACGATGGAATTCTCAGGGGGCGCTGCCGGGGGCAGCCGAGGGTCCGCATGTTCGCCTGACAGGACTCGTCAGGGGAGGTGAGGCCTCTAAAGTAAAGATTAGAAGAAGTGGGGGAGTATCTGTGCCTGTGCAATGAATTGCATGAGAGCTCAGTGAGTGACACGCTGAATAGCTGGCTGATTGACAGATTCACTGGCATAACAGCTTGAATGCTTCCATGGTGCTATGAGGTCCACCACAAGGCTTGGATGAGTAACAAGTCATGTATTGGCTCGCTGCGGACATCTTCTCCCCCCTGCAGCATCTTCACTTGGAGAAATGGGGAAGGAAGCACAGATGGAACAGGCAGAGTGACAGGAACATATTAAGAGACTGGATAAAAGGTTTTGGATGTTGCACCATGAGGAATTATGGCTTTGTGTTTGCACACATGCTGTAAATGTGTGTGAGTGCATTCACATGTTGCCATGTTTGTGGAACAACTGCAGTGATGTGTAATGGGCTTCAGGAGGGAGCTTAGTGCAGGGAGATGTCTGATTGAGTCAGGCTTTGCCACTGATCTCATGCCCGGTCAGGTCCGACTTCCCTCTCACTCTCCATTTCCCTCCTGTTTCACTGTTCTCTCCCACCACCATCCTTCTCCCCCCATTTTCAGTCTGCTATAGAGCTGACAGCTCGGTCCCAGCAGCGCACTAACCAGATTACCTGAAATCACCACTGTCATTATCCCGCACTGGGCCTACTGGAGCTTGAAAGTCACTCCCAACTTCTCTGCTGGTTAATAGGTGTGTGTGGAGGGGAGATTACATCCCAAAGGCAACCTGGTGTCCAACAAATCCGTGATCCCCGCACCCCCATTCCCTTTTCCAGACTTCCACACTAGATTTAATGACTAGAGACAGCTATAAGTACAGGTAGGTGTATCTGGAACATTTACAACAATGGTTGACAAGGTAAGATGATGTTAAGATGTACCTTTTGTCAGGTTGTATCTCAATTATTCAAATGCAGATTCAAAGCTTGTCAAATTCCAAATTGTATGGCCTCAAAGAGGTTCAACATTAGAACTTGATTGAACCTGATTGGGTATATGTGCTGTGTATATGGCTTACATTTTCAACAAAAACAAATGTAGATAGTTTGCTTTTGAGACAGGGACTAAACTGCAATATTAGCATTTTTGTCTGGATATGCACCGACTCTTTGTTGCTTCTTCATTTTCCGAACATATGCCAGTCCTACACAAAGTTTCATTGCAACTGGTAAGGTATTTTTTGCGTGAGCCGTCTACCTGTGGTGGCATTACCTCTGAAGTATGAGGGTTAAGCACTGTGGACAAAATTGCCACGAGTTACTGCTAGTCTGCTAGAATACTGTTGAGGTTCCCTTGACCAGAGCACAAAAAACCCAGCCAGTTCACCGTATGGTTGTCTGCCTTTCGCCTGAAGTAAACTGGGATAGGCTTCAGTTCTCAGCGTCTCTAAGTAATAATAAGAAAACATATAAGCAGTGAATCTGGACTCGTATACAATAAAGAACAACAAACCAATGCGCTTGATGTTGTTTAGTCGTAAATACAGACATTTGTCCATGTATTGATAGTTTTGTTGAGGTTGTTTGTAACTGTCACTTGTGATGCGGTCAGAATAGAGAAAAGACTGTGCCTTTACACAAATATTGCATTAGACATGTCACTTCAAATAGGTACTGGCCAAAGATGGACGTGTCCATTACCCCCGCCCTGTTAGAAAGAACATCAAATGGATACAGAAACAGCCAGAATCACCCAATGCGTACAAAACATTTAAAACCAGGATACTGTCCCTTTCAAAATACGCAAATAATGAATCATTTGCGGTGATTCAATGTAGAGGCCTGTGTATGTTTTGATCCAGAGTTTTTGAACAAAATTTCCAAGCTGATAATCAACATCCAGGATTGAATGTAATGGAAAGCAAAACCGAAACCGTTAGCAAGAAGACTATTTTGGGGAGAGATACTAAGGGCAAAATCTCTACTTTTTAAACACTTTTCCATTAGCAGCCAATTACATGGCTGAAAAATTGACCTGCGGTCGTTTTAGTGACCAAGGCTGACATTCTACTTCTCAAATGCCAGTCTGTTAATTATGCAAATGAAATGCTACAAGGCCCCTGTATGAATATATACAATACATAAACAGTTCCATATATTACAGAATACTGTATAATGTTTCAGTATTGTATAAAAAAATAAGTTTGACCACAAAACGGATGAACAGCTGGCTAAAATTAGGTTATGGAGGGAGTTTATATGTGCCGGTGTGCATTTCCAGAAAACATAGTGACACACACACTTACGGTACAGATGCATTGCTGTTAGCGAGGTTATTTGCAGTAGCATTCCAAGTCCGCAGACAGCAAAACGTCTTCTCAATTAGTTTTGACTGTCAGCAACAGTTTGAACTGCCAACACCTGCAGGACCCAAGTGGAATAGCAAGGACACGAACGCGGTTCGAGTGAGCAGTCGAGTCGTGTCTCCCAGTCAGTGTGTACAATTTGTGCGCTTCAGTTGTGTGCCTTGAGATTTGTCGAGTGATTTACTCTTACACGGTGAGTTCGAAAATCATACAGTGTGTGGTTTAACACATTAGTCAGATGGTTTTGTAAGTAATTAAGGGGATTAAGAAAGAAGCGGCAGGAATGTTTTTTTGTTTGTTTCAGTGTTCTGTAGCAAAAGAACCAAGTTGGAAAAGCTAGTTATCTCATGTTTTAAACTTTAACCTAGTTAACGTCGAAAGTTTATGCCAAAATTTTGCTTCGGTTTGTGTACATTTTCCGGTTAGCGTACAATACGCCACTCATCTTGTCATGTTAGCTTGCTAATACATGGAAACAGGAACAGGAAGTCAGCTCTTTTGCCCGTCAATGATGTCGTCAGTGGTTGACCCTCTTTGCTCTAGTACTTTGCTAACTAGCACAGTTACGCTGCAAGTCTCTGCTTTTTTGGTGATCACGGCTACAAAAATAACCCACAATGGACCCAAGGAAAGTTGCAAGTGCCAGCATTTAGAGAAAGAAGGTGAAAAACACCACTGCATTTAAAGAAATAACTCATCGCAAAACACAAAGGTGGTGTCCGGATGGATCTTGCTGCTACATCACTGTCTTATGTGCGTTTTGAATTGTTTTGTGCATTTAAAACTATGATTGTAAAACTGTAAAAACATGCTTTGGCTTTCTGGAACAGATTAATTGGATTTACATTATTTCTTATGGGAAGAAAGTTAGGTTAAGTTCAAGTCGGACTTTTGGAAATTGATTTATGACGCTAACCAAAGTTCCACTGTACTTGCACAGTTTAACATTCATCATTTTGCAAAGTACCTATTTTACAGTTTAGATTGGGTTTTCAAAAAATGAAGTCTTGTATGAACGGCTCTTTAGTCCGCATGGTGTTGTCATCATGAAATTGGTTTGATTCTGAAGCCTTGGGGGAGCTCAGTGCGATATTGTAAGAGTGTTAGGAGTCTCCAGTGA
This sequence comes from Dunckerocampus dactyliophorus, assembly GCF_027744805.1. NCBI lineage: Eukaryota > Metazoa > Chordata > Actinopteri > Syngnathiformes > Syngnathidae > Dunckerocampus > Dunckerocampus dactyliophorus. The sequence goes on along the minus strand of NC_072837.1, from coordinate 7,557,346 downwards.
CACACACGTCTCATCTTTTTCGTCTCTTCAGATAACCCGAGGTTCAATCTTCCCACCCTCTTCCCTACATTGTTGTCTGATTACTGTCTCTAAACAAGAGGCCCCAGCAATTAAGTGTGTGCTACTCATTCGCAGATGGATAATTGTTTTCTTTTTCACTTCAATAACATTGGCACCAATGTAGTCAGGTGTTATGCAGAAGGCATCGCGGGATAATATCACCTAAGCCTCAAGGATAGTTCATGTTTTTCTTTCCCCCTCTCCTTATTTTAATTAAAGAACAGCTTGTCCTCATCAGCAGGGCAACTGGCCAAGACAACATATGATTGGCTCAAGAAGCAACAAGTCTAGTCGTCTGTTGCAGACAAGCGAGCCAACCAAAACACACACTCACTGAGTCCTATGAATAACTCAATATTCAATGAAACTATTTATTGCGAGGCGTTAAACTTGACAAAACATACAGCCGCATGCGCCATGGTGCATTTATCCTGCAGCTTGGTGTGTTCCTGCAGGAATGGTTGCTCATTGAGGTGGAAGTAAAGCCTTGTGGCTCTTTGGAGACATGCCCTGCATGTTTTATGACAATGGGTGGCTCTGCACCGCTTTCCATTCTCCTCACAATTTAAAAGACTTTGAGGGGAATGTCATGACACAGTCATAAAACAACCTCCAAAAATGCCTCACGTAATCCCTGTTGTAAAATATCCCCTGCTAAGTGTTTTTTGCCTTGGTCCTGCTTAGCCACCATATATTCCGTAGATTACTCCTCACCCCCCTTCGACATACAGTATGTCCCACATGCCTATAGATCGGCCCTTTTCTCCCCCCATTGCATCTGCATCTTGAGAAAGGGAAGGGAGGTGAATCACCACCGGGAAGTACATATTTACTGCTTCCTCCGTCAGCTGGGGGCTCTCCTTATTATTGTGATGGATGGTGAGGGAAAAGGGGAGAGCGATGGCCCTTGCCTCCTCATCACCTATCCGTGAGCAGCAAGCAGCTCAACTGACAGTGAGGTAATTACGCCACAATTACAATGCGTGCACATGTGCGCAGGCATACACACTCCCGCCTTGCATAAACACCGCCCTGTGAAAACACCAGATGGGGTTCCCACTTCCTCTTAGCATCAGCAAGGGAATTATGTGTGTGTTTGTATTTGTGTGCATGACAGCAGTTTTGGGGATTGTGTTCACAGCACTGATTTTTTTAAGTATCCTCCCAAATAGTAGACCGAGTTCTTTTATTATTTTGAGCAATAAAGTGTTCCCTCATTTATCGCGGGGGATGGGGTCCCAAAATAGCCCGCAAGAAGTGAAGTAGCCATCTTTTTTTTTTTTTTACAATTTTATATATATGTTTTAGGGCTGTAAAACTCCTCACCATACACTTTACACACTTTTCTCAAACAGGCATTAACATTTCTCTTTTGTTTAAACACTCAAAAAAAGTAAAAACTTTTGTTTGAATTTTAATGATCAACCTACGAGGTTGGACACAAGAAATTATTAAGTGACTCATATGTATTTCACTCCTATGGCCGTGCATCTTGGTCCTGGCGCCGTTCCGCTGTATTGTAACGTTTTAGTATCCTGGCTAAAACATATTGCTCCTGTCGTCGAATTTTCCTTCGCCTCGTCCTCCTCCTCGAACCGAAGATTCATTTATTCTGTAATGGCGCCCTACAGCCGCAAGTTCTACCTTCCTTCAGCATGTCCACAAGTCCAACTTTTTTTGCAACGGTTAGCCTCCTCCTCTGCCTTTTGGGTGCGACCGCAGGTGCCTCTGACTGTGCAGAACGTTTCATGGACATTGCAGGTGTTGCTGGGGATAAACCTTGCAAAGATAGCACTTCAGACTGCTAGCGATGGAACATTTATGTAAATTTGGCGAGCCGAAGGCATTCTGTACTGCACTGAAAGACACGGAGGAGATTGGTTGACAATGGTGTACAGTCCCTTAGCCAATCAGGACGCAGAACACAATTCGTGGGTTCTCCCTTAGCCAATCAGTACACAGACACAACATATGGGTTCTTCCTTAGCCAATCAAGAGGCAGAACACAATGCACATTCATACACTGTAAAAAAAAAACAAAAAACAAAAACACACACACACAAAAATGTCCGTGAAACAGCGAGTCCACGAAAGGTGAACCGCAAAGTAGCGAGGGAACACTGTATAAAACTCGAGTAGGCACTCAAAAGTCAGGATTGCTAAAACAATGCGATCTCGAGTCACATGAGCATGATAATAATGTTTTAAATCTTACTTAACAAGCTGGATCACAAACAAACGCTGCCATTTTACTCAAGGTCATTGGCTTGCTGGAGGAGCTTGACTTGTCTTCTGAATTGTCTTAATTACAAGCATGAGTGTACTGTCGAGTGCCATGTTTTTGACTTGATGGCTTATTTTCCTTCTCTTTATTCATTTCTATCAAGAAAGTGTCCCTCTGGAACCTGAAGACTGACAGGAAGACCATTGGCTAAAATTGTGCCATTACTTCATAACGCTGCATTGCAATACCACTTTCCTGACTTATTGGGTGATTTGGGCTTGTTGTGCTTATTAACATTGTTCAAGGTGGTGCTTATAATTAATAACTGTCAGGAGAAGCAATGGATTATACAACTGTGTGTGGCTGTGTGCTTTGACTTTGTGGATCATTAATGTTACGCAAGGTGGCGGTCATCATTAATATGCAGCGCGAAGAATGATCACATTGTCCAGGTTGGGCGTGTATTCGAAAGTCCTCCGAGGACAACTATGATTATATCGACTCTAGAGCAGGGGCGATCAGCCATAGAGTGAACTTATTAAAAGTGACAAAAAATGAATATATCCTCAGTTTTATACAGTCCATCAAAATGTAATGTTGTACTCCACTATCCACATCATACAGTATTTAGGCCATATTTAACTGTCTATGCTGTATGGTATAGTATACATCAATGATTGCTGTATTTCAATGATATGAGGATTGCATCCAATGTGCCTGTTTATGCTGCCATATCAGTCATATCAGATTTTGTATCCAGAGTTGGAAGAGGCCTGATTCCAGACTAAATCTGATGCATATAGCAATGGAATGTGCCACAATAAATTCAGAAAATGATCAAATAGTCAAGAAAAGTGAAAGTAAAAGGTGATGTTCAAGGAAATCTTTGAAATGTATTTCAAAAAGATCCCATTTTGCATTGCTATCGGTGAGTGAGCAGTGAGGCTCTCTCTTGGCAGGTGATAGCATGAGAACACTTGCTAACAGGATCCTATCGGCCCCCTTTTTAGCCCACTACTCTTCTCGGGTTTACATATTTTATTGTCTCACCCTGCAAACGGCAGCGATTCTGTCTCTAACGTTACACAATCTACCGTAATTATTCCATTTTCTATTTGACTCTACCAAGAGACTTGAAGTATCTGACATACTCGCACACCTAGAAGATGGAAATATAAAAAGGCATAACCCAAAGAATAGTGGTGACCATAAAGTGTGGGATAGGTGTTTGCATTATGTTTTCACCATTTCATAGCCTCTATATAGGCTGATAGAGCAGATATTTTGTAGGCAGATACTGCATATATTTGAAATCCACCATTGGCAGAGTGAAACATTTAAAATTAATTCAAAATGAAGTGAACAGTGGGCATCCTGAGCTCACTTTCTCAGCAAATGTTGTTCGAAACAAGTCATTTGAAGGACTCTTGGTCCCATTAAACATTTAGATAGCGCCCCTTTCTGCACCTCCCAACATGTTGCCACCAATATGGACTTCCCAGCACTGAGTGGGTTCCTACCATGCCAACGAGGACACTGCAATCTGGTGCGGTTTTGGCTTTTGTATACTATTCAACCAAAACGGAAAGCTGCTTCCTCAGCTCAACTGAGTTCATTACTTCCTTGATAGAGATGAAGAACGTAAATTGTGTTTCAGTCCAACATTACCTCCTAAAGGTTTCAACTCAATGGATTTAGTAGAAACATGTCTCTGCATGCCTGTCAGTTTCATGGTTGGTTCGCTGGAGACACACATGGCAACATGCATGAAGCGAGCCAATCAAGCTGGAAGTGTGGACCCATTTCTTGCAACTGTGTGCATGTATGTGTGTGTGTGTGTGTGTGTGTATACAGTATGTGTGTGTTAATGAATTATGCATATTGATACCAAAGCTGGAGCATGGACATTTTCTTTCCATGAGAACAAACAAGAGAAATTATACACAGTGGAAGCGTGCAGAAAGTCTATAAATAGCAGCAGAGCTTTTTTAGCCGGGGGATGTGGTTGCATTTTTTACAGGTCAGACTATGATCTTCTCCCATAAGCCTCTGCTTTGAGACTTAACAGACATTCATCTTAGGGGTCATGGTGGCAGAGCAGAGGTGCATCATTGGGGGGATTAATAGGAGGGGGACCCCACATACAATGTTATATCTGAAAGTAATTTTTTGGCCATATAAAAGTATGTAAAAACTACCTTGGAATGCCATCCCACAACAGTGTGTGACCAGGCTGATGACCAACATGAAGAGGAGGTGCCAGGCTGATCTTGTCTAATTGAACCTTCGTCAATAACAAAAGCAGAATGAGCTGTTTACATAGGCGGTGAAGATTTGGCACATTTTACATGCGTGCGACATACATAGTTGTGCTCCCGCAAATGCACGTTTCTTAAAAATTGGGCATCACTTAAAAAGAAAGTAACCTGTATACAATGTTTTTGCAAGAAGCATTGTTGTGACAGTGACAGTGTGCACACTCCATCTCTGTTGGCAACAGTCAAGGGACCTTCTCAACTCACACAACACACTTCCAGTCTTCAAAATAAGACTGCCGAGGTCTATCTCTTGTTTACTTGTGTTAACAGAATAAGGGTGTCATAAAAAATAGTAAACAAGTAAACATCTTTTGTGAAAGTGTACTCTTGTATATATTCAAGTTGCATGGTTTGAAATGTATATACTAGTTGAAAATAGCCCTGTAACAAATACATAGTAAAGTTGATAAAAAGTTCATATCATTAAACAATTGATTGAGAAGTTCAGACATTTCATCCAAAAGGAACTCTGTTTAGCGCCGTCATTTAAACCATGCAAACTTTTACGACCCTGCCTTTTAAAAGCATCAGAAATTAAGAATCGTTACCAACCGGAATCAAAACGAGGAATCAGATCGTTCAAATTCACACGATGCCCAACCCTTGTCAGGACTAATGTCACAACACAGAGTGTTGGAAATCACAAAACTCTTTAATACCACACATAACTGCCAGGTTGCTGCAGAATCCTTGAGCATGTTCAAGGATCTGCTCCTACACTGTGAAATCCATTAGTTAACCTTACTTTAAAAAAAACAAAAACAAACTGCAAACCGATTGCCTTGAAAAAAACAAGTAAATGGAAGTTACTAGTTATAGTTGACCACAATAGTGGTCAACTATAACAATGGTGAACTTTTTTTTTAACAAGTTTGTTTTACTTATTTATCTGATTTGAGAATGCTATTAGATTTTACGGTAATCGTTTTTTAAAATTATTGTTGCTTTATTCTTGTATTTCGTGTTTTTATTCATGTATTGTGTGTTCTATGTACAGCATGAGTTACTTAATGTTGATATACTTATGAGTTCTGACTTGCGGAACAGAACTTGTTCATAACCAAGGACCACCTGTATTTAATTTTACATGCGCTGTATGTTTTTTTTTCCACTTTTTGATATGTATATGACATAAACAATGTGTGAATTTTACCACAATACAATATCAGTAGAATGGTTCTTTAAAAATACCGATTTGACGTGGGTCTGACGTTGAACAGCGTTGTCCATAGTGATGTGTGTCGTCCATAGTGATGCGTGGAGTTATAGTGTGTCAGTGGGCCAACTGAGTGATGCACACGTCCATGTAGTGATTGCTCGACATTCTACTCATCTCGCCTGCCATTTTTTCCCCTTGCCATATCCCAACCCTCCTCATCTCCCTCCTCTTTTTTTCTTCTTCCTCCATCCCTGCTTCCTCCTCCTCCTCCTCCTCCTCCTCCTCCTCCTCCTCCCTCTCCCCAGCAAGTTCGATGCGATCGGCTCTGGGCCCGTGAGTTCTCGGTGCGGGCGACAGCGCTGCTGAACATGGCGTCAGACGGGATGATTTTAACGAACCACGACCACCAAATCCGGGTCGGAGTCCTGACAGGTAAGACGAGAGAAGCGTTGTCTTTTTTTTTAATTCACATTATTTAGATCTGAACTCGACTGCATCTTGAACGTGTCCGGCTGCTGCTTGTGAACGCCTTGTATGTTCACGAAAAGAACCATCCACGGTAGGATGCGTGAAGCGTGTGCGGTGGATGTGGATGTCAAGGTGGGCTCGGCGTCGCTTTGTGTCCTCTCATGTCGAATCCTTGAAGGGAAGGAGGAGGAAGAGGCGCCCGGTTGATGTGCATTGAATAATTCATGTCCCGATCTACTTGTCAGAGCTGGAAATTACAGCTGAGCGTGTGTCGTTAAACATGAATGTGTGCAGATTGTTTTTTATTATTTCATTATATCTTACCGGATGGCACGGCATGGCCTGTGTCAAAATGACCATGTGTGTGCGGAGGTGAATGACAGTGCCGTGCTCATGACACATGTTGGCGGCTCCGGCTGGGTTTGGATGGGGCTGAACACGCAGCGTGGACGGTGGATGGCGTGGAGGGATGTGGATGTGTTGGATCTGTTTGCCGTCGGCCTTCATTTGTGCGTGTATTGCTTTGTCATGTGACCGTGGGTTTGTCTTGATGCCTTACTAAATTATATTTTTGGGGTGGGGGGGTGATGGGGTGGATGCACGATTAAAGCTGTCCACAGGAATATCCTCGCAACCCCCACCCGCCTCCCCCCACACTCCCTGCCTTTCTTGCTGTCCATCCTGTGTGAGGCTGCCTCGATCAATATTTCATGCAAGGCGAGATCTCACACATGCGACAGACTTTATTCCCCCACATGGATGCAGCGGTGGTGGTGGCTTTGTGTGTGAAGCAATGTGCTAATGACCGTGTCCTGAAATCTACCAGGGAGCACCCCACCGCCCCACCCCACCCCACCGCACCCCAACACACACACACCCTTACCAAAAAGAAGCGCCAGCACAGCCTTTCACCTCCTCCCAACCCGGTGAGAGACTGATGATGCTGTCCGTGGTGCTGAAATCAGGCTTCAGCACTGACCTTAGCATGCTACTCCTGCTGCATCAGCCATGCAGAGCAACCTCACTTCCTCGGTTTTGTTGTTGGAAAAGAAAATGGACATCACCTTTCCCATAGGCTGTGGTTTCAGTTATGCCACAATAACGCTTCGGTATGTACCTCGATTGTAAGGTCATGTTTCGATACAGTAAGGGTGCGTTCACACTCGTGGTTTCCTACTCTTGTCCGGACCAAAAATATTTTAAAAAATAAATACTTGGTGGTCACAATAGTGCGTTCTGGTTTGTCTTCACACTTTTCTTAATTAATCATGGGCATAAAGTCCCGCCTCAATTGGACAGCATATCTGACGTGTACATTATCCGACGACCTCATGCACTCAAAACAACATGGCGTCTTCCGGGTCACTTTCCTTTCTATGTAGGTTTAACTACTGTATTCACCATTCAGGGATTAAATGTAACTTTTATTTTGTGATGATATTTAGTCATTTTTCTGTTGGGTGTTGCTGTGCATCAGCTGGTTACACTCGCATTTGGTGACATAATACCTGGTGTTATGTTGTGTTGATGCAGTCGGCGTTTGCACTTGCCTCACTCAGGACTAGAGTCTGCTGCAGGCAGACCAAGACCTATTTCTCAGGCAGTCTCCGTGAGTCCGTTTTGTCCGGTCCGTTTGGTACAGGTGTGCGCTCACACTTGACCAAACAAACCATACTAGCAGATGAAACGGACTAGAGTGCGTTTTAACCGGACCAAAAATCACAAGTGTGAACCAAACAGGAAACAGAAAACCAAAATAAGAGCACAAAACAGGAAACGATGTGAAAACCAAAACTGAAGTCCAAACTGTCATGTGGAACATGACATAAACCGCTGGTTATGTGAGGGGTGAGTAAGATGTCTTCATTTGAGACGTCTTATCTAATATCACACCTCAGGAAGAAGACACACGCAGCGATTTGGCACGTTTTGTATAACTTGTATTGCATATTGCAGTATTTGTCTTATTCGGCACAATCAGTGTTTATTTGTGAAATGCATGTGGTAAAAGCCTAATGTGTTCATTACACAACATTAGTTTGACGGAAGAGCTGCTGTCTATATTGGTATTGGTTGGCGATATCAGATATCGGTAAGAAAGCCAATAACGAGCCGGTGTACTTCTTAGCTTTTATGTAAACAGCTTTAATGACTTTAACAATCAAAACATTAAAAAGTGTTAACTTCTGGCTGGTGATTCTTCAATAAATGAAATTCTCAAATAAAAATAATAAGAATATAGATATATAGCATACAGAAAAATGGAAGGAACTTTGGTACATTTTGTGCATGCTAAAACCAACCCAATGTAGGTCAAAACATTAGCATCTTAGTCTTTAACGAGCACATTACTGCAATATCTAACAATGTATCTCATTAATAATGAATTATTTTTATTTTTAGAATATGCTGAGGTCCACAAGCTGCAGGCCAAAAACTGTGTGAATGATTATTTGATTTTTAGGAAATGTACTGCTTTTGGTGTTTTGTTGGTTACTGAGTCCATTAAGCCACTTTTTCCTAATCCAAACCATGTTATGTTTGAGTTCTTTTTACACTTGGATGACAAATGTGTTAAGAAAGGGGATGTGGGACACCAGTCGCCTTGTTTTAGGCTTTCATCGTGCATCACTAAAATTAGGATTTGAGGTTTTATTGCATTTTTGCAAAGACATGGGCTCCACCAAGTAGGTTATTTTTCATTGCTTTCGGTGTCCTTGCTTGTTTTGTATTACTGTTTTTATGCTGTAATATCAATAGTTGTTCACTTGTTTTTACACTTGTATGACAATTAATACGTGGCTGAGATGCAAAACAAAACAAATCACAATTCCACCACCCGGAAGGGGAACATACCAAATCCCAGAGTTATAGGAAGTGATAACATTTGGACCAATCAGCACCGAGGAGTTGGGACATACGATTATCGCATGTCACCATCCAGCGACGTGCGAAATTCTTGCATGTGAAAGTTTGCGCTTGTTCGTGTCATGCGACGCGTGTCTTGGGAGAAGAGTGTGGTAAATTAGCTGTAACTTCGTTGCTAGTCACACAAATGAAGTTGACGTCAGAAGTGTCGTTTCTTGGCTTTACTTTTCTTCGTTACACAACATACATTCAACATGTGCGATTGTAACATTTCTTCCTGAACGACTTCTTCTACGCTCTTTTCAACCTTGCGAATTAGCGACACCTGTGGTCAAAACATGTCACTTCACATACCAATTATCACATCTATTGCACAACACTACCATATTCTTAACTACTGTATAATGCAACCATATTTAAATTAACTAAACACACACAAATATATACAACAGACCAATCAGCGGGAGTTTCATTGATCGACCAATGAGCGAACAGGATGCTAATCAGTACACTATACTTGCCGTGTCAGATTTCCCGGAGCTATTTGACATTTCTACAAAAAGAATATAGAGATATAAAAAAAAAAAGCAGCGGGTTGGGAACTCATTGGCGCCAGAGTAAACATATCTAGTACGTTTACATTAATTAGGTAAGTTTATCTTCAATACTGAGATCCGTTACTAGCAAGAGTCCTCGATCAACACCAGCCGCTTTCCCTCCTCTGAACAACTTTGATACCCCCAAATTCCCTCTGCAGACTCGTACCGCTCTGGATGTGACTGCGTCGCTCACCTGTGTAGCTTCGAATCGCTTGTCGCCTCTCGTGTGCATGGTTTCATACGCGATGGCGGAGAATTTCTCCAATCGCGGCCGTTTGTCGCCTCCCGTGTGTGGCGCCCATCACGTGGGGCGTGGCTTGCGATGTAGGAACAGGAAGAAGTTGGGATATAATGCAACACCTACAGAAGTTAGCACCCCCCCAAGTAGTACAAAACCAAGGCACACGGCGCCTTTAAGTTGTTTTTACACATGTATGACAAATGTGTTAGACAAGGAAGCACATGATTCCAATCAGCTGTGTGTTAGGTAGTCATCACGCATCATTAAAGCGAGGACTGTTAGCAGTGTTAATATTTTAATATGTGTGTAACAGTGGTGAGTTTCTTTTTACGCTTGTATGACAATTAAGGATGTGCACTATTCAAATTCGTGACTGCGTCACGCCTTTACCACGCCGCATGAAAGTTAGGAGTATTTGTTTTATTGCTTCTATGTCATTACCTCTGCCAAGGAAGTGTGTGATCATTGCTTTTGGTGTTTTCTTGGTTAGTAAATCGCATTACACCAAACCACTTTTTACTGAGCCAATTCAATTGATCTTGTTCTAGTAAGTTCGTCAACCTTTTTTTATGATCCAAATTAGGATTGATGGCCCTCGGTGGAGGTTTGTATTTTAATTGGTGCTGTTGTAATTCCTCAGTGTGGGCGACTGTTTGCCTTCTCGCTAACTGAAGGTTCTTGATATACCGGGACCTTTTTTTTAACACTTCATCAGTGGCAACGCCACATCAGAGGGGGTTAATTTCTGTGTGTATGTGTCATCAGTCACTCAGATCCCCCCCAGCGCATGCAGTGACAGATTGCCAGTTTGATCTCACTGCGCGGTGTTGACAATTTCCACATACATATGGCGACGTTGATGCACAAACAAGAGGCGTATTTGTCTTTTTGATGTTCTTTTGTGTATAGAGTAAGATGGCTTGCATTGTCAGCGGGAACAAGGCATGAAAAAAATGATGGAGGCATAGCAGTGCATGGTGGCATTGGGTTGACATGTGATCCTCAGCCCTTTGGTCATGGTCGTGGTTTGTTTGTTTTAAGACACGCTTAACAAGTTACGTTGAGAAACAGCACATGTTTGACTTGAAAAGTTCTGAATGGATTGGGATGAAATTTTCAGGAATTGTTGGAAATGTGATATGGGAGAACTGCTTAAATGTTGGCGGTGATCCTGATCACCGTCTGGATCCAAGAATTTTTTTAATGATTCTTTAACATTGCCAGATAGGACTATTTTCGGCATTTGTGCATAGAACTCCACAAAAAATGGTCAGAGCACTTAGGGAAAAAATACAGGTCCCCAACAGGTTATACTGTACAAAATATCAAAGACTGATCCAGGTAATGGAATAATTCCGGATAATACTGTATGATCCAGAATATGAAAAAATAGGGGACCTTTGGAAATTTCATCAGGAAGACAACAAATGAAGCTATAAACATGCAACAACCACCTTTACAAATAGCCAAGACACTGTGGAATCTGGAGTGTGCCGACTGATTTGTTGTATCTTCAAAAGCTATGGCGCTCGATCCAAAAGAAAACCGCCATTACGGAAAATGCGTTTTCTTTGTAACTACTGAACTATAATATTGACATCATCATGAATCCAATATGCTAATGGTATGTTTTCATGGTCAAGGAATCTAAATATGTAGATAAAATACACGTACGACGAATATTTATTGTGTAAATCACAATATGGGGGGAACTATGGCGCTCGGCGGAGATCTGTGCTCTCCGAGTGCTTTTCTAGTTGATAATTGCTTGTGCTTTCATGTACAATGTACATGTTGACACTTAACTGACACATTTAATAATCAAATGAGAGTAGAAAAACTGACAGAATATAGCTTTTGCCATGATCAAGGAAAAGAAAACGCTAAAATGTGTTAAAACAATTAAAGTAAAATAAAAATTAAAAGTTCTGTAAATAATAAGAGTAAATGAAATCAGAAACGTTTGAGTGAATGATTTATAGAAAACAAAATACAGTAATTACAATACGATTATAATCATGGCAGCATTTTATGTGGCCACTGTTTTTTGTGGTCTGCTGCTATAAAGTACAGTGGGACCTTTAAAGTAGCAGTCTTACAACTTGCAATTCAACTAAAATTGCACAAAACCCCCCGCAAGACCTTATCATAAGTATCACGGGATTAATTCATCAACATTTGTGTTGCTTTTTCTTTGGTGTTTTGTAGCTGTTTTGTACTTATTCCAAATGAAGAGCCATCCTCAACAAGAGGTGTTAAGAACATGTGACGATAAGAAAAATAGAGTCAGAAGTTATGCAAAGTAGCTTATTTATTGACCCAAATATAAGACGATCCCTTTTTTTAAAGACCTGTTTTTGGACAATTTTTTTTAAACTAGCCTAACCTTTGAGCCATTTTTTTCAAGTGGGTGTTTGTGTCGCAACTGCATCTCTCGAGGTCACTGGTATGTGAGTGACACAGCAAGAAAAGCACTAACTCGCTTGGGGAGAAGTTTGGCGCCACCTGTTGGTCTCATATCTACTGTAAATATAACAGTTTTTCACAGTTTTGACTGCTCCCTCACAGTAGGTTGAAAGATGGCACCAAATTTAACAGAATAGTCATTTCTATACTTCAATGATATGAATACAATTATAACTAAGTAATACATTCACCACATTCACAACAATGTGTCATAATTATCACAGCAACACCAGCAGCCATCCATCCATCCATCTTCTACTGCTTATCCGAGATTGGGTCGCGGGGGCAGCGGCCTAAGCAGGGAGGCCCAGATTTTCCTCTCCCCGGCCACTTCGTCCAGCTCCTCCCGGCAGATCCCGAGGCGTTCCCAGGCCAGTTGGGAGACATAGTCTCTCCAACGTGTCCTGGGTCTTCCTCGAGGCCTCCTACTGGTCGGACTTGCCCTGAAAACCTCCCCAGGGAGGCGTCCGGGAGGCGTCCTGACCAGATGCCCAAGTCACCTCATCTGGCTCCTCTCAATGCGGAGGAGTAGCGGTTCTACTCCGAGTTTCTCCCGGATGACGGTGCTTCTCACCTTATCTCTAAAGGAGAGCCCAGCCACCCTATGGAGAAAACTCATTTCGGCCGTTCGTACCCGCGATCTTGTCCTTTCGGTCACTATGCAAAACCAGCAGCAATGCAGTTAATAGTAACGATTAATGTAGAACCCAAATAACACCAAAGTGTACTTAGTTTGATCTGCTTACGTAGGAATCAGTGCGATTATGGTGCTAATTTTCGATACAATCCCTATGAGTGAGGAAAATCAGGTACAAAAATCCATCCAATCACAGCCTTTTTGGTTTGCATTGCAGAAAGATTTGGAGGGGGAGGAGCGAATGCCACTGCCAGGCTTAAGACTGGTATGTCACCATATGCAATGTTACGCTTCAGTAGTTAACTTCTTTACGCTTGCATGACACAAAAAGACATGCAAGATTGTTTTTTTTTGTTGTTGCTGTTTGTTTGTTCTTTTTACACTCATCAAAAACTGTGATTAACTTCTTATAATGCTTTCACTTTGACAGTTAAGACTGTTAAAAAAAATGTCTCTACAGTAAATAAAAGTTCTACGATGAGTGACGGTTTGACCTTGGAACAGATTATTTCTATTTCCATCATTTCCAAGTCTAAATTGATGGATCGCAGTTGACCTTGAAGGTTGGGCTTTATTCAGTTCCCCGCACAGCTCCTAAAAATCCGTAATCACGTTGCAAACAGAACACCACAGCAGCCAGTAGCGGTGCTCAATCTTCTTTCCTGCAAAGGTCAGAGGTCAGCTGTCCACCGTTGCATGCAGTCGCCAGGGAGGAGATGAGACCTCGGCTCCCCCTCCTCATCATTTACCCCACTCCTACCCCTTCAGGCAGGTGACATGGAGCCCAGGGGACGTCTCTGTTTAGACTCTGGACACGCAGTACGGGGGGGGTAGGTGTGCTTGTGTCGAATAATTGATGAATTTCACCGCGTGTTTGAATAAAAGGTCTGGTTTGTTTGCAAGGGTGGTTATGGTAAGCTTGAGGCAGGATAAATGCGATGAGCTGTGCTGTCACTTGTCAAAGATATCACACTGAAAATGTGAGCTTTGTTAGGAGCGAAATGGAAGCTTTTTACTTCCCTTTTTTCCTAGGACTACTTATGCGTGTGCGTGTTGGTGCATGGCTGCGTAATGCCCAGTGTTCTGTCTGCTAAGCTTGAGTTTTAATATGAGTTTTAATTGGGCCAAGTCTTAACTCCCCGGTCTGCCTCAGGCACTCAGCTACACATCCACTCACCTGATTTCCAAATGTGTTGGCCAGCACTTTATGTCGTGACTTAGTGGTGAAATGCAGCAGTGAACTGAGGCGTTCATATGCCTGTGATCTGCGGTCCCAAGAATGAGCAGCAATTTGAGGCCGAACATAATTCTTCAGGTGTAAAGTTGCCAATCTTCACGTACACGGTTACTAGATTTATCTTTTACCAAGTGCAACATGCGTGATCTGAGTGCAAATTGTGCTTCGTCGGTTTCCACCCACCATAGCGAACCGAATCACCACCACCCTACACACTTACGTCCTCCAGCAATGGTTACACTATGCGCGCCTCTCATGATTGTACAATTCCACAGAAAGACTAAGAAAGGTTGTCAAAGATAGAGACCTACGTCGTACCGTCATATCGGTTGACTAGATGCTTTCCCGAAAGGAAACAAATGTGACGAGAAAAGATACGTTTCAGGTAAAAATGCAGGCAATGTAACAATTTAAAATAGGGCTGTCAAATGATTAAACGTTTTAATCAGATTATAAATGACAGGACGGGATTATATATATTGTATTAACAGCTCCAAATGAACTGAATATGTCAATCAAGCTAAGAAAATCTCTTTGTCTAACACTTGTCTCTTTAATAGTAGCGGATCATTTGAATCACACTTTAAACCGCGTTATTATGAGCAATGAGGGGTTGCGTTCAATGACGTCACATCATTTAAGGTACATTTACTTGTTTTCAGTGTATTTTCCAGCATACTTAAATGTAGCAAATTGCACAATCGAATTAAGAGTTAGGTAGTGAGTGACAAAAATATCCACTTCATGTTTTTCTTTATCTTCCTGTTTATTTACACACACACACACACACACACACACACACACAAACACACGTATTATAAAGCCATTTTTTTAAATGTTCAGAGTGTCCCTGAATCACATCACTTCACATCACAAAGTGATGTTGCAGTTAGAAATCTGCTTGAACAGTTAAAAAGTGTAAAAAGAAGTTAACCACTGTTCATAATACAACAATAAAATACCCCCAACCCTCAATCCATCCATTTTCTATGCCGCTTATCGTCATTAGGGACCCCCAACCAATTAAAAAATAAATACATTAAATACATTTTTTTTTATTATTTCAAATTTACACACCAATAAAATTAAACATAAAATATTACAAGAAGAATGAATAAATAAATAGATAAATAAATACATAAGAAGAAAATCAAAAATACACCCCTAGCCTTTTCTATGTGATGACACTGCTTACTTCACGTAAGCTCTGGTGCATATTCTTCTTTTAACACTGCAAAAAAGTCACAAAAATCCAAAGATTTGTACAACCTCAGGGGCAGTGGCATATTTTTCATTGGGGTGTCCAAAGTGAGACCATTACTCACATAGGGGCGGCAATAAGTTGATACCTGAATTGTGTAGATGGTCAGTGGGGTGGCCGGAGAGTGCCCAGGGGTGGCCACGGCCACCGCTGGCCACCCCATCCAAAACTTTTGGACCGTCTATTAGGGCATTAATAGCTGAGCAGTGCGATGAGGACATGTTTTGAATGCATAGTTTTTGGATTCTGCTCACCATCAACGCGGCCAAACCCGTGCAGGGCATAATACGGAAGTGGCACTCCTGTTTTAACTCTAGAGTCCGTGGTTTACATGCCCACTCATGCTGCTACAGAGAGCTCCCAATATTAACAGGTTTATGTGCTGACTCACGCTAAGTCAAAGTCAACACGAGAACACTTGACCGGAGCCGACCAAAGTAATCATGGAACGTACCTACCGCTTGCAGCTCATGCAAGATGCGGTTTTATTGACAGCTCCTTCCCAAAATAGACAGCTTCTCTTCTGCTCTCCCACGGAAAGTTGTGTGTTGCACTGAAATGCGTCCAAGCGGAAACGGCGGTTAGGCTGAACTCGTGTTCTGCACTACAGAGCCGCGTTTGTCTAAACTGTCCCCCATCCGTGGGGGTGGCCACTAGGGTGGCCGGAGAGTGACCAAGTTTCCACTGTATGTGTAATGTCACTGTATATAGTGGGTGTGGGCACAGTAGTGTGTTTGTAAGTAAACTTCCACCCCATCCTCAAAGAAAGTGATATTCCAATGAGGAGCCATTGGATTGGGTTCTAACCCGTGTGTTTCAGTGTCTCACCATCTGCTTGCCGTTATATGCTGGTATTTTTATTTCTATCACCCATGGTTTTAACAGCCGAGAGAGGTCCCCGGCAGCACGTGGGCTGCTCTCCAAACTTACATGTTTATCAGAATGACATGAATCGACGGCACGCAGGCTTCCCCCAGACAACCGTGTTTAGATGGCGCCCTCAATCTCCTGCTCGGATGGATGTAATGCTTTGCCTCGCTGTCCAATTGGGTTGAAAGCTTTCACTTTGGTGAGGTCATCAGACAATGGAGAAAAATGAGTGAAACATTTCATTTGCTTTTACAGATAATTTACTCTCTGGCGTTTGTCCATAGCTCACCTTGAAACTGCTCAGATGATAACAAGGCGTACTCAAGCTACTACCGCTAATACTCATTTATCTTTGATACAGTGGTGTATCAGTTCAGAATGTTACCAGGAGATAAAGGCCTCTGACGTTGCACAAATCATGCAAAAAAATTGACTCTGTGAATGTGTTTAGCTTTTTCTTTGGCTTTTTGTGAGGTTTATATATTTTTACTCTTATTCTAAAGCCGCTTTAAGTAAACAAACTTGCATTCAAAGTCGTAAGACTCCAGACGCCGTGCATGTCATTACTTTTTAACAGAAAGTTTTGTATTTGTTATGTATCATTTTAACACATTGCAACTTTGCACGGAATCTAACGTTTAGTTAACTTATTGCATTTGTGTGACAGCTAAGAAAGTTACATTGGTACAGTTAATTCAAGCAACCCCTCAAAATGTCACTCTTCTCCTTTTGCAGTGCAAATTGCAGTGCACTCATTATGCAAAAAAAAAAAAAAAAAAAATCCTACAAAATGTCTTTGCTAAAACAAAAATTGGGGGAGTTGGAGCAAAACCCACACGTTGTAACATGACTTCACATGTCATAATCACTGTGGTAATATCCCCTCTTCGTTTTTGCTTCTGGGGACCCTCACCACGGCCAAACATGACATCATAGCTGGTTTAAAAAAAAACAAAAAACGCAAAGTGGATGTTAACATTCAGATCACAGGTGTTTTAAAGAAGCGTGGCTTGTATTTAAATTAGTGAGCCCAAGGCGTGTGTCTACCCACTGCCACGATTTTTGTTCCTCCCTTCTTTTTCCCCCCCGCTTTGACCCAACGCTGTGTGTCTGTGTATGCTTGAATCATCTCTAAGCTGCTACTGGGGTGTTTCCCTCACAAAGACATCCAGGCATCTGTTCAACAATATGCTACTTTGAGAATGGAACCCTTTCCAAAATCTCACTGAGCCTTTTTGCATTTTGCTCTAAATTCCGTAATTGGTGTCTGTGTCAACCTTGGTATGTTTATTTTTAGGCTGTAAGGATTATATGTTTGTTAGCACCAAACTAAATGTTAGTCAGAGACTTTGCAGGCTTCATTATAAATGTTGTGTGTCAACACAGTCGTGCAAAAAATGAATCACTATTTTCTTGCTCGGAATTGAGATCGCAATTCTTTGCGATACTTTTTTTCACACAAAGAAATCATCCTGTTTTTTGTATTATTATGATCATCATTATTGTCGTTGTCTTGTTCTGCTTTAAAGGAATTTCCGGTGGTCCTTCTGATGTTCTTCATTGGAGGTCTCAGTAGAACAGCTGATGGGGCACTTGTCTAATAGAAATGAATAAAAAGACTGAAAATATTCCATTAAGTCAAAAACATGGCACGCTCCCCTCACTACTTGAAAAAAATTGAAATTGAAACTGATTTTGATTTTTGAAAAATACATCACTGTATAGAATGTAAAAATAAATGTACCAAAAAAAATTTCATATTAAATATAATTATGATTCACTCTATAATTAAATTTTTAATATATATATATATATATTATTTTGATAGTTGAGATTCTGTTTTTTTCAGATTGAAATCTTATTTTTTCTCATGCTTTTTATAAAGTTTTCTTTCCTCACTTTCCACTTTTTTTTCCACTTTCAGATCTATGTTCATCTGCAACATTTACTATTTCTGATGTGGACGGTAAGCGTTCACCGCTGCTCACTAGCATTTGCCTTGTTTTCAACTATTTAATGTCCTTACTCAACACACCATGCACACTCACACGATTATAACTCATTTCTACGACATGCAGCCTGCATAAAGTGTTGAGTTGAACTGTTTTAGTTCCCTGAAGGCAACGTGATATTGGAGCGTCCGCAGCCTTTTTGTTAAGCTGCCTGTCACACACACTCTCACACACACACACACACACACACAATCTGGGCCAAAATTCTGCACGTGAAAAGAACAGAGGCTTGCTAACGGCAGTGCAGTCAGTGTGAGTCCTTGAGTAATTTCGAAATTAGATCGCATGTTAGTGTGAATGCAGATCACATTTTTTTGTGTGCGTGCAGCCATAGTGTCGTTACTGCTGTAGCAGTGCATAAAACACACATTGACCCTCTCACTGTGCACACACAAACACACACACACACATACACACAGCTGTCACAGTGGACAGCAGTAAGGCAGGCGGCCACATGAGCAGAATAAACAATCAGAATCGGGGACACACAAACAGAATGAGAATTATGTCTTCTCCGCAATTATTTTCCGTGCTGAATCAGCCAGAGTGCAGCGTAGTGTTGTTGTTGGGGGAAGATTGAGACATTCGCTCCTCCCGTTTTTAGCACACACCCATCATGCTCCCTATGAGCTCATCGTCCATGGACTTAATCCTCCCTTACAGTAAACAGGCTTTAATTGGAATGAGAGCTAGAACAAGAGGCAGACGGTATTTCAGAAAAAGGAGTCTCTTTCGTCTTGGCTGCCTGGAAAGCAATTCTGAGAGTGGACGTGTAGGTGGAAGAGATTTGGTTGGTTGCTACCCCCTTCCTGGCCCAGAACGCTGATACAGTCTGTCATTCAGATGAGGTGATAAACATGGAAAGCGAGCATTGCCAGCAAAGACGGCAACCGTGTTGGGTGTTCTTCATAGGAGGGCAAAAATTATCAAGTGATGCTTTTTAATGCCAATAGTGTGTTGGACAGTCAGTGCTGGATGTAGTTTTCCAGTGTTGGTGATGTAGACATTCATGGTAGCATCACTTTTTAGCAAGCAAAAATGGATATTGTCATTGCCAGGCAAGGATTAAGCTACACACATTTCTCATATGCAAATTCAACAGAAGATTAGATTTTGCTCACTGCGTCTTTTTATGAGGCCCACGAAAGCATGGAAATATTACAACACCAGACACACAATAGATGCACGATGTCTTTAAATGACAAAGAAGTGTACTGTTAGAGTAGTGTTCATCCCGAACTAAACTCAAACCCCAAACTACGTCTTTAGTGTTTGACCATGCAACAAAGTCACATCAAACAGTCCTAACAGGCTTCATCAGTTCACGCTCATGACTAGATAGGACTACTCTTCTATCTAGTTGCTCGGATGAGAGGCGTAGCAACTTCTAAGACATTCCGGTTGCGATCGATCCAATGCCCCAAGAGTACAATGAACTGGATGGATGAGAATATTTACAGATATTTACTCATGCATGATTTTTGATTGCTTTATTTGGCATTTTTGTGACATTTTTTCGAAATCATTGTGAAAGTGTGAGACGGGGGAGACGAAATTAATCGATTTTTAGGTCCTAGGGCGAGAAAGGAAACTGTCTGGGGTGAGCAAACGTAACAAAGTTTTAATGTCTTCTTCATTTTGCTTCGGCGTCACAGTTACTGATGTTAAAACTAAGGCTGCCAAAAAGAATGCGCTAACGGCGGTAAATAATTTAACTCATTGCGTTAACTTTTTTGGTGTAGTTAATGCACGCGCCTCTCTGTCATGACGGCGGACGGCAGCAAGTGAAGCGTCACCAAAGACGCACACTAACTTTTAACCGTATCTCCAACTCGCGATCTTCTGTCTGTTTTCAGAACAGCAAGGTGCAAAAGTAGCTTACGTAAGTAGTCTTTTATTTTCCACAACAAAAAGATGGTCCAATTTAATTGTGTAAGATAAAAGTGTGGTAACTGTACTGCGTTAGAAAAATGTACATCCAGCCTATAGCCTAGTTCAGAGGAACTGCATGCAAGAAACACGGCAAACAGATCAACTGATATTATGGTGTGTAGCAGGTTTTATTCGTGTTTTGAATTTTGAAACTGTCAGCACATACATTATATTAAATATATATAATTGTGTCCTTATTATCGTTCTGTGAATGAAATGCGCATATTGCAGACAGTATTGATTGATCATGATTAATTAATTAGTAAAATGTGATTAATCGGATTGCAAATGTTAATCATTTGACAGCCCTGACGAGAATCTGCTGAGAATCACCCAGCGCATGAAGCTTTGGTCATCCGTCATTAAAGTTACAACTGTTTGACGTTAACAACAGTGCGTCATTTACTTATTATTTATTTATGTTTACATTTGCATGGCTGGTAATTAAGGTGTACGACCTTGGAAAAATTGTTTCTATTTTTATTATAACATATGGGAAAATTTGTTAGGAAATGGTAAACAGCATTCTGGAACAGATTTTTTTAAACCTAAGTCCGCATAGAGAAAAATAAAGGATGCGGGGGCCATTTTGACACATTTTGTACATGAAGGATGCTGAAAACCAATCCAATGTAGGTCAGTATATGCCAATTTATTTGAACAAAGCAACTACATCTTATCTAATGAATTAATTTTAGTTTTTACAATATGCAGAGGTCCAAAAAAAAACAAGATGTGGGCTGAAAATAGTCACTGGGCCACACTTTGAAACCCCTGTCCACTAAAAGCAAACTCATGTAACAAAGTTATAGATTCTTCTTTCAACACTCCTTAATTATTAATCCTATCAGTTAACCTTTTGCCTCAGTTCACTTTTTTGCTTTATTTTAATCCAGAGTATTTTATTTTAAATAATGAAATGCATAAGGTGACTTTTATCCTTTACAGCTACACAGCTGTAAGTGTTCTGAGTAGGAGACCCTCCATGTTGTTCAGATGTTAATTACAAAAAGGTTAATTAATCATATGCCATTTTGGACACGCTGAGATCCCACCACTTCACTCTCTTGTTAGGGATGTGCTAGAACCATACATTTTGTGCATCACTTTCT
Source organism: Dunckerocampus dactyliophorus (assembly GCF_027744805.1). NCBI lineage: Eukaryota > Metazoa > Chordata > Actinopteri > Syngnathiformes > Syngnathidae > Dunckerocampus > Dunckerocampus dactyliophorus. The sequence goes on along the minus strand of NC_072837.1, from coordinate 7,535,882 downwards.
ACAACTGTCACATCTGTATGGAAAATAACTATTCCATCCTCAGGGAGAGAGCAAAGGTTACATACAGTCTGTGTTTTCGATCCACATCTTGCAATGTATGTCATGCATGAAGTGTCCTGTGAGTGGATACTTTAATCAGAGCTCCCTGCTGTACTTTAACAACCCCTTGATTTGAGACAAAGATGCTTTATAGTGGATTTTCACTGCATTGTTGTTATTTTTTTGATTTGAATAGACAGAGATGGAGCTTCCCCTCCTTTGTTTGGGTCAGTCCCTGGCGATAACCTGTGCAAAGGAGAGAAACTGCTGAGTGATTGCGATGGAGATTCAGATAAGAGATACGGCTCTTGGTTTCAAATGATGAGTTCCTCTTGTGGTTTGCTGCTGCTGCATCCCGTGTCCTGAGCTGAGGTGTTAATTAGACCTGGAGGGATGGAGGGGGTGAAGAATGCAGGAGGACGACAGTCAGAGGGGAAAAAAGAGCAGCATGCACTGCCATGCTCTTATCAGTATTTAAAAGGTGCTAGCAGTGGAAATCTCTTGTTGTGTGTGTCAGAGGAGGTCAGCTGGTTTGTCTGCATCATTTATCACATTCAGACTGGCGACTCATATCACCTTGCAATGTGTTCTCTCACAAGACAACACAGCAAAACGTCCATTATTGTGCTTGATACATTTTGTCTAAATTTCCCTACATTACAATTTATTTTAATTAATGTTCATGAAAACAAACAAAACAGTGTTTGACACATTCACGATTCAGCATTCACTGCCCCGCAAATTTGCAGGTTTTTTTTGTCAAATTTGTATATTTTTTCCTCCGAAAATAGGCTTTTTGTCCCACAGAAAACACATCTCATTCACCCTAAGTTTGTAATAATTTACAAATCAGTGATAATACAGGTAAATTGTATGGCATACATGTACCAGTGTTTAAAAAAAGCCCACGATTTTTACATGTAAACGTCTTTATGCTTCACTTTATGTTTTTTCATCAAGGGTTGCAGTTTCACACTTTGTGTGGCGGTCTTTGAACACACCGTAGTCTCTATGAGACACCAAAATGAAGCTTTTGAAAATGTTGCCTCAGTTTGCATACATTTCTCGGTTAGCATAAAGTATCTATCTATCGATCTATCGATCTGTCTATGTGTTTATCTGTCTATCTATCTAGCTATCTTCCGCTCATCTTGTCGTGTTATTAATACATTGCTTAAGTACAAGTGTGTTTATAACATATCTTTATCACAAAGGGTCCCTGTTAGCATTGTGTTAGTTAGTTGTCCCACAGCTCCGTTTCCTGTCTATAACGTCATCAGCGGTTAACTCTGTAGTTCTTTGCAAACAAACACAGTTACGCCACAAGTCTCTGCATTTCTTATGGATCATGGCTGCAAAATAACCCTACAATGGAGCCAAAGAACCTGCACAAATTTCCAGCAATTTGATAAAGAAGGCGACCAACACCCTTGAATTCAAGAAATAACTCATAGCAAACACGGCCTTGCTGCCACATAGCCATCTTTATCAACAATCATGTCTTCAATTAAGGTAAAAGTAATGTAAAATGTAGATCAGAAATCGGAGGAGAACGTCAACATCAAGCTAGCAGGAGGCTTTGGAAGGGGAGTGAGCCGTGTGTCAAAAATAGACATTGTCACGGGGAGCTCAATTACTTGTCGATTTTTTGCTGTTGGTCCGGGAACATAACCCAAAAAGCGGGGATTTAATGTATTTCCAAAATCATTTAGTGAAAGTTTCCATTGAAAGTTCTGGGTGTGATGTCTGCTTTGTCTCCCTGCGCTTGTGTGGGTTTATTCCTGGTTAGGGTTGGGCATTGCTTGAATTTGAATGATTTCGGTTCCGATTCCAATTCTTCGTTTCGATTCTGGTACTCGATTCCGATGCTTTTTAGAGGCAGTGTCATAAAAGTTTGCATGGTTTAAATGAAGGTGCTAACCAGAGTTCTTTTTGGATGGAATGTCTGAACTTCTCCATGAATTATACGATATCAACTTTTTATCACTTTACTATGAATTTCTTACAGCTATTTTCAACCAGCATATAAATATCAAACCATTCAACTTGAATATAAATGTTATAAAGATTATTTTTTATCGGAGTACACTTTCACAAATGATGTTTACTTTTTAACAAGTTTTGTTTATTTTGTGAACACAGGTAAAAAGTTTATAGCTCAAAGCGCTTCTTCGCTGGTGTTCTCCAGCTTCTTCTTCCTTGGTGTTCTTCTTCGTCGGTGAAGTGCGCATCAAAGCTAGGAATCATAATAAATACATTTGAACGATCCTGAGAGAATTGGTATGTCAGTCCCGGTTCCCATGGATGCTCAAGACTCGATGCCCAACTGTGTTCCTGGTGTGCATCCCAAAAAGATGATGTTAGGTTAATTGGAGATCCTGAATTATCGCACCCAAAGTCAGCTGGGATAGGATCCCTCTCACCCATGACCCAGAATAAGCTAACCAGTAGAAAAAGAGTCTGAATTGGGTGCGTCTTTTCTCTTGTCTAATGCTCTAATATCGTATGTCATGTAAGATCTCTTTGGGAGAGTACCTCCAAGGCGTCGTTTGATCATCGAACCCTCCTGGGATTCGTCATATTTTTGTTTTTCTGTTTGATCAGGATCCTGTAAACATTGTCTTTTGGAGAGAGGGTTGTGAGTTTTGTGTTCATATGTGTATTTTGTTGCGTTTCCAAATGCATAGACCTTAAAGAGACCAAGCAGAGTAAGATGCTTGTCACTGCATCATTTTCTTCATATTAGACTCAATTGTAAAGACTAAAATGGGGGTGTAGCGGTTCACTGACTTTGTTATAGCTGGTATGGGATTGATTCTAACTCAGTGGCCTAACCACAGTCACCCTACATGTGACTAGCAACTAATCCTGGTTGTAGTCCATTTGGTAGCAATGTTAATGGAAAATAAAATTGAACATTTTTGCAGTCTTGTACCAAATCTTACCAGATGAGCATGGAGGATTTTATAACCTTTAATCTACAAATTCGGAATCATTCTGAAGGTTATGTCAGTTCATCATTGATTGTACAGAACAGTGGTAATACCGTATTGTAATAGAGAAAGGTTTCCAATGTCAAATGGCCTAAATCAGTTGTTTGTTGAATTCCTACCTGCCTTTTCCCACCAGCTAGAGTTGCAATGGGGATTGCCACCGTTGCCTTCATAATTGACAGTAATGACTTCACTCACTCGATACATTAGAAACATTAATTGCTGTCATCAATTCCAAATCAATGATGATTAAAATCTAGTTTGCCTAATGCCAGTACACACCATGAGATGAGATAAACCTGTAAACACGTCGTCCCTCCTTTGCCTCACTCAAATATCTCCCTGTTTTTCCTCGCTTGCTATTTCTGTCACCATCGCCTCGCTCCTCTTCCTTTCTTTCAGGCAACCTTTCTCACTTTTTTTTTTATACCTTTGTTATCTGTCTGCACTCATTGCACTAGTCCATTTCTCCGGCCAAGAGAGGCAGCGAGCAGTAAAAGGGGAGCATGTATGAGTGAATAATAGAGGAGGCCAGAGTCTCCCTAACGAGGTGTGTTTGATGGCTGACCTTGGCTGTGTGTGTGCGCATGTGTGTGTGTGCGTGTGTATGTGTGTGTGTGTGTGTGTGTGTGTGTACCCCTTCAATTATTCAGAGTCATGCCTTTCCAGTTTTTACCCATAAACCCTTTCAGATTGTGGGCACCAGAGAATCAAATGTTAATACACACCCGCCCAAATGCACAAGCGACACACACAACAGCCGGTGTGACTGACAGGACAAAGCACGACTCAGCGGCTTTGTAGCCCTTTTAGGATCATTCATGGTTTGCAGGCGCGGCAGGTGTTTTCCAATCTGAGCACATGACATGTTGTGTTTGTGTACATTCGGAAGTGTGAGTCAGCATGTAGTTCTCAATAATATGACGCAACCCGGTGAATGTGTGAAAAGTTTAGTCACTAACACCAAAACCCAACGTCGAGTAAACAGTAATTTCCGGACTATTAAGCGCACCTGTCTATAAGCCGGTGGTGTCCATGTTGTAACGTGGGATATTTAGTACACAGAAAGATTTAATTGAATAATACTTTTTTCCAAACAGTGCGTCTAAAACAGCTCGTTAAACAGTAGCCTACCAGAAAAGTCATTCATTCCTCTTAATTCCTTCGTCACACACTTTGTTGTGTTGCTGTCGCTCTCTCTCTTTTGCTGTCGCTCTCACTGTCACTTTTGGCTCGAGACAAATTAGCCCTTGAGCTTGTGCTGTCCTCTTCATCACGTCCGGCCTTTTGAAACAAATAGTAGTGGTTTATACGCCGGAAATTATGGTAATTTACAATGGAATTATGTTTGTCTATATATGGGAATGTCATTTATAAGAACTTATGTTTGTTTTTCTCTTATGGAAATAATACCACAGCTGTAAATAAACTTATTATAGTCATTTTACACTTACAAGAAGCGGTAATATGGAACCCAGATTACCAATTTATACCGGTCTTCATGTATATATATTTAATAAAATGTTTATTTCTGTCTCCTCTCTTAGTTATGCAACTTAGCAGGTTTATAACACATTTTTCTTTGTTTTTCTCAAGCTGCTGCATCTCCCCTGAAGTCCTCTGGTGCCTCGCGCTTTGAAAAGCGCTGGCTTGGCTTCTTTTTCTCTGTTAGTAAATTCATATTTGCTGCTGCAGGTTTATATTTACCACAGTAGCTTGGAAGTAAATTATATCACAACTGTATGGGGAGTCTGAGAGCAAAAAATGAGGGGAAAAAAAACATTTCATTCCGTTACTTAAGTCATTTTAAATGTGACACTGTGTATATTCTTTACAGAGGTGAAATGCATATATTTGCATGCAACATGAGTGCGATGTGACATTTCATTTACAAATGAGTCAGCAATCATCCTAAGTGGTGAATAAGTATTATTACATGGCATGTATGCATCACATATGCGTGGCAGTGTAGCTCATTTCAGCTCCACGCGGATCTGCTTCAGTCATTCAACGTCACAGGTTTGATTCCCTGTCAGATCCTAAATGTGCTCATTCTCCAGGGGCTTCCCTCTTGGTTTCCCCTACCGTCCAGACTTGGGCATGTATGTGTGTCTTAGTAGGATAAGTGATGAGATGTGTGAAATAAAGCAAGTGGAGCACTCTATTAGGCAGCCCCTTGCCTCCAGGCCAGTCTACTCCTTTATCCACAATGGCTGGCAGTGGAGAGAGATGTCACAGAGGCAGCACTGGGGTCATGGCTGCCTGGAGTCTGATGGGTTTGGGGTTCCATCAGCGTCAGCAGCTAGTATTCGCCATGAGAAAATGGCTTGCTAAGTAATGTATGTATAATGTACTGTATTTTCCAGGGAACTTTGCAATTGTCTAACGGCGCCCCTGAGCAATACCGCTCATCATAAATAAACCTGGCTTGGTCACCGTCCAAGTGACACTGGGCTTATCAACCCAACTGATAGTAGATATTACAAACAGCTGCACACAGTTCCACTAGGGTAAAGGGGCTGCATGTTACACCCCACAGGAAGCATGCCATGCAAAATACACGCGCATGACAGGCTGCACGCGATCAGGCAGTTGTGGGGTTTGCATCAGCGGTTCTCAAAAATTCAACTACGTTAACGAGGCGTCTCTTGTTAAATTGCATTACCATAGTGCTGTCAACAAAGACTTATTGTAATAGTAGTGTAAAGGTGTCTATAGGGGTGTTATTTCATGTCTACGTGGCCCTAATAATGGTTCAAAAAATGTGTTTAAAAAGTCATAAACAGGTTTTATATGCTCTAACTACGAAAATATTCTATTTATTAATATTGAATCCTATTTCGCGGAAATTCCCTTACCGCGGTAGGGCCTGGAACCAATTAACCACGATGCACGAGGGACAAACTGTAGCGCCAATTCACAGCAGAAGTTATCTTAAGGCACATTAAACACGGAGAACTTGTAGAACCACACTCTTCATACATTAAAGACAAGCAACTGAGCCCCACATGAGCAAGCAGTTGGCAAAGAAGGCAAGGAAAACCCCCCCCTGGGGAAGAAACCTCGAACCGAACGCGGGCTCTGTGTGGCAGCCGTCTGTCTCGGCCGGTTGGGTTGAGATGCAGAAACACAGTAGAGGGACACAGAGAGGGATAGAGGGGTTGAGCAAATGGGGGAGGGATGGGAGAACAATGGACACAACCACAGCCGGATCAACAACAGTAATAGTAATAATGATGACAGCAACGACGGTAATGGTCCACTCCCAGCACTACCGTCACCAGCCTCGCCACAACCAATAACGAGCAGATAAACATGAAAGTGCAACGGTGTCCCTGCCGGCCGGTGCAAGTTAGGCACACATTGTATTGATGATCAAGTTAAGGTTAATGTATATCACTTTATATCACCACCAGTGACATACATGACAACCATAAGTGCAATTTCAGCATGAGCGTGTGCGCCTGCTGACATTGTCCAGAGGGTTGGATGTAATAAGGTAGCTGCGTACTGGCTGCTTCATTAGTACCGGGTCTGGGGTACACTGTGTCTGATTTTATGTGCGTGTGTTTTTGTGTGTGTGGGCATGTAAAACTGTGCATCTTGGGAAATAAGAAGAGTCCAATGGTTCATGCACATCCATATGCTCACAGATACACACACACACACACACACACACATATTACCACCCGCCCACTTGCCCATTAACAGACACATCAACAAGCGTTGTCGCGTGTGCCTGTTTTTGTGTATGTGTTAGTTGTAACTTTAATACATATGAGTAAATTTCCGCTGTGTGTTTGTGTCTCTCAGCAAAGGACACTTCAGGAAATAAGACAAAAGAGCAATATTGCTGCTTCACCACACATCATCTAAATGGCACATACCGCACAACTCAAATGCAAAATTGATCATTCATTGCATTACCTTGCATTCATTGGAAATAATCCATTGCAGCAATGTGCAGTGTATACATGCGATGTATTCCTGCAAACAGACTTGTGAAGCAAATGTCATTTTAGCTTAGCACCGTGTTTCATGTCGGACAGAGCACTCAAGATAATCTTGCATTAGCTGATTGGACCTGACCGATTGATTCATGCTGTATAATCCTTGGTTCCTCAGCTGGTTGGTGTCTGATTAGACCCGTCCACTCGGTGTCATGCTCGGCTGATAGATCCATGCTAATTTGCTTTGCTGTTGCACTTCTGTCCACCACTCTAACCAACATTTAGCTTTTGTGTGTATGCCATTTTTTATTTTAGACTGTCCTCACTTGGTACAAAAGTGTTGGGTTTGCTTTTTGTGCTGAGGTGACGTGGGGACGAGAGGATTGAAGACCTACTCCTGCCATTGTACCCTTCAGCAAGGCACCAGACACATTTGTATAGCTGAATTACATTCCTTGGTCATGGAGGATGTTAGTGCCATTTTGGGTGTGGAAGGGACAAATCTATTCAGTGTTTTTTGTGTAATCCTGCCTACTTTCTAACTAAGCAACATAAAACAATTTGTGTACTTTGCAATAGTCGGAGGTACTAAAGAATGAAGCAGGAGTTGTCTATGGGGTGACCTTCAGCAGAGTGTGTGAGTTTTCTCTAGACGTCACGCTCGGAAAAGCTTCATCCAGCGGGGAGAGCTTCGGCGTCATTGTGGGTGCAACGGAGTTCCACTTTGCTTTGTCCCGCCAATTTTACGATGATTGTCGGCACTGTGTTCCGAAACTTCAGCTGTGTCAGTCGGGCTTTTGTTTCGCCTCTTCAGAAGCTCGGCTGGCATGAAATAGGATTTGTGGACGGTGAGCGGGGGCCTGGTCACAGGGAGGGCAGCTGGTGAAACCACAGCAAGATGAGATGTTATGTGGCTTCATTGTAATATACTGCAAGTCTGATTGAGTGCCTTTATTTAATATCACCACACACGCACATGCACATAACTCATGTAAAACAATACACACAGGACAAGGAAGCAAACATACATTATATCATATACCGTCGCAATGACCGACTCGTATGTCCACTTTTTGATTTTGACTTTTTCTCATAATTGACCTTTCGGTAGACCAGCTCCCTGCAATGGAGCACTGCCAGGAAAGTGTCCGACCTCTGGGCTGAGTTTGTTCTGCTTTGTGATAGGCCAGTTATAGCATTTTGGGGACGTGGGTTAGCAAAACATCAAGTGGATTAAATGTACTGTTTAAACTGTGTAGCCAGTTTGTACGAACGCATCTTCCAAAGTGTCCAGGGGGCTGTGGGGATAGAGCATGGATATGGATGGCACAGCTCCGGCTCCATTTCCTATTTCTTCATGTTATCGGCTTCCATTAATGAAGAAAGTGATCAAGTACTGGTGGTGGGTCAGTACCAGCACCAAAACGCAAACAAAGGCGTTCGTTATACGAAATGACGCACATTGCGTCATGACGTTTGAACTGAACATGGAAATGTACACCCTCTGAATGTTACCTGTGCAGTGGACTGTCAGCCTGTCAACAAACACTCCGCACATTTGTGATTCAATAGTCATGGCCCTGCAAATATGTGTATTTTTGGTAAAAAAGAAATGTTTTTTTTCTTCAAATACAGGCTTTTTCCCCCCACAGAAAACACATTTTATTGACCATAAGAATGTATAAATATGTGATGATACAGGTATAATGTACACAACTTTAACATATATATATAAACATCTTTTTCCACTTCTGATACGATTCCGATATTGCAGCCTTGAGTATCGGTATACCAATATAAATAAAATATCAGCACAAGTTCTACCTACTTATATTACTTGTTTAGCAGCCTGCACAAGGGATATTACTCAAACAAAGAACAATAGTCAGCAACAGTAGGAATGCCCCATTTCCTTTTGATGTATCTGGTGTGTAGTTTTAACCACAATGGGCATAACGTAGCGAGGCTTGAAGTGCTCAATGAACCGTCATCACTACCAACATTACTCACTACCGACGGGCTGGCTCTTTTCTGTTACAGCCAATGGTTTTTGGAATCCTGTGGGAGCTTGTCATGCTTTGCAGATGTGTCAAACAGCGGTGGATGTTTCAGGAAGCAGTGGTGTTGCGAACATCCTGTTTCAAATGTCCGATGAGATTAGTCGTATTAAACTTCCCCGGTTCTGTGCAACCGAGGTAAACTTGTGCAAGTGTTGCACTCAGCTGCAATATTCAGACTTTAACGACAAATACTGCCACATGGCCGACATAGTTCCTACTGCTTAGTAAACACGCTAGCACACACTGTTGTTGTGATCACGTGGGTTCAGCATGCTGAATAGAAGTGCTGCTGGAGAAAAGTGCTGATGCGGGGTCCGGAATGGACAATATCTGAGATTTTAGATGCAGGCCGATGAAATCTGATTCAGTGACTCTGATCTCATCTGTTCATCATCTTACATTATCATTCATCAGTGAGGAGTTTACTTTTTTTAAATACTAAAATATGTGTAATAAGTGTAGGAGGCCTATTGAAGAGAGAAGGGGAGGGTTCTGGAGCTGAATCTAATGTAATAATTACAAAAGTCACTCTTATTGCAAATGTTGATCTGAAATCAGAGGAGAGCATCAACATGAAGCTAGCAGGAGGGTTTGGAGGGGGAGGAAGCTGCATGTCAAAAACAGGCATTTTAATGGGCGTCTCAACTAGCGTTTTTTCACCATTCGTTGGAACATGCAGGGATCGACTGCATACACACTACGTCATCGATATACCGCTCACATTGACGCATATGTTACATACACTCATCATCACACTGGCAGATATGTGATTCATTCATATTTTTATCCATATGGTTGATTGACGACTGATTTGGATCTGCGACTATTCCAATTCCATGTGTTTTTGTTTACATTGCCATGGGGCAAAACTCCAAGAAAAGTGGGAATTGAGTCACTTGAATCATGTAGTGCACATCCAGCCTTAGTGGACAGTGTGTCATGTCCAATAGGGGTTCTTTATCTGAGTACTGTCGGGCCAAACTGAGTGCATGACCCACAGACCAGCAGCCCGGCATTGATTTTGGATTGTCGCCTGACATGCCAACCTTGATTCCTGAAGCTATACTTGTAACCGTACCATAACCCTTGACCTCTGCCTTGGATCTTCCCTCTTATCGTCCCTTTGGGTGAGTGATCACTAGGGCTAGAAGGGCATTAATGTTCCTGTGTGAGGACGGTCAATACCTGATCTGATTAAACCTCAACAGTCATGTTTGACGACACACTCTAAAACCTAGCAAAGGAAGAGCTGTGTTACTCGCCATGTTACCCGCTACCTCCCGTGCTTCGATCTTTAGTCCTGTTTGAATGAGGTGCAATAAATGTGGGGGGGTATTCTCTGTGGAGTCACACGGCTTGTCCAAGGATACGGACCGGAATGTGTAGCTAAGCTGCGGTTGTTGTGGGTTTCCCTGCATCAGCATCTTGGAGGGATGTAGAAGTAGGTGGAAGGATGGAGGAGGATGGGGTGGAGGGGATTAGAGGATGTGGAGGGAGTGTAGGGAAAATTCAGAAGGGAGGTATTAGAAATGTGCAGCTGTATTGATGCCGGTGTAAGCACATTTCTATTGAAATCAATAGAACTGCTCTCAAGCTCATTTTGGCTTCGAACGAGAGAAAGGTACCTGGTGTACTAATGGAGCAGCTACAGTACATATAGCACACACACACTGCTGAGGTGAGAATACAAATGACTACAAAAGCAGGTGTGAATTAATTTTGCCTATTCTGTTCGTCATATCGTTAACTATGTCACCTTAACAGGCATTTTATACATGTTTATCACATCCCCACTACACCACAGGAGGTTAATAGCGACAAAAATGGACACTTCTTAATTCTTTCTTTGCTGTTGTCATGCACAAACAGTCCAGTATGACTTCTACGTTTTCTCCATCTTCAAATAGCATCTTATCATTTTCACAGTAACCTGCACGCCATGCATTCAGAGAACCCCATGCATATCTTGTAAAAAGCTCTCGGAAATACCTCAACACTGGCTTGCTGTGGGCTCTTTCCCATCAGCATGTCATACAAGGTGCCAAAAAAAGATGCAATAGCCACAGGAGCACAAACAGGTCACATGCATGCACACACACACACGCAAATCCCCACTCGTCTTTGAGATGATGCCATGCCGAGCCACGGACACATTCATCGTGCCTGTTGTCATTAGAAAAAACCCTCATTAAACACAGAGCCCATGATTTATGATTGATATTTTCAAGGGGGGTGGCGTGCATGTCAACCCCCTTCAATTCATTGATCCCATCGATCATGAAAAACACAGGGGGGCGTAGGTGATGGGCGTAGGCAGGGTGCGTTGTGTGTGCGTGCAGAGCAAACTGCAGGGCAATTCCAATCATGGCATGGGGAAATGATATTAAGGAGAAGGATGGTAGAAAGGAGTATAGGGTGCCGTATTCAAGGTCGCTGTATTCCCTCACGCTGTAAATAGTCTCTGGAGCTTTTCGCGTGGCTTCATTAGTAAGTGTCTTTTCAATATTTATGGCCTTGTTAATAAAACATCAATACAAGAGGCCTTTGTGAAGAACTGTGCGGTGCTGCAGTCTCAAACTTAGGCTGTTCGCTTGTTAAAGACGGTTGCTCAGGTGAGTAATGTGCAAGAACATGGAGGTGGAAGACTGCGGAAGGTCACAAAAAGGACATTTTTAAGAGAAAGGCTGGATTAAATGCTGTGCAAGGGACTCATTTGTGAGAGATGGCTAGTTAATTGGGATTTTGAATGGATTTTGCAATAGTGGGGTGCGCGGTAGTTGGAATGTGCTGGTCATGTGTTTTCAACCTTGCTCTTGTTTTATTCATGGCGGCCCAGTGGAGAGTGTTAGCTCAGGACACCACAGGGGTCACAGCGCTTTTTTGTTTCCTTCCTTCTGTTTCTTGCGACATACATTGCATCTGCAGTCCAAATATTGTCTCATACACTCACACTGTCAATATTACAACATAGTGACACTTCTTAGTTAACTTTATCCACTTAATTATTTCTGCCAAGTGGCAGTGCACCAAAGAAAAGGAAAGCCATCACCATGGAAGTGAAAATGAACATGAAATGAATATAAAGAACACATCAACATTGATAAAAGTAAGGAGTTGTTCTCTTTCTATCACTCTTTGATTCTTGTATGTAAACTTTTTATTACTGTATTTTATATGTCATGTCGACATCTGACAAAGTTGAAAGGTTACGATGTTGTACCTTTAGTGCAAAATCTACCCACTTGATTTACATTTACAGGACAGTATAATTAGACACCGTTTTGAGAAGCCGATCATATTTTGGCTCACCTGATAAAATTTAGATGAAAATTATACATAAAGTGTCAAGTTCATAAGTAGGCACTTCAAAACAATAGCAATCATGCTATATTTAAAGGAAAAGTGCACCTTTTTTTGGAATTTAGCCCATCATCCACAATCCTTATGAGACATGAACACATGTACTTTTATTTTCTGTGCGTTTTAAAGCTATAAAAACAATTAAAAAGAGCCACCTCGTTACTGCACGTATGGGACGCACTTATTCCTTCTATAAAGTCGTCTGAAAAAGTCTCCAAAAAGCGCCAACAACACTCCATTTACATATAATGTGACGTGCATATTAACCAAGCTACAGCGACATTGTTTTTATTATTATTAACATTAACATTGTTACGCCGATCGAACTACGTAAGTGGCACATTGACACTTAGCCATACCACACCGGCTACCTACTAGCCTGCCAGCGACTAGCTTCACCACAGACTCGCTCGTAGCGCATCAGCGTCGCGCTCACAATGCCTCAGACACTACCAAAAGGGAAGGCTATCAATACGCCAAGCCAGGAAGTTCCGTTTTTGCTTTGAAATACGCAAAATACTGTAAGTATTATATGTTGTCATGAATGTGCCTGTTACTACATGGTTACAGCATGTATATAAAACCATAAAACATTGTTGGAGGCGTGATGATCAACAGTTAACGGAAAAAGCAAAGGAGGGCTGCCAGGACACATTTTTCATTCATCATCCATTCTGTTTTTTGACATTTTTCTATCTCTGATTCTTGCCTTGACTTTCATCTGCTTGCTCCCTCCCCATATGTATTTTTATTGTTCCTTCTTCCCATCTTGCCCCGTCTCTCTCTCTTTGCCTTCAGAGTATTCCCACGATGCTCCAACCTCCCACTTCACCCCGCAGGTTCCCCCTCCTCTCGATCCAGTGTGAATTGGTGCTCTCTTAAGCTTGTCAGGGGTTCACTTCCAAATCAACCTCCCTCAGCTGCACTTGTCCATCCCAGCAACACTCCTCCTCCTCCTCACTCCCCACAGGCCTGCCTGGGACTCAGCTGTGAACAAGAGAAATGTCTGTTCCTCTTTGTCTTTCTGTCCATGCACATCTGTTGCGTGCGTGCTTAAAGTGGTTCTTGCTGGTGTGTCCAAGGTTCAGTATGGATGCCGGGTTTCAGTCGCAATGAGGGTTGGACTTGAGATGTTACAGAGGAACATCAAAAGTCAAACATAATCCTTTCTGTTATGCTGGTTGACATTTGGTTTGTTTCGAAACAATGAAATAGATAAATACATGTAAATAATCCTGCCTCAACAATCATAAAGCCTTTATCAACCATACTGGTAATTCTTAAAGTAGTCTTTTAACAATTTTAACAGTCACACAAGTGTAAAAAAAAGTTAGCCACCGTACAAGGTAAAAACGTAAAAACACACGTGTATAATATACATTTTTTTAACTAAAAATGTTGTTTCTGTACCTCTGTTTGACTAAAAACAACATTTTAAAGCGCAAAGAGTAAAAAATAAACAGGTGAATGTTTTTGAAAACACAGTCGTTATTTGATCTTGCATAAACAACTTCATGTCAAAAAATCCAAACTATCCCTTTAAGGAAATGCAATCAAAGTGTACAGTGTGTGTTATTTTAAGCATCAGCGGAGATTCATTACACTCAGAACTCAAATTCTCAAACCAAATATATGCAGGGTAGACTATTCAAATATGCTTTTGAGTAAGACTGGGAGGACAAGGAGCTGGTGTGTGTGGTAAGTCCGAAAAAGGTGCGCATTCACACTGCTCTACGGCAATCAAGCTTTGGCCCCCACCCTTTTCGTGTGCCATCACTTCATCATACAACACTGTAGCGCTGCAACTTCCTGAGATTTGTGGGTTATTTGAGTCATTGTGCTCATTTCTTACTGGGCATGGCGGAGGTTATCATTTATAACCGGCAAGAGGAGCAATCACATTAATTATATGACACCAGTGCGGCATGCGTGTATTTGCCAGTGCATGAGTAAGCGTGGCATGGATTTTTCCTTTGGGGATTATTTTGACTTTTTCTTTGTGGCGCAAGGTGGCGCTTATCATTAAGAACTGGCAGGAGGTATAATAGATCACAGCACCATTCAAACAAGCCAGCCGTTAAGTGTCAAGTGGGCCCGAAGTGTGAGTCCATCCTTCATCTTTTGCTCGCTAAACCAAGGTATTGTGACACCAGAGGTCTTCAGTATACTGCCAGCTTAAGTCTGAAGTCTTGTGTCATGTTTTCCACCAAACCTTTGGTTGACAAGAGGTGATAATTAGTGGCGATACAGTGTGGGAACGGTGCTATTTATTTATTGCCGGTTGTTTTCCTCCGTATAGTGTTCTGCATTGGCCGACACAACAGCAGTCAGGTGGAGTGTCGCTCTCCTTGTGTTATGTAACTCTCCCCCCAAAATTAGATCCAACTTCAAATAAATGAAAACCAAGCCGCTGGTTGGCTCCTTCCCCCCACAGATATAAATAGCATCCTCAAATCTTATCTAGAAACCGTGTTGTGGAGAGGAGAGGCTTTGAAACGCGGCCCGACGATTAGGATCCCATTGTTCCGCTCCACACCCCCTCCCTTCTCCCGGCTGCTTACAGTAAGCCGGAGGATCTGTGTGTGGATGCGACGTCTGAGCGTGTGCGCCTTGCACGTGTGTATGCATTCATCTGGATCACACGCTGATGGAGATGGTGGCCATGATAGCATGTGCGAGGTGTCGTGGGTTTGTGTGTTAATTGGTGTGTGTGCCGTGCTTCTGCTGCTTACCCCACTGATCCTCTCAGAATTAACAAGGTTGCTAAGATACATTGGGCTTATATTAGATTAGTTTATCTGCTGTTATTGCTGTTACTATATTTTACTCAGCACCGTGGATCCTTTATTAATAAATGCAGATGTTGGCGCTCCTTTCCTGTCCTGGTGTTGGAGGGGCTTTAGCATGGAAAGCCCTCCAGTTAGATGTCTACCCCACCCCATTACAATCTGGAGGCGGATCCATACCTCCATTTATCATTAAATCATTTAATCCAAGGCCTTGGGCTCAGTGTTTCTATTCTGCATAGAACAAGCCAGTAAAAGAGGAGACAAGAGGCAGTGATCTCACTTTGGCTGAGGCTTATTGGCGTAAAGAGGTGTTGTCCCTCCTACCAGCAGATGTCTGCTCAATCTAATGTCTGACCTCCATAATGGCTTCTCCAAGCTGGAGGGCCATTGGCGCTGCCGTTAGCAGATAAAGAACAGGAAACAATGGCAATACCAAGTGGACTGGTAAAACAAAAGGCCGCCACGCTCTACAGCCGTTCCATCCAATTTGCATGTATATTTAATAATGAACTTGTCACTTTTTGGACAAAACAGTTGTTGGGATGTTGGAACTTGCAAGTGCATCCATCATTATTTTAGAGAGGTCTTGCCAAAGCTTCAAAGCCTTACATGTTGATGCATTGGGGCAGCATGGTGGATGTGTGGTTAGCATGTCTCCCTCACAGCCAGATGGTCGTGGATTCAAATCTGGCTTTGACCTCTGTGTGTGGAGTTCTCCCATGGTCTCCCTGCGTTCGCATGGGTTTACTCCAAGTACAGGGAATCCCCGCACATTTGTGAGTCAGTATTTACGGCCTCTCAAATTTGCTGATTTTTAGTGTTTGGTTTTTTTTCGTTTTTACAAAAAGGGGCCGTTCTTTCTGCAAAGCACACATCTCATTCACCATAAGGCATCATTTATAAATATTAGGGCTGTCATAATATTTCCACCATGGATGAAAATTTTACTTCCGCAGTAAGAATTACGTTAAGCGGGCCTTACATCCCGATGTATGTGTTACCACATGCACGGGATCTGCAATTTTTGGGAAATTTGGCCAGCACGTAGAGGAAGTAAGGTATCAGAGGGGTTGCAAATGTGTCGTACTTATGGAGCAAGTGATTCGTGGCACCCACGTGCTTGCCGCTCGCCCTCCGTTGGTAGCTTTTAGGTTCGTGAGTGCGGCATGCGACTTGTGGGTGCTCGGTGCGCTTCATGTAATGCTGTCATACGTTTCACTTACTGGGGACGTACGTGTGTGAGCATCGTACAAGACTCGTGCAGCCCACTCACTTCGATTGCAAGAAATTACGTCTATCGTGACCGGGAGAACCAGAGTGTACAGCGGGAACAGTCGCCCGCCATGGCTGGGCAAGTCGCATTAATGTCGGATACGCTATGTGAGCAGCCGCCGTGCGTCCACAGAGGTCGGGAGAACCGGAGTGTAGAGCTGGAGGAGTGCCCCCCCCCCCCCCCCCCCCCCCCCCCCCCCACGGGAGGAGCCGCTGCAATGGCCGGTCAATGTACTGTTTGACTTTGTCTTTCTCTTTGTTGTTGTGATGTTTGGAGTGTACATGAGTGCCACTTCCTGCAGTCTGGTGACAATGAAGAAGGGTTGAACTAGAGACGTGCTTCTGAGTTGGAGATGCATATATGGTGTTAGAATTGCACTGCCGGTGGTCTGTTTAGGTCAGAATAAAGTTTGAAAATAGCGTCAGACTCTGTGTGACTGTGTGGGAACGCTGTGGCGCATCAGTCCGCCATTATAACTGCGTTAATAACTCTAATAATGAAATTAATTAGTCATTCTCTGGTGATAAGCTATCTGGTTGCATCTCACATGCCCAAAACATGCGTGTTACGGTAACTGGAGACTCTATACTGTCCATAGGTTTGAATGTGAGTGTGAATGGTTGTTGTGTCTATATATGACCCCGCCTCTCGCTCAAAGTCATCTCCAGCTCACCCGAATGAGAACAAGCGGAAAATAAAATGGAAGCATGGATGTATGAATGTCTGCATTGGTCTTTTCAAGAGCAGCAGTTATTAATGCCAGGAAGACAGACTAAAGTATTCATGAGATGTTTGACATCTCTCTGTACCTGACTATACATGCTGTTTGTGTGTAGTTAGTAGTTAGTAGTAGCATTCTGGCCTGCTATGAGGGAAAAAAGCCCATTAGGGTAGGACTTTAAGGAGATATAGATTGCTGACTGTTTTATGCCCTGGAAATGATTGAGTGGATACGACTTGGACTTTATGAACCCTGCCAGGTTGACAGCACATGGCTTGTAGAACTTATAACAGAATTAAGGATGGATTAAAAAACTATGTGGGGGTGTGTTTGCACCAGATATTTTTTAAGTGGAAACTGAACAGAACAGACATTTTGGTTGTTTGTTTACATGGAAGCAGCTTTTTGGAGCCTGAGAACAACAAAATACAACACAGATACAAATACAAATACAACACCGTTATTGTTTGTGTCTAAAGGACATGCACGGTAAGCCTGTACAACATTTTGTATTGATTCTTTTTGACAACAATGAGCCAAAATTTCCATTTACCATAATGCTTTTTACGTGCACGGAAAGAAAATACAGTTTATCTTGACACTCTTCGGACTGGCTGACTGACTTTGACATAGGCGCTTGTTGACATAGCCCAAATCGAAAGCGAAACTAACCATTGGTTACTTGTGGCTATGGCAAGAGACATGAGCAGGATGGACAATGATAAAGCATTTTTGAACCTACAGCAGTTTGTTGACATGGTTTGCCTCCGTTTGTGCATATTTTTATTTTGATTCTTCAGTTTTTTTTTAGTTGGAGTATTGTGTATGGTTCTGGGCAGTGATTCAGGGGTTGACCTACAGGGGGCAGCGGAATCTGGATGCTAATTAGAGCCAGCCCAAGAGAGAAGAAGAGTTGCCATGCTGCGTTGGCGACATTGACGTGTGGAGTGCATCTGTCAATAAAAGACAGATTTGTGCACAGTCATCCTGCCTCATTGTCATTCCGTCAACATGACAATATTTAATACTGTTATCTAACTGCGGTGATTTTGTCGTATGTCTTGACGACAATGACAAGCGTTCACACCAGTCTTTCTTTCAGTCGATGGCAATCTGAAAAAAAACCCAATAAATGTATGTAGAATCCAGGTTAATGCTGCCATGATTTTTTATTTCAAAGCTTGTTTTGCACTGAACGGGAAGCCACTGTGTGCACGTTTTAATGCTGTGTAACTAGACAGTAAGTATGTTGTGGCAAGCTGCTTAGCGATAATGAGAAAGTTGACAACACTATAACACATGCTGACATACAGTCATGGAGAAAATGATTAGACCACCCTTGTTTCTTCAGTTTCTCGTTCATTTTAATGCCCGGTAACTAAAGGTACATTTGTTTGGACAAATATAATGACGACAACAAAAGTAGCTCGTAAGAGTTTAATTTAAGCGCTGATATGTAGCCATTTCTATGATTTTCTTGATAATAACCAAAGCCACATAAGTTCTCGTTTCTTACTCAGTACAGATTGGTGTCCTGTCGCATTGTTTTCGACAGCGCTCGTATAAGTATAAGTATAAGCATAAGTTTGCCAGAAAATAGTTCTTTGTTTTAGCTGCTACAGTAATAATGTTGCTATAGCTTGGTTAAATACAGGTCAGTTATGTAAATAAAACTATGTTGGTCGTTTTCGGAGGGTTTTTTTTGGGCTTTGTAGTGGAAATAGCTGTGTTTTAGATGGTTTTCTGTCTTTAGAACGCGCAGAAAAGAGAAAGACGTGTGGTCATGCGTCACGTAAGGATTATGGATGATGGGCAAAATTCCCCCAAAAAGTGCAGTTTTTCTTTAAAAGCGAGCTCCTGTGTAATTACCAGGAGGAATTGGAAAGTGTGTCCATGTTTGTGGTAACTTTGGATTGTTCTACAACAACAGCTAGTAGGTTGGTCATGGTGCTGCATTAACGTGGACTTTTACAAACTGTTACTGTTGGCTTTTGTCAGCTAACATGATATCCGTCTTCCATTTCCTTTTGGTTGGAGTTTGGCAGTGACGCTGGTGGCTGTGAGAGTGGACCCGTGTTCACGTCGTTTCATGCTGTGCTCCTATTGGGTGGCAGTGAGGGGCATATTACCGTGAATGGTTAGAATTTGTAACTTTTATTGTATACTATGGGCGGTATCAGGACTTGTCATTATTTCCCCAGTTGATTAAAGAAGGTATAACAAAATATTTATCGGAGTAGATTTTGCCTCTTCAAAGCATAAATGCTGATTGCTACGTTGATTGATTGATTGATTTATACGTACCGATTGACATTTTGTCTCCCTGATCACGTTTTGCTATCTCGATGTCTTCCCCTGTGTCCTGATCTCCTCCGCTCCGGCATGGCTCAATAATTAACCCTTTAACAGCAAGCGTGAGCTCCTGTTTGTGTTGGTTTGTGCACATCTACATCTCATGTGTGAGCAATTTTGGCCTGCATCATGCTTGTGAAGCACCCGCCTCCTGCTCACCTCCCACTGCCGTTGCCTGGGGACATGCAGGCTGCTGCTCTCACATACGCTTCCAATCACAGGTAGCACCGATAGACATCAATTTGTTAATAGATACAGCCTGTTTGGGTATTAGAGAGGATCAAGCATCACACCTGTGCTATGTTGATTTACACAGACGTAACACGACTATGTAATTAATCTTTTATTAGGACTTTTGGATATTGTGTTGAATTGATTGTTGCTTAATTTTGAAGAAATTGAGGCAAAATTGACTGCAGTACTTGGCTGCAACCAGCAGAGATGCTGTTGATTTGCAGTCGAAAGAACAACATACACTCAGATATGGGAAGTCAAGCTGCGTCCTTGCAGACCTCAACTACGGCGGAGCATTTTTCTGCGCAATACAACACTGATATTGAAACAGGAGTTCAGAACATTCAAAGAGAGATTGCGCCTACCCTACTACTAAAAAAATAATGACTGACTGAGTGTTAATAGGAATTCAGTCAAATGTCCATCCTTAAATACACTTTTTACGATGATCACTGCAAAACAGGGAAAATGACCTACATACGGTATCTCTTTTCTATCTTATCTGTAAAAAAAAAAAAAAAAAAAAGCTGCTTATAGTGCAATAAAAACAAAAACATGTTATTACGTTAAGAAAGATCTATCCATCCCTTTTCTATACCCCAGGTGAGCTGGAGCATACACCAGCTGACTTTGGGCAAGAGGCAGGGTGCACCCCGGGCTGGTCACAAGTCAGTCACAGGGCACATGTGATCACAGACACCTATGGACAATTTGGAGTCTCCAATTATCAGTGCGTGCGGTGAGGTTCATGGCTGGTGAGGCACTGACTTTTTTTTAGTGTTAATACTGTACAGGTTAATACAATACTTCGTAGTCGCATTTTTTTTTTTAAATATCGGAAAAATATTTCTAAAGCAAATTATTCATCTGTTCATTAGTGGCTGAGGGATGTTTCCATCTAAATTGTTGCTATGGTGTTTCAGAAGATCTCTAGTTGTCATATTTCGCTATTATTTGATTGAGCGTTGCCCAAGGATTCAAGGGCATCGTGGCTGATGTTGAATCAAAAAAGTCTTTAACGAACAAAAGGTCTGTTCACACGCAGCGGCACGACACAAAAAATACCAAAATAAAGTACGAGTACCAAAGTAACAGCAAAGCCAGGAGGGTCCGCCAAGGCTAAACAGAAAACTCACCATGGGAGGTGGAAACAAGAACACAACTGCTTACGGGAACGCAAACAGGGTGCATCGAATCCAGGTGTAAGAGTTTCGGACAAACAAAGCGGCTAATCAAAGCCCCAGCTGAACTAAATAGAACTCTAATTACACTTCACAGTTGCGCGCCCAGCTCTCGCCTAACAAAAGTAAAGGTCATGCATATGGTGCTAAACAAAAGTAAATAAAAAAATACATTGCGGAACAGAGAAAAACTAAAACAAGAGTCCAACCTGTATAGTGTGACACTCAAAAATGCATACAGGTAGTAGGTGTTAGCTGTAGCTAAAGCAGTGGTTCTAAATCGGTGGGTCATGACCCAAAAGTGGCCCATTCTGTGTCGGTCGCGGATAGCTCGTCAGATGTTCTCAAGGCACCGAATGGATCGCAACTGGACTGTTCATGTTGTCTTAGAAGACGTTTTGTCTCGCATCCTAGCAGACTTCATCAGTTCATGCGCAAATACTCAAGTCTGGCGCTCTAGGCTAGAGCTGCAATATTTCCTATATGTAAAAGTTCAACTTATTCAACAAACTTATAAAGCACAATACTTGTTTGCAGTTATTTTCTGGAAGGTCATAGATGCATTGTGTTGGGTTGCATGAGTTGTAACAACAGAACTAAAGAGTCATAGAACGGCAGCACAGTCTTGACTCTGGCAGATGTCTGCCTGCCCTGTGCTGCGTGTGTCCAAGTGCTTGTCCAGCCATGAAGAAGAGTCGTCCTTTTAGCATCCAGCACAGGAAATAGTGCTCTCTAGAGTGGGTGAAGGGTCAGTGCAGTGCATGATTGCTTCACAGTTGCATTTTGGAGCCCAAGCTCTTGTTGCATTGAGAAGCAGGGTTCCCCTGCCCCGGATTTACCTAAGGACAGGAGGGTGAGCAAGGAAGGTGCAAGCACTCCTTTTTGTTTCTTCTTCTCCTGTCTTCATCTTTGCTTGCACACAATCACATTAATATTCCTTTGATGCCTCTTTCAACTGGAGCCACTCCCTCCTCTCCTCTCTCTTCCATGCTTACTCTTCCTCTCCCTTGTCTTCTTCCGTTTTTCTTCCTTTGCCATCGTTTAGAAAGAAGGGATCGCTTTTACTCAATTTCTACAAATTGTTGGCAGCGTGCAGAAGGACGGGATGGATGCAGTGGAGGCTGTTTCATACCTTCAGCCGGGGGTTTCCCTTGTTGCGCGCACACGTGGATAGGTGGCGGGCACACATGCCTTTGACAGAGCACGTTGATTGGTTCAAAATGGTTGCTGCCTCTTGTAGGAAAAAGGAATGGCTATTTTTAGATCAAGGGGTAGCTGGGAGAGAAAGACTGAGGAGGGCTATGTGTGTGTTATCTATGTGTGTGTGAGGAGCACTGCAGTCATGAAGGAGGTCCCCCCCCATTACACACGTTTACAGCATACGATGCTCCCCTTTTTCATCCCTCCACTTCCTTTGTCTTCCTCTATCTCTCCCTCTACCCTCTCTCGTTCCTTCTTTCCGAGCTGGCCTGGGTGTGCAAATGTCAGCACTCTCACATTTATTTGCCCACAGCAACGTCCTGCACATTCCTGTTTACCTCCACATCGCTGAGCCGCCCCCTCCACCTAAAAACGTCACCCTTCATTTTATTTTTCATAACTTTTCACCCCCCCCCACACACACACACCTTTTATCGCTTCTTGCCCACCCCTTTTCACACTGATTTAGCTTACCGCCACCCCTGCCTCTCATCTCTCTGTATAGTTTCCATCTTTTACACCATTCTTGCTTCACCTACCAGCTAAAAACACCCAACCCCCCCACCCCGTTCATGGATCATGGCACTTCACTGGAGCACCATCATGACATTTGCAGCCTCGTCTACAACTTGTTTTTCGCATCAGGTCCACTCCAGCATCATCATCATCATCATCAACCCCTCCCCCCGTCCCCAATGTGCTTGATTTTCATCTAATTTTAGGATATGTGCACGTCATGTCTGTTCATGTTTGGCACCCCACCTGCATCGTCCATCTCTTTCTGATTCTTCTCATCATATTTGTCTCCCGCCCTGTCGCACTTGATACGTTTGTGACCGTGTGATGACTCATGTGGCTCACACCTGCTCTGCAGTCAAGGGACCACTCTTTTGTTTTTTTAATGGAAGGTAGTGTGGGTTCACACCATCTTAGGCTGTACGGATCTTTTTAAAATCGCACATTTCCCCCAAAAAATGTCCATCCACACGAGTGGAGTTTAAAAAAAAATGTCTGTCCACATTAAAACACATTCAAAATAAAAAAGACACACACACACTTTAAAATCTCCACTTTGGCCGGAGTTTTCCAAAAGCATTGTTTTCAGAAAAATATGCCTCCTTAAAATATCCGTACGTGTGTGGACATGGCCTTAGTTTATTTTTAAATTTTCACATCCGATATGATACCAGCCTTGAGTATCAGCCCATACCAATATCAGTGTTGGTGTTCTTATATTCCATCCATCTATTTTCTATGCCGCTTATCCTCATTAGCGTTGCGGGGGTGTGCTGGAGCCTATCCCAAGCGAGAGGTGGGGTACACCCTGGACTGGTCGCCAGCCAATCGCAGGGCACATATAGACAAACAACCATTCACACTCACATCCACACTTATGGACAATTTAGAGTCGCCAATTAACTTAACATGCATGAAACTGGAGTACCCGGACAAAACCCACGTACGCACAAGGAGAACACAACTCCACACAGAGATGCCCAAGGGAGATTCAAACCCAGGTCTTCCCAACTTCCCGACTGTGTGACCAACATGCTAACCACTCGGCCACCGTGCAGCCGTGTTTTTATATTCTTAAAATTTAATTTGGAAGGAGTTGCATACGGTCCCTTTAATGCGGCCATGCAGCTTAATTTGCAGTAGGGTTGTCACAATAGCAGAATTTCAGTATCCATCCGTTTTCGATGCCGCTTATCCTCATTAGGGACGCAGGGGTATGCTGAAGCCTATCCCAGCTGACTTTGGGCGAGAGGCGGGGTACGCCCTGGACAAGCATTCACACTCACATTCATGCCTATGGACAATTTAGAGTCGGCAATTAAGTAAACATGCGTGTTTTTGGAATGTGGGAGGAAACCGGAGTACCCAGAGAAAACCGACACACGCACGGGGAGAACATGCAAGCGCCACACAGAAATGCCCAACGGAGATTTGAAGTCTTCCTGATATCCTGACTAACCACTCAGCCACCGTGCAGCCAGAATTTCAGTGGTGGATACCAATGCCTGTGAATTTCCAAGCTTCCTGATACTTTTTCGATATTGCGATAAAAATTAAAAAAAACAGAACCCATGTCTTTTTTTAATTCACAACTTCATTGAAAACTGTTTCAAACTGTGAAGTAAGCTGCAAATGGCCCACAGGCCGCGAGTTTGAAGCACCTGCTTTACAGTGTAAAGAAAAAAATCCACATTTAGTTCAAACATCAACTCAGATATTGTCAGAGATCATCTCATTATGTAACATATCATGACAGTGTCGCTACTTTATTATTTGAATATCTCCAGTATTAGAAGCATAGTACGCTGGATCTCAAGCCTGAATAACGGGCCATATCGCCAGGTCATGTATAACGTTACAAAAGCGACATTAAACTCAAACGTACTCACCTTGAATTCTTTAAACAAGTCAGGGTGTCTGTCTTTCAGGTGTTTTGCCAGGTTTGTAGTGTTTCCTTCTTAGTTTTGTAAACTTCGGACAGACTGTTTGCATGTCAGTTTTTGTGATTTCATGATTGCAGCACTTTCATCCACCTCGAATGCAAAGCGTCTCCACACGGACTCCTACTACCTGGCTAATCGATATGTGCTTGACTCGTACTAAGCCATTTTTTAAGGTCTTGCCCGCTCAGCAGTGTTGCCAGGTCTCGTGACAGAAACAAGCGACTAGCTCTCTGAAAACAAGCCCAAAACAACAGGGAACTTTGGAATTTGCAAGCGACCTTACAAAAAAAAACAAGCCCAAAGTCGCTTATGATAAACGGGCACTGCTGCTCAGTCGTCTCAGTGCTCATACACGTATGCTGGCCATGTCAGGTCCTCCAAGATCCAATACAGGTTGCCGATGGAAAACTTGTATAGTCGATACTGACGATACCTAAAAAAGCAGGCATTGATGTATTTTATATGGGTTGCTATTGACTTGGTAAGTATTGATTCTTGTGACAACCCTACTTTGCACTGAACAAGAAGTCACCGTGTGTACGTGTAAAACCGTAAAACCGTGTGTTTTAATTCTGTGTAGTAGCTATGTTCTTGTCATTGTTTCATGCTGCTTAGCAATAAGGAGGAAGTTACAATACTACAACACATAGAATCCAGGTTAACACTGCCATGCTTTTATTTTGACAATTTTTTTTTTTTGCACAGCGCAAAGTCACTGTGTGCACATTTTAATGCTGTGTAGATAGTAGAAGTTGTGGCAAACTGCTTAATGAGGAAGTAAACAATACTACAACACAAGTTGACATACACAGACCCTTTTTTTTTTTAAATAGAAATGCCTGTCTCAAATTTTATGCCGACAAAAGCGTTCGACCACGTATGTTGGCTTCCACCTAAGCGAGCACTTTTTAGATTATAGTGCACATTCAAGGTGGAAAAGGTTCTGAAATAATCATCATCTTGGTCTCATTGTTTTACATCACAGGGGTGTGTTGACCTTTTATAGCCACTGTAAATATACTTTAATTTCCCTTACGGGTTTAATAATGAAGGATAGTAATAAAACGTAATAGTGAAACTGAAAATGTTGCGTTCATGTGTACCACTTTCATGTGGTGTTGCTCGCACCAATGGAGTTGACCGTGTTTTTGTCTGGTGGAGTTACAGGTTATACAGGATCTTAATTGGTCTTTAACATGTTGTGTGGTGATTAAATGTTCTTCTTCTCTGTCTTTGTAGTGAGTGACAGCTGTTTTCGAAACCTCGCAGAGGACCGCAGTGGCGTAAACCTCAAAGATCTCGTCCACGATCCATCACTGTGAGTATGAGCCTGATTGACGATAATGACTCAGACGGCAAAGAAGGATAACTCATTCACGCGTCATTTTTTAAAGTTATTTCTTAAATGAAAATGACTTTGTGTGTGTGTGAGTGTGTGTGTGTGTGTGTGTGCACATTTGAGGGAGGAAGGTTTTTTTATGCAGGAATGTAACAAAGACACTAAAAATATCTCTTTAACACAACATGTCGGGGCTCAGTGTCGCCCTGTGGAGGGAAATTCCCAGCATGCTTGGCAACAACAAAAGAGCTGCAGAGCTCCTCTCTTTCAGGATGGCTCTGTGTGGCTGCAGGAGTCGTTAATTTCACAAAGAGGAGGTGAAATGTGCAATTGTTTTTATGAACAAGGATGTGGAGCGTGAAAAGGACCATGAATAAAAAAAACTATAATCACTATAAATGCAGCGTGTCTCAAATTAAAAAGATCCAACGCACTAAACTGCGCTTTCATGGCGGCGGGCATGTGCTTTAGAACACATAAAAGATCGATGGAAGAGTGACTAACACTTTTATTAATGATCTTTTTAAAATTGCATGCGCCACACATTGCCTTCTTAAATGCCACCGGTGCCAGTGACTCCAACCACCTTCTCTTGTTGCCTGGGTCATTCTCATTACATGCATTGATTTGCTGGCGCGAGGGTGTCAGCATCAGTGCAGTGTCTGTGTCTCCTGCTTGAGGGACCCTGAAGTGGTTCCTGCTTGTCACATCTTTGGCAGCAGGTCCACTTCAAGGCTCATGTACTTGTGTGTGACAGGGGAGTTGTGCCATGTTGTGTTTGTCATGCAAGACCGAGCGACAGATTGTGATCAGGAACTCATTATAGCCTCTTACACGGTTGTTATTATTATATCATAGGGCACAATACAAGGTTACAAAAAACACCAGAGAAGATTACATTTTAAATCTAGACATGCATTGGTAGTAGGGCTGCACGATCCTGCAAAAAAAATTACAGTTTTCTTACTTAGAATTGAGATTCTGTGGAATGGTTTTCACTCACACACAACACACACACACACACACACATCATGGTCAGAGCCATGTGTTTTCATTTTAAATAAATCACCCTGTCTTTTTTTTTTTTTACATAGTTCTCTTTTAAAGAAACTTGCAATGGTCAATCTGCCGGGAGGTCACAGAAGGACTTTTTTTTTTAAATAGAAATGAACAGAAAGGTACATTCAGTACATTCATGCATGTAATAATGCGATTGGTCCTCCCACAAACTGATGAATTATGTCCAGCGAACCCAAACGTGTAAGGAGGAAGTGTAGGTCGTCATGTCTGTCGGTGGTAGCAAGAGTGGAGTAGACATTCTTGAGAACAATCGTGATGCGCCCAGATGCTCTCCCTTCACGAGGAGGCCGCTCGAGATTGTACATTTTTGCTTCAATCGGTCACACTGTTAAATGAATCTAAGACCGTGAATTGACAGCCACTTCGGTGAGTCTTTATTTGACAACACGCTCAGACGTTGATTCCAGGACCACCCTCATGTTTCTCCTTTCACGGTTCTGTGGTTTTGTCTTTCACATTTTTCCTCATTGGAAGAAGGATCGCCATTTTGTCCAGCTCCTCCTCACGGATCCTGAGGCGTTCCCGGGCCAGTTGAGAGAGAGTCTCTCCAACGTGTCCTGGGTCTTCCCCGAGGCCTCCTACCTCCCCTGGGAGGCGTCCGGGAGGCATCCTGACCAGATGGCCGAGCCATGTCATCTGGCTCCTCTCAGTGCTCTACTCCAAGTCTCTCCCAGATGACAGTGCTTCTCACCTTATCTCTAAGAGAGAGCCCAGCCACACTGCATTTCCCGCTTGTACCCGCGACCTTGTCCTTTTGGTCACTACCCAAAGCTCACGACCATAGGTGAGGGTAGGAATGTAGATCGGTAAGTTGAGAGCTTTTCCTTTCGGCTCAGCTCCCTGTTCACCAGGCCGATGCAGAGTCCGCATCAATGATCAATGAGTGCTCATGAATAAATAATTATACATTTAAGAAAATGCAAAACACGGCAAATTTACTCAAAAAACTATGGCTTAAAAAGCCCTTTGCCAAGAAATTGGGCGCTTGGCCTGCTTGACGATCAGTAAAATAGCTGAAAGTCGGTGTTCTCAAAGGAGGAGCAACTAAATAAAAATAAAAAACAAAAACAAACTTTAACTAACTTCATTTACGTCAAAGGCAAAATGAATTGATGTTAAGTTCATGAGTATGCAGAGTTAGGAGTGAGCCGAAAACACCAGAAAGTTGGGTTTTTGCGGTTGGGCGGGGGCCCCAATTTTATTATATTATCTGAGGTGGGCTGACTGTGCCACACTTTCAAAACCACCGGATTAAAGCATTTTGTTTTTGCATCAATAAAAAAAATAATAAATTGGACTCTTAAATCTAAGTGTAGGAAAACCTACTTTAGATGCTCGCTGAAATGAAATCTTGTGGGAAATCCTCAAATCGTGCATGATGAGATTTCCAAATTTGTTTGATGTGTTTGATTTCCAAATTGTCCATCCGGTAACCCATTACATTTGAGATATTTTGCTGGACAGTGAAAAGTTACAATGTGCTACATTTTTGGCATATATGTGATGCAGCGTAAGGCTGGATTACAGATTGGAGACAAAAACCGAAGGGTTGAGCCGAGAGTTAAGTTGCACCCATCTGTTACCTTAGTGTGTGGATTTCATCACCGCACACACACAATCTTGGGCTTGATATGACATTTCAGGTGATGGGTTCTAAAGTCTGATTAAGATCAGCGATCAGTGAGTCATTATTTCTACTGATAGTGAGGGATCGTGGGGAGCACTGCAGAACTGGCCGGGTGCTTTTTGCTTTGTGGTACATCTGCTCTTCCCAATATAAAGCTAGCACACAAAATAAGCCCTAACATGGCATCTATTATAAACTATGACTACACTATCTTGTAGGATCACACACACACACACACACACACAATCAGATCGGCCAGTTTAGCATTCAAGGGCATCCAGAGGTTGTCATGACAAATGAAACCCAAAAGACACACACATGAGAGGATGTGCGTATGTCCTACTTTTTTGCATTCATTTTTATGTTTTGTCCTTTTTGGACAGATTGATGTTTTGCACATTTGTTTTCATGGAAACTCCTTCTTGTCAGGAGTGTTGATCTTGGCAGTTAAAGGCAATAATTTCAAATTTCAAGATATCGCGTGCTTTCTTGGTATGCAGTAAATATTATGTTATACATGCATGATACAATATTCAGTGATGATGTCATTGTCTAGTTGGCAGAGTTGGCCATGACGCAAAACTCAGTGACAGATAAAAGGACAGGTAATGTGTGACTTTATGTCATGTTTTTGAAGCTTATTTAACAACAGGAAATGAAGTTCTTGACTGTGCAGTAGTAGACACGTATGCGCACGCCTTTTAACACGCATGGACAGTAAAAAAAAAACATTAATAATGTGTCCTGGGTTCCTTGTGAGTGTACATGTTATTTTAGATCCAATATCTCACTGGAATACCCAGCATGCCTTGCAGGCACTTTGTAACTAACGCTTAAAGTTACATGTTGGTTGTTAGCG
This sequence comes from Dunckerocampus dactyliophorus, assembly GCF_027744805.1. Lineage (NCBI taxonomy): Eukaryota > Metazoa > Chordata > Actinopteri > Syngnathiformes > Syngnathidae > Dunckerocampus > Dunckerocampus dactyliophorus. Next base: position 7,506,366 of record NC_072837.1, on the reverse strand, counting down.
CTTAGTTGTTGCCCACATAGGATTGTCGTTCATTGTAGGTGTGTGTTGTGCTGTTTATTTTTTGGTCTTCACAGTGAGTACGACTGTTGTTCTGTTTGATGATGATGAGCTAGTTGTTTGCTATCACTTGTAAATTGAAGAGCACCTTCCTTTAGCAAGCTGAAGTGCCTCTGACTATGCAGTGACGATGCCATCTACTGGACAGAGTTGTAATGACAAGCCATTCAGTCAGTCTTATTATAATACAAGTATGATTGTGAGCGAGGGTGACCAGATAGCAACAAATCTAAAAAGAAATAAAGAAAATATAGTGACATATCTTTCTGTGATGGTCTGAATTTAATTGTGGTGGGCCGCCACAAGTAAATGGATGTATGGGAAACCCAATTGGAGGATGGCCAGTGGGATACATTGTAATTGTTTGCAGCCTTAAGGTAGAAATTGTAATACAGGTTCAAAAATATGACTTAACAGATACACAAGCATGGCTCAGCCCAAGTGTCCTTGGGAAAGATACTGAACCCCCAGTTGCTCCTGATGCTGCATCATCAGTAGGTAAATGTGCTAGCAGTGTAGCAGTGTAGCCTTGGAGGTGGAAAAGTGCTATACAAGTGAAAGACCATTTACCAAAGATATGTAAAAAAAAAAAGATGATTGAAATGGAATTCCTGTGTTTGGTGGACTATTTTAAAGCATGTGTTGAGTGGAAAAATGGGAATGGAACCCTTTGCTAAGCACTCAGAGCTCCCCCTCAAGTCGGGGGAAGATGTGGGTTTGTGCCCCTCCCCCATTCCTCCATCAGTTGAGAGGTGACCCCTTGAGAGCTCCCCTACATATGGATGGGCTGTAATGGGCTCGATGCCACTACGAGGATTGTGTGTGCGTGTGTGTGTATGTGTGTGTGCGTGCATGCATGTATGTGCCCTCACAGTGCACTGTGTGTGAAAAAGAAAGGGAACGTGAGACTGAGTGCCCTGTGCAGAGAGCTTGTTTATTATTAATAAAATCACCCTGGCAGATGGGTTTCATCTTAAAAGTGTCCCACAACCACTGAGATTTGCTGCGCACACACATGCACACTTGTCTCTCAGTAAGTGTACCCATAACGGTGTATCTCATGGCGCTCTCACTCTTTTCACTCTGTGTCTCATTCTGCCTTTATCCTCTCACACTGCTCGTCTTTTATTCATAGAAAGATTTGGACGTCCAGGCTTTCAGGCCGAGACTACTACCGTACAGACGACTTGACTGACTCTTTCTCCTTTTTCCCACATCAGGTTTTTTCCACACCTCTGGCGAAAAGACTGCAAATTGAGCGTGAACTTTGGTTGGTTTCTGATGCTTATAGTCTAGATGAATTTCATTGGTGGCAGATTACAAAGTCTACTGTTTCTTACACTTACACTACACATATATTCATGTCTTGTCATGGCGACCATGTTCTCACAAGCAGTTAGCAGGATACCCCATGAAAACGAAGCACTGTCATTCGTACAAGTGCTGCCAAAATATAGAGTGAAATCGCCGAGGTCGACAGTCATCATCACTAAAATAATCTTTCAGTGTTTCCCTTGCATTCATTTATTGGTGGTTGTCTGCCACAAATAGATTTGGGCAACGACAAATAGATTTGGCGTTACTAGTTCACCTTCGTTCATAAACACATTATAATGTAAATGTAGGGTGTTGTTACAACTCTGTACAATAGATGGCAGTGCAATTTTAGAACTATGTGTCATGGGTAAGCAAATGTACTGCAATGAGTGGAACACTGACATCTTAATGTCTAAATTATGGCAACGTGTACTGTAGCTTTTTCTTGAGCAGCGCTTTAATGCATGTCTGTGGAAAGTCGGCCATCTTTGTGGAATTGCCTACTTGCAGAATTCTACTTCTCTAGAGTCTGTTGCTAAGCAGAGCTTGTACAAATGCATTGTCCGTTACGTTGTTGGAAAATATCCAGTTTGTACCTCAATAAAGTGCTTAACTTTAGTCATTTCCTACCAAATACTTAAACATCCTCCATATGGCGTCATTTTGGTGATAGATATCCATGCATTTAGGTCACAGTTAACGTGTATGCTTGCCATGTAGTTAACTGCTACTTTATTTCATTCAAGTGCATAATGTAAAGTCGTGTTGCCCATAGGACTGCAATCTATTTGTGGTGTAATGTTTTGCGGGTGGATGATGTAATGGTCAAATTTGCCGAATTGGGCAGCAGTGGCTCAGAAGGCTTCGGAGGTAGAGCAGGTTGTCCTGAAACCGGAAGTTTGGCGGTTTCGCTCGAGTCACTGTTGTTGTGTCCCTGGGCAAGACACTTCACCCACCTTGCCTCCAGTGCTGCCCACACTGGTGTATGAATGTGAAGGAATGTTTGATGGTGGTCAGAGAGGCCGTAGGCGTGAAGTGGCAGCCACGTTCCTGTCAGTCTACCCCAGGGCAGCTGTGGATACAGATGTAGTATACCATCAGTGTGTCTTTGGGTGCCTTGAAAAGCGCTATTTGAAATCAAATCCATTATTATTATTAATTGGCCATGATGTTTTTGCAAAAAGTGAAAAAAACACATGAAAAGCAAAACAAATATGTTTAGAGCTACAGATGATATTCCTTGTGTCACGTCTTTTTTTTTTTTTAATGTTACAAACTTTGAGTGCTTTCATGTCAGAGTTCCAAAAATCTCTTCACTAGAACACCGATCCCTCCTGCTACGTCTTCTTATTCTCTGGAAGTGTTTAGTGTGTTGGGAAAACAGAATTCCAAACAGGTAGCACCAACTCTAAGTGTGACAGTGCAAATGTATCTGTGGCGGGCCGCCAGAAATAAATGAATGGATATGGGAAGCACTGTGAAGTGGTCCAATGCAATTACATTTCATCACTGTTGATCGATGTGAATGCGCACAGACACGTATTGACAGCTGAGCTAAATGTCGCAGGTCCAGTCAGCAACCTCCTCACCCAAAAATACCGTCCGTGATCGCAACAACAACATTCGCAAACATTCACTGGTGCACACAAACTCCCTCACACACACACACTCATGATGAACACCACAGCGACTAGAAGCTTCAGACAGGAGGGGTTGCCTAGGAAACAGTGGGAAGGAACCCTCGTTATTTGTGTTGAGCATATTTTCATTTGGGCTGAAACAGAGCGCCATAAAAACCCCAGGAGAGGGAGAGAGGTGATTTGTCTTGACAGCTCCTTTACTCTCCGAGGTGTAACACACATACACACACACACACACACACACACACACACAATATAGAGCGAGTGCTTGAGCACGCTCAGATCCACATAAACTTGCATACGTACAAAGATGGCCATCCTCCCTCCATAGCACATCAGTGGAAGTAAATCACTTGTGCCATCACTGAAATGTCTTGTCAGCAAAGGAGTGTGTGTGTGTGTGTGTGTGTGTGTGTCAATGTGTGTTTTGGGGGTGGGTTGCTCTTGGTTGTACCATGTAATGCTTTTGGGGGAAAAAAATGGACCTTTAAAGAGTCTCTTTTAGCAGCTGTAAGCTTATGTGTGGGTAAAAGCGTCTGAAAGGCTTAAAAATGAATGTTCCCAGAGTTGGGGGTATCATGGTGTTTAAGTGGCTGTCACAGAGGGGAAACATGATGCACTTCTCTTCCAAAAATAGCACACACTAAAAAAGGAGGGGTGGTGGTGGTTACATAAGAGGTGTCTGTGCAGAGCCTTCACCTTGAGCCTAGGGTTGTTTTGGGGGGAGGTGTCATTCTCAATGTGACCACAAGAGGTCGCAAGGGTTCGACAGCATCAGGATAAGCAGTTTCCTCTTCAGTGTCCTCTTCTGTCCTTTGGAAAATCCTTCTATGAGGAGATGTTCAAGGGCATCCTTTCTGGCCTGTCCTCTATTTTCTTTTTTCTTTTCAACACACTTTTGTGTTGCATCTAGGTTAATGCTTCCCCCATTGGTTCTCCACCTTGTACACATAAAGGTTCCTTTAGGGGGGCATTTTACTGTAACTCATTCAATCCCAGCCATTCACCGTAAGCGACATCATGGTGCACTTGTCTATTACTGTACTGTACTTGCTATATTTTCCATGTAATAATTTTAGGTTACCAACTAAAGGCCAATTTTGCTCCATGTTGGGTTTATTAGCGTCACTTCACTCACTACTCGGCCCTTCTTCCTGTTTATACTGTATTATTATGACCAATCAGAGAAGTTATACTTATTGTATGGTTTTGTTCTTTTTTCAGGTTGGGTGGTATGATTGTGGCCTACAAGATAGTACCAGATGAAATAGATGAAATCAAGGTACACCACCATTTTCACAGCTACAATTTTACACACGCGTGTCTAATGAGTGTACCTTGATGTACCAACAGGAAACTCTAGTGGACTGGTGCGATGAAAAGGAACTTAACCTCATTTTAACCACAGGGGGTACCGGCTTTGCTCCAAGAGACGTCACACCAGAGGTGAGTTCACTTGTTTTTTCATTGCAACGTTGACCATGTCTTTTTATTGCCGGGTTTATTCCGTTATTGAAACTACAAAAACAACATACAGTGGAGCCTATAAGGCCCAACACAATCAAATTGAATTTGAATTGTTTGGATTAAGAATCAGGATGGTAAAAAGTGGAAATACAAATTATGATATATAATATAATAATAGTATAATTGTATTACCTGTATGTGCATTTTTAGGTAGACATCTTGACATTCCAACAACTGCCGTACAAGTGTAAAAAGAAGCTCATTCATTCAGTCGTTCGTTTTATGTGCCGCTTAGTCCTTATTAGGGTCATCAGTTAACTGCTGTTAATATCGAAACATCAACACAGTTTTAAAAGTTAAGTCTTCACTTGGCAAATGTGGTTTGTGTTGCAGAGGCGCCTCATGCATTGCACACAATTCTCACAATAATGGAAAATATAAGTTAACCACAATTATGGTAATAGGCCCTTGGGTCCATTGCTATATAAATCTAAGTATTTTTATTTGCATTTTTCCATTATTTGGCATTTTATTACTAGTGAATGTTAAAAGAAACAGCACCCCCCCCCCCCCCCCCAAAAAAAAAAAAAACACACACACACACACACAAAAACTACAAAAAACAAAAACATATGGAGTGAAACCTTTGACGCCTACTCTCAGTTAGTGTCAGACATCATGACTGTTCAAAGTGTGCAACTTTGGAGGTCGATTTTACCTTGTCTGTCTTTAGAGGTTTCAGAAACGAAAAGACAGACAAATCTCTCCTGTTGTGTTTGTGTTCTGAATGCAAGCCATTTTTGCTGACACACACTTGCTTACATATTTGCGTGTGTGTGCATGCGTGCGTGCGTGTGTGTGGTGGCGATGATTAACATATAATTAGCCCCACAGTCCCTTGGGAAATAAAGAGGCTGAAGTCAAATCCTTACTGATTCTCTTTTTTTGCCGTAATGTGTCATCTTGTAAGCAATTAAGCCGCAATGGGTGGCAGGTGGCAGTACATTTGTGTCGTGTGTGTCGAGCACTTCTGGTATTACTCTTTTATGTTTTTTACTCGCTCTCTTCAGAGGTTATGTTTGATATTTGTTTTAGTTATCACAATACCATTTGCCGTGCATCCAGGATATAGGTTCACGGCCGAGACCAGGGATCTTGGCCTCAAAAAGGTGACCACTGGTGTAGAGTATCAAAAATAGGCATTTTAGGACTTTTTATGGATGCATCCATTATTTGCCATTTTTCACCATTTGCAGGGGATCTACTACTTGTACATTTTAAAAAACACAATTATAAATGTTATATATAATGGTATATCACCCTGACTGTATGCTTATTTGCTGTGCTTTAATATAGAGTATATACAGCCAGCTATGGCTACAGTAAGTGTTAATCATTAAAAAACATGTAATTATAGATTCTTTATTGTGTCTTACTTTTTCCGGAAGAACAAACTGGACTTATACTGCATGATTATCCTCCGTCTCGCACACACACATACACACACACTCAACTTGGCAGGAGCTGAGCTTCAGCAGTATCGCTGGCCATCATCAATCATGTCAGACAGCAGCAATCTTCCTGGAAGGAAAGAAAGAAGGGAAAAAAGAGGAGATGTGTACACACTGTCTGATAATAGCAGCTATCTGGTTTCACCCTGTACGCTGTAGTGGACCAACACATCTCTGTTTTACTATGCACATGACAATAAAACTCTTGAATCTTGAATCTTCATCTCCATGTGTGCTCACGGGGTTTAAGATACACCTTGTGACTGTATTTGGTCTTAATCGATAACAAGAACCTTATAAGACTATAAGACTGGTTTCCTCTGTGTTTATCTCACAGGAATTGGAAATGTGTAAACTGAGAAGTTACTTTTACAGTTATATTTTGAAATACTTGTATATGTCCAATGAGTTGTACTGTACTTATATCTAATGCATATCCTTCGAAACATCTCAAGGTCAACATAACTAAACCAGAGGTCCAATGCTTCTAAATGCTAAATTATCCATCCATTTTGTATACCGCTTGTCCTTACTAGGGTTGCGAGTATGCGTCAGCCTATCCCAGCTGCCTTCTGGTGAGAATTTGACAGAACATACAGTACAGGCCAAAAGTTTGGACACACACAACACAACTGATGGTCCCAACCCCATTAATAAGGCAAGAAATTCCACTAAGTAACCCTGACAAGGCACACCTGTGAAGTGAAAACCATTTCAGGTGACTGCCTCATGAAGCCCATTTAGAGAACACCAAGGGTTTGCAGCGCTTAAAAAAAAAAAAAAAAAAATAGACATAAAATATATCTATAAAATTTAAGACATATTTATAATTCTTTCACGCTTTTTCTAGTACATAATTCCACATGTGTTCATTCATACTTTTAAGAATCTACAATGTACTGTATATACCCTAGTAAGGACAAGTATAAACAATGGATGGATGGATAATTTAGCATGTTTTTAAATGATTAAAATTAATTTAAACTGACTGACATGAACCAAGGATTGCATTGCCGTAGAAAGCCGCAAGAGAGCGTTCTAGGCTTGTGACAACTATGTGCTGCTCCTGCCATTCTGTAATGTGGGATGAGATAGGGAGCTCGGTGAACTTGGTGAACTTGCTTACCGGTAACTTGTTTGTTGGACTTGCTGGCTTGTTATGTTAAGTAGCCTATTCAGCCTCCCAGGTATTGTCTTTATGCTATTGTACATTTGAATGTCATGTGTTACTGCACACCTATTCAGCCTGTTTTTTCGTGTGACTTGTAGTCCGGAAAATACGTTAATATCTCCTTTGCAGTATTAATTAAAACTAAGCATTATAAGCTTTATTAGCCTATGTTGGTGTGCCTAATATTGTGATTAGTAAGTGTGTTTTGCATAATTTTGTATTGCTGTAGTATATTAATGTTTTATACATTCAAAAGGAAAGTCACGCAGAAATGTAGAGCTAATCATTTTGTACTCAGTTCTCCTGAGAACAGGCTGTCCAATCGGTCAATCTTCCTGTCATCCAATCAGTGTCTTTACATGACAAATGATATGGACCATACATCTATCACCAAGCCCCTCCTTCAGTCCTTCCCCCTTCCCCCTTTGGTCCATCACACCCCTTCACTCAGTCCCTCCTACACTCCTTCCCTTCTCTCTCTTGAGTCAAGGCCCACAATACCCATCGGTGACTTGTCTTCTTTGAAGTCTTTTTTTTTTTCCTTCCCGCCCTCCCCCATGCTAATGGTGCATTTGAAGTGTCACTCAAGTCAAGGGCAACGTAGCGCACACACACAGCTGGAGGAGAAGACCATATTTCCTCCATCTATCTGGAAGCAATCCAGCGCCTCAAGTAATATAACATAAATGTATGCAGAAGGCCCTGCAAACTTCTGTTAAAGGATTAAAAAGAAATGAAGCAGTGACAGGGTAGTGCAGTAACCACCTCGTGTCTCATAAGGATGTTTAATTACTAGCTGGTAGAGGAATATGCACGGTTCCTCATTGATTTTTAAGATGGAATCAATCTTGGTAGTCAATGAACCTTGTAGATTGGGAGGTCATGTAAGGATTTTACGTCCTTGAGACAGCTGATAAAAGATTGTGTGGGATTGTAAATCAATATCTGAAGGTCAGATCGCCATAACTTCTTCATTTTTCTGAATTGTTGTTTCATTCTCTGTGTGTAAAATCTTCACTGTCTATGCTGGTAAAATGGTCATTTCTGATGTTGCATTTGGTGTTCTTTGGTGAACTGGATGACTGAAGTGTTCAGAAACAAGGAGAAACAAGACATATTGGTCATTTGCTGGTCAGCCTGGTCACACACTGCTGTGGGATGGCATTCCACTCCTCAACCAGGAGTCTTCCCACGTTAGGTTGTGTTGGAACAAAACTTCCAACTGTTAAGTTGCTTTGAGGTCAGAAATGTTTCTACTCCCAAATTCTGGAGCTGTAGTCTCTGTCATCTTGTAGGGTGGAGTTCAGTTCCAGACTGTGACAGTGGATTTTCACTGGTTGCAGAATCTCCTCTCACTATTTCTCTGCATTGAGCTTACATTCAGTGGTTGGTTCTTTCACGTGTCATTGAGCCTGACATTGTAACATTGCCAATATGTCTTGTTTTGTCCTGACTCCAATAAGCCTTCAATCAGCCAAACAAACACCAAACAGTAGTCCATAGAATCAGCGGAACACCTGTTTGTCACAAACACAGAAGATGTGACGCATTTTACACAGACATAACACACGTTTATACAAATGGTAATCATTTAAGGGGAATAAACATGCTTTCCAATGGCATGAAATGTATTGGCATACAACAGATGAATAATCCAATACAACCACACAAATGTACAGTTGTATTGCATCTATTTGTAAAGGTGAATCCACAGCAAAGGGAAACCTAAGATGCAGGCAGTTTGTTCAGCTATGATCCCACTAATGCATCGCTCCCTCTGTTCTGTCATTTCTCCAGGCCACTAAGGAGGTGATAGAGCGTGAGGCTCCGGGGATGTCGCTGGCAATGTTGATGGGATCCCTCAACGTCACACCGCTAGGCATGCTTTCCAGGTCAGAAACTCCCTCTCTTTTATTATTTCCTCCACAAAAGAAGTTATGTTTATTCCACACTCTGGATTTTAGGTGCCTTACCAAAGATTACATTTGATGAGAATGTAATTACAGTTCTCTGTCTCTGAAACTTGCTTTCACTGACTTGAGTTCGTTTGAGTCACTCACTGAAGTGAACTGGGTACTCGATTCACTTGAGTCAGTCATCACAAAGCGCATGTGCAGAAACTCGCACATGCACGTGAGTCAGTGAATTTCGACGCTTCGTCACGCACCTTGGTCGGGGCTCGTTTAAGCTTTTCAACCCGACTTTATTCACCACCGACATGATGTCATCTTAATACACACGCTGACATCACTCCTACTCCATGCTTAACACGTTAGCACACGCTGTTGTTGTGATCACATGGCCTCTATCCGGCTGTTGATGAATAGACGTGCTGGGGCGGAGTCTGTTCGTATCGGTGTGCCAATATTGGAGATTTTAGTTGTAGACCGACGTATTTGATACTTGTTTTTTTGCTGATATCGGCCCGATATCCGATATCAATATTGAAGTGGGACACCCCTATCTGTGAGTGAGTGAAACCCGGGTCTTCGTCAACCCATGAGTCAGTGAAACTTGAGTTTCCATCAAGCAAGTCAGTGAAACTCAAGTCTTCATCAACCCATGAGGCAATAAAACTTGAGTCCTTCTTGAGCACCCATGAGTCAGTGAAACCCACGGGCTGAGCGAGTGAATTGTAAATTTTGTCGAGTCTGTGATGCAGCTCGGCCAGGAAGGAATCTGTTTCTTTTTCCACGTGGTGAATACATGTATACAAATGCAGTAAGAGTAACAATTCCACAATTAATAATGGTTTTTGTTTTTAATGACTGATGTGAGTACATTAAGGAGTTAACGGCGACAAGCACCCGTGAGTCCCAATTCAGTAAAGACATTTGTGTGTTTTGAACGACTTGTTCAGGACTCGCACATCTCTATCTTCTCACATTTCACCAGAGCGAGCGAGTGGTTCATGCATGGTAGATATGAAAAAGTTAAAATTGTGGAATGGGTTAAATAAAGTTGCAAACCGCATTACTGCAATATTTTGTAATTAGAAAGGAAAATGATCTATTTACCAAAACATTGAACGTCAAATTTCGTGTTTGATACTGGCAAACATGATTTTCACAGAGTATCATTGCAGTCACACATGTAATTGTCCACGTCTGTGTGTAAACGCCATGAGTACAATATTTTGATTGTGTGTAAATGTAATATAACAATCTAATATATGTCAATACAAAACTTGACCAAAAATGTTTAGAAAGGCAATAACACTAACTCATTCAATACCAAAGACGTATTTATATGTTTTATAAAAAACAGACGCCCGATCCCAAAGACGTAGTTGCACGTCTTTTACGTTTCTTTTACGCGAGAGGCAAAAAGAGGTGATGACGCAACTGCACACTAATAGTTGTCACTGTTGGAGCAGTTTTAAGCCATAGAAATGGCCACAAGGGGGCAGAAGTGCATTTGATAAGAGCTAGGCATGGATCATTTGCATGTATTAACACACTCGACAGCAAGGAGGAAGTGGAAGAGCGTGGAGGAGCGTAGTGTGCAGAAGGGATGAATGTGGGATTGAATGAGTTCACTTACACTGGTCATTACCCCACTGGTCATTGATATGTATAAGCAAGCACACAATTATGCATCTTACATCAGTAATACTCAAAATTTGTCATATCTAGAATATGTTATGCAATAACCCAGTCCGATTTGAGTCAAACTATACATTTATGCTGACATAAAAGTGAAAATTGGATATGAAGAAAGGTGTGTGTATAAAACATAACATTATAATACATAAAAGGTGATTAGCATTACGTTCGTGTTGACTAGTTGTGTTGTCTTGGTACTGTATGTACACGGGAATATTGCTTGGTATTTGTGAGTCAGGGAGCATGTCTTTTTCTAACGTGTTTATCTCACTGCAAAGTTTAAATAGGGTGTTTTATTTGGCCGTGAGGACTGCTGTCTTCTTTTCAGCATATAAAACAGCATCTAATCTTCTTTTTCAAAGCATTTTCACTATAGTCACAGCTTGTTAATGTTTTTCAGTTTTCCCCATTTTCACAAACTTCCCACACTCAACATACAAGTCGGCATGGCAAATCTTGAAAGAGGCATGTGAGCTTGCCTTTAAAGCTTTCCGTTCCCACGCGCTGAAATTTGCTTGATGATATTTACTTTTTGACTGATTTCAGTTCGCTGCTTCTTCGACTTCCTCCTCTTCTCATAGGCTAAACCAGAGCGATGTGCTCTTTCAGGATTACCGCTTGTTGTCTGGGTGGAAAATGCAGACGTACTAATACATTTTATCAGGTGTAAATTCAGAAAATTGCAAAGATGTGACACTGAGAGAGAGACCAGTGAGACATTGGAGTCTCCCGAGACAATTGGGAGGGTTGGCAACTGCACAATGTGGTGCTCAAAATATTTCTTCCAAGATAGTTTTGTGCAGATATAATTAGAAGCACTGTACCATTTTTAGATTTAGCTACGAATAATTATTTTAGATTAGCTGTGAGGATCCGAGATGTATTCTTTATTTTGCTGGGGATCTATGTTTTGCTTTTGCTTGGAGTGCTCTTGTTCACTTCCTGCTTCCATGTTTCCTTTGTGTTTGCGTATTTCAGACCTGTGTGCGGTATCCGAGGGAAGACGCTCATCATTAACTTACCAGGAAGTAAGAAAGGCTCCCAGGTAGGTTGATGACATTTTACTGCATTGAAATGAAGTTAGAAATTGGAGATAAAGCATTTGGGGGTTATTTAAGATTCCAGTATATTTGTTTATTGATACTTTTCGGACTGCTTGACTATTGTAACCTTCTACTCATCATTCCTACCATGCTGACCTGTATACAGTAGATCCCCGCATATTAGTGGATTTATTTCCTCTGCTTTAAATTGTAATTTTTACAATAACGTAACGTGCTATCTGCCGGCGAAAAAAGAAAAGCGCTACAGCTTTGAGTCTAGCAGATGCCGCTGTCTCACCAGTCATTTCACCCAACATTTTCCAGCAGGAAGATGCTAAGACGTGACGTTTTGTAACATGCACGTTTTGTTAGTATACTGTACTGCTATATACTGTAAGCCTGTTATTTCTTAATGTGTAAAACTGAATTTAACATGCTTTTAATAACTGTGAGAGGTATATTATAGGTTTTAGAGCAGGGGTGCCCATTATGTTGAACGCTGTGTAGCTATTTACAACATACTACTCAGGAAGAACTATTGACGAGTTATTGACGAGTCATATTGAATTGAATTGTGAATAATTGATAGACATGTACAGTGTACATACATTTATAAATATACTAAATACATACTGTATATTCTCCATGTTCATAGCAGGAGGTAGCTCTTTTGAGACTTGGGTCATTTTAAAAGTAGCTCACAGGCGGAAAAGTGTGAGCAACCCTGGTTTAGATTATCCCAAGTAGCTTTTGATGGGTGTGTCCATTATTTGCTGGGGGGGGGGTTGCCATTCGCAGAGGATTTATTGTATCTAAGTTCTGTTCTGAGTAGAAAATACTTCAAAAGTTGAGCGCTGTGTTACTTCAGATTGGACTATTTTTGCAGTAATTGCACAAAACATTTTTGTACTTTTGCACCGAAATGTACGAGATTCTCTGGAGAACAGGCTCATCCAAGCCTGTTACTGTGTATACGCCATACAGTATACGTATGGATTTGAAAAGCGAATGTGTGTGTCCTTGTGTACTCATTGGAGTGATTCATTGACTGTATCTAGAAAGGCATGGACCACAGTACATGTGTGGGCTTGTGTTGCGTGTTTGTTTGAATGTCTGAGTCCATCCACTTGTCTTAATTTTTTTGCTGTCTGCCGTGGTGATGACCACATCCGTCTTTGTCTCATTGCACACCCGTGTCTGCTGATCGATTTTTACTATTGCTTTTAATCAATTACCTCCCTGCCCCACCTATCTGCTGCCATGCAAGCATCTTCATAAAAGCAAGACATTATCTGTATTATAAATAATTGTATTTTTAAAATACCATGAAAGTAATTGTTACTTGTATTTCTTTCATGTTCGTAAGTATGACCGCGGGACCATGAATCCTACACTTAAAGCCTTTGAAGCGTTGAAAAGAATTGGTTATAGATTTTGTATTTACATTATTGTTGTTAAATTTTCAATATAATTCATAATTGCATTACAGTCAAAGACATATCTTATGGAATGAAGTATGCCAACCGTCATTTAACTTTTCTTGGTATGCCATCACCAGTGTCGACAAAGACACCCCCGGTTTGCAGTGTTTCTTCTTAGGAAGGTGCAACAGTAAGAGTTCGAACAGGGTTTGATGATTATTTCATTTTTAGTAAAGTTCCTTAACTGAAGTGCAGTGTTAATAGCTGTAGAATGCAGCACCGTTCTCATCTCTGCAGAACAATGGCAGCACGCTGCTTTCATCTTTGTCCGTTTAGAGAGGTGACGTGTGCAAAAACAGGTGCCCCACACCTCGACGTCGGGGCCAGGCGACGGGGCCGCCCGATGGGCAAGTAGCTGAGGAGATCATCTGGGTCCGAGTCGCCTCCGCTTATCGGCAACACAGACGGGCGGAGTCGCACTATGTTCTCCGATATAGACTCTGTCTTATACTCTGTCGCCAAATGCCTCACCTTTTCATCTGCTTTTATGCAGACTGTCCCTCACTTGAAATATGTACAGTGTGGGAAATGGGACAGGGGTTTTTGCTAGCCTGGACAGGCACACACATACACACACACAAACTGTATTGCATCCCTAATCTTCATCACGCGTGCATGAGCAAGTGTACCATGGAATTCGACTTTATGGATTATTTCAAGTTGTTTTGTTTATCTCTCTTATGCAAGGTGGTGGTTATCATTCATTATAGGCGGCAGAAGCAATTACATGATTAATAGCACACAACAGGTTGGGCACTTGTGTGTGCTCATGCATTATCAATCACAAAGTGTAGCGTACTTGAGCCCATATCGGAGAGCTCACAGTAGTCAAACTAACCAGACAGAAGGTGTCAGCGTGGGGGTTTGACCTTAACGGCACAAATTTTCTCCTCACTTTGCGTCCGTCTGTCTTTTTGGTCCTGTCTGTCATGCAGCGGTCCTCTTCATCATCACCAGCCACCCTTGTACACCCGGGCTTTTTCCTCTTTTTTGCTGTCATGCTTTGGCCCTGCATTTACTTCACTGGCAGTATATCCAGGGATTCTGCTCTTTAGTGTTTTGGACAGTTACTCCCCTCCAGGACAAAGCAGTACCCAAAGATACCCAAGCTTTCAACGCAAGCACAAAGTGTAAGAAAGTTGTAGGTAAATACTGTGGATAAAATGACAAATACTCTGACCTGCTGGGACAGAAGAGAGAGACATAAATGCAGTTAGAGTCAAGGTCATATTTTTAATCTAGACTGCTTAGAAGACAAATGGTGGTGTGTAAACCCATTTGCAAATTGTGTGGATACAGTAAAGCTTTGGCTTGATTAATAATGTATATTTTCAGTGCTTAAAATATACAGGAAGATAAATAATTTCACAGATTAGCTTTTCTCTCAGCAGAGAGGAGAATGGAGTGTTTAGCATGGCGGAGCAGCCAACGGCACACTGACACATAAACTGAGCGACCAGAAAGCAAACCACAGAGGAAACAGTATGCTCAAACATGACTAAATGAATTAATAAATAATCCCTTTTTTGTATGTTTAAACTCGAGTCACAGTAGGAAACTAACCAAGTCCTTGGTAACTCATCGTAGACATGTCAGCTCAAACGCATGATGGGAAGCCCACACGCCTAAATGACCTTTCATAAATGTACAATCCTTTTTTTCCATTTCAATATAGTTATGGTTTTAGAGGGTTAATGATGTGTTGTGGCCATGACAGGAATGCTTCCAGTTCATCCTGCCGGCGCTGCCCCACGCCATCGACCTCCTGCGTGACGCCGTGGTGAAAGTCAAGGAGGCGGCGGACGAGCTGGAGGACCTGCCGTCGCCGCCGCCGCCTCTCTCGCCGCCACCCAACAGTTCGCCACGGCGTCAGACGGAGGACAAGGGCGTGCAGTGCGAAGAGGAGGATGAGGAGAAGAAAGACAGCGGCGTGGCGTCCACAGAGGACAGCTCCTCCTCCCACATCACCGCAGCATCCATCGCCGCCAAGGTACAAATGAACTGATTGGATTCTGTGGTTTTACAGTCATGGCCAAAAATGATGGGCGTGCCAAAGATGCCAATGTTTTTGTTATGTTTGTGACGCAACACTTTTTACAGCGCAGGAACTCCAAACAACAGCGCATTGGAACAAATCCATAGGCTGTTTTAATAGAAATCATACAAAAATATAGGGATTATCACTTGAATATTAATAGATTATTTGATCTGTGAGATTCTATGTAAACATAAGTAATATTCTACATGAACACGACAAATTCCAATCTCGTTTTGTAAGACATAGCAGTTGTACAAGTCTTTAATTGAATTTCTGCAAATTTGGATCAGTGTGTGATGCGGCGCAAAAATAACGCATTTTGCTGAAACTGCAGATTGTAGATTTTGCCATTAATAAATGACATTTGCGTGATTTTTCTTTTGTAATCACATCACCAGTACAATAATCCCTCGGTTAATTGGTTCCAGACCCAACCGTGATAAGTGAATTTTTCCGCAAAGTAGGATTCTTTAATTAGAAATGGAATATGTTCATAGTTTGCTAATGAACATTGACAACTAAAGCAACATGTAAAATGGGACTGGAACTGGACCTAAATGACACTTTTATTGCGAATGTTGATCCAGAATCGGTGGAGAAGGTTTAAGAAAAAGGACTAATTACCAAGTGGCTCGTCAGGGTGTGGCTTGTCACTCCGCCAGCAAGACGGAAAAGGTCTGTCATGACACTACACTGAAGGAAACTATGTATGTAGCGTTACCTACATTTTAGTGGCCAAACAGGTTTTGTGGGTGGGTTTTAATTTGGTGGAAACGGGCCCGTATGCCTCTTTTGATGCTAAAGGTTGCTGACCCTCAGTCTAGTTCAGTTGGAAAAATTTGCAGTTGAGGCGCAAAGCAGTTGAAGAGAGAGTCTTCTCATTCTCATCAACCGTCAGTGATTTGAAGTTATGTTAAGGACAACATGGTACACGTGTTGTTACAAAATGCTACAAATAGCACTTTTAAATGACGTATTTGCTCTTTTTCATCTCTCGCTTGCATCAAATGTATTTGTATCTGTAAATGTTAGTGGCACAGTTTCAATCACTTGAAGTTAAGCTATAAATATTCCATGGCCATTGATATACAGTATGCAGCGCATCTGTCAACATAACTTCATCATGTGTCTGCATCATACGGTATACCTGTGTGTTTTGTGTGTCTACATGGTGTTTGTCCTCCACGTGTTACATCCAGTAACTCTCCATTCCCATCATCGCATCCTCTTTGACAAAATAACATCCCACCTCAATTTCCAGTCACAAGTACATGTGGGTAAGATTCCCTCCTCTCCATACTGCAACAATCCTAGTTTGCCATTTCCATGTGCATCAGTCCTGTGAGTGCAGCTTTGACATTGTCGCATGTATGTGTGTGTGCATGCATATGGCTGTATTGCGTGTGGTACATAAATATGCACGTGTGTGTGACCTCAGATCCCAGACTCCATCATCTCGCGGGGTGTCCAGGTGTTGCCCAGGGATACGGCCTCTCTCAGCACCACGCCCTCCGAGTCGCCTCGCGCCCAGGCCACATCTCGCCTCTCTACCGCTTCCTGTCCCACACCCAAAGTATGTACATACACACTGCAGCGTCTCAGTTTTGCTAAAACAGCGTGACCTCTGCTGCCATACGCACCACAGTAGTTTGGGATGAAGCTGTTATCCAGGAAACCGTTACCATGACAACTGCCCATTCATGTTAACATTTAGCATTACTATCGTAGAATTTGACAATCCAGTCTTGAATCATATCATTAACTTGTGTTGACATGATCCACTTATGTGCTAACATATCTCTCCTGCAGGATTTAAACCCAAAAAAAAGCCGATGGGCAACCCCCCCGTTCTTGCTCTCTCTCCTCCCCTCTCTCTCTCTTTCACCTCATGTGTCAGTGTCACATCGCCATGTGTCTGGCGGACAGCAGGCAGGTGACATGGGAATAGAAAAGGGGGTTGCCATGGGAACGGGAGGACAAGGATGTCAGTAGAGGGAGGGAGAGCGGGTCATGCGACAGAAGGCAGCCACGAGGAATCTGTTTCTTTCTCCCACGAGTTTGTCGAGCTGTGCTAACCCTTTGCTATAAATGTTAAGCCACATGCAAGTGTTGCTGAAACTCAGCACTCAGTTTAACCCGTGAAGAGTTTTTTCACACATATGCCACAACTGATTTTTTTGCCCAAATTTGGCTCTGTCTTTAAAATGTAATAACTCAGTCATTTCTGAATACTTTTTTACTTTCGACCACTCAAAATTTTCAGTGGCATCAGACCTATCCATACATATATAGTTTTTATTTATTTATTTATTTTTGATACCCTCTATGTACAATAAAAGCAATAATGTGCTTTCAGCAAAAAACAATTATGTGTATATCTATATAAAAAAATTAATTAAAATTGGAATGTTTGATATGAATAATTAGGGCCTTGAATATGTTAAAAAATCACAACAACAGATTTTTTGTGGCATGCACATTTTTTTGACAATGGCAATTTTATGTTAATTACCCCATAACGCGTTTTTTTGTTCAAATATTGACAGACCCTTGGAAGTGTATAATTTCTGAATATTTTTTTTACTTTCAACCACTCAAAATATTCAGTGGCATCAGACCTATCCATGCATATATAGTTTTTTGTATTTATTTATTTTTGAACGTGAATGAACATGAACAATAAACAACTTTTTTTTTTTTCGAACAATTCATGCAAGTCGGCCTCATATGATTTCGTCATACTGATACGCCGCATTTCGAGCAGACATTGGACGCTCTCAGTGGGTGTGTCACAAAGTCCACACTGCTTTCTCTTTCGTGAAGGTCCAGGTGTGGCCTCTGCAGCATGCAAGAAAGCGTTTTGCAAGGTTTTAAAAGCCAAAAAGCTGTCTTGCAGACAAAAAGCTGTTTTATCGACAAAAAGCTGTTTTGCAGAGAAAAAGCTTGTTTTCCAAGGCGAGCCGCATTGGGAAATGCTCTCAAAACACCGCTATCCAATAGGAAGAGGGAGGGGGGGGGGTCAGATTCAAACGCTGGACCAATAGAAACATCAAACTACAACTCCCAGCATTCCCCCAAGCAGAGCCGCCATGTTGGAGTGACGCGCCGCTTACGCGCCGCTGACGCGCCGCTGACGCTGCAACCACAGACACGCATGCTCCGTGCATACATGCACAATTTTGCAAATAACACTTTATTTTGCAAAATAACTTCACCCAGCAATGCACACACACACACACGCACCTATTCTAGCAAGATGGACAGTTTCCATGACGTTCATTTTGCACGATTGGGCGCTCATTGCAAAGACGCTATTAGTTAGGCTGTGTCGCCATCCAGTGGATTGTGGGTGTAAATTCAAAAAAAAAAAAAAAATCCCTCTCTGCTGTTTTTCGACTCGCCACTGAATGGATTGAAGCGGAAATCACGGGAAATGCATGATAAAATATGAGGTTTTCAGTGCATCAAAAAATAGACATTATAATGGGAGTCTATGTGTCAAAACTTGGACTTTTGTAACGTTCTGGAGCATTTTTATTTTGCTCAGAGATGCAACACTTTACAAATGTTGGCATGGTGCCATTTTTTTTGTTTTTCATCTATTTCCAACCTGGGAGACCTTGAAGCAATCAAACGTTTTTTCCCCAAATGCTTTTCTCTTTAAAATAAATCTCACTGTCCAAAATATGGACAATAACTCTTCAAGGGTTAAAGTAATGCAAAACAGTTTAGAGTCATATGGTGGTATTTTTCCTATCTACAGTAGTTGTCTTATCTGCAATGTCTTGACTTTAGGGCTAATTTCCTTCTTTCCTTGTTGTGTGCGTACTGTTCACTTACTCATGTCTTACATGGTAGAAGGGGGCATAAGCAGTGGCTCATTTGCATGAGACACATTGGCTGCTCTGAACAGGGCTGTTTAGAAAGAACCTTGGCGTATTCTGACCAAAGCATAACAGGAACTGCTTTAATATTGTTTAAAAAACTGCATAACGTGCCCTTTGAGTGTGTTTGCATTCAGCCGTAATGATGACTGTGTTGTGTCTAACTGTGTTCCTAAAATATGTCCCTGTTCTTTCTCTGCTGTATGGGGCGGCAAGATATCAAATTACCGTATTATTCGCGCTCTAAGTCGCTCCGAGGTATAAGTCAAAGAAGGAGTCATAAAAAAATATATATATATTAGTCACACTGGACTGTAAGTCACATTTACTGGTATTTATGATGGAGCTATCATCAGTGTGAGCTTTTTTCACACGAGAAGAAGACGAATCCAGAGGCAGGGGACAATGTTTACACAAACAAGGGGACAAACCATCATTCCACCACATGACGCCTGGATGCATCCCTGTGCGTAGAAACGTATCATAGAGCTGTATTTTAACACCAAAACGTCATTTTTGTATTCAAAAATTCATTAAAACAGGCAGAAAATAGTATGTCTGTATTTAGTTAATCAGCGCCTGACACAGCAGCTGCAGTCTCCAAACTAGACATAATTACTGTCCTAATCAAACAACACTGCTGTTGAAAATACGACGTATCCCAAGTGCACAAAGGTATCATTTAATTATTGTTGCACATGACTTACAGACACAAGGCAGAAGCGTATTGGAAAGTATTTCGTAACAAAAAAGCGTCCGGTATGCTCTCTATCATTGAATTTGTGTGCCTAACTGGGTCACAACAAGCTCAACTCAGTCAATTACTACGGCTAATAAGTCTGCCAAAAAAAAAACATCCACCACCCCACTTTAACTTAAAAGCAGCACATTTAGTTAAATTATATATATATTGTGATACATAAGTCATACTTAAGGATAAGCCGCAGGATCAGCAAAACTATTAAAAAAATTGTGACTCATACTCCGGAAAATACAATATTTTTCTATGGCTTTTTTTATGAAGTATTCGAAAGTGGCCAAATTGTTGATCTACCTTCACTACCAAGTGGTTGTGTTTGCATAGAAAAATGCCAATCCTCAACCATGGGTAAATTGACCTGAACTGACTCATACCAACAATAACAACTAGACTGTATTGTTCCATTTTTGAGGTGGTCTGCCAGTGAACTGTTAAGGTACAATTAAGAACATTTGTACATACAGCTGATTCTTTTTGCCCTTTTTCATTTGTTTTCCTAATGCAGAGACTGGCGTGTATGATAATGTTATTATAATGTTACACGGGTGATGAGACATGTGATGCATGTGCTGGTTTAAGAGTGTAATGGCTTGAGGATGGCTGCTGTTTGCATCCAATGCTCTGCTTTCCCTGACATACAAAGCTATATACTGTACACCTGTCTTACCAATGAAGCTTTCAGATGTCAGTGACCTATTTTGAGTGGCCCTGCATGGCCCATTCACATGCCAACAGCATTAGTCAGCGAATGATGTGTGTGGTCATGTGTGCGTGGCAGATAACAGACAGCCGGAAGGCTTTTTGAGGTATAGCTAGGTTCATTTCTCTTGTTTTTTTTTCTTTAATCACAGCCACAAGCTGACATATGTTCTTTGAAAATCCCCACGTTGCAAGCGGCTGCTGACAGTGTGTAAAGAATGTCCCCAGAGACAGTGGCATTCAGGTTCTGTTCACTGATGCATTTCGTGTGCCACCTCGAGCTGTGGCTGTTTGTTACTCTATGCGGTGGCTTCAAGAGGCAAAGGTCTTAATTGTGTATCGCCGTCCTTGTGCTACGACTGCCAATGCACAAAGGCCTGACACCAGGGTCAGGCAAGGTAACACTATTGAAGGCCGTACTTAATATGTGCAAAGTTGCTGCTTTTTCAAGTGCACTCTATTTTGCATGTGTCAAATGGGCCCAGTCATGTAAAGCTTGTGTGTGTCTGTGTGCACATGCGCGTTCTTGTGTTCCTCCAAATGTAGTCTACAACCATGGATACACATGCATACCCGCAAGCACAAATATATGCTAAATAAGACATGCTTCAGGGAGAAAGTGTCCATTTTGCTGCCTAATGCACCGCACAGTGTACAAAATGCAGATATGAAGGATTACAAGCACTGCAGCTCCACAACCATTCATGTAAACCCATTTTCTTTTTCCGTCACAGTTTCTCTTCCTTGTGCACGTGCACAACAGAGCGCACACTTACATGCAGGAGACACAGGAAGGGGTGGTTGTGCCCTTCCACTCTCGTTAGCATTTAGCACAGTTACATAATGGTGCGTTTGGATTAATGAAGCATATGGGCAGATAGGGCTTGCACTCGGGATGGTAGACAGCATGTGGATACATTGTGTTAGTCATGTACAGGAGGACATACTGTAAATAAGGGCGTGTTTGTAAACCACGTTGCCATCCATGCAGTCATGATCTGACGCCATGTAGTTGTGATTGTGTCCCATATTTTTTATTTTGCAGTTGGGAGTACTTCTTGGGGAGTTCTGGTGGCTCCAGTATATGTACTGTATGTATGTATGTAACAGTAATGTATGCTGAATTTCCCCTTAAGGGAGGAACAACAGGTTGTTTTTCTTTTCCCATTTTACCATTACCACAAGAAGCAGATAGAGCCAACACAGTGGCGTTTTCTCCTTATGGGTTGATATTTAAAGTTAAATTAAAGTTTCTCACGAATGATGCAAACAAGGTAGCAATGAACACCAGCCTCTAATTGTCTGTGATGCTATGTTCCATTTTCTTCCAAGCGTGATTATCACCTACATACAGTACATTGCACAAGTGAAACCTCCATTTGAAGCCAGTTATGTCATCCTGCCCAGATATACATTGTCTGCAAGCAGGAGCAAGCCACTGCTACAAATGTGTAGAATTTTTTTATGGATAAATCATCCAACCTTTCCCATATAGTCTGCCACAGATAAGTTTGGACCGCCACAGATAGATTTGGCGCTATCTGTTCACCCTCGCACGTTCCAGGTGGTCCTTGGGTTACGTACGAGTTCTGTTCCTACACTGTGATGTAAGTTAAGTTTTGGTGTAAGTCAGCTCTTATACCTAAAGTATAGCTAAATTGACGCCCAAGTTACTCAAACTGTACACAGAACACATGAAGAACATATAAAATACCGTAATAAAACACAAAATACAACAATTCTGTGGAACAGTAATAAAATATAATAATACATAAATAAATAACATTAATAAATAAACGCCAATGCACTTATTTTATTATTGTATTCCACCAGGAGAAACCACCTGGAACTCCATTTTGATTGGCACCCATCCATCGCCACCGCCACGACTGTAGAAATTGTTTGTGTGAAGAACACAAGAGAAGAGTTTTATGTGGATCTTATTCAAATTTTGTGTGCCTGTAAAAGTACACGCGTCCTCAACGTGGGACAAAAATTGTAGCTTTTATGAAATTATGGCTGTTTTTCTATCAGCCAAATGCAACCAAATTCGTAAAAAATGTTTCAAACGAGTCATTAGAAGAAGGATTTAATGTGGAGGATGACATCTGACTCCAGTATGGCCACTTTGAAGTTACATACAGTATAAACTTAAATGTGCCATTAATGCTGAGCAACATGCTTATTCGGGTCGTCAACCATGTTTTTTGTTTACTTTCAATTGGAACACTTTCTAGGATATTTCCTACTCCCCAGCAGTCTGGAATGCAGCATAGGTTTGTTTCTGAGCTGCACACACAGATGGAGGTAATGGTGGTTCCACCTGTACCAAACCTAATAGTTAACTTGCTTCCCGCTGTCACTGTAACACCGTTAACGTCCGTACTCCATCCACTTACACTTCATCAAACAGGACGCCCCATCAGTTATCTTACATTTCACCGAACCGAGCCCTTCAAACGTGAACAGAACCCAAAGACTGTGCAGTGTTTTATTCCATTCATTTTGAATCATATTCCTGTTTCAGTATGTTTCATCAGATAATTACGACTACGCACGAGCAGTCTCCTAAGATCATAGCTTTTCTGCTTGTATGCACTCTATATTGTATCATAAAAGCTGCCAATGCAATGATAATAATGAACTGCATCATACTGAGAGATGTTTGTATAGTACACTTGTACACCACTGCAATCTACCACCACAATAGCTAACATATTGTTCAGCTGATGTCTATAAAAGTGTCAAACAAAACTGAATGCTATTATCTTGGCTGAATATTTGATACACGAGGCCACCTACTGTTTAGTCCGGTGACCAGGCCTGAGGGAGAGCTGTTTTTAAAGTCTTAAGACTTAATATTTTACGGTGTTATCGAGCAGCCGATTATAACAACCATGTGTTTAATGAAGACGTAAAAAAAATTACCTTTTCATTCCACCCACTTTATTCAGGGCATCCCACTCATGTCTTTAAAGATGGATATCCCTCAGGTCTGGGAACCCTGGTAGTCTAGGTAACTTCCTGGTACCCTGACTATAACTTCCACAGCATTTCTCTCATGCAGATGTTTTTGCAGTTTGTGTGCGTTTTTGGCATTTGTAGCATTTATTTTTGATCCTGCAGCATTTATGTGATGGCAACATTTTCAAGTTGCAATGTGTTTTATGGTGTTTGGTTGTAGATCATTTTTGTGTTCAGAGCGTTTGGACGTTGCTGCACATTTACCCCTGTCGGCCACCATCGTTTAATAAAAAGAAAAAGCACATAGGTTTTGTTGAAGAGCTGTGATGGCACATGTACAGTATCATAACCAATTGGCATGTGCCCAGTGGGATGCAATATAGTTCTCTCCAACCATGCATTTCTATTTATTAATGTGTTGTTTGGCTTTGGAGTAGAGGCCAAGGCTTATGTAAATCAGTTCCTCCCTTTCCTGCCCTAATATGGCAAGTGATTCAAGGTGCACTGGTGCAATTCAGCCCACGTCACTCGCATGACCTTAGTTGACAATTTATTTCCATTCTGGTCACAACCAGCGCTCGAACAAGGGCATCATGCACACCAGGTTGCAAACCAGCTAGCTCATGTACAAACACTGGCAAAAAAAAAAGCATATTTCAGACTGTCATTGCAATAAATGTTGCTTTTGTTCAAGTGAATCACGTTTTTGAAGTCACCTGTATTTGCATGCAAACACGCTTGTTGGATTTGTTGATTTTTATTCTATGATGCACGTGCTGCTTTTAAGTATTGTTTGCAAAGATAGCGTTTTCCGCTGAATGACGTACAGCTCATGTGATGTACTCTAGCAGAGAACATTTTCTAGGTTACTTAGGGAAGAATTCAGGGAATTCAAGCATTCAAAGAATTGCGAGTAGTCCTTGCAATGACATTCTTTATTTCACTCCGCCTCAATTACCCTAACGATCATAATTGCTTTGGCAAAGTAAATCAAATCTAGCATTTTTGGTGCTGATGATTTTTTTTTTTGATACAATTTCTTGTGATGCTAAATGATAATTGTACAAGAGTCAAAAACAATGTGACAGCCATGATGTGTATAGTCTTTGATGAAAATAACTACTGACAGAGGATTATTGATAGTGTGACAAGATCAGGCAGAAGGAAAGGGATTTCTGCATGGCCACTGTTAAAATGCCAACAAAACGAGCTGTTGCGTGGCTGTTTATTGATCCAGCATCTTATAATCCACTGGTGTTTCTTGTTACAGGCTCGAGATGTTTAGATGTTCCGATTGTTTTGTGTGTTGTGCCTTCCTGTTTGCTATGAAGACAAGTTGTTGTGCAAAAATGTGTTGACTCGTCGTGTCAAGGTTCTCTGTCTGAGGTGTGTTATTGTTTTTGTGTATGTGTGGCAATCATTTCATGAAAGTATGACTTCCCAAGGGACAATACAATAGAAAAGAAACGAGATCAACTTTAGAGTAGTCAGTGTACAGCTTGTCAAGCAGTATAGATTTACCATCCACTGAAAATGACGCAACACAAAGCCATTATGGTCTAAATGGCTGGCAACACAAGTGAATACCAAGTTTCATTTATGTAGTATTGTCTCTTGAGAAGACATAATTTAATTGCTGAAATGTGAGGGATGTACTTACTTTGGCGAGATACTGTAAACATCTAAAAACTCACTTTGCAGCGCAAAATGATTTATAGCCTGCGCATGTTGATTTACAGTGATTTTTAAATTGTTTTATTTTTTAACTTCCACCGTAGTCTACATTGGGGTTTTCAAAGTGTGGCACAGTTATGTAGGAACTACAAAGCAGTTCTTTAAGCCACTGTCACTCTCCACTCTCGCCTGGACTATTCCACCTCCTTATACTTCGGCCTTGAACAGTCCTCCACTCGCCACTTTACAACTGGTCCAAAATGCGGCTGCCTGCCTGCTTACAGGAACTAGAAGGCACAAGCACATCACTCCTGCGCTTCTCTCTAGGGTCGTGGGGGTATGCTGGAGCCTATCCCAGCTGTCTTCAGTTGCGAGGCAGGCTAAATGAAGTAAACTACAAATATAAGACATTCAGAAGATGCATTCAAAGACGTGATTAGGTGTAGTATTCTACACCGGTCACTGGATGTGACCAGTGTTACTGTAATGTTCGGTGAGACACACAAGCACCAGACTTGATCGCCGGAAAAGCAAGCTTTTATTGCAGGTTTGAATGAGCTAACAGGCACAATAATAATAACATAATAATCATAGTAATAATAGTCCTAATAACAATGGCTACTATTGGAACCGTAATCCACTCCAAGCTAAAACTCAACTCTGAACTCCCATTCATTCATCTTATTTGCTGCTTATCCTCACTGGGGTCGCAGGTATGTTGGAGCCTATCCCAGCTGACTTCAGGCAACAGGCGGGGTACACCCTTGACTGGCCGCCAGCCAATCGCAGGGCGCATATGGACAAACCACAATTCACACTCACATTCATACCTATGGACAATTTTGAGTCACCAATTAACCTAACATGCATGTTTTTGGAATGTGGGAGGAAACGGGAGTACCCAGAGAAAACCCAAACACAGGGAGAACATGCAAACTCCACACAGAGATGCCAAATGTAATTTCTAACCCAGATCTTTCCGATCTCCTGACTGTGTGGCCAACATGGTAACCACGAGTCCACCGTGCGGCCCAACCCTGAAGTCATATACAGTAAATTCATAGAAATGACAAATGAAAGGGATAAATGAGCATTTAACGTCACTTTTACCTTGAATGAAGACGTAATTGTTGACAAAGACACAATGTGGCAGTGAGAGCAACATGGACGCTACCCTTGTGTTTTGCTCTGCGTTATTTCTTGAATTCAGTCGTGTTTCTCACCTTCTTCATAAAAAATGCTGGCATTTGCAACTTTCCTCGGCTCCACTGTGGGTTATTTTGCAGCCGTGATAAAAAAGAAAAGCAGACTTGTGGGGCAACTGTGTTTGTTGCAGGCAACGGAGCTGACTTCCGTTTCCTGTTTCCAAGTAATAGCAAGCTAATAGGCTGCTAAGAAGGACGTCATATGATGAAAAATACATTAAGAACAGTTGAACTGACACACTGTATTGTAGTGTGAATTTTGTCGTGACTGTTCCACGTTAAATCCGAAAACCGCGGTTTCACTTGATAGTTCTTTTTGTATAAAACGTAAACATCCCATTCTGTGTACTTCGCATGCGCATGCAGTCAGTGAATGAGTGTGGAATCATTTAAAGAGCTAGCTTTCTTCTTACAGCTCGTGTCGTCACCCCTTCCAGGTTTATTCCCCTCTAGAAAGGATTCATAGCAGCCGTTACGTGCTTTTGTGTTTGCGCTGAAATAACGCCACGTTTGTTTTTGGGTCTGACGGTATTGATCTCGTTTGTGTCTTCCTGCTGTCTTTGTAGAAGTAGAAGAACTAGATATGTGTTATTGTCCTCTTGTCCCGGGCCCATAAAGTCGCTTGCTTGTCTCCTTGGTCGGCTGGAGGTGGAGGGGATTTATGAGATAGGAAAGGGGAGAAAGAAAAAAGGGATATAAAGCGGGAGGAGGAGAGTTAACGATCTAGAGAGGACAAGGCGGAGGAAGGAGTGATAGCAAGTGATGCAGATGGAGTTGGGCCTGTGTGTCTTTATGCATCTTTCAATCCAGCTCACCTCTCTTGGTGTCATCTCACATCATGGTGACAATGAAAGCGACGCAGCACACACGATAACGCCACCCGTGCACATCACAGCTCCACATGTGCTGCAAGAACCTCTTCTCTTCACCTCTCTTGCGTTTTGTCGTTGTCACTCTCCCTCCAGCACTGCTCTCGCCTCTCCTCCTCTCTCTCTCTCTCTCTCTCTCTCTCTCTTGATATCGCCCGCCCATACACACTCTTGCTGTAAAGCATGCGTGCGTCCTCCTGGTGCCGCCGAGCTCATTCTGTTGCGACTCCAGGCAGAAGATGGTAAGTGGTGGTCTTTCCTTTCTGCATAGCGTAGATTGTATTGACACGTTTTAGCAGATAGTTTTGTGCGCCTGTTTGTCATTTTGTAGGCTGTGGATGCGTTGCAAGGATGGCAGTGTTTGGTAAACACATTGAATACAAGTCTATGCTGGTGTGTGTGTGTGTGTGTGTGTGTGTGTGTGGCTAAATGTTTCTGATGATGGGGATGCCTGCAGGAGGTGATGCTTTCAGCCCCTGAGTGAGTTTAAAGAGGTATGAGGTTGAGTCAAGGGTGAAGGCACTTTATAATCTTCTAATGTGACCAGAAACTGGAGGCAAAAGGCTGAAGGCTGAGGGAGATGAACTTCGAACGCTTTATTTCTTGCTCATGCAATAGAGCCCGTTGATTCTCACTCCACTTTTTGCTTACCATAAATAGAAATGAGCGTCATGTTGATTAAAAATAAATAAAGTGTGGAAGCAGCACCTTCACAGTCCAAAATGGCTCTGATCAGCTGACAAGTGCAGCGACACCGTCATCAATATGAGCTTTATCAGTGCCTTTACGCACCCGCCGCGGTGTGTACAATTGCTCCGTTACATGCTTCATGTAATCTCGCTCCTAACTTTTGCATTCTCGTGTGTTTGTGACGGCGACCATTTCTGTCATAGTCGCACTGCCAGACTAGAGTTTTGTCCAGAATGTGACTTTTTCCACACACACATGTGCCAGATAGCTTAGCATAGCATTCAGGCAGAAAATGGACTGTTTATCTCCTGGGGTTTGTCACCTGTCTCATCATAAGGCAAAAACATCCCTTTCATAGAAACAAAACTCGAGCATATTTGTGGCGGCGTTACACAACTTACTTGAAACTAGTTAGAGGTAGTTAAATCACACATAATTGCTTTTTTATTGATGTTGTACGGGTCCTATGATGGTGTTTATGACCACCAAACGTGAGTCGGTTTTGACCTTGCAGGTCCTCATGGACATGATACTGCTTCCAGCCCGCACTCAGCTTGATGAGTCACACCACTACTTCACGTGGAAAAGAGGGGGGAAAAAAACAGGCTTTGCTACACGTCTTAAAATAAAGCCTGCAGCTCTGCCAACTATCTGTCAGTCAGCTCCAGTCGTGGGAGCTGTACGTTTTGTCATGTGTTTTTTATCAGCGATGTAGCTAACCTGTCTTAAACTGTATTGTTAGCGCCGTAGCTCGCGTTTTGTCAACCGAACAAATATAAGAACACCATCAACAGCTAACATATGTTAGCAATAATGGTGTAAGAGAACACATAGGAAAAAAATGCATATATTTTTCCAAATTAGGAGTTAAACTGCATAAAAATTGGCGTACATTTTTGTTTCGGCCTGTTCGTGTACATGTCCGTAGCGCGTCCACACACACAAAAGCAGTCTCAGAGAGGCAATCAACAAATGTAGTTATAATACGCTATACATTCAATGATAGCTAACATCAGTGGCTAAATCGTTATCATTAGCTGATAACAAATACGACTAATGCGTGTGTTACGTACTCAAAGCAGGAAGAGGGCGGGTGGCGTACGTTTTTTAAATTGATTGCCCCCCAGGCAGCCGCTCTCCATGACGTACCGCAGCTTTAATGTTACGTTGTTGTATGCGGCTTGTATTATGTTGGACAAGTGCAGAGTTACAGTACATACTGTATGTTAAAAGTGGGTGAAATACACACACACAGGCGCAGACAAACGCTTTAAAGCTACAGACACACAGCGTGCTCCTTGCACGGTTTTGTGAATAATACGTTTGAAGGCTAGTTTTGCAACCTGCTTTGAATACACTCTTGCGGGACCTGAAAAATAGAATAATACGGGACCTTTACAACGTTTCAGCTTTTCTCTGGTGGTGTTCTTTGTATTTTTGAAGATTGTAGTCATAGAGAAATGGTGTTAAAAGGTATTAAACATTTGATTGTATTGAATGTTTTATAAATTATTCATACCCATGACAATTTTGTGTAAACACTACTTTGCACCATCTGAAGAATCCTGCTAACTTGTAGCAAAGTGCCTTGCGGTCTTTTATCACTTCCTTCAGTCATTTCCAGCTCAAAGATGAAAAATGGCAAAGAAATGTCGCCAGCGTATGAATGCTTTCAAGCTTAACTCTGCATATTTCCTGAAAAACAATACTGTGTAATCATTTCAAAAGGACAGGCTGCATTGCTGGGCTCACACATTTCTTCCCATTTTATGCAAATAACCCAAACAATTTCGATTTACTTTTGATGCTGGGTATGATGTCATCTCATCAAACTGGAATATTTAGTCATTATTTAAAACAATCTGCAGCTGTGTACGATGTTAGTAATTTAACAATGCTAGCTAAATGTTAGAAGTTTTTCTTTTGATACATTATTAGAACAACCAGTAGACAGAAAAAAAGACTTTTGTGTCTTATTTTGGGTACACACACACACACACACACACACACATACACACGCACACACTCCTTGTCTGGCTCATACTAAAAAGACCATTTGGGTCAAATTGCTTTGGGCTTGAAGTCAAAATAACCGAATCCAGTGTCCTCATTCATGCGTGTGTGTGTGTGTGTGTGTGTGTGTGTGTGTGTCCATCAGCCTGTATGCGCATGTGAAGGACTTTTTTGTGTTTTATGACAAAAGTATGTGCTGTGTGATGTGTTTGCATCCTCCCGAAGAGATGGTGACCACTTGTGTGTGTGTGTATGTGTTAGCTTTGCATGCGTCTATGCGATATTACTCACGCTGTAGCAGTTTGCCTCGCAGCGGAATGGAGAGAGAGAGAGAGAGAGAAAATAGGAAGAATTCTGACTAGCAAGAGGTGGGAAAGAAAAAGAGGCACTGGAGGACAGACAGGAAATGAAAAAGGACCAGATGAGAGCGTCTGACCAGCTGGACCGAGCGTGCTCATTGGCCATGTGGGCTGATGGGAAGCGGGGGAGACTGGCGAGCGTCGTAACACGGGCCTGTCAAATCTGCTGTGTTCGCTCCCACTCTGTGCCAACGCTGGCAAACGCATTCAGAAGCTCATTAATTTCTATTTTCTAATTCCTGTCTAATACGGTGGGACATGGAGACAGCCATGGGAGGCCTGTGATGAATAAATGTGCTGGAGGATAAAGCACTTAGATGTGCCTCGTCAGCTTTGGTTATTGGTTTGCTTGGCTTCTGCACACTACTACAACGACAGTGCAACCTACAAAGCTGAACACAATGCTGTCAGTGATGCAGGTTGACTTGCTTATTCTAATAATGTGGAGTGAATTGATGCATTCTAGGCTCAAACTGTTAACTAGTGGCACTTTATGGATATTGCTATACAGTATATTCACATTAGCATACGCTACAGAACACTTATTAGTTCCAGCAATACCTATGAAATGCCACCAGGTAATAGTAGTGTACAGTATATGGGTCATTCCAGTTAATCCTTGCCATTTGCTTGTTGTAATGCTTTCATTTTTGTTGAAGTTGTTTCCTAGGCAAAGATCACCCATTCAAGCAACAGGACTGACAGTAACAGGAGTGAGTGTTTAGCACTTTAGCAAACAGATGAACTAAAGCCACATGGCATTTTCCCCTACAGCATGTTGACACTAAGCGCAGTGATGCAACAAAAAAAATTACAAATAAATTACATCCAAAAAATAATTTAGGTAACAGGACTGTGCTGAGGTTTTAAATATTATGAACTATATGAATATACAGAAAAATAAATGAGGTAACTTACTTTGGGCCTGCTGAGGAATTGAACAATGCAACGTCCTGTGGACTGTGTGACTTGTAAACTTCTTCAGAGCGGGTGATGTGTTCAGGTAACAGGACTGAGTGAAAACCCAAGGACACGACTGAAGCTCAAATTTTAACTAAATTGTTTTTCTTTAAAAAAAAAAAAAAACGCTAGTATTTAGTATATGTATAGTTGGGATTATTATTATACATTATTATTACATATTTACATCCAATTGTATTACATGGTGAAGTCTAACAAATGCAGTTTTTCCAGTATTCAAGGTAGTTTTAATTAATCTTTTAAATTGTATTTAATAAATATTCAATGATATCAATATGCAGGACACTTTGCACAATAGAAAATCTATTTTGCAGTTCATACCACTGTACATTTATGCATTTTATTTCCTGGAGATGGGAGATGGCACCAATGCAGCAGAAGGCATGGGTTTAATGCATCGGGAAGGGCATCCGACGTAAAAAGTATCAATTTCTTTGTGTAATGTATGTAATTGATATTTGACTTAATGTTCAGTTAATATGTACTGAGCAGCCGGATGATTTCCCAATATCACATTAAGTTCCATTCCCGGTTCTATGGTTATCATCACACTTTTCCACTTAGCCATTACGGGTACCCTTCTGTGGTGAGCCCCAGAAAAAGTTAGTAAACCAGGAATTAAATGAGCATCTGAAGTTTAGATACTCATTAAATCTGAATTCCAAGTGTCCCTTAACTTGTGATGCACATTTCTCAAGAGAATGATGATCGAATTCCAAATTGCTCAAGTAAGGCATGTATGACAAAGAAGCTTTCTGTTGTTGTTTGTTCATCTTTTTCTATGTTTTACGCAACGCAACTGACTGACATCCCGATGATTCCCTGCCTGTTTGATGCAGACAACTTGTGTGAATCTACAGCATTTTAATTAGAGAGGGGAGACGCGATTCGTATCTCTTTGACAGCCCCTCTTTATTAAAGCAATTTGTTATATAATCTAAAACGCTACTGTGTCATAATGAAAGGGTTGGTTTTAACTAATTGCTTTAGTAATAATTCATAATGAGCTTGCCTTTGGTTGCTGGCAGCTTTTCTTTTTGCTGGAAGAGAAGTGATATTTCTTCGTAGACGTGTGTGCCAGGGATGTGTCAGATTTGGAAGAAGATGGTGTATCGGGCTAGCATATGCCTAAAGGAGGCTGTGTTTATGTGCTTGTTTGATTTAGGAAAAAAAAAACGTGAAAGAAATGTCATGTAGCACCTGCCCTGGACGTCACACGTCTGTCAAAAAATGGTGACAGAAATGGGATCCGTCCAGCAATATTTATACTGAGCCATCTGTCGTTTTTATTAGGTCTCCTGAAACACAACCCCCAAAATATGTGTTTTCTCTCTCACATAAAGCACAATGTGTTCAACTGCTACAAAATCTAATATCTACCTCAGGATAATATAAGGGACATCCAAATGGCCATAGAGTGGACCGGAATGTGCAAAAACATGCATGATTTATTATATTTGTCTTTTTTGCGTTTACAAATTTGGTCACTCGATTAGTTCAGGGTTTTAAAAAAAAGGGATGTTAGAGCCAATACAGTTTGCACATATTTATGATTAAGGCTTAAAATACTAAGATGGGAGAAATTTGTTGTGACATTACAGCCAATCAAACCAATCAAATTTTTTATATGCATTATTATTATTATTATATTGATTTGTAAGTCTTATTTTATTTAGTATTTGTATATAAGATCCAAGTGGCCGCCTTGGTACATTTTGTGCATAAAAGATGCGCTAAAACCAAGCCAAAGTACAGGGTGCCTGTGCAGAACTGTTCACAATTATTTATTTTTAATTTAATATAGAGACTGTAAGTAAATTGTATGTAAATACATACTGTGTTTTCTTCTTTTTAATAATTTTAATGTGTTATATATATATTTATATACATATACATATATATATATATATATATATATATATATATATATATATATATATATATATATATATATATATATTCTTTTTTTTTTAAGTAATGGACTTTTAGCATTTTTAAATGATTTCATTTTATTACTTTTACAATTGAATGAAATTATTATTGATTGTATTATTTATGTATTTATTTATTATAAATTACACAGAACTTTTTTTGTAGCATATTATATGCATATTATGTAAGATATGCACGTATGCATATTATATTTATATGTGAATGTTGCAAGTCCGTCCTTTAGGTACACCCTTTATGCTAACCTCTCTGGACAAAACATTTTAGCTTTTGTGTCATTAAAAAGGCAAATTAGTGAAACATGTAGCAATATATCTCTAGTATAATGAATTGATTTTATTTTTAGAATATGCCAAGGGCCAATAAAAAACAATCTGCGGACAGAAAATGGCCTTTATGTTTTACAGGCATGTGTACTTTAAAAGTCATTTCGCCACTATTGCTTTAAGGTGAGTTTCTTATCGTAGCATGACATTCGGTACAATAAAACATGTTGGGAGTGACACCTCTCCATGTAGCTCCTACCTGCTGTCCTGACCTGACCTCCTCTGTCCTACCTTGTCCAGTCCTGTCCTGTTCTGTCTGTCCCATCTTTCGTTGCCTTTGTCCAATCCGAGACAGTCACACAGAGACCGATCATCCAAGATGTCATCCCCCAAAAGACAGGGGGCCCTTCAGTCTCTGTGTGCCTCTGTCCCCTCCTGCTCAACCCAGCTTTGGCTCTGATAACCCTCTTTCTCTTTTCCCCCTTCCTTTTTTTGTGGCACCAGGCGCGGCTCCCCTCCTGTTCATCCACCCTAAGCATTGCTGAGGTACTCCTGCATGTGTTTTGATGCATTGTTACAGGACGCCATCATTTCTTCTTCTCTTCTCGAATCACACTGCTTCCTGCCTGGCATGATTTCTTTCTTCCTCAATCCTTGAGCGCATGTGTGTGTGTGTGTGTGTGTGTGTGTGTGTGTGTGTGTGTGTGTGTGTGTGTGTGTGTGTGTGTGTGTGTGTGTGTGTGTGTGTGTTGGCTTGTTTGTTTACTCCCCATATCTCTTTCTTTTATTTTTGAAGATGTGAAATGTCTTTTTCTGCTACAGTCTAACCCTTGCCTTTGCTCTCCACCCTAACACAGCCTCTTAACTAAACATACATTCACCATCACTTAGCATATTCCTTAACTCCGTTCAACCTCAGGAATGGAGTTGAACACTGCTCGAACGATGTATTTGAACTAAGTGATTTTCTTCCCTCCGCGCCCGCACCCGCTCTCTCACACGCTTGGTGTTTGTGCTGCAAGCGTTTAGCAGCTCCACAGTGCCTGTTACGTTGGCCCAAGGCCCAGGGATTGTGATCCGTAGCTGATAAAGGCGTGACCGAGCTAACACTTGTCCAATCTGATCTCACAATCCATTGATCTTCTGTACTTGCACGATAATGAGAGTCTGGGAACGCCACGTTTTGTTGGAATTTAATTACTTTTCTATCACGTGCAGTATCAGGAAATGTAGAAGGTTAATGCCCAAATGCAAACTGCAGGTTTGATGTGTGAAGCATTACTTCCACTCCAGTGAGATTATAGTAAGATATCCTACAAGTATTTTGCTTCTTATAAAAAGTGACTACATAAAAGGGAGAAATATAAAGCCAGTGTAATACGCAGCAGTACTGCACAATGCACAAACATGGCACGCTTAGGCCAAATACATTTCATAGCATTCGTTTATTAGGCTCCAGCATGTGTATTTTGCGTTTTCGTTCTTTTTTTTTTGTGTGACGCCATCACCGAATGGTAACAGTGAGTCAGAAATGTGGTAAAAACGAGGTGACGATGCTCACATTTCTGTCCTGGCCGGTGCAATATTGCAAATAATAAAAGATGTACATTTTATGTAATAAATGTACCATTTTTGGACATAACTAAACCATGACATCTGCCAGGCTGGCACTTTTCCCAGCAATTATGGAACGCTACGCTGCGTTTGCTTAGTCTCATTGTGCAAATTCTGTCCTTTGATACACACACCTCCGTCCAGGCTGCTCAGCACAATATGGCTAACTCTGAAAACAAAAAGCAGAAGAAGCACTCAGGTACACCACATAGCGGTCAACTCAGATGCACGTTGGTAAACCTCACTCCTTGACACGTTGAACCCAGGGCTGGCTGAACGAGGCAGTTAAGAATGTTAGAAAAAGACACTTAAACCATCATGTGTACCTTTAATAAAACTTTTATGCAGGTGCCTGTGTGACTCTGTGTGACATTAGAATTACAATTGACCCATTTAGGGAAACGTCTTTGGAATATTCAATGTCATGAACTTGATTCAACTTTGGAGGTTTACTTTTAAATGAATTAAAATGCATGTATTAGTTTAAAAAAGTGGTGTGTAACTCATATGGCGTCCCATCTGTACACCATCAAACCAAAACACCCAGTATTGGTTCCTGCTGTCTTTTATTTTGTATGAGTGTGTGTGATTAGATCTGGTTTACATGTATGATGTGTGTGTTTAATATGAGCAACGTCTGTGTTATTCCAAGCGCTTTACTAACTGATAACGCTCAAAGACACAAGCGGACGTGCATGCGTGTTCCCTTCTGTGTGCGTGCGTGCGCGTGTGTGTGTGAAGGTCGCATGAACTATCCTGTGACTGTCCTGTGGCTTCCCACAGGCCTCACGGAGAGAATTCAGGGCTCACCTGGATGAAGTCATCACGCTCAAGTCAAGGTACTCTACCTTGGACCAGGTAAACCCCGTTAACCTTCTCTCAACCTCTTCTCAACCGGCATGCAGGCCACCGGCATCCCACATAGCACCTAACCGCGCTCATAACACACACACTGACAAGCAATTGCCTTAAGAAGCCTGGTACTGTACAGTAGCTATGTCATGTAATGCCTTCATTTAAGAAGTGTAGCACACTTTGGAAGAAAGCGTTTACTGTATGTAGCTGTGGCATCAGCAGCCTCAATGCACTTCCACTTCTATTAACGTGATCTGGAACTGTTTTATGCATTTAAGAAAGACTAGATGCATGTATAAAGTATCCAGCTCCAGGTTTAATGGAGGTGTTGTCCAAGGGGAGGCGTGTGTTTTACACCACACATGCCACGGGAAAATAAATTAAATACAACACAATTACATACACTGCCCTGCGATTGGCTGGCAACCAGTCCAGGGTGTACCCCGCCTCTCGCCCGAAGTCAGCTGGGATAGGCTCCAGCATATCCCCACGACCCTAATGAGGATATAAAATAGAAAATGGATGGATGGACAATTACATACACCAGGTAAAGGAAGTGGTGGATTTAGCAGCCCCTTTTAGCTGCCATATGTATCACCACCTTCAATAGTCAACAACACTGCTCCTCAGGGCATCTCATTCCAGATGCACTATGTGGACAAAAATATTTGGACTTAGAGGTCGAATGCCTTTTCCAAGTCCACACTTCAGCATGCTCCAGTACTCCCTCTAGGTTCTAAGTTGCTTTTTGACACCTAAGTGCAGACAACAGCCAGCTCCCGTCCCCCCACCCAAAGGCGGAGGGAAACTACCCTCTCCCTCACCGGGTTAAACTCCAACATACAGACCCTGAGCCGGGGGGCAACAAGAACTATCATAACTGCCTGCCTTCCCATGAGTGGTGAGCTCATTGGAGTGGGGCCTCTTCGGGCCACCAGGTGCTTGCCATCATGCCCTACCTCCAGGCCTGGCCAAAAAATAATGAATGTAGTCTGGTACATCTGGAAAAAGGAGCACCTACTACAGAAAAAAGAGAGCGACACAACTTAGTATATACATATTGTATCAATAGCGGTAATTGCGCTAGTATGATTATATTATAAGAATATCTGGAAGCAGGAGCACCTGCTACTGGGGACAGAGAAGGGGGGATTGGTAATATTTTTGTTGTACTGTACACATACAGGAGCATGGAAGTAGTCTTTCTCTTTCTACATTTTCAAGAATAAAAGAAAAAGGTCAATGAAATAAAAATGTAACAATATGAAAGACAATGAAATAGGAAGAATGCATTGATTGTGCTGTCCCGTTACTTTTGTCCACATAGTTTATCTCTATCAGCACTCATTTTCTTTCATTCATCACCCATTTGTTGTTAGTTATATCAGTTTTCTTTGTAGAATGTAGAACAGTTTAGTTTGAGCTGCTGTGAGCCTTTAGCTTCCCCCTTGGCGCTTGCTTGTCCCCCCCCCCCCAGGCTGTTGCCTCACTCCCCAGGGAGGGGAACTTGGCTGCGGTAGCACTTTGTCCCTCTCTTGGCCCCGCTGTACCGTTGCTCGCCCTCCAGCATTCTGTCGTCCGCTCCATCCCTCTACCTCGTCGTCTCTCCAAGAGCACTTCCTGAATTGTCACAGCCCTCTTCCTCTTCCTCATGACCATAAAGATAAATCTCCCCCTTTTTTGCATAATTTGTCTGACAGGCCCTTTATTTTTGTGCTGAGCTTAGCACCGCCGCGGTTACATCTCATCATTTCCTGCAGCGTCTCCTCAACTCGGATGGTTATTAGCGCTATCGATTTCTTGTGGAGCTTTGCCACCCCCGTCTCGCTGACCTGGCCAAGCTCACTGTTTTGTATTCTACAAGGGAGGGCAAATTTGAGGGACCCTTGAATCATATTCAAAGCAATGGGGCCCAATATCAAAAGTCATTAGCTTTGACCACAACCATTGTTGGGCTCTTTTTGCAGCAATGGCATGTAGAGAGATTCATATGTGTGTGCATGTGTGTGTGTGTGTGTGTGTGTGTGTGTGTGTGTGTGTGTGTCTCAGCATTGCAAACACACTCCAGTAGCCAGCAGTCAAATCACACACGCTCATACTGTATGTAAATAAATTCTTCCAGTGGTTTTGATTCACGTATCGTGTGCATGTTGCGAGTGTTCACATTTGCACTCCCTTCTGTCACTTTATTGATCGCTACAGCAGAAATCAGAGCTAGGGGGTTGCGAGGTACATTAGAATTAAGCGTGAGTGAAAGCGTTTTCTGACATCCTTCATCCTGCTTTTGCACTCATACCACAACACACTGTATTTGACCACCGTGTTCATTGTTCACATGTCTTATCCCTTGTCACCACTCTCTGATAGTGTAGTCTTCTGTATGGACGCTCTGTGTGTGTGCCACCACGCCACACGTGCCCCGAGGCTTCTTGCTGTGTCTTAGTTCTTGGTGACTGCATCACCTCCAGCTGCAGGACTGACTTCATGTTATGTAGCCATGAGGGATGTATCAAGTTGAGACACTTGTTTGGGGGACTTTGTTATCATGTTTAGAGAGCAGCTGAGTTATAGTGAGTCTGTTTTCCAATTGAATTGTTTCTGCTTAATCGTGTCACTGTTGGGACGCAACATGTGTGAGGATGTCCATCGCTGTCTTTATTTGTGCTTCTCAATGTTGAAAAAAATGTTATCTGTGTGTTGCTTTTAGTTGTTTTTAGTTCCCCTGTGTCGTCACCCTCCAAACCCCACCTCTTCATGCTTTTCAGGCGGTGCTTGTGTGGCTCAACAAAAATATAAATACAATAGATCCCTGCTTTTTTGGGTTATTTTCCTGGACTACCAGCAAAAATCACGAATAATTGATACGCCCATAAAAATGTCTATTTTTGACACATTGTATTAAAAAATATGAGTAATATATTTGGTTACAGAGCTAGACTCTACAGAGAGCCCAGAATGAAAGTACACAGAGTCTATATAGCGTTTGCCGCGCCCCCCTAGAAAGTGAAAGTTAAGTTTGTTCGCAAGAAAGAGAGGACAATGCACCTTTTATGTGCTTTATTTTTCATGAGTCGTATCTAAGTGTTGCGCAACTCTGATTGTTCTATGTGAGTGTGCGTCAAGAAGGCCTTCCATGCGAAGCTATTAGGCTGAAAATGCACTGAGCTAATAGACTGACTCTAAAGGTGTAATAATAATATTTTACCATACTCTGATTGATCAAAAAAGATGATTGATGTCACATATATAAATTTCACTTTTGCATCTCACAGCAACTATCGTGCGTTCAAGGACCGCCAAACAAAGTGCGAAATCTCAACCCTTGACGAAAAAACATTGTCAGTGTAGCACAAAGAATAAATACGTAAAAATTGCGTGCCTTTTTCACAGTATGCTGTACATTTGACCTGCATTGTCATGTGTTACTGATAAAGTGATAAATATCCCTCAACTGCTTAGGTGTTTATCAATGTGGGATTTCATACGTGAGTAGTAATTTCAAGAAAACAAAAACGTGTTATTAGACCAAAAAAAATAGTGTAATTTACAGTATTGTGCAAAAGTATTAGGCCACCACTAACTTTATTCATTTTTTGACACAGTAATACAGTAAATAGGACAAAAATACCAAACTTTGTAGAGATGTTGCACATGCACCAAGGAAGAATATGTCCATATTTGGTGAGGATGTGGATAAAGGTGCAAATACAGGAATATTATTATTACAGTTTGAGTCACTATGGAATCAAAGGGACAGTCCATGTATTGCTTAAAGGACATATGGAACACACTTGCACGGTACTGTACGTGAATACTTGTAGGTACAAAAAGTGTCAGAATATTATTATTATATTTATTGGCCTCCAGCAGAGGTTGGATTTGGATAAAAATGCAAAACTGTTTTTGAGACTTTATTTGGTAGTTTTATTGCAAAACCAACAATATACTGTGCAGTGAAGCCGCCTGCTCCTCTTACTCCTTCCCTTCCCTTTACTGTTCCATGTTTGTTGCTTCCCTCTATTGTCCTGCTAGGGTTGTCCTGTGTGTGTGTGTGTTATTTGTGTGTGCGTGTGTAGTGTTGTGGTTGCCAGGACAGATGCACTGATGCCTGTGATTCGATGCTTTATCTCCACTAGCTCCAGTGTAGGTTGGAGGGGCTTAAAGATGATCGCAGGAGGACCTTCAGCTCTCGAGTAACTATCCCGCCCCCACCCACCCCGCTGCCCTTTGCCTCACCCTCCTCTGAGGAGCGCGCAAAACAAACGCCCCGCTCTGTGTCCCCCTTTCTCTCTTTCTCTCCTTTCTCTTTTTACTCCCTCTCTGTTGTCCCACACCCTGCCTCCCTTGTTCTCATTCTGTCTGTTATTTCTTTTCTCTCCATGCAAAGTCTGTCTGTCGTCGTTGGCTTTGTCCGTCTGTCTCCGCGGTCGACATTAGTCTGCTTTCACTAGCAATGTCTGGTGTGTTGGATGTCTGTCAAGTAGATGCCATTAGGCCGCTGTAGTGGTCTTTATTGTTTCTTCTTTTCTTACTGCAATGTCTGGGCTCTGTAGTTTAGTCAAGTCTGTCCAAGTCTGTGCTTTCTATTTCTGTTCTTTTATTTAACTATACGGGCTGTTGGGCCACGTCATGCTCATTCTTGAACTTGCTGTCCCCTGACTTGTCTTACGTCTCCGTCTGTCCATGCACACACATCCCCTCATCCCACCCATCCTCCCGCCCACTCACCTTGGCTGTTTGGTGCCCGGTATGATGGCGGCAAGGGAGGGGAGGAGAGATAAAGGCTTGTTTTAGTTCAACAAAGACTTCTTAAGCGTGATTCATAGAGTTGACTTGACTCCACAAAGGCTTTGAATTGTATCAGAGTTGTTTTCGCAGACAACCGTTGTCAGCCTGTTAGGTGTTAAGAGGATAAGCTAAGTAATATTCATCAATTATTACTTGACAATGTTTATTTTACAGAAGCTCAGGTGTAAAACACAACAAACCTCTACAAAAACTTCAAATGTTGACACGATAATGTATTTCGCTTCTACAATTACTCACAGCAGGATCAACAGCAGTTGAAATTACAATTAAAAATTGAATTGAAATAACTAATACAGCCACAACTACGTACTATGTATCCATTTTTGGCACATTCGTTAGCCATTAATACCCTACTTTAGATAATATTTTTCTATTTGTATTTTTAATATTTTGTCAATATTTTTTAACATAGTGGAATCTCCTCAAAAATGTAACAGTAGGTAATACTACCTACTACCTCCTTGTATCCATTTTTACCACATTCATTTGCAACTGAAGAAAAGTACGTTATTTAAATATAAAAATTAAATAAGTATTAAAATAATTAAATAAAAATATTATTTTAGAGGGGGCACATTACTCATATAAAAACGTATATTTGTGGTATTTCAATAAGTGCTAAAATTTATTTCCCCTTAAAATGTATTTATTTTATTGTTATATATATATATATATATATATATATATATATATATATTTGTCAAAAATACATGTTATATTTATTTTATTATTATTTCATTATATATGCTTTATTATACAGCATATTGATCACATTTCATTTCATTTTAATTTTTTTTAATCTGTGTTTCTTACATCACATGGTAAGCGGCTTTATTTTATTTGTCCATCTTTTATTTTTCATAAAATGACTCATTGGTATATTGCTTCTACAAATGATATTAAATACTGTTATGATTAGGGACATTCATAATTACTTGGATTTTCACTGAGTCTGTCTTTTGTTTGCATATCTAATTAAAAACGGAGTTACTACAGCAAATTGGCAGCAGCAAGCTACCCCGCTCTCCTCCCCACCTGTCTTTGTAGTCAAGTGCAATAGTGCAGCCTCAATCTAAACTCGACACGACATTTCCACCACATTTGGATGTCACGCCGTGAACACATTTGGAATGTCATTCACTAATGTCACTCTGTATGTTGCTGCCTTTGTCCTCATAGTCCTCTTAGTGCAATCCAATGATAGTGTCACATATCATGTGCGCCTTCACCAACAATGATGATGATGCAGTAGTGCACAGTGTAAACCGCAGTAGGCTAGCGATCATGATGGAGATGCTGCCGTCTCCCAACAGCAGGACAAAGCGCACAGTGTATCGTGACATGACACTTTGTCATCACACGCGTGTCAAAATAGCACCACTGTTTATCTCCAATTTCCACTACTCTCTCTCTCCCTGTTTCTCTCCCTGCATCCTCTGTGTCTCTCTCTCTCTCTCCATCTCTAGGTGCAGTCGAGATGCAGCAGCAAAGAAAATATCCTAAGATCAAGTGAGTGCTAAGGTTTTTGATCACCGTAACTCATCATAGCACTTTATGGCCCGATGATTTGGTAGGATTTGGTCCAAAAAATTGTACAAATACAAGACTCTACTGGGAATATTAGTGATTTATTTGTGATAAATACATGCAGTATGTTCTAACCCAAAAGTTTGTCGCATGAATCTCACAACACAAATTACCCGTGAGAATAACTTGCTCTTTGCCACGGCGTGTACTCCTTGTATAGGTCTTATTTATGCTTGTGATGTGACAAGTAATGCATGATTTGTGGGTTTGTTACGCTGCGTTACGCGTGCGTGTCTCTGCCTGTGTGATGTTTTGCCAGAAGGTTGTTAAGCCTCGTGTCGAGCAGCGAGCGGAATGTGCTGCGGAAAGCGTAAGTGTGTGTTTAAAGGCAAGAAATTGGGTCAAGGGAAATCAGAGCATTGCGCCGATTCGTCGCTGTGAGGCAAACAAGAGCGGGAGCGGGAAGTATAGAGAGCAAGATTACATATTAGTTACACCGTCTTTGTTCTTTTTACCTTTGCTATCATTAGAAGGCTATTATTAGAGCAACATGGCTGCTATCAAGCATCTCCATCATCCACTCACTCACTCTGTTATTCTTATGTACCCAAAAATTTACCCAGGCTTACTCAAGTAGAAGATACTGGATAGAAGAATACAGTATATGTAGGTAGCCTGCATTATTATAACTACATACTGTATATCTTTTGCAACCTTTTGGAGTCCGGGGTAGTTTTATGTTTTTACATACTTTTGTGTTTACCTTTTATATTTCACCTTGAAAACGTTTTTTCTTGCCGTGTTTGGTTTTCTTGTATTCAGTGCAACCTCCCGTGTGTGACTGTGCAGTTCAGTACAATTTCATTTTGGCATAGTGTACTATCACATTGGGTGTGAAATCACCCCAAAAAAACTCACATCCGGTGTATTTTTTTTCGTTTTTAGTGTACAAATGTGTGTAATGAACCCTTCTCATAACTGAGAAATCAAATCAAATTCCAAAACTCACATGCAAATTTGGCAAACAACAAAGTTAAATGTAGAGAAATACTTATTATTTACCTTCCAACCAAGGGAGGCCTTAAGTAGTTACTATTTTGAATTATTCCCCAAAAAATAACCTTTTCATCCACCTCAAGAAATACATTATTCAGTGTTTCCCACAGGATTGCAATCTATTTGTGGCAGGGGTGGGCGTAGATAACATCAATGACATTTGTTTTTATTTGGTTTTTAGTCAATGTTGCACTGAAAGGTTTTGCACATCATTTTCGTTGTGCTCTGTACATGACAGTGAAGTTTCTGATTCTGATTCCGACATCTAATTTGCATAATTCCCCATGACGCACGTGCATGTCATTTTAATGGTCGCCGTGGGAGACAACAAGTGAGCAAAAATCGTAAAAAGCCAGATAAATATGTTGGGAAATAAAAATTAAGTTTCCTATGTTGCTTCACCCGCTGATCGTTGAGAAGAGCTAAAGGGCTTTTGTTTTATAGTCTCCAAAAGTGTCCAACACTCTTTTGAAAAACAGAATCTAGAGGTGTCTGAATACGAAATAAGAGGGGCGTCACAAGAGCTTGCGAGATTAAAATGTGAAAAGAAAAAAGTCTCGCCATAATCAATAAATAAATAAATCACACCATAAATGAAAAAGAAGTCAATAATTTTGCCGGCCTCCATGCATTGTCATGTACATGCATGTCTGTTTTCCTCGTCTCTCGGCTCCAAAAGGGGCAGGAAGAGCGTTCACTGCATTGTGCGTTGCTTCAGCACCTGGACGCTTCATAGAACAACAGCATTCCATAGAACAACAGAGTGAGACCTCTTGTCAGTCATACAATCGCTGTGTTTCTGTGGGGGGAGGCGGGGTCACAAGCACACACACACAGAGCTGTGCAGCAAGGGAGCCGTGTGAGGAGCAATGCAAGGTAATGTAGTAGAAATTAGGAGGAAAAATGATGATTGCCAAGCCCAAATCGGTTAAATTAAAGAGTTTGTTTGTCCGGTCATATTTTTTTCATTGTACTTTTTTTAATGAATTTTAAACTCTTGTCTCCTCTCGTTCGTGTGGACCCAATCCCGTGCATTGTCTCGTCTTGTGAGTTGGGTGTCTCGTGACAGCCCTACTAAATAATAATAAATAAATACAGCAACAAAGTCGCAAAGTTGGTATCAATTATCCCTCCTGCTTCGTCATCTTATTCTCCGGGAGACCGGGTGCATATGAAGTGTGTTAAGAAGCAGAGTTATGACGCTAGCTACTGTACGGCGTTAGAACGACAAGCTACGTTCACAGACAGTCCCATTATAATGTGTTTACGAGTGAGGGCAAACAGGTAGCTCCAAATCTATTTGAATGAATGTATGGGAAACACTTTCATTGAAGTGTCAGGCCTGTGTAGGAATTTCAAAGCTATGACGTACGTCTTCATGTCATTCGTCCACATGATGGCAGTGTTTGGCTTACCCTCCGCCCTTTTGGAGCGAGTGCCTTTCTGCGCCGAAAGCGCATACAAATGAGA
This sequence comes from Dunckerocampus dactyliophorus, assembly GCF_027744805.1. NCBI lineage: Eukaryota > Metazoa > Chordata > Actinopteri > Syngnathiformes > Syngnathidae > Dunckerocampus > Dunckerocampus dactyliophorus. Next base: position 7,461,391 of record NC_072837.1, on the reverse strand, counting down.
AATACTGTGACGACACAATAACAAAACCACGGTGAACATTACTGATAATAAAATCTGTTTCTGCTTGACTGATACGAGGTTGTGTATTAATCAAAGTACTTTAGGCCTGATTTGTGTGTGTAACAATACATGAGACGAGCAGGGTCATAATTGATCATAATTGCCAGAGTCGGTGATGCCAACCAAACGCAAATCAGTATTTTATCCATTTTTTTTAAGTCACTCATGGGCCTAAAGAGAAAACACAGGCGGGGAATCAGTAGAGCTCGAGCATAATGTGATTTTATATGAAATTGTACCTTATTGTGATGTCTCACTCAGGTCACAGTGCTGTAGACATCACTAAGGTGGCCCGGAGACACCGCATGTCCCCTTTTCCCCTCACCTCCATGGACAAGGCCTTCATCACTGTGCTGGAGATGACCGCCGTCCTTGGCACTGAGATCATCAACTACCGAGGTGAGCACCGTGGCGGTTTTCATTTTGAAATACACACAAGCGGAATATGTGTGTGTAGAGTCTCAGTCATGCAGATCATGGAGATGGGTTGAATCGAGGCAGCTGGACTCTTCTTGTTTGTTGAAGATGTTCACCTTTAATCCAAAAAGATCTTCAGTTCTGAATGTTGAAGTGTGGAGTCACCCTATTTATGTCTCTGGTGGGTGTGTCCCCCGAGGGTAGTCACAATAGTGTCGCTTGTGTTGCTGGTGACCGACTGTCCTGCATAACAATATGTCGTTCGCCTGATTAGTGGCGAAACAACTCTTTAGTGGCCACTCAATCTTTGGGGGGGAGATGTCAGGACATTGTTGTAAGCAGATGATAGGTGATGGCGCAAAACTTCCATCCAGAATTGTTGTCCTCAACCTTCAAGCAGACAAAAAAAGTGTATTTTATTACTTGCCCTGTCGTTTGCAATGTTCCTGTGTGCCACCTGCTCCTGCTCCAGTAGGCTTGAATGTCTGCTGATGTAGCAACATGCTAACGCTAACTTCACATGACAGCTGGTAAACACAGTCAGGCATCTCGCTGAAGCAGCGCTTTGTACCATACACATACACACACACACACACACACACTTGCTTTAAGGGGTGTTATAACTAGAGCGGACACTCAAAACAACTGGGATATGAACTGATGCAGTGCGTAGCTTCTCATTTTTTGAACAACAATGTTGAAAAGACCCATCCTGTGGTCATGGAAAAGAAGGGTTGAATTTTTGGCAGGCATAAAGCAAGAGAAAACATCTAAGGAGATTGCTGAAACTACAAAAATCGGGTTCAGAGATGTCCAGCACGTTATTAAAAAGTGGAAGGGCAGTAGGGAAACTTTGTACAGTGGTCCGAATCAATATAAGACTTTGGCCAAAAATTAATGTAGTCTGGATAAAAATAAATGTTGTGGTATGTAACCTTCTTTTTTTTTTTTGCTCAAGCAGTGCATGCACATGGTCCTCGGCTTACGGCGTTCCAAGTTAAAGCATGTGTGGTTACTTACGCTCTCCCATAGATCAATTGAAAGCTTAATTTGGTCCGTACGAACTAGTTACAACGTGGCTTGCCATGGAAGAATACACTATGTGCTCAATATTGGCCGCACTTGTTTCAATCACGTGACCGTCATGAAGGATAAAGATTCTTTTTGAGCCCTGGTATCGCTACATTATATACCCTCCTACGACCTGGCGTCCACATGTGTGGACATCACATTTTTGGTTGTCAAAACTACAATGTTAAATTTTGGACTACAAGGGCCTGGCATCCACTTATGAGGACATTAAACTGCCACCTAGTGGTGGAAGAAGAGTGTAACCAAGCACATGTAAAATTCAAGATGGCTGACAACCCACCCAAACATTCAGATGGCTCCTCCCAATCCAAAAGTTGACCAGATAAAAAATTCAAACAAATTTCAGGGCTGATTCTTGCTCAGATATGTTTAGAAGTGTTCAATGTGTGTTGTGGAAGTTGAATTTTGCAAAAGTAAGAAAATTTGACGATTTACCATGCTGCTAAACTTGATGTACACATATGTGGACAGAGGGACTTAGTTTTGTTGATTTTGTTGAACATGTCCACAAATGTGGACAGAGGGAGTTGGTTTAGAATTTGTATTTTGGGATGATTTTGTTAGAAAACGTCATTTTATACAGTACAAACAAATATGGCATGTTTTAAAAATAAATCTATGTAGATTTGTTTTTGGTTTGAAACAAATTGGGTTTTTTTCCAAGAGCGTTATTCTCTGCAACAAGTAATGGAAATGCTGGGGTTAATTGGTGGAGACAACTCCGAGGTGGAGGATTTATCAGTCATCGATGATCCTGTGGGAGATGCTGAATATCAACCTCCTCCCACCAGCAGTGAGGAAGACAGTAGTGGGTGTGAGGACCACAGCCCTGTCAGCCTATCAGGGGACGCAAACGTTTGCGCAAGGAATACGAGGGATATCGGTCAGATCGTGACATTGCCACATCACGCACCCCCAGGCTTCGCTCTCAGACACCGCAGGAAGAGGCTGATGTCTCAGGCATGTCTCTGAAGATACAACACCAGGACCCAGTCATGTAGAACAGTCCAACAAAGGGTACCAAGTGGTTTGACAATAAACCAGTGTTGATGTCTACTGTACTTGCTCAAGAGCCAGAAGACACGTGCCAGAGATGGGACAAGAAACTGAAACGGTATGTGACCATCTCTCCACCATGTGTTATCCGTGAATACAACTCCAAGATGGGTGGAGTTGACCTTGTGGATAGAATGATCAGCTACTATCGAATGAGTGTCCGTACAAAAAAATGGACATTGCGGATGCTGATGCACTTTACCGATCTGGCTTTAGCCAACAGCTGGCTACTGTACCGCAAAGACCTCACTCTGAATGGCACACCAAAGAAGAACATCACGCAGTTTCTTCAGTTCCTCATGGAAGTGGCCATGACCTTCTTGGCTCAGAGAGACAATGACAACTCTGACTTTTCGGAGCAGGAAGATGACACAGAAGTTTCAGTCCAAGGGAAACAGCATCCAGTGCAGGCAGTGCCCCACATCTCATTCTGCAGGAAGGCTAATGCACATCTGCCAGAAGTGGTACACTCAAAGAACGCATCACGATGCAGAGCAAAAGGATGCTCAGGCAAAACTCAAGTGCAGTGTGTTACATGCAAGGTGTTCCTCTGCTTACAGGCAGATCGCAACTGTTACGCTGCCTTTCATACATAGGCATGAACATTTTCCCAAGGGGAAAAAATGTTGGAGCACTTTTGGTGTGCAAGTTTCACGTTTCACACCATGTTCAGAAATTGAAATGAATAGTTCAACAGTAGCAATGAAAAATATTTTTGAAGGTTTACTTGTTTTATATCTGTCCTCCTGCAACTGATAGCAGCACTTCATATGACTTGCGGAAAGGGGCACAAGTTGTTGCTTTGAATTTTGTTTTTGCACTTGGAAAAAATGCTGCTGTGTTCAGGCAACAAATAAAGTTTTGCACATCATTACTCAATTGTGACGTTATTGTGTTCACTCAAATTTAAAACGAATGTCCTCATATGCGGACATCATTTTTCTCAGAAACTACATCATGTAAAAAGATAATTCTTTGTTTTTACACTCATCAGGTCCCAATTAGCCTAAATATCAAAGAGAAAATAAAAATGCATGCCTTGAAAGAGTTCAGGTCTTAGGAGGATACTGTACTATATATGCGTGGGTGCGTGTGTGCGTTATAAGTGATACATATTTAAAAACAAAGCTTTGTGTTGATATTGCCAGGCTTTGGGAACCGAGCTCAGGGCTGGGTGCGTGCCTGGAGAGCAGCGAGACACATGGCCGTGTTCAATGGTCACAATGTGTGTCTGTGGGTCACCCTCCAGCAGGGGAGGGCACTGATGTAATAATGCATTTATTTTCCCTAATATTTTTGCGATTGTAGCGGAGAGCTAGGGCTGTATGTGATTTAAGCAAATTCACTGGAGCACCTCCTTCACTCCAGTAAGAGAGCCAGACGCAAGGGAACGTTTGATGGGCTTTTTTAACATACAGTTGAGATTTTCATCCAGCTGACTGATTTGACATTGATATCACGGCTGATGTAATGTCTGGTATCTTTTATCACAAACACAGACAGACATAAATGGCTCGAATGCGCCATTGGTCCTAAGAACCCTTAGCTGTCCTGAAAGGTGCCTCGTGTTACAAAACTCGACTTACGGTACATCACAGTCTAGGAACAGAACTTGAACATAACCCGTGGAGTTACTGTAAGAAACACCAAGGGTTGTCTTTTTGGGTTTGAAGATGAGGAAAAGAGTTGCATGAGGCATACACAAGGAAAGTTATCAAAAAAATATGTCTGTTTTTACGAATGATAGTGTTACTCTTTGTAAATAAAATCCCGTCAATCATCATTAGCTTTAATATATCCACTTACAAATGACTTCTACACTTGAAGGTGGCCTCAGAACCAGAGGATGATCCTGCCATTGTGCACATGGTGGAGGGCAATGGTGGCGTGTAGCACACGTGTGATGCTAGGAAGGAGTTCTGTTTCTTTCCTCGGCTTTATAGTGGTGTTTAATTGTTTTTAGGAAGGGGGGAGGGAGGGGGGGAGGGAGGGAGGGGGAGGGAGAATGTTGGATTTGCAGAAACACAGCTGGCGAGGCGACAGCGCGGTGAGGACGAGGGGATTTGAGAGATGAAATATTTAGACAGGCAACAGCTGGAGGAGCTACCCTGCTGGAATATTGTGTGTGTGTGTGTGTGTGTGTGTGTGTGTGTGTGTGCGGGTGTGTATTTTGTCGATGATAGTGTTATAACTCACATGTATGCCCTAAGAATGATAAATCGCCATGATGTAGAATTCAGTATTCTTTAAAAATGGTGGCCCCTGACTGTTAAAGTGACTGATCACAAGAACTATAGAATTGTCCAAAATGTAACATGGAAGAATTAAGATTCAGGGTGAAGGAGTCGGTCCAGCCCAGGGGTCGGCAACCTTCCCTCTCTTCCAGTAAAGAATAATAGTCTGGAGCTACAAAACATAGCACCAGCTTATAAACTTTGAAAACCTGTCATCTTTCTACATTGTACCTGTTACAACAACAGAATACAACAAACAGAAGTGCTGTGTGCTCGTACGTTGGTTAAACAACACTCGCTGACATGTGCAGCATGGTGAATTGACAGACGGTTCCTTTAACATTGCTCCACTAAACTCTCAATCAGTGGACGTACAGTATGTGGTCGACAGTTCGAGCCCAGCGTGTGCAGGCCTGGACTGCAAGGATGACCACTGTTACACAGTCCTACTATGAAATAAATGTGTATTTTTCTGAAAATGCTGAGTGCTTGTTTTGAAAATGTGCTCATTTTTCACCACATATGAAGCATATTGGCAAACAAAGGAATCTGTCCATCCATCCATTTTCTATACCGCTTGCCCTCACTAGGGTCGTGGGTATGCTGGAGCCTATCCCATCTGTCTTCGAGCGAGAGGCAGGTTACACTCTGGACTGGTTGCCAGCCAACGGAGTATGTCCATGCAGAATTAAACTCTCTATTTTCTTCTGAGATGTTTTATTTTTGGCATTCATGATTATCTTACCGCGGGGGAAAACAGATGTCTTGCCAGTCCCCCCCCCCTCCCCCGTACGCAGGCAGGCAGGCACTGCGCTCAGGCAAGCACACACCAGCTTCCCCTCCCATTCCCTTGCTCATCCAATCACCAGTCAGAATTCAGCCAGGGTGCATTCACGGACTTACAAATCATAAGTCTTTTCAAAAATGCTAATTTTCCCCACTTGGATGTTTAAAACATATTCAAGCTCTGCAAAGGGAGCCACGACAAGGATGCTGTGCTGCTGTGTGTATTTAAGTGTCAAATTGGATGCTGAGTACACCAAATTCATACATGTTGGCAGGTCTGTACTAATATTGAAAGTCCTCCCTGCCCCTCACGCCACCACAACAGTTCACCGCCCCCCCCCAATGGGGGCCCGCCCCACTATTTGAGAAGCACAGGTCGAGCCCAACCCCTGATTTACTAATTAAGAATGTCCCAGTCTACAGAGTGTACTTTTGTTAGAAGAGTGCAAATGTGCAGGTTATGCATGTACACTGCGTCACTGTGAGCCAATACAGAGAAAGTTGTAATCTGTAATGCAAATCCCAGTAATACACCTTTCATCACGAAACATTTCCCTTGGGTGGTAGGTTTGAAACTAGAAAGAAAGGATGCATTTTATCACACGCACCTTTAAAACTGTTGATGTACATTCCAAGCTTTGTGCTTTTAACGAGCTGTTTAAATAGTGCTGACAGAAAAGAAATACAGAAAATAAGCAGCCTCTATAATTGACATGCAGTTATTTAGTGTCACATGTTGAGCAGTGTGTGGATGTACTCTACATGCACTCATTGATATCGACGCTTAGATCTTCATATTAACGCCCACGTTTGCATGGAAGCTCCAAAGAAAATGAGAGAAAGTCTATATATAGCACAACACAGCAGCTTATGATATTTTTATTGCAGGGTTTTTCTTCCCCCTCCACCCACTCTACCTCTCATTTTCTGTCTTTCTTTAACTTCCTTTTTTCTCTATGAGCTGATGTTGTCTCAGCGCGTCGCCATGCTTAGTGTATGTGTTGCTCATTTACATTCGCAAGATGAAACAGACATAGCGTGGATACATCTAGATATGGCTTCAGTCTCTTTTAGGAGGATTTCAAAAAAACGTCAAGCCCAATAATTAGTAGACAATAAATTATATTTAATAATAATAGTAATAATAATCATTTTAGAGACAAAGCAGGCATAAATGTATTCATTTTCTCATGTAAACATACTTGTATTTGTTGTTTATCTACAGACGGAATGGGTCGAGTCCTAGCTCAGGACGTTTATGCCAAAGACAACCTGCCGCCATTCCCTGCTTCTGTCAAGGATGGTTATGCTGTGAGAGGTAAGAACAGTTGGTTCCTTCATGTCCCCATCATTTTGTGTCCTCTTAGCTTTCCTTGTGCATGTTGAGTTGTTTGTCAGGAGCATAACTTTCTAAGTACTCATGGGATCTGTATGTCAAAACACATTATTGACAAACCGACATGACAGGAAGCTTACTTAAATAGAGTAGAACAACTTAGATTGAGCGCAGTCTGTCATAGAAATTGTCTGCTTCTGTCCCCATCGTGATGCGGGGGTGTTGCAAGGGAGGGAAAGAAAGGCTTTATTAGAAGGAGGATGTCTCACTGCGACTGCTATGCTGTTTAGTTATCACTGTCAATTTCATAAGAGCAGATCCTTTCACATGTTCATCCTTGATGACAGAGCTGGCCCTACCCAAAGGGGCGCCCTAGGTGAGATTTTATATAGTGCCCCTTTCCATCAGCGATCTGCATAGAAAGAAATCGAATGGCATTGTTTTCACCGATGTCTTTAATTTGGAAGATAACATGCCACCCAATTTACTGACTAGCACTGACTAGATACAAAAACCAAATAAAATAACCTATAAAATAAGCTAATATTAATCTAATATTAATATTTTTTCCACACTAAAGTTACATTTCTAGTAGTTTTTAGAATCAGTTTTAGCTCTTCCATTATAAAAGTTTATCTTAATTACTAGTTTTAATATAATCAAATTAGAGGTGATTTAAAAAAAAAATTGGCGCCCCCTGGAGGCCATTGTGCCCTTAGCATTTGCCTACATTGCCTAATGGGCTAGATGGTCCTGCTTTATGATGGTCCGGACAGTCCAACAGCTTAGACCAAACATGCGGCCAATAATGGTGGCCATTTGTTCCATTTCTGATCAATTTCACTTCACTTTTCACTTTCACTTTCCTTTTCTTTGACGCACGCAGAAGATCTGCCTCTCGCCGGGGAGACATAATGGAGGTTAAAGTTAAAAAGTGAACTGAAAAGACCAAAAGGGGGCCATGCAACATGCGACTACATATTCTTTCTGCAGAACGCACTACTTCTCCTTTTCGCTTTGTACACGATTAATCATTTATCGGAGTACGTTGTAACACAGAACGTTGTTACTTGAGGACCGCCTGTATAGGCAATCACTCAAAAGTTTGGACACACCTTCTCATTAAATAGCATGAGAACGTGTGTACACATTTTTGACTGTTACTGTACAAGTGTAAAAATAAGTTTAAAATTGGTTACATTACAATGATGTACACAGAGGTTTTGTACAATATTTAAAATACGTTTTCTTTGACACCATACATGATGGTGGTCCACACTCATTTTTCCAGAAATTTTGGTTAAATTCTGCATTTCATGACCTCAGGGCAATTTACTTACAGGTACGCACACAACTGCCAAGCCACATCCGGACATCTCCAAATGCATTTACTGATGTACTGTATGTTGCAGGGTTTTTGGTATGTAGAGCAGCAAAACTGTTTTAGCTTTTTATACACAAATATCCCTGAAAGAGTGCCTTTTTGAATTTCATTTTAGGTGTTAATATCCCAAAGAGAGTTGTTATCAGGGGTTCAAGGGGAGCAACAACAGACCTGGGAAGCCGGAGAGAAGGGCAGCAGCTTGTTGGCTCCAGGCACCTTAAAAAACTCTTGCACAAAGCATCTGCTGTTAGCGCTAGCTGGTTGAGAAGGAGAGACTGTACACAACAGGTCTTCTCCGTGTTTTATGCATCTGTCCTGAGGGTCTGCAGAGGCATTCATGTGCAGAGATCCCAGTGCTTGGGTGGTGTCTGCGCACTTCAGGCTGGATTTCGTGACTTATGAAAACAAACATGCTGGCATGGTTTGGCCAGATTCAGGCCTGACTGCGAGACTTAATTATTAAAATAAAGTACAACACAATATAATGAAGTTTCTAATAATCTCACATTTATCTGACCTCTTTATCGCTCGCTCTGTAGCCCACTGAAAGAGAATGACTCAACTAAATGATACACGCCTACACTCCTAGTTTCAGGACGCACGATTGACTAACACATTTCTTGTTATTTCAGCGGCCGACGGCCCAGGCGACCGCTTCATCATCGGAGAGTCCCAAGCAGGAGAGCAGGTCAGCACTTAAAACCACACTTAACGTGCATATGCGTCCATTTTGCTCACGAAAACTCCCACACAACTTGCTCATAAAGTTGAAATTCATGTGAAGCTTGATCAGAGATACTGTACATGCACGCCAAGTTATAGTTGGAGCTGTAAGACAAGAGAGACGTTACGTGGTTTAAACCAGAAACTGCAATTGCAAGTGCTGCAGTTGAAATTAAACATGCAAATACATGCTATAAGTAATTTGACAGAAGCCTTCTTAAGCATTAGCTTACCTTTGGTTGTCTTGCGGAAAAATTCTAATATTTTGCAACAGCTAATGTAGTTTTCAAAAAAAAAAAAAAGTGATGGGTTAATACCTGTACTGAGCTGCTATTGAGCACAAATTACACATCATACTTTTTGGACACACAATAGCATCAGTTATTCACTGCTGTCAGAAACATTACTTGGAATGGAAGTTTTTTAATTGGCGTAATATGGAATTGAGGCATTCTAATGAATGGCTGATGACTGCAGATTTCAGAAAGATTACAATGACCTCACCGCCACTTGTTCTTGTGTGTCTTGGTGCAGCCCACCCACACGGTGATGCCTGGCCAGGTGATGAGGGTGACAACCGGAGCTCCAATTCCCTGCGGGGCTGATGCCGTTGTTCAGGTGGAAGACACTGAGCTCCTCCGTGAGTCTGAAGATGTGAGTCTGACTTTAATGGAAGGCAGTGTCAACCTCAGCCCGAACAGTGCCTACCAATGCCACTTTTCCACTGCACGGTAACTGCTTAGCTCAGGATGGCTCGATTAATGTAGGTGTGCCGCGACAATGCAATATGGATAAACCTCTGCTGGTCACTCATTGGTGGAGCATATTCAAGCCTATGGAACATTTGAGGATTCATGGCTAGAAATCACAAAAACAAATGTTAATGTTTGTTTAACATTAACATTCTGGGCCTGCGTTACACCCCACAGTCTCCACATGACTGCCGTGATCCCTTGCCTTGTTTCTCTCACCTGCCTCTCTAATACATTTAATCAACTTAGAGTAGACACTCCATTGTGTGTTTGTTATTGTCTCATTCCAACTGATGCTTTCAACCAGGGGGTACTATTTTGAAGTGGAAAACAACTACCTTAACCCCCCCAGGTGTGTGTGGAGTCAAGCTGGCATTGTACAGAGGAAAAGTGGCATAGTTAGTTAAAAAGGCTTCTGTGTTGTGTTGTAGTTCTGAAGCTGTCAGGATACTGTGGTGAGCCGTGTGGCGGTTTTAGCTATAGGCCACACGAGCAATTTCCCAGGGCTGCATTATCGAGGGGACGCCGCGAGGATGAGGGGGAAAAAAAGATTCATATTTGTTTATGCTCACTTGGCATCCTCTATTACGGGAAACTGGCGCCCCAAAGACTGCTGAGTTGAAGTGGATAAAACCAAACTGAGTCTCAAACATATTGTGGCAAGCTTGAGTCGCAAATGAAATGGTCAGAGCCAACCTTCAATTTGCTTTAAGGAAGTGCGCTTTTATTTACTCATAGCAGCTTAGCAAACATTAACCCACACAGCACAAAGGAACAGAGGGTCATCAACTTGAGCCACTATCTCACTCACCATGCAGTCAACACAAGGAGGTTCTCTCACAGCGCCCAATGGGGGCTATAACCGCTACTGTGTGACCCTATCAGCTGCTTTGTCTTTCAGGGCACAGAGGAGCTGGAAGTACGAATTTTGGTCCAGGCTCGGCCAGGCCAGGATATCAGGTTAGTGCCTGGGAGTGAAATGTGAATTTCAAAACACAGAATTGACCCTACACCAGTCATTATTGTAATTAATCTCATGTCAAATAAAAATGTTTTCCTAAAACTACAACTGTGCTGCAGTAATGTCTAATATGACTACAGCATTATAGAATGGGATCAGGTGGATACACAGGTTAATTATGTACCTTCTGCCATCTACAGTAGTGGTATAACATGTAATTGTTCTGCCTGTCACTATACATTGCTGGCATAGGTTGATGAAGAAAGATACATTATTTGTAGAAATTTGACACATATCGGCACACTGGTTGGGAATTCCTGTTTGCCTCCTTTTATACCATGTATACGGTTGTCAACCTTCAAGGCATTTTTCCTTGTGATCCAGGGCTCCAGACTGCGACTAAACGGTCACATTTTGCGACTAAAATATGAGACATCGCAAACAAACCTTTAATCTACTCACGCATGAGCTACCGTATAAACTTTGTCCCGTATTACTGTGAGAATGAAAAGCCTATCAAAGCGAGCATGTGTGATCGCTCAAGTTTCAATCGCATTCTATTGACTTTTCTACCATCTTTGTTTACACATTTTGCCTGGCTCCACTGTCTCTCTGGCACCAGCTAGCTATAGTTATCCACCTAGCCTCTGGTCCACGGACTCTTTTTAAAGTTTCACTGAATATTTGCCTAAACTCTTAGTATTTTTCTAAGTGTTCAATTCAGACATGATGCCGGTATTTAATGTCAAATGACCACAAAATAGCATAAAGAAAATAAGCATTTGTAAATCTTTGTAAATCAAGTACAATGGAAATGTTGGCAGTGCAATAAAACACAATATAGCAATAGCGCACCTCTCCTTTCTGTTTGTCAAAGTAGCTTTAATAGTGCTGGAAGTTGGATACACCTGTGTTGTCATAAACCTGGACAATCAATGAATACTATTTTACACAGGACAGATATGTATAAAAAATATATATATATTTAAATCGTTATTTGATTTGAACAAATATATAGTCTTGAACAATTAATTTCTCATGTACGGGTATTAGTATGACTCTTAAACAGGCATCAAATTCAATTCAGGTTTGTGTCAAGTAGTGCAAAATTTGTTTCACACATTTATAGACCAAAAAAACCCCAAAAAACCTGGTGGCTTTGTTGGCCCAGCTACAAGGTGTCCCTTATTTATTTTCACAGAAGTTGGCAACCTTACCGGTGCAATTTCCTATTTTATTTTATTATCATTTCGTTCTTTTTTCTTTGTTGCTGACAAACTTATGCTCCGCACTTCAACCCGGTGCGCAAATGAGCTAGTTTGCCAACCCACACTAACTCCTAAAGAGGAAGAAAGGAGACAAACCCCAAAGACGAAGAAGGCGGGCCGACGTGTGTGAAAAGAGGGCTGAATTGGAGTGAATAGTATTTATCATTAATACAGTGAAAATGAGAGGAAATGTGAATGTTAAGTTTGCAAGTCGATTCCAGTGTGCACCCCTAAATTTTCTGCTCGTACTTCGACAATTTTAAGTTAGGGGCCACTGTGCTCCTCGTGAGGAAAGTTAGTGTGGAGCCCTGTGATCCCTGAAATCCTCCTTCCCATCAGGCCTATCGGTCATGACATCAAGCGTGGCGAGTGTGTGCTGGCCAAAGGCACCCACATGGGTCCCTCTGAGATCGGTCTCCTTGCCACAGTGGGGGTCACAGAGGTGGAGGTCCAGAAATTTCCTGTGGTGGCAGTGATGTCGACAGGAAATGAGGTAAACGTTGACTTTGTTTCATTTTTTTATTAGGTGTTACGATTACTTTGTTTCATTTTTTATTAAGTGTTGGGAATTTCTATATCAGTGCACATCGCTGTTTGTGTTTAGAAAAAGGCTCAGCTGCAGAAAGAGTGTGCCAGTTGTTCTGGCAGCGTGCCGTCCTCATGTTTATGCGCAGTCATCGTTGTCTGTTTTGACCGCCGGCCCAAAATTCAGTGTATGAAGTGTTCAGTTGTTAGGAGCATGTTGACAAAAGACGCTGCGTGTCATTTAAAACATAGTGACATGTATTTTCACACACACGTTCTGAATAGAACAGCTTTAATTTTGCTTTACGTTTTTATGAACATTTCTCAAAGCGCATATTCATTGTGCTAAAAATGAGGCCGTTGTTTTTTGTTGTTTAATGTAAATATTTGTACTCCCATGTTTCCGTAGCTGCTCAACCCAGAAGATGACCTTCATCCTGGGAAGATCAGAGACAGCAATCGCTCCACCCTGCTGGCCACCATCCAGGAGCACGGCTACCCAACTATTAACCTGGGCATTGTGGGAGACAAGTATACCTTCATTTATGTTCTCTCATTCTTAGTAGGAAACCATCACTTTCCTGCTCTACATACTGTACTTCTGTGTGTGTAACCCTGTTGGTGTGATTGCTGTGTGCATCCCACAGCCCCGATGACCTTCTCAACGCTCTGAATGAAGGCATCAGCCGTGCTGATGTCATTATCACCTCAGGCGGAGTGTCCATGGGGGAGAAGGTACTGACACCAAGTGCACACATTCAGTCAGTGTTTTGCTGGCACCTTGTGGTAGATACTAAGTATTGCCACTTTAAATTGCAAGCAATGAAGATGAAATTATTGTTTCACTACAATATTTTGGTAGGACTACCTTAAGCAGGTGCTGGATATAGATCTTCATGCTCAGATCCATTTTGGTCGGGTCTTCATGAAACCAGGGTAAACAACAGCAGCTTCTATTAGGTGCTATTACATGTTGACTAGAGGCGGGTAAACACAATCCTACTTAACATTCTCTATATGCATTCTCTGTAGGCTCCCTACAACATTTGCCACACTGGACATTGACGGTGCTCGTAAACTCATCTTTGCCCTCCCAGGTAGTGTGTGAAGTTGAGAGAAAGACTTGATTTACTCTGTGTTCTATGAGGAGGTGGTCTTCATTTATCTCCCTCTCGCTGTCCTCTCTCTCTCTCTCTCTCTTTCTATCTGTCAATCTGTCCACACGTCCGTCTGTCCTAGGAAACCCCGTATCCGCTGTCGTCACGTGTAATCTTTTTGTCATCCCTGCCTTGAGGAAGATGCAGGGCATTTTGGACCCAAGGCCTACAATCATCAAAGCCAGGGTAAGCAGTCTGCATGGTTGTTACATCTTCACACATTAGACAACTCTTCTAAGTCTTTTTGGTGAAAATACTGGTAGCATATTATAAGTGGACTGTTCCAGTTTAGCTTAATTATCTAGAAGCAAACAAAATATATTAAATACTTATCAGTGAAAGATATGGAGAACAGGTAGCATTCTGAATTATAAAGTTCTGCTTCTTCCTACTCCTTATCGGACATGTTGAATTGTGTAAATTTTACCACGTAATGTAACTTGGTAAGCATGTCTGAAACAAATAAACAATACCATACCATATACCACACCATACACTTTTATGGCAACCGTGTTGTGCTCCATTCTGTATCATTATATAATAATATAATAATAATATAATATAATATAATATAATATAATATAATATAATATAATATAATATAATATAATATAATATAATATAATATAATATAATATAATATAATGTCCATCCATCCATCTTCTTCCGCTTATTTGAGGTCCGGTCGTGGGGGCAGCAGCCTAAGCAAGGAAGCCCAGACTTCCCTGTCCCCGGCTACTTTGTCCAGCTCCTCCCTCCCGAGGCGTTCCCAGGCCAGTTGAGAGATGTAGTCTCTCCAGCGTGTCCTGGGTCTTCCCCAAGGCTTCCTACCGGTCGGACGTGCCCTGAACACCTCTCCAGGGAGGCGTCCGGGAGGCATCCTGACCATATGCCCGAGCCACCTCACCTGGCTCCTCTCAATGCGGAGGAGCAGCGGTTCCACCCCGAGTTTCTCCCGGATGACAATGTGCAATGTAATGCAATGTAACGTAATATGCAACTATGCAAAGTGCCTTTTTTCCGAATGTAATTCAAGAAAAATAGCTGCCATTATTTTTTTTTTATAATTGGAGGATTCCCAATACGTTTGACAGAAACAAAAAAATTTAATATGTAAAAAATTTAATTAAAAATAGTTGAGTTGATACAGATACCCATGCCTTATAAATTTTATGAATTTTTCAAGATCATGGAAAGCTTTTGTGATTTTTACCTTTAATTTGATGATTATGATTGCAGTCACAATAAAACACAGCACAAGCATTTTTGGTAAAATAAAAATACTTTAATAATATAAAACAATATAACAATAGCAACAAAATAATATGATTATTCCTTTTATTCAAGCAATTATTATTTCAAGTCCTTGTTTTTTTTTGCCCCCATGGTCCTCCTGTGTCCAATAACTTATTCCCTGAGTTTGTAAAAAGAAAAAAAAAACACACACAACATATTTGTGCAACACAATAAAAAAACACACAAATATTACTGATGAAAAACATACTGTACATAGAAGAGAATATAAAAATATTGATCTCATCACACTTTTATTATATCTGATACTATGATGGTAAATTTCACCCTTCACTTGTTTCAAAATGTAGCATGTAGTAAACAGAAGTAAGTATCAGATCAAGCCTTATCAGGACACTGATGGTGTTGTTGCAGTTGTCTTGCGACGTGAAGCTGGATCCTCGCCCTGAATACCACCGCTGCATTCTGACATGGCATCACCAAGAGCCTCTGCCGTGGGCACAGAGCACAGGTAACATCAGAGGTGTTCCCCTGAAGGCCTCATGAGAGAGATGCTCCTTCTAGTGTGGCCGAGGTTTGTCCTTAGGCCTCCTTTTACACATACCTGCAACAGCTCACCGTGGCTGTCCAGGAGGCAGATCTAGTTCGAGATGCCAGGTGCAAGGTACTTTCATATTCATAGCACAAACGAATAATACGCTGATTCTGGTTGGCCGCTACCCCACTTGCCTATCATTCGTAACAGGAATCAAATGCTAAACCAGTGCTACTCAATAGACGGGCTGCAGGATACATACTGTACATCCACCAAAGCCTTCCTATGGCCTACCAAACATCACTCAAGTAATAACACTGAAAGTGTCCTTTATTTATTGATGCCATGTGGCCCTTATAGTGTCTGCTGAGAAAGTTTGTAGCTATTTAAGCCAAATTTAATTGAGGACCTCTGCTGTTATCTCCCCAAAAAAGCCCGACAAGGATGGGATTCAAACCCACACATGCAGAGCACAATGGATTAGCAGTCCATTGCCTTAACCACTCGGCCACCTCATCCCAGTATACCTTCTGCCACCATTTTGTTTGTACTCGCATACAGTAAGCTGCTCTCTGGTTCAGTGAGGATGATGCACAAGCACGTGATTGTTGTAATTCAGTCCTTTATTTCAGATTTTTTTTAATACACATTTTCAAGTACCGCAAAAGTATGTATAACTTTTGAATAAATCAATGTTTATTTCAGACAAGCTAGAATATTACAATGCAGAGTAGAAATAAGTCGATTGTGATATTAAAATCAATCTGTGGCTCTTAGACCCCTGCCAAGTCTGAATAATCCTTTACATGCCCATCCGACTTGTTTGATATACAAAAAAATCTAATTTTGTGGTCATATTGCAGCTCTGTTTGCCCACTGACCAACCTGGCCCTAATGCAAGTGGGTTAAGTAAAAACTGTGCTACCAAAATGCTACTCGACAAAGTTTCTTTGAAATGGTAGTAAAATAAAGCTTGCTAACCAATAAACTATCAGAACGGCCTGACATATTTGTATTTGTTTTTTCACTTTTATTTTAGAAGGCTACTTCCTTGTTTGTGGATGATACAGTATGCATACCTGTCAACCCTCTTGTTTTTGCCAGGAAACTACCGTATTTTCCCCTTATTTCCCGTTAAGCTCTCATTTAAATAGAGGGGATTTCCCTCATTTTTCCAGAAAATGCCCCTTATTTTCAAATTCAAATGTTGATAGGTATAATGATATGACTCACGACAACAGGACTGTACTATTTTGGATTATGGGACAAAGGACAGTTCCATTCTGGGTCAAAATGTCAAAATCTTGGGGGTTCCAGGCCTCTGCAAAGTTTAATAGAAATCCTTTTGATAGTGTTTGCCAAGTCCTGCCAACTAACAAACCAGGAACTATTCCAATATGTTTGCAAAAGGCAATATTTACTGTAGGTAGAGGTTTAGGTCTCCTTTCCCAGGTGCCCTGTCCATAGCTGGAAGCTGATTTGAAAGTCTTTTGTCCCCTGTAGGGAACCAGGTGAGCAGCAGACTGATGAGCATGCGCAGTGCCAACGGGCTCCTGATGCTACCTCCCAAAACAGAGCAATACGTGGAGCTGCACAAGGGCGAGGTGGTGGACGTCATGGTCATCGGACGGCTATGATGTCATCACCGAGGCGGGTGGAGAGTCGCCGTCGTTAATAGGGAGCGGCGGGAATGGGTGGTTCACGGTGCATGTCCACATATCATTGACTATTCTGTAATATGCAACGGCACAGCTAGTTTTTATTGATTTGGAGAACATGGAGGTATAGTCGACATCTTGATCACAGCCTAGATACATAAGAGAACATTGATTTAAGAAGATTATAGTATTTCAGAGAAAGAAAATATAACTTTTAATGGAAAAAAAATCTAATTATAAAAAGAGATTTATTCTGTAATATATTATTATGATTATTCTTCTTATTATTATGATTATTCTTCTTATCATTATTATATTAAGGCAACTTTGTTCCTTTCATTGCAATTGCTTTGTGTGTTCAATGCTAGACCTTATCTATAGCAGTAGCATTTTAATAGACAGCTGTAGGTGCCTGCCAGGACAAAAAATATATATATATTATTTTCTCATCTTTAGTGGAAAAAAAAAGCTCTAATCCTTTTTATTTTATTTTGACAATGAAGAAAAAAACTGAGGAAGACTCCAGATTTCCCATGGTGCTGCAGCTAAACAGGAAAAGGTGGGAGGGGGCACACGGAGGTCTTTTTCTCTTGTGTGCACCCATCAAGGTGACACATTTTCTCTTGTTAGTATGCATCATATTGGCTTCACAAAGAGCTTTGCTTGTCGTTTATCTCGTGAGTCTTGTTTATGTGCGCGGTGCCAAATGACTAGACGGGGGTGTGGGAGGGGGTGTAGGGGATGGTTGGAAGGAGGGGGGGCAGTGGGGTTTGTCACCTGGAGACCTGGTGGAATATTTGCTCCTAGAGACTGCTCACCCCCTCTACAACCCTCTTCCCAGGGATGAGCTTGGGGGGGGGAATATATTTTATTTGAGCAACTATTTAAGAAAAAAAAGCAAGAAAAGAAGCAGCTTCTTTAATTGCTGACAGCCTTTTTAACCGACTTCACAAAATTGTACAGAAAAAAAAGAGAACCATATTGTACAGATATGTGACCAGCACTCCTAAGGAAATTATTATTATAATTATTATTATTATTAAGCAACGAGGAGACATTGAACAACGCTGTACTATAAACATTTTCTGTAATGATGCTGAAACTGACGAAAGAGACGACGGTAATAAAAATCCTTGATCATTATGTAAAAAAAAAAGGTTATTGTTGGGTTCCTTTTTTA
The DNA here is from genome assembly GCF_027744805.1 of Dunckerocampus dactyliophorus. NCBI lineage: Eukaryota > Metazoa > Chordata > Actinopteri > Syngnathiformes > Syngnathidae > Dunckerocampus > Dunckerocampus dactyliophorus. The sequence goes on along the minus strand of NC_072837.1, from coordinate 7,443,013 downwards.
ATAAAATATATCTAACAAACTACAAGAGAACTCGTTTTTGGGTTTGAGTTGGTTTGGGGCAGCCATCGACCTCGACTGCATGGGTCAAGACGAGATGGTGAAGGGGTGGGCTGAAAAAAAGCATGGAGGCTATGTACATACAAATACGGATGTTTTAAAAACGCATATTTTTCTGTGAGTCTCGACCTCTCAGCCACACAGAAACTTAGGTTTTAGTTTTTATAAAACAAGGAAAACTCCAGCTAGAGTGGGGATTTTCAAAAACTCCGGCTTCAGCGTTTGTGTGTGGACGGGTAAAACAAAGCTTTTTGAGTTGTGTCAGAAGAAATGTGTGACATTATCTCATGTTTTTAAAGCTTACCGTAAATTCCTATGTATGAGCCGCTACTTTTTTCTTAAACTTTGAACCCTGTGTCTTATTTATGGCTAAATTCTAATCTCGTGACATCTCCTTTACTTCAGAACTACTACTAATTGCCTAAATACTGTGACGTTCGCGAGTCAGTGAGGAAACGGTAGCTCTTTCTTTGGCAGGAGCCAATCACGAGCTATCAGTGGACTCACAACAAGCTTGTCAACCCACTGGAAACCACAGGAGGTCATTATATATAACAGTATAACAATATACCAGTCTGACTCACCGTGTCATCTTACTCAGAAAACTAAACTCATCACACAGCAACTTAACACTCAAAAGTACGCATTTATTGGGGTGCTGCAATCACGTCAGCCTCCCTGTGGGCTCCGCACATGCAATAAAAAAAAATTGTGATATTTTCTGGGCTTCATGCTGTGATTTAAAAAATAATGTGCATGTCTTCGTACGTTTAATACTCACTGTATTGATGAACGGAGGTGTTATAATGCACGATCAACTCAACTGTGGTTTATTCAAGCTTCTGATTGGCCAAAATGCACATTACGGCCAGTGAATGTGTTTTTAGGTGGACAGGGATGTTTTTTTAAACTGCACTCGTGTGGATGGAGATTTCAACACCAGTGTTGGAGAAATGTGCGTTTGTGTGAACATGGCCAGAGACTACTGCTAATATTACAAATACAGCCAAGCTTCTCAACCTGTGGTTTCTTGGAATTTGAACAATTTTCCCTTAGGACATTTAGAGAACAAGTGATAAACACAAACAACAACTAGCCAGGCAATTAGGAGTGAACTTGCTACCTGAATTTCCACCAATTTCTCACAATCACTGCTTTTCACAAAAAAATGTGTTTCTGAATGTTACGACCTTTGGAGCGTCCCATTTTTAGCTACCAATGTAGTACCAATAATACATCTGGTATGGTTGACATTTACATTTCTGGACGCTTCTGGCTGTCGGCTTGTACGGTGGCCAGAACCCACTCAAACTACATGGCCATAATTATAGACTCACAATGTCCCCACTTGTTTACCAGTGGTTTTACAGGACAGGGGAAATCCCCAGGCAGACAAACCTAAGCCAGCTCTAACTATAAGCTTGATAAAAAACAAAAGTTGTATATTTAAATATCGAGAGCGTGTCTACCCCTCACGGTTCTGCCCAAAAAGAGGCTGAAGGGTCTACTTTCGTAGAGTCTGGGAACCATAGTGGGTTTTATCCCTGCACATAAGGAATTGCAATGCAATGCTGCAATGGACTGTGACTTGGTTTCTTTTCAGGAAAGGTACGCAGTCAAGAAGGAGCTGGCGTGAGTGAGTGTAAAGAGAGAAGTGAAAGAAGGGATTACCCTCATAGAAAGTCTGCAAGGTGAAATGACACAGGATCCCATTAACTGCTGATGATTAATAGCACTGTGACATGAACTTGCTTCCAATTCATCCATGTGTGGAGCGTGTTGAGTCTAAGGGGATTAGCATGGAGATGATGCTATAATTTAACACGGATGTTTTCATATGCTCAAGTGCATTAAGCCTTCAATTATTTATTGGGCGGGGGATAAAACTGCCTGCAAAGATATAGAAGGGTTTTTATCTCTTGTGTGAGTTGTAAGAGGAGTTGCAATTAGCAAGCTCATGGGAAGCAAAATGTATTCATGCACTTTCAATGTATGCTACATTTTGTTTTTTAAGCCATATGTACAGGTTCATATCCATATATTAGAACATCCATCCATCCATTTTCTATACCGCTTCTCCTCTTTAGGGTCGCAGGGGCATGCTGGAGCCTATCCCAGCTGACTTCGGGCGACAGGCGGGGTCTATGATTAAAAATCAAATTTAATTCATTACTATTTCAAATCTTAATGTCATTACCGCTACAGACAGGACATGTGGCATCTTAATATGTACTGATGGGACTGAAGTTACTGCACATTTATGAAGGAGTACTTCCATTACTAATTCAATTATTTTTGGGGAAAAGTCACTAGTTGGTATAACTACTTTTTAAAAGTAATTTGCCCAACACTGTTCACTACACACAGCAAAATATATAAAGAATGCATAATTTCGTAATGTGATGATTGTACAGTAACTTACAGTTAATAAAGACTGATAAATCCCCCAAATTCAGTTGACTTTCCTGCGCAACTGCATTTTTTTTCCATAACATCAATTTAGAAACATTTTTCAATGTGGTTCAATGACATACACACCCCGGATTCTTGTAGAAAGTCATCCATAGCTATTTTGGCTGTTATTTTTCCTGTATGTGTCCCAATTCTTTTGACCAAACCGCCTTGGCGATTATGTAAATCCACGTCTGGCCAAGGAGTGTCGCTGTGGTGCCTTCCTGTTGCCAGGGAGACCACATAAAACACCTCCTGCACTTCTTCAATGGTTTCAAGTGTCCCAGCGGTGCCTGAATGCAACTCTTACTACAAGACGCTGGACACGGACAACCGGGAACCCCAAGACGGAAACAAATCTGCTTTTGTTGTTACGTTTTACTGTGGATAAAACGAGTTTTTGTCCAAGAAGCGGCGGTGGATTTAAACAAGGAGCAGGCGTTCCTTAAGCCGTATTCACGGACACTGAAGCGGTGAGTCGTCGCAGTCTGTTAACGGGGCAGCTACGTAGTTGACTTGGGAGTTAGCGGCACCGGGCTACTGAGCTAATTCTACTTTAAGGTATTTATTTCAAATAATGACGTATTTGCACACATTTAGACTTCTCTTATTAGCGTGAATGAATATGTTTAAACAGTTTGTTGTGTGTACGGTCACCAAAATGAACATAGCTAAATAGTTCTATGTGAAGGCTATTTAAACTAATCTCTGAGCAAAGCAGTCGCTATTTGTTTCATAGCACAGCTATGACTAATACATTTAAGACTATTTTAACGCTCTGATTGAATGTCGATTTATTACTTCGTGATAAAATCTATTCAATTTAGTTCAATCTGGCTACTACTTTTATTTTAATAAGTGTCAAATCTTTTGTGTTACAGTATGCTAATACTTTAGCCTCGTCTCGTGCACTTTTCATCACTATTTAAATGTACAGTACTAACAAATGACAGCGCTTAAAGATAAACTAAAGCATAACTGCATCAAAAGTAATTATATATATCAGACAGAAAGCAGAATTTCTTTCCTTAAGTCTGGAAAGTGATTGGGTCATACTGTACATACATTTTAGCACAGTGGAATGAATGCAAATGGACTATTTGTCAATCAACACGCAAGACTTAAGTCACAAACATGATTGTTTTTTTTTTAGTAGTCTCACAGATTGTAAAGAAAGATATCACACGAGATGGGGTATTTATTAGACATGTAGATTGAAAAGAAAGATATCACACGAGATGGGGTATTTATTAGACATGTGCACTTTAATTTATTCAACCGCATTGTAAATGACTTATTTGCAAAATGTGCAATACTTTTCAGTAGACTGTTGTGTCTTTTATTGGTTCATTGCAAACTCCTGCAAGTTTCTCGAAAGTACAAATGCATATAACTTACAGTCGTGTAACTTTTGTATTTGAAGGCATGTCAAGTCGGAATCATTATTTCACCACCTATCATGTGATCATACATCACCCTCCTGTTCAGGTACCTCGGCTGCTTGAGATATCCAAGGATTAACTAAGGCCGTGGCGACAGATGGCCATCTTGAAGTCTCCGCTGTTGTGTCAGCCGCCAGTCTAAACACAGATAAATGCTTCCAGAGCTTGGAGCAAGAGCTGGGGGGGGTGCTGGCCAGCCCTGCCAATTGTGATTAGCTGTGGGAAGTCAGGAATAGAGGGGGGAGGGCTACCATGTCTATGATATGAATGACTGTTTGACCTGAGCTTTTAAGATGGCCCTCGGTGTCTGTATGAGCATAGGATGGTTTCTAGTTAAACATTCCCGATGAAAGATCTTCAGCACGGTTGAAGATGATGTCGTGCACTGTGTCAAGAATGGCGTTCACTGCATAATATCAACGGTGGACGTATTTAAATTAAGCTGGTCATGACCAAGGGACAGTGGAAGACATGCGTACGCAAGTCGAAGACTGGATGAGGGATTTTAGGTGACTGAGGCCAGAGAGCTTTCCATGCTGAGAGTATAGATTAGCGCAAGGTAAGAGCAAACGTCAGCCTGGTTACTAGTGCAGCAAGTGAAAGGCTACTGTTAATACAATACACAATTTAATGTATATTAAAAATGATTCCTCATTTTTTCATACACACGATTCACAATGTTAGAATGAAATGCAGTCGTTTGAGACAACTCTTGTATTGCATTAGGTTGTGCAGGTGTGCCTAATTTTGTGGCTGGTACCGGTCCCCAACAAGTACTAAATTATTGAAATAACCCAGATTAGATGGCTCCTATGTTGGCTAGTATAGAATGCTTTCTTGCATTAGTTTTAGTTGCCTGAGAGAGCAAAGCAGTTGACCTTTTCTTACACATATTACACATACTGACATTTATTTTTGCACATATTTCAGGATGAATGTTTGCAGCAGGAACTCAAAGGACCGCATCCACTGTTGGTGTGAAATGGCCCCTGATGAGCGCAGTCTCTGCATCAGTTCCTCTTAACACCCAAAGGAGCTCAGCCAGCACTGAAGTGGTCTGAGCCGCATGCTAGAGGGGCAGGCATGATCACCTCCCATATGAACGGTTATGTGCAGGAGGGCTCTGCCAACCACAGGGAGCGGGCTGTGGACTGTCCCGGCGACGACACTTGCCTCGTCAAACCTCCACACTGCAGCGCCCACATGGAGAGGATTCAGCAGTACCAGGAGGAGCTGAGGAAGAGGAGGGACGAGGACGGCCGGGGGAAGCACGACATTGACCCCAATGCTTCGCTCAGACTCAAGAAGCTGTCGCAGAACCCCAAAGTGGGCGTTGACAATCCCACCTTTGAGGGGAAGGAGAATGCCGCCAAAGACGTACGTCACCAGGCTCCAGTTGATGGTGAGTTTGAGAAGAATAGACTATCCGACGCTCTTTGTTGGTGGGGGGAGAACCAGTGGTGACCACCAGAGAAGAATAGGAAGTTGTAAGCTGTTGGGAGAGATCAAACAAAAGGAGACGAAACAATGTCTTTTAAGGGGGCGGGAGTGGAAGTGGGTAATGTGTTGAGGTCAAGGAACCATATTTGGTCACAAGTTGAACACTGCCAGAAGTACTATATAGTAGTAGTAGAACCATGTGATTTCTCCCAGCCAATCAGTGAAGAAAGATAACCTTTTAAAAATGACAATAAAAAATGACTTGAATTACTTTAAAATCATAAAATAAAAGTATGTTCTACTGTTAGCTTGCAGAAAGATACATAATATTATGAGGACATAATTTGAACACAAGTATTGGGACACCAAGCCATTACTGTATGCTAACAGGAAGTAACATTGGAAGAACAGGAGTTGGTCCCCCTCAAAAAAAAGTATGCTGTTTTATTTAAAATAACCTGCACAACACCATCACTTTATATAGGAGAATACAGTCACGTAAACATCAAACATCTGTCAGAGCCTAACTGTGTGTACTGCTCCTCTGAATGTTCCTGTATCTCCATCTCCATCACAGAGCTGGAGGAGATGCTGCAGGCTGTGAAGTGGGTGCAGCAATGCCTGAATGATGCTCAGAGTCAGCAGGATACAGAGCTGCTACTCCAGCTGCTTGCAAAGGAAGACTTCAAGTGCGCCTACAGCATCTACACTGTTGTGTCCCAGAAGATGAACCGAGTGAACCCCACCTCGCCCCTCACAGTGCAAGCACAGGACCTTTGCTTGGAGGTAAGCATCATTGAGCTGTGTCCAGCAATTAGAAACACAGCCAGTAAGAGTCAACTAAGAATAATGATTTGGTGGTATAGTAGGTTAGAGTTAATACCTCTCCTATAATGTAAAAATAGGAAATTACATTAAATAAATAATTACATTTAAATGTAAAAAATAATAAATACATTAAATTAACTAATTTTCTACTGACTGAAATTGGAAACTGTCCGCACGGTGGTCTAGTGGTTAGCACGTTGGCCAACACAGTAACAGCTTGGAGATCGGGAAGACCTGGGTTCGATTCTCCCCTGGGCGTTTCTGTGTGGAGTTTGCATGTTCACATTCCAAAAAACATGCAGGTGAGGTTAATTGGCGACTCTAAATTGTCCATAGGTATGAATGTGAGTGTGAATGGTTGTTTGTCTACATGTGCCCTGCGATTGGCTGGCGACCAGTCCAGGGTGTACCCCGCCTGTCGCCCGAAGTCAGCTGGGATAGGCTCCAGCATACCCCCGCGACCCTAATGAGGAAGAAGCGGTATAGAAAATGGATGGATGGATGAAATTGGAAAATGAAAGATGGTAAACTCCAAAGTCTGATGGAAATATAAAATGGGACACAGAGACGCTTTGTACTTTCTCACCTTGTTTGAGTTCAGGTTATGCACATTTTTTGTGACTTTTGCACCGTAATGTTCCCGCATTAAATTCCCAGTTTTCATCAGCAAAATGTTAAAGGTCAGCATTCTAAAGGCAAACTGACAGTGTGTGGTTACTCAAATTCAGTACCAGTCAAAAGTTGGCTAGTATAGTATGTTCAAAAGTTTAGGTGGTGCTCTGCATCCAGTATGCTTTCATATGATATTGTCTACACTTAAACTTAAGGCGTTTGTGGCAGAGCAAAGGAGGTTTTGTCATAATTAGGTCTAAGGAGAAGTGAAATTGACTTTGATGACACAAACACAAGTAAGTCAGTCCTAAAGTAAAGCAAAGCATTAGTAATGGACTTATGTCCTTGCATAGTTGAGCCCGTGCCAGCAGACAGCTAATATGTATCCCGCCACACAGAGCCAGTCATTGTGTACATTGTAATATAGTTTCGCTGCATTTCACTCATGATAACAACAGGCCCTCCATTGGGGTTAGTGTCAGCTAACAGTCACACAATGTAATGTATACACATGTGGCAGAATCAGCCCTAATTCTGATGCAACTCAATTAGAGGCGTGTAAAGTTCATTTAAAGGGCACCCAGCAGCACCGCCGCTATTCCCGTCTTTCCATGAGACGACCCAGCTGAGCGGATCTATTTTGCTCTCAGACATGGCAACGCGTCGTCCTCCTGTGGACAGTAAATCGGCGTGTGCTCTCACCCACCGGGCACAGCTCCCGAAGCTCTTTAGCGACGCCTAATCGATTGAGCTGCGCCGTGTGGCCTGGCTGTGTTAGACGCTCCAATTGGGCCCTGGCTAAAGTAATCTCCCGGCAGCCTGCGATGCAGCACAGTGCAGCAAGGAGGCCAGGAAAAGAAACTCCAGCAGCTTACTGTAGTGTGGTTTGAGAAGCTGTACCACCGAGGAAGGGAGAAGTGCGTCACCTTGTGAAAGCTTTGATTAGTGTAATGAACACAACAGACTCCTAACAAGGGACCAAAGCTTTGTCCACACTAACATGCTTATATAATAATACAGGCACTCCTGCTTACCTGATGCATCACGATTCTTCCATGTGACACACCACAACTAAATTATTCAAGTGCCAGTGATCAAGATTTAGTGGGGAAGTGTGCTCCATCCCACACTTCTTCTGCTCATTAACGAAGTAGGCTTGCAGCATGATTGCATGAATATACACCTTGTTTATGCTGTGAGTCTTCCCAATGTGGGACTAATCCTATCTGATCTCAGGTCAGCTACCATTGTGAAAACACATTTTGAACTTGAAGGGAACCATGTGTTCAGACATGTGATATTAAAAGCACTATTTACAGTGCCCTCCAGAAGTATTGGAACAGTGAGGCCAATTGTTTTATTTTTGCCGTAGACTGAAAACAGTTGGGTTGAGCATCAAATGATGAATTTGAGACCAGAGAACAACAGTTCAGCTTTTATTTTCAGGTACAATATTTACATCTGGATTGGATAGCACCTGTTGTTTGAGTCCACACATTTTTCACATGAGAAAAAGCACTGGAATGTGTGACTAACGTGTGTTTTGTTGCCCAGGTATGTGTTATGACATTGTTTCTTTAATCAGTAAATAGCACGGAATGTCGACATGCGGTTTAAGATTGGGTAGGGTGGGTTTTGTCTTTGTAGACTGCATTTAGAGATGAAAATAACATGAACAGCAGAGAGCTGTCTACGGGTGAAAAAACAAGCGATCGTGAATCTGAGAGAAGTGGGAAAACGAATGTATGGGAAACACTGACGTTGTAGTTGTTTTTTTATTCAAAGAAATATCACAACCCTTGGGGCCCCCATGTTGCAGTACAATGATGTTAGTTGTTGCACTGAGCGATATCATGCTGCATTCCGGACTGCTGAGGAGCTTCCGAGATCCGACCTCAAAGCATTCCAGTTGAAAGTAAACAGAAAACATGGATGACAAACTCAGTGAGATTGTTGTCCAGCTCGAAGGTAAATTCAAGTCCATATGTTGAAAACGTGTACAGTTGGGTGTAAAATGTTTATCAGTACTTTTCGATCCGCTCAGTTTTTGTCTGACATGACGGGGAACTTCATCATGTGACCTCACCATGCTGTATGTGTGTGCTCAGGTCCAGAAGATCCTCAAATCCAGCCAACAGAGGGAAGGCTTGGAGCTCAGAGCTCTGCTAACAAATCCTCATCTCCAGGTCAGCTGCCTTATCATATCTTTCTTGAACCCGCAGTGTGAGTGTCACCATTGACTTAACCAGCATGTTTGCACCACAACAGTTGTGAAGGGTAGCCTGCTTGTGGTCTATTGACAGTGGTAAACATGCAGTTGTTGACAACCATGGTAAAGTAATACAGCCATCCCTCATTTTTCGTTGTTAAATGGTTCCAGACCCAACCTCAATGGAATATTTTTGTAGCTATGGCAAAGAAAACGTGTTTACAATCTTCTAAATACGTTATTAGATCCCTCTAGACATGGAATAACACCCACATAATCACCTTTACATTTGAAAATAAGATGACATAGACTCACACCTTCGCAGTTCCTTGTTTTTTTCTGAACAGCGTACGTCCTGCAGTGGCTATTACCTCATCAGTGTATTGTAATCCCGGATATACATTTGTATTATCCAATATAGCAGACAAAATTATTGTAAATAAGCAATTTAAGACATAAATAAAACTCCTGCCCGGGCAGTGTCACAGTAAATGTGTTCCCTAGGGGTCCTTAGTGGCGGGCGGACAGATATGTGGAGGACAAGAAGTGACGTCGGAGGTTCAGAGTTGAGTTTTAGCTTGTCGACTGTTATGGACCAGGCAGTAGCCTGTGTTATTATTATGAGTATTATGTTATTATTGTGCCAGTTGTAAGATCATTTAACCTGCAAGAAATGCCTGGTTCTGACGATCACGTCTAGTGCCTGTCTCACCAAACAATTACTGACACCTAGTGGCCAATGTATAATACAGTACTACATTCACAATTAAAATACATCCTCAGCTTTGTATTTGTATTTTAGTTCATTTAATTTGTTCATTTAGCCATTTTTATGCCTGAAAATGCTTAATTTAGACCGAGAAGTACAATTTGCTTAAATATGCATTTTTTTTTTACCAATAATAGGCCATATTCAACCACAAAACAGCTATCATTTATTAATTCATGGATTTTTGACAAACTGCGATAGAGTGAGGTCGCAATGTACGAACCACGATGTAGGGAGGGACGTACTAAAACTGTATTTAAGTAGGCTCAGCTAAGACCTGAGGTTACATGAGGCTTCCTCTCTGGGAGTGGGATTCACCAGCGAGGCTGTGTGTAATATCAGAAGTCCACTTTCCTTTATTGCAGGGAACATGGGAGTCCTAAGTATAGTACACAAAACCAATAGATGGAGACAGAAGTCCACTTTCCTTTATTGCAGGGAACATGGGAGTCCTAAGTATAGTACACAAAACCAATAGATGGAGACAGGTGTGTGTGTGAGTTTGACAGTGTCTTCGGTGCCTGATTTGATTGATTCTTACTGGCTGCTGTGTGTGCACAGGCGCTGATGCAGGCCCACGACAGCTTAGCAGTGCAGGAAATGGCAGAGGACAATGTGATTCAGTATCTTGGAGAAACAGTTAAAATGGTGCGGCTGCAGAAGACCCGTGACACACCACTGGTGAGACACCATCTCCGCACTGTTTGTCCATTGACGTGTAGGTCTTTTAAAGAAAATCACCTTTTCCAAGATCGCCATCCAAAAACCCTTTGACACATATGCCAAAAGATTTGAACACCTGCATGTGTCTACCACCAGGGCGCCACCGTGCGTAACGACATGGACAGTGTGGTGGTGAGCCGTGTGGTTAAAGGTGGGACTGCAGAGCGGAGCGGCCTCCTCAGCGAGGGGGATGAGATCTTGGAGATCAACGGTATATCCGTTCGCGGGAAGCATGTCAACGAAGTTCACGATTTACTGGTGAGGACAGGTTACCATTACAAAATAAATACCTACTGCCATTAGCTGCTGCTTTCATGTACTTCAGCGTTTGTGATATCACTCTCACTCCAGCAGCCTATAGATGTTTTACCAAAGCTTGAATACTAACAAATGCGCTTGCCAACCTGATATGAAAGAAAGCAATTAAGCTTATAATGCAAGTAAAATGTTTCACATATCATAGACACCATGCCTTCACAGTGTCCATCTGACGTCCTTTCTCATCTTTTCCATCAGCAACGAATGCATGGCACTTTGACCTTCCTCCTCATCCCGAGCTCTCAGATTAAACCTGCCCCACACAGACAGACTGTGGTAAGTCTGTAAAGAGTGGACATGTGTGGCCCGTCTGCACGCATGCATGCGACAGCAGCCATGACAGTGTAAGGCTCCTCCCTTAACTCCCCCTGCAGATGCACGTACGTGCTTACTTTGACTACGACCCCTCCGATGACCCTTTCGTGCCATGTCGGGAGCTGGGCCTGTCCTTCCAGAAAGGAGATATTCTCCACGTCATCAGCCAGGATGACCCCAATTGGTGGCAGGCCTACCGGGACGGAGATGAGGAAAACCAGTTGCTGGCTGGACTCATTCCAGGTAGGCATCAATATGTATTATTTAAATATCTTAAAATGATTAGATTTAATTTTTACATAATGAATTGCGGCAAGATGCTAATTAATAGTACCAAACTGCTCGCTCCTGCCCCTCCAAACGAGATTTGGTCCATGAGGACGAGACGAGATTTTAACATTAACATCAACTTTGTGAAAAGTACAATGAAAAAGTATGACTGGACAAACAAACTTTATTATTGAACGAGTCACAAAACAATGCAGATGTGTTTTGAAATGTTTACTGTTCCACAAATTGACGTCCAGTTTTAAGCCCCAAATATGCGTCACACACTATACATTACAGTATTACCACCTTATAAAATAAATAATTATAAAATAATAGTAACAGATAAATACATTTTAAAAATGCAAATTTGTGGAGCCATACATGCGAAATTGCGACTGTGCAGGGATCCACTGCACATGAACATTATTATTTACTCCGCTCGACTAGTGATTGAGGGAAATCCAAACAGCCCATAGTGGCAGGCAACTAACCAAACTCGATCTGAACTGTCCCAGCAGGAAAGCCCCGCCCATCTGGCACATTCAGTAGATTAAAACAAACACCTGAGAAATGAGATTACTCTTCGACCCAAGCCTGTGGGGTTTGCTAGAAAAGGAGGTTAATCAGTGGAAATGGAAAGTGGGCCAACTAAGACAAACTGATGGGAAATGGGAAATTCATCCATCAATATTCTATAACGCATTACCCTCATTAGGGTCGCGGGGGTACGCTGGAGCATATCCCAGCTGGCTTCGGACGACAGGCAGGGTACACCCCGGACTGGTCGCCAGCCAATCGCAAGGCACATATAGACAAACAATCATTCACATGGACAATTAACTTTTCCGGTCCGGGAGGTGGGCAAAACCCACCAAACATTCATCAGGGGTCCCGGCAGGACCCAAAGAAGGTAAAAAACGCCACTTTTCCGAGGGGTTGATTTTCACCCGTTTTTTTCAGTGCCGCGGCTGTTGCGAAATTGCATATTTTCAACTTGCTGAAATGACACTTTTCCGGTCCGGGAGGTGGGCCAAACCCCCCCAAACATTCATCGGGGGTCCCGGCAGTATGCAAAGAAGGCAAAAAACGCCACTTTTCCGACAGGTCGTTTTTCGTCCGTTTTTTTGTCGCAAAATCGCATTTTTTCAAGTTGCTGAAAGGACACTTAGGTTCATTGGCAACTCTAAATTGTCCAAACATGCATGTTTTTTTAATGTGGGAGGAAACCGGAGTACCCGGAGAAAACCCACGCACGGGGAGAACATGCAAACTCCACACAGAAATGCCCAACGGAGATTCAAACCCAGGTCTTCCCCATCTCCTGACTGTGACTGTGTGGCCAACATGCTAACCACTAGACCACCGTGTGGCCCGAAATGGGAAATTATTACATAGTATTTAAAAGGATGGTATTGGAAGGAGATGTTCAGCCAGTTCATGAATAAGTTCAGTTCTTGGTTGAAGTACAGCTAGAGAAATGTTCAAATCACGTTTACTTGTATACATTCACATGAACAGTCAAATCATTGTATTACTCAGGGAAGAACTTCCAGCAACAGAGAGAGACCTTGAAGAGAACGACACCAGACAAGAACCAAGAGCAGCAAGGTAAGAAGGTTGTATTGCACTGTGATGGTTACCAATCGACAGGATGAGATTTTACCAATAACTTCGCCCACCTTAACCGGACCATTTTTTTCTCCAGGGAAACGTTGGTATGTGAAAAAAGGCAAGAAACAGAAGAAGAAAAGCGCATCTTCTCTGAGCAAAAACAATGGTAAGTACTTTTTTCATCAACAAGCCTGGAAAGTAATTTCCTGTCTTAAACAAAGTCTTCCCTTCCCTTTCCGCGAGTCTTCTCACAGTTAAGTGCTGTCAGTCTGCAAGCATTGTGTGTTTGAATGCTTCACGAACTGCTACTTGCTACAGTTGACATGACCTCGCCTCTTCCTGGCTTAGATTAGTGCTGTCTTCATTGACAGGATCAGAGGAAGCACCAACAGGTGCCCAGCAGGTGCCTAAATGGCTTGAAGGGCCCTGTTTTGTCATGTGGTGCACACTGTTGTACACACAAACACATGTGCCTGGAGCTGCTTAGTGTACTTGTATGCTTCGTGTGCCCCGCTGTGGGTACAAAGCAGATTTTTGGCTAAATCTGCACATAAAAAGCAACAACAATGGGCATCATTCATGAACAATTTTGTGCAAAAATCCTATTTATACACTTCCTTTGTCCCCGTTTTGTCCAAAGTTGTGAATGCCAGTAGTATCTGTATCCTGTGATTGACTGGAGACACATGCAGGGTGTATCCCGCCTCTCACCAAAAGTCAGCTAGGATAGGCTCCAGCTCACCCGTGACCCTCAATGGGATTTGAAAGCTAAATGAATAGCGTAAAAAAACACATTGGTGAAAGTAATGATGTGGTACTTCTTTGATCCCAAACCTCAGTAGAGAGAGAGAGGTCGGTGGTCAGCATAAGTCACTAAATGTTTGACCTTGAGCCCCTCCGAATTGTCTCCTCAGACGGCGATGACTTCCTGACGTATGAGGAGATGTCCCTCTATCACCAGCCTGCTAACCGCAAACGCCCCATCGCTCTGATCGGTCCTACAAACAGCGGCCATGACGAGCTGCGTCGGCGGCTCCTCGCCATCGAGCCGGACAAGTTTGCAGTCGCCGTCCCACGTAAGTTCATTCAGATGAAACCCACTGCAACAGGCCGTGACATTTAAATGTCAAAATCTTTTCACAATCGTAGACACCACCAGGAACCCCCGACTTCACGAGCGGAATGGCCGCGAGTACCACTTTGTGAGCCGACCCGGATTTGAATCAGACTTAGCCGTGGGGAAGTTCATTGAGTCCGGCGAGTATGAGAAGAACTTGTACGGAACCAGCACGGACTCTGTGCGACACGTGGTCAACTCGGGACGCATCTGTGTGCTCTGCCTACACACCAGGGTAGGATGCTGTGCTATCCTCACTACTTAGCCGTATAGTGGAGCCCCCGCACATTCGCCATTTTTAATTTTTATTATTTTTTAAAATCCAAAAATAAGCAGAAATATTTTTCTGCAGAAAACACATCGTTCAGCATAAGCATTTATAAATATTTGATCATGCATGTACCAAAGTATTTTTACATGTTTATGTTTACGTGTTTTTTCGTCAAGTGTTGAGATTTTGCACTTTGGGCGGTGGTCCTTGAACGTACCATAGTTGCTGTGAGACCCAAAACATGTAGTCTATAACTTCTACACCGTGACTTCAGTTCCATCTGCTCATGGATCTTCTTACATTATCATTCATTATAGCGGGGAGTACGCATATACGTTTTATATTTTATAATGTCTTTAATAAGTGTGTGAGGCATTTTGAAGAGGGCTGTATCTTATCTAATAATTAACAGAAATTAGTTGATTTTTTTAATGAGTTTCCTTCGTAGGGTGTATGGACTCACCGTAAGAGATAGGGTGAGGAGCTCAGTCATCCGGGAGGGGCTCAGAGTAGCAGTAGTAGTAGTAGTTGCTTCTTCACTTTGAGAGGAGCCAGTTGAGGTGGCTCGGGCAGTCCAGATGCCTCCTGGACTCCTCCCTGATGAGGTGTTCTGAGCATGCCCAGCCAGGAGGCCCCGGGGCAGACCGAGGACACGTTGTTGGGATTATGTCTCAAAGCTGGCTCGGGAACGCCTTGGTGTCCTCCCAGTGGAACTGGAGGAGGTGGCCGGGGACTGGGAAGTCTGGACTTGCCTACCGAGACTGCTGCCCCCTCAACCCGGACGCGGATAAGCGGAAGAAAATGAATGCATGGATGCTATTTTTTTTTTTTTGGTAATTTTGTTTGTTTTGTCAACATTATTTCCTCTTTGACAGTCGTTGAGAGTGCTGAGATCCTCCAACCTCAAGCCCTTCGTCATCTTCATCGCTCCTCCTTCTCAGGAACGACTGCGCACCCTGCTGGCCACTGAAGGAAAGACACCCAAGGTACTAGATAAGTCTTCATCCATCGTATACATTGTGTATGTTCATACACCTTTATGTCAGCTCATGTTGTCATATTCAGCCCGAGGAGCTTAAGGAGGTCATCGAGAAAGCCCGTGAGATGGAGCAGGATTTCGGCCCCTTTTTTGACGCCACCATTGTGAACACGGAGCCAAACGAAGCTTTCCTGGATCTGCGCAGAATGATAGAGAAGCTGGACACTGAGCCTCAATGGGTTCCCACTTCCTGGCTATGCTAGGCTGGAAAGGGTAGACAGTGGTAAATTTGCACATTTTCCTCGTTTGTAGAGGAGGTGAACATTAGCACGCTGTGCAGAGATGAACTCAGGTTTCTTACCTTTCTTCTTATCTGTGTGTCTTTTGTGCGTCTGTTTTTTCCTGCTTTGTCATGTTGAGTCATTTTATGAGACGAATAGAAATATTTCTATCCTGTTATTAATATTTATAATTGTAAATACAGATTTTTTTTTTAGACAAAGATACAATATTTTACTCCTGAATTTAATGTCAAATTGATGTAATGGCACTCTGCCATTCATTACTAGAGAAAACCGCAGTTCTTTCTTCTTACCGTGGTCAGTATTATTTTGTTGTCTCATTCGTGCTGTGTTGACAGGCCTCAAAGAAAACGTGTCTATACTGGCTTGTTATCATTAAACTGTATATCACACGGCAAGCTTCCTGCTAGCCTGATGCGCCTTCATTCATGCTAACTAATGTGTGTTAAATGTAGCAGTGTGCTGCAAAATGTCTCGCAGGATCCATCCAGCTGCCTTTTCTAAGAAGGCGTCAACATTCTGACTTGTGGTGACTTGGCAAGAATATCAGGTAATGTTTGAATTGTGAGTATATCTTTTATTGAATGATATTGATATTGAGTGTTGAAATGTTTTTACAGCAACAATCTGGTCAGTGAGGTAACAACAATCCCAGAGGGACACACACACACACACTCTTGACTATTACAATTGGTTTAAGCTTTACAGCATGCAATGTGAGGAGCAAAAATCACCAACATAATCACAACTGACTTCATATTATATTTATATATCCTTATTTTACCTGCATTTCGGGCGCAGTGACGCTTCAGTTCTGTACAAAGACGAAAACATGGACACCAAAATCACACTTTCATGAGAGGACGTAGACGCGGGCCGGGAGGCACGGAATAAATAGGTTTAAGGGTTGCCTTGGCGACGAGGTCACTCAAAGAGCAAGTCTTCATCCGTCTCCTCTGTCAGCATGTTGGCGGGCTCCGCGATGGGGCCGAGCTTGGCCAGGCGAGCTGCAATCTCTTTTTCTGTCTTTTCTCTCAGCTGCTTCTTCTTCTCTTGGATCTTCTTCAGCCTAAGGGAGGAGACATCACACACGCTCAGAAGCTCACACTTGACCAATTAAGGATTTTTAGGCAGACCTGTAGAACTCCTCTCGTTCCCTCTCATCCAACTCGGTAATGATGTAAGTCAGGGTGCGATCGATGCGGGGGATGATCACTGAAAGTTGTGACAAGGAGCAGAATTTAAACATTCCTCCAAATGTATGATTTAAAATGTGTCAGATTTACCGTGTTCAATGGCGTTCACGCGGCGGTTGGTGATTTTTATGGCCTCATCAAGAGTGACAAAAGATGTCTGGGAACAAATATGGGTAGAAGTTGTTTTGAAGAGGGATAAAAATATTAACCTGACCTAAATAAAGCACAAACCATAACTTCTTTCTTACAGTGTGTCACAAGTAGGCTGTAGTAACTTCAACAGCATGTGAATTAGCAGTCATTTCGTTGAAACGGCACCCCCTCTCTGTTGGGAAGCGAACTTCACCAGCAGCTCTTGTTCATTCGTCACTAGCCATCAAAATTGGAGATACAATTTCTGGCCCGTGTTGAGATTTTAAGTACTATTATAAAGTAGGGCTGTCAAATGAATTTTCAGTCAGATGAATCAGTTTATAAATGAATGAATTATGATTAACTCATTCAATCCCAGCCATTTTTCAATAGACAACCCCTTCAGTACCGGCCATTTCAGACGATTTTGACTGATTTTGTGTTCTATGGTTATATAAAACATGGACTCTACCAAAAGAAAGCTTAGACTCTCGTCTTTCATCAGGAAAAGAAAGTTTGTTTCTACCTTTTCCCATTCTTTAGAAATCCGCAGTAGAACATAGGTACATTTCAGGAAAATATCAGTTCCCGACGAGAAAAGGGAAAAAAACAGCTTTTTGTGAAAAGATACATTTCAAGCATAGCTTTCACACCATTTTTTTGCTTTTGTGACAGCTCAAATATCTAAACAACTATACCACATCAACAATTCCAAAAACAATAATCGTTTATTTACAAATATAACACTATGAACTATTTACAGTTTTCACATTTGGAACTAAACTGTGTGTGCGTTCACGTGTGTTAAAATTTAAAACTTTTTGCAGGTTACACTCCCCCATGCTCTTCCACTTCCTCCTTGCTGTTGAGTGTGTTTTTACACGCAAAAGATCCATGCCGCGCTCTTATCAAATGCACTTCTGCACCTTGTGGCCGTTTTTATGGCTTAAAACTGCTCTAAACGTGACATCTTTTAGTGTGCAGTTGCGCCATCGCCTCTTTTTGCCTCTCGGAAAAGTCCCCTACGACCTGCTTTTGTTGCGCTGATGTTCGGAATTCGGAGTGTATGCGAATGCACCTTGTACAAGTTTGGTGTAGAAAGAGGAAGTGTTGTTCCGAGGAATAACGGGAAGGTATGTTTGCAGGTTGGAAACACATACATGGTGTTGGAATTACACTGCCGTTGATGTGTTAAGGTAGGCTTAAAGTCCATCTGTCGTCATAACAGAAAGGTGTGGCTTGCCATAATGTACATGCGTTAATTACTGTAAAAATATTGACATACTGTAATACTGGAATGAATGACATACTGCTGTCTGCTGTAAACTGTGTGTATCTTTGGACGAGCGCCCCCTACCTGTAGGGAGGCCAGTTCCACCAGCAGCTCCACAGCTCTGGCATAGTTCCTCTTCAACCTGGACAGCTGCTCTCCTCCTCTGGCCAGACCAGTCAGCTCATAGCCTGACAAACACAAAACAGGGCTTCAACTCACCACTGCAAAAACCTTTAATAAAAAAAAAAAAAATCAAAATTAGTTTCACTCACTGTCACCGCCTTCTTGGTAATGCTCAAAAACTGGAAGTGTTACACCTGAGAGAGAGAGAGGGAAAAAAAACACACCATTGTTGTTCTCCATCACTCAGCAATGAGGATAAAGATTGAGAAACTTTTTTTTAACCAACCTGCCACATTGTCTTTTTTGGCTCGGACCTTCACCTGAGCTTTGTTGACATTCTGGATGACAGTTGTGCTGCGGACGCAATTACACACGTGAGATTTTGTACACCAATAATGTCATTTTATAACTGTTTTACCTGAAATCACCAGCTGCAAACTTGGCTTCGGCCAAAGAGAAGGCCGCCTCTCTCATCACCTCTCCCATTTTGGTCTTCGTCTAATAGGGGGGAAAAAAAACTGCCATTTGATATGCGCTCAACAGTGTACGTATGGGTTACATACAAAAAGGACAATAAAAGTGCAACTGACCTCGATAATCTTGCGGAGGATTTGACGGAATCGCATGGAGAGGGCGTCTGACTTCTTCTTGAGCAGGTTGCGTCCTGTCTGTGCTCCTTTCATGCGAGCCTTCATGATGGTCTGAGCCCTGTAAAACAACAGTAGACACAATTCTCTCTGGGCGGTAGTGACGGTGACATTTTCACCCAAATACGTGAAAGATGTGGCCAGGATGACCATTAAATCACAAGTGTTTCTTCTCTGATGTCTCCCATTCTCAACACACACTAATGGGCTCCAAGAACCTGATTTGATGCACCCTCTTCTGGTGGTGACAGGGCACCAAAACATTACATTTGACCAAAAAGCAAGATCTACAGGTGTGCCTAAAAGTTTTGTGTCCATTTCACAAGAATTATGTCACCGTGGTTACACAAAATGTTATGAAATATATACTGGATAGCATACCGAGATGTAACGTGTAGGTTCTTTGCATGCCAATGCTGTGATTTAAACATTTTGTGTGTACCTACTCTATTGACCCAATTGTGACCTTTACATCGCCATGGTTACATGAAATGCTACAACATTCCAATGTTTGAGACACACCTAGCGACATAATGCGTGGGGCTTCTTTGCAAGCTGTGACCAAAAGTGTTAAGATATAATAAATGAGCAATAATAGCATTAGGAGCTATTGCTTTGCAGGCAGGGCCCATAATTACCCAAATGATCCAAACAGGATATGAATTAAAAATAAATAAAAGTCATAATGTCATCAAAATTGACAAATGATATTTTCAGGCCATGCTGTCACCTGTTTTCCCACTCAACTACATTCCCTGTGGTATTCCTTTTTAGAAATTTACTGATTTTTTTGCATCGTTCATGTTTTAGATGATATTATATTCACGGGACATTGCACCATATGCTAGCTATACAAGACTAACAGAGTGGAAGATAATGATTAGCCCTTGTAATGTTCTTGTTTCCTTGTCATTTTTACAAAGTGATCTAATTCAGGTGTTCCGGCAAAATAACTAAATAGCTAAAAAGTTGAATTTGCCGAATACAAACAATTATAAGACCTTTCTTTTTATGTAAGAATACGGAGTGCTTTCTAAAAAAAAAAAACCGTCACATGACAACGACTCTTCCGCTTTTAAAAACTAGAACGTAAATAAATCTAATTGCGATCACATTAGAAAGAAGAAATATGCAGACATAATAAGATCGGTATAGATGTAGTTAAACGCTAAAACGCTGTTAGCAAAAACAGGCTTACATTCTGGAGGGGAATATGTCGATCCTGTCTTTTCCAGACATCTTGTCGGCGTTCCGGTAATGATTTCTTGACACGAATTAGGATTATTTTCCAATCGGTGCTGTAAATGTCATAAAATGTTGTTTGTGAGGGATTACGGGTACAGGTTGAGATGATCTTGTCAGACTCTCCGGTCGTGTGGAATCAGCTGACCTCTTGTCACGTGACTCTAACAGCGCATGCGCGGGTGAGAAACCACCGACGATCTTTTTCCGGGTCGAAAAATTAGCGCAGCCGTGAATGTGAGCTAGCCGATGTTAGTTGTCTATTACTAAAACAACCACAGTGGCGACATAATAGGACATTTAAACACACAGTACAACACTTTAAGGTGTCTTCTCAGCTAAACACATGACAAAGGTGAGTTTGAAAGGCCGAAGCTGATGTTTAAGTGGCGGCGAGCGCTGCTAGTTAGCTGGGCTGGCTAGCTGCTTTCGAGTCGTGCATGTGCCGCATGTGAGCTGTGAGCCCGGCTACTAGCTTGATGCTAATAACGATACGAGCTACTGTATTAATTTTTAAAATAATCTCTGTTGGTAAATATGACAACACTGTTTTATGATTGATGCACAGTTTAAGGTTTGTATCTTTAGTGTATGTGACATGGCAAAATGAGAAAACATTACAGCTATCTTTTTATATTGCATCATCTTTTCTCTGACAAAAAATCCAATTGATAAATTACACAGATTTTCTTTACTACTTTTCTTTACTTTACTCTTTAATGTAATTCTTTTTGGCCTCCTTTTAGACTATTGCATATTTAAATAAGAAGGAAAATAATTGGCATGACGCTTCAACATTTAGGAAAAATGCAAGTTACTATTCCCTCATTTAAATGCCTGTTTGTATTAGCATTAGTGGTGTACGTATATATGCATTCACCTCTAATGCTCATGTTTTTGTTTTTTTTTCCTAAACATTCAATTGACATAAAGATGATTGGGAAAAAATATGAATAATCTGGTGCACAAAGGGCGGTGTTACATCAACAAAAACACAAGTGAATCCCAGCAAGTTTCCTTATGTTTTTGAACAGTGCATATACCTTTTTGTTGTTGTTGTTGTTCTTGCAGCGATGCCGGGCCTCAGTTGTCGATTTTACCAGCACCGCTTCCCCGAGGTGGAGGACGTCGTCATGGTGAACGTGAGGTCCATCGCTGAGATGGGCGCTTACGTCAACCTGTTGGAATACAACAGCATCGAGGGCATGATCCTCCTCAGCGAGCTCTCGCGTCGACGTATTCGCTCCATCAACAAGCTCATCCGCATTGGACGCAATGAATGCGTGGTGGTCATCCGAGTAGACAAAGAGAAAGGTAAGATGTTGGTGCTCTGTCCTTTACTTTTGTTTATTAGGATGGGAATGTCACATTTTCACCCATCAATGTTTTATTGTGCGTCCCTTACCTCAATGCAGCTATCTGTTTCGCAACCAAAATAATTTACACTACTGTAGAAAAACGTCACGGCACACCACCAAGCATGCCATGACATATTCTTTTTAGGAGTGGGGCCGATTGGTTTCCGATACCAGCATAATTAATGCGTCGGAAATTGCCGATTCTGCTTCCCGAGATTTCCGATCCACGAGCCACGTCTGTGCTTTAGTGTTGTCGGCTTGTTTTTGTTTACCAACGTAGCCAAAAGAGCATCAGCGAATGCAGCTGTCTCCGCACATGCACTGCAGCCATCATCCTCACTCAACACACACACATTCATGGCCACACTAAACAGTCGGACATCTACAACACACGGAATTACACAACGTCATACTTACCTGTATACAGTTTCTTACAGCTGCATTATAAAATCAACAATATTCTTTTGGCGTGGTTGCATATTAAAGCAAACAGATCTCGGGTATCCAAATTCAGGTATCAATGTGAAAAAGTCTCAGTGCATCCGTAATGTCAATGATGGCATTGTTTTCTGCCATCATGATGCCATTCTGCCATCTAGTGGAAGAGCATGTAATTGTCGTGCCTGTCTCTATACGTCACTGGTACAGACACATACAGACCCTTTCCAAAAAATTAGAATGTCATGGAAAAGTTGTTTAATTTCCATAATTCCATTCTAAAAGTTAAACTTTCATAGATTATAGATTCAGGGCCCACAATTTAAACGATTTCAAGTATTTATTTGTTTATTTTTACATAATTTGGGCTTTCAGCTCATAAAACCCACAAAAACAGGAATTCAAAAAATTAGAATACTGTGAAGAAATCAGCCTAAATTTTGCAGGGCATGAATGTTTTAAAGTGAGTGTCACACACTAATCATCTACTAAGCTCAAATCACCTGCACAGGCTTCCCCAGGTGTCATTAAATTGCTTCAGTTTGTTCAATTGTCTCATTTCGGTTCAATATGGGGAAGACTGCAGACATGACAACATCATTGATACCCTCCATAGGATGGGTAAGCCACAAAAGTTCATAGCTAAGGAGGCTGGTTGTTCAGAGTGCTGTGTCCAAGCATATCAATGGAAAGTCTAGAGGAAGGGCAAAATGTGGCAGGAGAAGATGCACCAGCAAAAGAGATGACCGTGGGCTTCAGCGGATTATCAAACAGGGAAGATTCAAGAATCTGGCAGAGATCCAGAAAGAGTGGAATGAGGTGGGAGTCACAGCTTCAAAAACCACCACATTCAGACGCATCCGGGAGATGGGCTACAACTGTCGGGTTCCTCGGGTCAAGCCACTTCTGAACCTGAGCCAACGTAGGAAGCGTCTCCACTGGGCCAAGGAGAAGAAGGACTGGACTGTTGGCCAGTGGTCCAAGGTCCTCTTTTCCCATGAAAGTAAAGTGTGCCTTTCATTTGGGAATCAAAGTCCAAGGGTTTGGAGGAAGACGGGTGAGGAACAGAACCCAAGCTGCCTGAGGTCCAGTGTGAAATATCCACAGTCCGTCATGATTTGGGGTGCAATGTCCGGTGCAGGTGTTGGTAAACTCTGCTTTCTTAAATCCAAGGTCACCGCAACAGTCTACCAGAATGTTTTAATGTAGAGGATCTGTATGGAGATGCAGATTTCATCTTCCAGCAGGACCTGGCCCCTGCCCATACCGCCAGAAGCACCAAAACCTGGTTTGATGCCCATGCCATCACAGTGCTTGACTGGCCAGCCAACTCAGCGGACCTAAACCCCATTGAGAATCTATGGGGTATTCTCAAGAGGAAAATGAGGGGCACCAGACCCAACAACAAAGAAGAGCTGACAGCAAGCATCAAGGAAATCTGGGCTTCCATAACTCCCAGGCAATGCCACAGGCTGATTGCTTCAATGCCACGTGGCATCCAGGCAGTGATTAAGGCAAAGGGATTCCCAACCAAGTATTGAAGATTGAAATATCGTTTTGAAAGTAGCATATTTTGATTGATTTGATGTGATCCTAATTTCTTTCTTTTTTCCTGCAAAAACTGAGAAGTAAATGGTGATTTCTTCACAGTATTCTAATTTTTTGAATTCCTGTTTTTGTGGGTTTTATGAGCTGGAAGCCCAAATTACATAAAAATAAACAAATTAACACTTGAAATCGTTTAAATTGTGGGCCCTGAATCTATAATCTATGAAAGTTTTACTTTTTAAATGGAATTATGGAAATTAAACAACTTTTCCATGACATTCTAATTTTTTGGAAAGGGTCTGTAGATGAACAAAAATACAGTATTTGTAGTAAACAAAGAAGAGTTTTTGTAGCAATTAAGTGAATAATTTCTTATGCCGCAGTAGTTGGACATCACTGCTCTAACCAATAGCAAGCAATATTGACATAATTATAATTATAGCCAAGTTACGGTGACTGTCAGTCAAACCAGGAAGTGGCATCACCATGCATCTCCACTGCTTTCCTCCAGGATACATTGACCTTTCCAAAAGAAGAGTTTCCCCCGAGGAGGCCATCAAGTGTGAAGATAAATTCACCAAATCCAAAACTGTAAGTGATGTTTCTCTCCAACTATATATTTTATCCTGTACAGGGACAACTAGGTTGTTTTGATATGTACACACGAGTGAAAATATAACAGAAGACACCAAGAGAAAATCAAAATCAAAATCACTATATACATTTCCACTTGGAATGATTCAAATTCTTCCACACTGGTGCTGCATAAAAAAAAATGTAATTAAACAGTGATGACTTATAATATTAGATGTGCTTTTAGATTTTCAATGAGGGTTTTTATTATGTTAATGTATCAGGGGGCTGCCAAGTTGCATTGTAATCATGCAGTTGCACACATAGTTGCGAGAGAGTAGGCTGGTTATCAGAGTATAAATAAAATGCCACATTGTACCGTCATGTATGATGTGTCTGCACAATGAAGTAAATGCATGACTTACTCGGGCAACACTTAATACTGTGAAGCTTGTGGATCTTCCTCCGTGATCAGGGTCATATTAGAAGAGACGTTTTGGTTTAGTAAAACAGTAGCACACAATTAGCATTATGCAAAAAAAAAAAAGGCATGAATGGAAGCACCAGGAGGTCTGCACTGTAATGAATGACATCTTAGTTGTACCGTGCATGTATTCACAACAATTCACTTTTTACACATTTTATTCTGAAATGGAATTCATTCTTTTTTTCCCCCCCTCAAAATTCCCTCAAAAACACACAACACCCCATATTTTTTTTTTATTTTTTACAAAATTATTTTAAAAGCAACTTTTAAAAATGAAGTGAGCCAACGTCGCTCTTTGTTTGTGGTTGCTGAGTGTCCGTTCAATAAATGCTGCCTTCCTGTAAAGACGACCAACTTGTGTGAGTGCAGGTGTACAGCATTTTGCGACACGTGGCAGAAGTGTTGGAGTACAGTAAAGATGAGCAGCTGGAGAGCTTGTACCAGCGCACCGCCTGGGTCTTTGATGAGAAGTACAAGCGGCCAGGATACGGCGCTTACGACGTCTTCAAACAGGCCGTATCGTAAGTATACTAGCTATTGTGATATATTTGGCTTTTGGACTTCAGTGCACAAACTATTTATTAGGGTTGTGAGCGATAAACCAATGTGACTGGATATCCTGTTAGACAAGCGAGAGATACGTTTGCATCGGTAGCAGCAACCTGGATGGGTAAGAATCAGCCACAAGTCCTTACATTGATTGTAGAGACAAGACTAGGTTGACAGTGTCTCTTAAACAAGGCGAGCGCCTGAGCTGCTGGCAAATGATTGTTGCGCATGTTCCGTAGCTTAGCATGAGTGAAGACAGCTGGAAACATTTTCAACACATCAGCAAAACATATGTACATTATAGTGATCTTATTTATTGTGTAAAACTATGACAGGAACAACATCAAATTAAAAGCACAAAATGAATACAGAGCCACCATCCACCAGTGAGCCTGGAAGGTTGTTTTTTGTTTTTTTTTTAGAGGTGCACCAGTCTTTATTATACTTATTGTTCTGTCATGCGTGTTTTTATTTTTTTATTTATTTATTACACTATTATATGGAATGCAGGAAGTGAACAATATGTACTGTACAAGATGTGGAATGGATGGGGGGTAGGATTAAATAAGCTTTGCTTCTTCCTACTCCTTTTGGACATGTGGAAGTGTGAAATGATTCATGAGATGTATTCCATTGTAACCTTCATGCATGTTCAAATCAAATTAAACCAGTGAGGTAATCAAATCTCACCTTTTATGCATTCCCACACAGTATCAGCATTTGGGACCAAATATGCAGTGAAAATTATAGTAGTCTATCTGTGCAGCGTGGGAGAAAGCATGTATATGTATCCCTATTCTTTATGTGCTGTCAAGTTCTACAAACTGCTTAAAGCTTAACACTCTTCCCCCCCCCCCCAAAAAATCTTGTTAATCTTGCAGTGATCCTTCAATCCTTGGCGATCTGGACTTGACAGAAGAAGAGCGAGCTGTGCTGATCGACAACATCAACAGGCGACTCACCCCACAGGCCGTCAAGATCCGAGCAGGTATGTTTGCAGTGTTGGCTTTTGTCAGCATAAGAGGGGGAGGGAAAGAAAATCACCCCCCATCTTCCTGCAGACATTGAAGTGGCGTGTTATGGATATGAGGGCATCGATGCTGTGAAGGAAGCGCTGAGGGCCGGACTCGGCTGCTCTACGGAGGCCATGCCCATCAAGGTAATATCACCATGTCATGTAACAAATGTTATTTATGTTTAAAAAAAAACAAAAGCTGAACTCTCTCAAAACAATGTGGCAGTGCAACCAATAACTGATGACGGTCAGCAGTTATTGGTTGGATTCGGGAGACTTGTAAAAAGCTCATTCTGTGTATTTTCCACACAAGATGTTGCTATAGCTGCTGTCCTATTTTTCGACATGAATAAGTAATGTGTGTGTGTCTTCAATGCAAACATTTACAGTGTGCTGTAAATAAGATGGGTGGTTTGTGCAGATTAATCTCATTGCTCCTCCACGTTACGTGATGACCACCACTACGCTGGAGCGCACAGAAGGCCTGTCAGTCCTCAACCAGGCCATGGCTGCCATCAAGGAGAAGATCGAGGAGAAGAGAGGTGTCTTTAACATCCAAATGGAGGTAAGCAAAGGCATTTTGTAGTATTGTCTCCATGATGTGTTCTGAGCTAGCATTGTTACTACGGTAACGTAACTGTCCTTCAGCCGAAGGTGGTGACAGACACAGATGAGACGGAGCTGGCCCGGCAGCTGGAGAGGCTAGAGCGGGAAAATGCCGAGGTGGACGGAGACGATGACGCTGAGGAGATGGAGGCTAAAACAGAGGACTAGAGTCTGTCCTCAGGGAAGACAATGATGTGGACCGTCAGTCCAGCACACATCAACTTTCACACTGCAAACATGAACTGCTATTAAAAGTTCGCGATTATGACTTTTAACAGAAGTTGATGTTTGCCTGGCTTGTCTCAGAAGGTTGTTGTCCTTGTCCTCACGGAAGGTAGAACGACACCATGCGCTTCTATTTTTAATGACATCACATTGAAATAATAAAGTCAAGCGGCGACCTTCAGAGTCCTTAGTATCAGTGATTGTGAACGGAATGCGCAGGTTCCTCTGTCATGCAGTGGCTTTTCCAAATGATAGTACTCTTGTTGGCTTATTTGCTATCAGTAGAAGTGTAAAAGTTTATCTCATTTAGGGCATTTCATTTCCTAAAAGTACTGCTGGACTGTGGATTACAAAGTTAAATAACTTTGCAAATGACTACAAAACAACTCAATTTTATTCAAATGTTTACCAATACAAAAAAAAAGTATCTTGTTAAAGCTAACATCCAGCAGTGGTTATGACAAATGCTTTAGCTGCAGGGATGTTGTGTAGTTGTATTCAGGGCCTCAGTTAACAAGCACTTTATCTAAAACTTGTTCCATGTATGCACACCCAAATCCATCCAGTTAAGCTACTTACATTAGCATGGCAGCACATTTTCACACACTGATGAAGGTAACGCTGCTGAAGAACTTCATCAAAAGAAGCAGATAAAAACAAATGGTCCTGGATGTAAATCAGCTGTTCCCTTCCAAATGATTTGATCAAGTGAAACTATTTACAAAAAAAAGAGAAGACAGTGAGTGTCTTTTTAAGATGATGAGCAGCAGGTTAGGACAAGTTGCTTTGTTTGGGGGGTGACAAAACCAACTATTATACAACCTGGAAAGGAAATGGTTATCTTTTGGTGGCTCTTTCAATTATTTGACCAACCCGATCTTTTTGGCCTCCGTTTCATAGATGAGTAACCTCCACATCTTCACAATGAAGACTTCAGCTTCTTCATCAAGAACCTACCAAAGGTAAAGATAATGATGACTGATGTTTCATTCACCTTGTTAATGATGAGGAAAAAAGCCAAGAACTCACCATAGCAACATCATCCAAGATGCCCTGTGGGGTGCTGTGAGCCATCACCTGAAAACACAAACATGAGTGCAGTCATTGTACACGTGTAACAAATGGCAGGAAGGGTAACAAGATGGATACCTTGGAGCAAACAAAGTCCACCAACGTTGGCTCCTCCTCTCCGATGTACTCAATGATCTTTTTATTGATCCAAGGCCGAACGCGTCGTTCCATTAACGTCTGCAGAGAGAGAGGAGAAACATTTCATGCAGTGAAACAGGAAGTCAGCAGAGTAAAAAGGTTGGGTCCTCACTGTGTCCACCATGGACCAGTCCAGCGGGTAGGAGAACAGGTCTGGCTTGGCTGTAGGAATCTTCTCAATCAGGCTCTTGATGTGTTTGCGCTTCTCTTCAGAGTTGGGCCCTTTGACTGCCGAAAATCCGGCGCCGTCCACCCCCAGACTCTTGTCGTCATCGTAGTCCAGGGGCACCAGCTTCCTCTTGCGTGGCTGTTCCTCCATTTCCTCCTCGTCGAACTTGTCAAAGACGCTGTCGACTGGGAGCTTCTTCCTCTTGCCGGCGTTGGGCTGACTAGGACTTCCTGTTGCACCTGCATGAAGACATGAACATGCCATCTTTTTCTATCAACATGAAGACAAGCTTTCTATGTGTTAATGGTAGACATTGCACTCTGTATGCATTATAAATGCAGCTCACCCAGTTTGAGACTGAGGCCAATTTTGGGTCTGTTCTCATCCTGGGGTAGCGCATCAGGAGGAGAGTTCTCGTGGGGAATGATGATGCCGCATGGCGACTCGTTGCCGGGTGTGTCAGGAGACACGTTGCCACTGGCCGATGACACGGAGGGCGCCGCCGTGATGGGCCTCATTGTGGGCTTGAGGCAGGGTTTCACTTCGGGGTTATCTTCGTCATCATAATCGTCATCTTCGCCTTCCTCCACCTCATCCTCTGAGCGGGCAGGGCCCGGGCGAGCCTCTGGTCTGTCTTGGTCCTCTCTGCGATCCCGGTGGTCTCTGTGGTCCCTTGAACCCCTATGGCGCTCCCGTGGCTCTTCGGGCTCAGGCTCGGGGACCACGGGAGGTCGTCTTAGACGCTCCTCCTCTTCCTCCTCCATCTGCACCAATAAAACATGCAGTACAGAGAGCACCGGTGATGCATGGTGAAGACACCACAATATGTGCAGGGAATGATTAAGTGACCTTCACAAAGACAAAACACATGCATGCTCTCTCACACTCCCACACACAAAGACATGAATTAGCAACACACCCTGCGTAGCTCTGCGTCTGGATCTGGATGTCCCTCGTCTAGCAGCCGCTGTCTGATCTCCTCCAGCTCCTCCTTCTCCCTCTTCCTGTCACGTTCATCCGCCTCCACCTCCTTCTCTCGGTCACGGAGGCGCTTCTGCAGTGCACTGCCCCTAGTGGTCACAGCGAGCAACGACATGCTTCAGAACAATAGCTGCAGTTTCCCTCCCCATCAAGTCTGACACGAGAATGCTAATGTGGGCCACAGAGCGTCTGGGGTGCCACTTTTTCGTTTTATGTACATATATATTTTATGTCACAAATGCAAAATACTAAAGACTAATTATGTTTCAAAAAATCCTCTGAATTGGACACTTAGGGCATCTTTAATAGAAATCCAGTATGTCATTCATTTTGTCTCTCTTAACTCAAATCAAGTAGACAAAAATGTGGAAAACAACTTTCTATAAAAAGGTAAAACTACACACACACACACGTGTGTTAGTATGTATTAAAATGAGACTGCTTTTACAAAAAACAATGGCCAATTTTAACACCCAGTCATAAACATATTCATTGATCAATATGTTTATTATTGTGGTGGACAATTGTGACTCACTGACAACTGCTTGTACTACACTACACTCTTCTCCAACGACGTTCCCCCTAATTTGTCCAAGTGTCTGAGCATACACACAAATGACCTGAGCTGTCCTTGGGACCTCTGCACACTGTCCAACACCTGACGACTGAGTAGTCCAACTTCCATTGTCATATTTTGTATATGAGTGGGTTCAAACAGACGGCAAGGCGTATTTCACAATGTAGCTTTCTTTCTCAAGCCCAGGCAAAACAAGCCATGGTCTCATAGAATTACCCTTTTGAGTCTTGTAGAAAGCCCCTAGCTTATTTCATTTTCTTCTTGTTTGACTGTCACTTTGTTTTGCAGCAGCCTGTTCTGGCTTCATCCTGGAAATTTACTTCAAATTGGTGCCATGTGTTTTATATGTTTGCTTTATTTATTGGCTTTTGTCTATAAAAAAAAACAAACAAAAAAAAACAAAAAAAAAACACACCTTTCAGTCCCTTCGCAACACAAACTCGGCGTAACACTTCCTGTATGTTTGGCCGTCAAAATAAGCAGTAAAACATTGCACAGTTATGCCGCACATTCAATCCACGTCTCATTCCAAAAACTTGCTTGCTACTTTGGGACATGTTTTTAGAGCAGCCCTTTCTCATTTGAAAAAGAAACATCTCACACAGTTTCAGCTCTTGTTCACACATACTGTACTTCGGTAGTCAGTGGCATGTACATCTACTACTACGTTGAGAAGCACGCCTGGTGGGGTTTGGGTCGCTGAGTCATTTTCGCCTGTTGTATTGTTGTAATGTATTGTTGTTGAGCAGGAAGAGGGTGGGATATGATGCTTGCAACACGTTACAAAGTAAGCACCCTCCGCAAGTACAGGCCCTTTAAATATAAGATATTTAAGAAGTTTTAGTTGGAAAAATTTCTGCAATTTGGGTCATCGCTTGTCATTGTGGGGCGATGGTGGGTCCCACAGCCAAACCACTTGAGAACCACTGTACTACGTAACGCGCTGTTAATGAATTGATTGGCTGTGTAAGTAAATACATACGCATCATGATCTTCTCCGCTTGTGTTCGCCTGTCACTCACCGCCTTGCTTTAAAAAATGGTAAAAAAAAAATAATTGTGTTTAATTTACAGTTCAGCTTGGATTTTATTTTCTGTGGCACATGGACTTGCTGTGCACCAACAACTGGGGAGCAGTGCGTGGCTGCGCAGGCGTGCAGCTTACACAGAACATTGCTGACAGCATTTGAGTTTGTGTACAAACACCGCATCGGTCGCCACCGACCTGTAATATTTGGGGTCATCTCGGTCATCATCGTAGTCCTCCAGGAACTCTTTTAGTCGCTTGCCTTCCTTCACCTGACACACAAATTACATTAGATAGAAACATCTTACGGTGATTCTTATTGCACATTTTCTGATAGATCTAATGACCTTTAAAAGTGAAAGTACAGTAAGAATATTGCTCTCACCATCTCTCGTCTGCGCTCATCTTCCCTCTCGGCATCTTTGCCGTAGTCTCGTGCTTTCTTTCTCTCCCTGAGCTCCCAGTTTTTTAGGCGCTGTAACCAGTGAATTAATATTTAAACCTTGATACTTATGTTTTTATTCAAAGTGTTGTACGACTGGACAGTAACAAAGCATCATATTCTCACCTCCTGATAGGCTGCTTCTTTGTCTCTGAGCTTCCTCTCCAGCCTCCTGCGTTCATGCACGTCCTCTTCATCCTCTTGCTCTCGTTTCTTTTCTCTGTCTCGATCTCGGCTTTTCTCCCTACGAATAGGAGAGTTAAAGCTAGCATTTTTCTAAATATGTGCTCTACTTTTATTCCATGATGGACTTCACAGTAGAGTGGACACTCCAAAAACATTTTATTGATGGGAATAAACGCTTTGTATGCCGTTTTCTTCTTAGAGTACATGATAATATTTGTATTATTCGTTTATGAAATTTTCTTTATAATATGGTGTGATATGACATAGAAGGGTGCAACATCATGTTGGATTCATTTTTTCCTAGATTCCCCAATGTTGTAATAGTGTGACTTTAATGGAAATTACATTTGGTCCAAGCATTTGATTGGCTAAAATGGCCTGCTGGTTTATTACATGCTTTGATTTGTGCTTGAACAAAAGCAAAAGCAATTGCAGTTGTTTTTTTTACACCCGGGGTAGACAATGATTTCCTTGTTATAAATTATATTTGTTTATAAACTTGCTATTGGAAATAGTTGTGAGCAGTGAAGGTGATTTTCTTTACCTGGACCGGCTGCGAGCAGCGCTCCTGTCTCGGCTGATGTCCCTCTCCCAGTCCCGCTCTCGTTCTCTGGTCCTGCGCTCGCGGTCTTTGTCTCGGTCCCTGTCCCGCTCTCGTTCCCTTTCCCTCTCCCTCTCCCGTTCCCGCTCCCTCTCGCGCTCCTTCTCCCGTTCGCGATCCCGCCGCTCTCTCTCCCGCTCCCTCTCCTTTTCTCGTTCCTTCCTTTCCCGCTCAAACTCCAGACGCTCCTTCTCGCGCTTGTCCTTCTCCTCTTCCAGTTTCTGTGGAGGAAAGCACAGGGAGGGTCATGTGACTGTAAGAGTGAGGAGAGTGTAAGCAATCAGCTTGCTGCAGTGCACAGATCAAGTGGTTTCCAGACTGTGAAGACAAGACTAAGAGCTGTCGTACGCTCTTTACTCGTCGGTGCAAACGGCTACACATCCAGCTTTACTTGTGGTATAAAGTACAGTTTAGCATAAATGGAACTGGAAACCACTTTATAAAATGATCAAAAGATCTGTGGAACACTGGCAACGAGAAAAAGGCGCGGCAAGACATATTGCTTTTTCTCTCTCCTTAAAAGTGCTCCTCTCAGCACAAGGAAATACAGAAACAAAGAACAGGCGTCAGTCTTTGCTTGAACTAGTTGTTTGGGACTTACAGGTGTCGAACTATGGACTCAGCCCTTCGCTGCCCCTACAAGCCTTTTAAGTTAGGCCTGGGAGGAAAGCAGGTCACACGGTATACAAGGGAAAGACATTATGGGATTGTGTCTTGCTTAAGCATCGTTATTAATGTCATCAACAACAGAAACAACCTTTTTATTCCAGTCAGCACATTGGATAAATTGCAAGAAAGGAACATCAACAACATTTCTGCACAGATAAATTTAAATATTGTAGAAGCGGTCTTACCCCTGCAGAAGTCCTCAGGGACTCTTGGCGACTCAAGACACACTTACACACCCATACATACACACACACACCTCAACTCCGCCTTTATGGGTATTACACACAAGGCTTTAAGGTTTTGAGTGGAGTTTTGCGATTACAGTGGGCGGGGAGGAATCATCCAGAACGAAAGAACAGGCCGTTACATACCATCATGCAGCTAGCTACAAGCAACCAGCTCACTCTAGCAGCTATGATGGACAAGCCTTGGGTCTAATCAAATGCTACACCGAGATACTTACAATGGAACAGAGGGAATATCATTTAGTACATAGATGAGTATGTTACTAAAAGAACATCACATCAATTATTGCACTTACCTCTTTACAACATCAGCCAGTCCTCCTTTAATAACAAAAGATGAAGTGGTAAAAATATATCCTGAACTTGAATTGTATGTCTTCAAATAGTGGTGCTGCCTCAATTAATCGCTAGGTGTGTTGTCCGCTTTAACAAATAATTATTGTAAATATAATATAAATTATTAACACTTATGTAGTTTTAAATATAGTCTTCATTCATTCATTCCTACCATTATAATTGGATTTTTTTTAATTTTTTTTTACACAAATGTATAAAATGAATTACTATCATACTAGATTGGTACAAAAGAAAGACCACTCCTTAAAAGCCTTACCTCTATTAAGCACCTGGTACTTTCTGCAGTTACTGTTATACAGCATCATAGTAAATGACAAAACTTCAAATGAAATGCCAAAATAGCTGCTGAAAGTGTTTTATTTCTAAAAAGATTAAAATAAAAAATAGAACACAAGCTTATGATTGCATGCTCAATAAAAACATTTAATATTAAGGCAGAGTGAGCCAGGCACTGACAGACCACAAGAGATTGAAGCAACACCTCAGAACATCACCACACACAAATGCACGTACCTTCAAAGTCTTCAGAGCAGCGTGCTGCTGTGGAAAGGGCACCCCCCCCCTTTACCCAGTAATAGTTAAGACTACAGCAATTACTGCAGTGGTTATTGCAAAAGGTTTCTGCTTTAAACATAACCATCGTTATGACAATACTTGTTTACAGAGGACTCGCAGGAGGTTGACGCACTCTTTGGCTTTCAGAAGCACCACCAATGGGCACAAAGTGATACTATGAGCTGGAATGCTGTCAAAACAGGCCAAAGTGCAGTGCAGTTGCCCCTCTGCCAGCCCTCAAGAGGGGGATGCCCAGTTTATGTAGAAAGTAAAGGAAGGCTCATACTTACATCCTATCCTCGCAACTTTTTCCAAAGCTCTGAGATTCATCTTGCTTTAGTCACCATATGATCACTATCATAATGGTGGGGTTTAATGAATAGATTAGCTTTTTAAGTAACTTTACATTGTCTCCATGCATTTTTTGTATGTGTGCGCGTGCGTGCGTGTGTGTGTGTGTGTAATATGTGCAGTATGATCACACCTAAGTAAATGTACTACTACACAAGTGACAAAATCTGTCCAACTATGATTTCTCAACATTGCACATGAAACATTACATGAACAATAAAGCATGTTCAAATGTGTCGCCATGTGTTTTAATGGCAGCCAGTTGCTCGTGCAGTTTGCATGTTGGTAAATGTGTCAAATATTGCTGAATGTGCAAGCTACAGGAGTGAACTAAATGATCAGCTGCTGTCCAAAACCTGTAACATCAACTAAAGAATCAAAAACTTATTTTACCTTGTGAGTGTCTCGAAATTTACTAATCTCTCTGGAAATCAGGTCTCTCTTGTCATCCTCCATATCAATTGTGTTCAAGTCATCCTATGAATTACAGGAAAGAGACGTTCTTGAAATAGCTCACACAATTTTTTATGCCAAGACTGGAAAGGTGTGTCAATCCACCTCTTCCTTTCTGTCCTTTTTTCTCTTTCGCCGCTGGGAATCATCATCTTGTGAAGGCGCGTTGAGCTCGTCCGCATACTCTCTCATTAATCCATCAATAGCACCTTTCACATTTTGATCCTTCTTCTTGGTTTCCTCATCCAGAACCTCCTCTTTATCGTCTCCATTGTCTGCATCTACCTTCTGCCAACACAAGAAGTGGGTTATTTAGGGTACTGCCAAGGACTGGTATTCCTGGAGAGAGAAATTAAAAAAAAAAAAAATAATAAATAAATAAATAAATAACATTCTTACCCCATTTGCGCTCTTCTTCTTGGCTTTCCACTCATCAAGCTGTGCTTCCGTCTTGGCGTCCACCTTCACGAGAAGGTTTTTGTCACCGATGTGCAAGTCATGAAGTAGCCGCAGGGCTCGCAAAGTGGATTCCGGCTCTTTGTACTCACAAAACCCAAAAGCTGCCCACAGACAAATATAAATGATTAGAGAAGGAAAGCTCAAATAGGTTTGAGAGGCATCAAAGACTTTTATCCTTCTGTCAGTGAAACAGCATGCACATACAGTAAGACCTCTCACGACAAAGGTCCCGGAAGTCTTACAGAGCCAAATTAGAGAAATATGACTAAACCCACAGAAGAAATCCTGATTCAAAAGAAGCGGTTAACTTATTTTTACACTTGCATGACAGTTGAGAATTGTAATGCATTAAGTCAACTTGTTAGTGGCAAACTTCAATTATGCTTAACAGGAAATGAGTAAACAATTGTTTTTAAGAG
Organism: Dunckerocampus dactyliophorus; assembly: GCF_027744805.1. Taxonomy (NCBI): domain Eukaryota; kingdom Metazoa; phylum Chordata; class Actinopteri; order Syngnathiformes; family Syngnathidae; genus Dunckerocampus; species Dunckerocampus dactyliophorus. Next base: position 7,407,188 of record NC_072837.1, on the reverse strand, counting down.
AGTTATCATACAGTGGTTAACATTTATATACTTGTTTGACAGTCAACAATGTAACAATCATAAGAAATGTGCGACATTATGTCATGCTTTTATGGTAGTGTAAAAAATTTTTTTTTTTTTTTAGAAAATATAGTGCCAAATCTATCTGTGGCTCGCCAAACTTCATTGTGGCAGATCGCTACAAATTAATGGGACAGTTTGGGGCTGGAACATATTCCAACATATTCCTTGGCTTTGTAAATCAAAACAAATTGGGCATTTGACCAGCATCACGGGAAAAAAAACTGTCATTTCTGTTTACCTTGAAGCTTGCCTGAGGCTCCCTGGACTCTTTTCCAGCTCAAGACTATTCCACATTTCTGCAACAGACCCAGGAAAGTTAATTTCCACAAAGGCCAACAAATACAACCATTAACGGTGGTAATATGACATTGCTCAGACTAATCAGTAAAAAGATATAGAATAAAACCCTGTCCCTTACCGCCAGAAGTTGTCGAATCAACATATCCGACGCTTTTTCGGATATGTTACCCACAAACACTGTGGTGGTAGGCCCACAGTCGTCGTCTTTAGCTCGGAGAAAAGCATCTTTCTTATGGACAGGAGGTTTACTGACCACAGGCAGAGACGACACCATTACAGGGGTGGGCGTCATGATGCCCATATGGACTGGGATCATTGGGGCTGATGAAACAACAACTTCTTTAATATTTAATATAGCATTCATATTTTTAAATCAATTTAAAAATAAAAACATTGATTTAGGTTCTTACCTGTAGGAAAGCCATACTGAGGGGGTAACCCGGGAGGGGGCAACAGTGGCCGGTTTAAATGAGGGGGGAACGACATCCTGGGTCTTGAGTCGAATCAACCTAATATCGAAATAAATCATAGGTCATGAACTTTTAATGTTCGTTCCAACTATTGAACATATGCGATAAACTAGACGCCAAGAATAAGAGTGACATTTTAATACTTTTGTGTAACGTTAGCTAACGTCGGTGAATCATTCAGCCGCCACATGCCAATTGTTGTGAACTGTGCTAAGGAAATAGACAAATAGCTGTGTCTAAAGTTCATTGGTTTAGTGCCACTTCGTTTCAATATATAATAAAACAGGCTGGCATGTTGCTTTCCAATAGGTTGTTAGTTACTAACTTATTCATGACAACTAAAACGACCGAGGGCCAAGCTAACAGCTAAAGCGATCATTAACCACGCCATATTAACCGGCATGGCTAAATGAGCTAAGCTAATATATGCTACAGCTAAGACGCGGCAAACAGTTTAGTTTAATGAATACTGGCGCAGATTAAGACAATGTGAGTATACGTACCCCAAAATAGGTGTTGTATGAGCGTATACAGGAACAACCTGGTTAATTTTACGTGCAGAATCCTTTCTAATGCACCTGTAGTTGGATTAGCAACAACAGCTAGTCACGGGCCCTCTTACACAGACGCAAGCGCCTCTTTGTAGCGGCAGTAGAAGAGCGCTTGGTTTATGTTTTACTATGTTCCCGACGGACGGAGCTTCACTGAGAGCAGGGCAGGAAGGTCTATTTAACTCAAACGAACGCACTATTATCTGTACGGTAATAGAGCCCAAATGTATTCATTTGTATTCACTGATGTGGAATCTGTGTGTTGTTGTTCAAGTTAAAAGCACGTTTTCCAATAAATAAAATCGTCAACCAGTGCCCTTTTGATCAATGGGGTGCATAACAAGTGAATTGCAGGTAGGTGCGTTCCAGTTGCCTCGGAAGTCGGCACACTCGAATTGGAGGCGTTGTCAAACTTGTCAGAAAGCCAAGTCAAAGACTTTGTTTGATGTTTATGATGTTTTATTGTTTGTCTATTCAAAGAACACACGAACAATCACAAATATGAAAGAATTACGTCCCTTAACATTGGTCATTGTTCTGCCCTTACCGCTCCTAGGTAACGAATTAAAAAGTTGCCTTAATTAACATATACCGACAATAACACGCCTAGGTACAGAAGTTGAACCGCACCGTAAGTAAACGATAAATGACAAATTTTCGTGCCGAACTTGAAGGCGACATTGGCCAGCCAGTATATACAGTATGTTTATATCTCAATAAGGTAGCACTGACATGCTGGGTATTTTTGTAATCGCCTAGTTCGAATTTATAATGTTAAGTACGATGCCTTATTGACCAATTAAAAACACCTATCCCGTTCAATATATTTATATATAGAATTCATTTGTGTTACTTGTATCCCAATAAATGAAAAATTGGAAATATTTGCAAAGAAATCTGTCCTTTTCAAAAATAAACGAACCCTGACAATATGTTTATTTGACCGTCTAATTGTGTCTTAAATAACACAAATCTATTCATTTGTTGTTTCAAAAAAGCGTTGATACTCCTTGCATCACAAAAAGGTTGCCATGGTGTTTGTGTTTGGAAGTAGCAGCTGGACAGCGAGGGCTGCAGTTGACAAGCATGTGACGTCACTTTTAGGCGGGTTTCTTTTTTTTCATGGTAGAAAGTGCTAGAACAAACGAAGCACACCCTTTTCGTTTCTCGTATCCTTCCTACAGATCAAAAAGATCCCGCTGTGTTTTTGAGCCTACCACAACATGAGCAAAGTCGTGCTTGTTTTTTCTTAAAATTATTATGTTATGATGATGAAATGAGTTTTGTTTCGACATTCATATTTAGGAATAACTCGTCTCCCTTAAAACGGTTTCGAAATGGCAAAACAGTCCTGATGCCACAAGATGGCAGCACAACATTCAGCACATATACCTCAATTTGCTTGTATAAAATGCACTCATTATATTGCAATGTAGTTTTATGTACATCATCTATGTATCAAATTTTGAGACTTTATGGAGAATTTGTCATATCATTTACAAGGCTGTCATCCACGTATAGTATTAGTTAAAAAGAGGGGCAATAGCTTGCACGCTGCACCGCGGATGGATATGACTTGCACGTCGAAACGCGTGTGTATAAAGATTCCGGTCTACTAAAAGGAAGTTCCTTTCCTTTTTCCTGCGTCAGAGAGCAGAAGGGACATTGTTTTGGTTGCATTTTATTCAAGAAAAACCCCACACAACAATCAAGGTTGGTAAAAAGGATTCCTCTAATTATATTTATCATAGTATTTAAACAAATTCGACCGTCATAGTAATGATGCGTGAGTCCCCTGAGTCACGATGATAACCTCAGCATCATTTGTCTGTTAAGTCACAATATGTCGCATAATGTGTATTTTTAATGTTGGTACACATTGTCCAGTCGTGTTTGGATGCGGCACTGCGGAGCGAGAGAAGGCCGTTAGGTCGAGCATTGGTTGCATAAAAGCAGGTGTGGTGAAAGATGGTGGTCGAGCTTGTGTAGCTAACCGTATTGATTGCATTATTAGCATTAGACAAGGACATACTGGAGCTCGGTCTCCATTTTCGCATATTATAACACTATCGTGTAGATTATACATAGTGTTCTGTCAGCTATTACATATACATCAAGCAAACATTTGACTAACAATCGTCAATTTAATGGCCCAGAATGAATGGCGAGCTTGATGCTATTGTTGAAGAAGGTAGTGTTTCGATAGCGAAAGCGTTACCGTGATGTATTGAGAAATCTGCGTATTATTTATAATGGCTGTAATTTTAAAGCATATGTCCTTGTGGTATATAAGCACGTGTTTGCTGCGGCCATTGTCTGCACAAGGACGCCATATTGGTTAACGGTTACTTCCGCCATCCGGCGCAGCGCGCTACTGACTGCCCACATTTAGCGAACATTTCCCTTAAGCACGTTGATGTTCCAATAACTGAGCGGCATTACAAGTGGCCACGTAAATGGCGTTGTAACACTTGTTGATCAATGTGCAGATGCCTGAAGAAATGCACCAAGAGGAGGAGGCGGAGACCTTTGCCTTCCAGGCAGAGATTGCTCAGCTGATGTCCCTGATCATCAACACATTCTACTCAAACAAAGAGATCTTCCTCAGGGAGTTGATCTCCAATGCCTCTGATGTAAGTCTGCAAAGCACTAACACGTTTTAATGCGTTTTTTGAATTAACATTATTATTCATAACAATGATTAAACCATTCACATCACTTTGTATTTAGGCATTGGACAAAATTCGTTATGAAAGCCTTACTGAGCCCACAAAGCTGGACAGCGGCAAGGATCTGAAAATTGACATCATCCCCAACAAAGCTGACCGCACACTGACACTCATTGATACTGGAATTGGCATGACCAAAGCTGACCTGATCAACAATCTGGGAACCATTGCCAAGTCTGGCACCAAGGCCTTCATGGAGGCTTTGCAGGTAAAGGAGTGGATGGCTTACATTTATTATACGTGTATTGTTGATTGCCAATAAGTGTAAGCCACTTTTTTCGTGACAATTTCACTAGCATTGTCTTGTTGTGCTGCATGCAATTCAGGGCTCCAGATTGACTGGTCTCATTTTGAGACCTTCTTATTAAGGTTAGGGGCCACTGTGCTCCGAGTTTAATAATAACAATAAAATTTGTCTGGAGCCCTACAAATTTAGTGTTTGTACAATGCTTGAACAAATATCTCCATTCACCACCCCAACTCAAGTCTGATGCTTACAATCCCATAAGACAAGCTTGGATAATACAGCATTTACAAAGTGGTATATTTCCACTGAAGACATTTTTAACGCAGACAAATCAAATCGGGTCGCAAAAGTAGCCATCAAGGAAAATATCTCCAAGTATTTGTATGTCATCCTCCAGCGACATCCTGTCTGCTTTAATATTTTAGCTGTGTAAGATAAAGCTGTCTTATTATTCATGAAGCCTGTTCATTTTCGGGTCAGCGCTAGTGGATTTCTGATTCTCCAGCATACCGGCGACCCTAGTGAGAATAAGCGGCATGGAAGATGGATGGTTAGTTCATTCTGGAAGGATTTGGGCTTGGGGGGCAATGGAATCTTATATAGTATCTTATATCTCCAATATAGTAGAAAGAGGACATATATTAGACATAAATAAGACTTAACAGACTCCGTTACCATTGAGAGTTTGGACAGCTATTGTCATCAGTGTAACATTACGTCTTGACTTCTAAATGCCGTATTTTTGTTTTAGCCATTATGGTTAAATTCTTAATTGACACAAAAATTCGACCCACAAACTGGCGAGGGAAGACTGTCTTATTTAGGTCTAGAGATTTATACATGAAAACTGGGTGGGCCAAGACAGGAATTTTTTATGGCAAATTTCAATCCCCACCAGTATTAAAATGTATATGAATGTTTGTTTCCCCAAAAATGCAGTGAAAATCAGTGTTATATTGGGGTCAATACAGTAATAAATGCATGGTTGTGAATATCCATTACTCTTTCTACTTCTGCATCATTTTTTTTTTTTTTTTTCTCTTTACTGTCACAGGCTGGAGCTGACATCTCCATGATTGGTCAGTTTGGTGTGGGATTCTACTCTGCCTACCTCGTCGCTGAGAAAGTGGTAGTCATCACCAAGCACAATGATGACGAACAGTACGCTTGGGAGTCCTCTGCTGGTGGCTCCTTCACAGTCAAGGTTGACAACGGTACGTGTCCAAACTCAACCAATGCTGACGAATTGGCCTGATTCCTGCAGCTTTATCTTGGCAGCTTGTTGGAACATGGTGTACTAATGGTTGCACAACTCCTCACAGGAGAGCCAATCGGCCGTGGAACAAAGATCATCCTGCATTTGAAGGAAGACCAAACTGAGTACATTGAGGAGAAGCGGGTGAAGGAAATAGTGAAGAAACACTCTCAGTTCATTGGCTACCCAATCACCCTCTTTGTAAGTATCAGTTTTGGATCCTGTCTGTCCAGGTCGCATGAAAGCACCCTCAATGACTTCTCAATGTCCCGCTTCAGGTAGAGAAGGAGCGCGACAAGGAGATCAGCGACGACGAGGCTGAGGAAGAGAAGCCCGAGAAGGAAGAAAAGGACGAAGCTGAGGACGACAAGCCCAAGATCGAAGATGTCGGCTCAGAAGACGAGGAAGACTCCAAAGACAAGGACAAGAAGAAGAAAAAGAAGATCAAGGAGAAGTACATTGACCAGGAGGAGCTGAACAAGACCAAGCCCATCTGGACCAGGAACCCTGATGACATCACCAATGAGGAATATGGAGAGTTCTACAAGAGTCTCACCAATGACTGGGAGGACCACCTGGCTGTGAAGGTACACCGACTAGCTTTCACACATTTGCCAGCATGAGGAAAATATGCTTCTTAAACTTGTCCTTTCTTTCTGCAGCACTTCTCCGTGGAAGGCCAGCTTGAGTTCCGTGCCTTGCTCTTCATTCCTCGTCGTGCACCTTTTGACCTCTTTGAGAACAAGAAAAAGAAGAATAACATCAAGCTGTATGTCAGGAGAGTCTTCATCATGGACAACTGCGAAGAGCTCATCCCAGAGTACCTGAGTGAGTATCTGACAATGTCCTAAAGTGCAACTGGAATCCACCCGGCTTCCGGAGGCCTAATGAAATGTTTTGTGGGGTCACCTGTAGACTTTGTTCGGGGCGTGGTGGACTCTGAGGATCTGCCCCTGAACATCTCTAGAGAGATGCTGCAACAAAGCAAGATCTTGAAGGTCATCCGTAAGAACATCGTCAAGAAGTGTCTGGAGCTCTTTGCAGAGCTGGCTGAAGACAAGGAGAACTACAAGAAGTTCTATGAAGGCTTTTCCAAGAACATCAAGGTATGGTGGTTAAATGCAATATTGTCACCTGCCCTGAATGCGGGAGATGTCAAGATTTTTAAAAAGCAACTGTTGTCCACGCAGCTGGGCATCCATGAGGACTCCCAAAACCGTAAGAAGTTGTCAGAGTTGCTTCGTTACCACAGCTCCCAGTCTGGAGATGAGACCACATCCCTCACAGAGTACCTCACCCGCATGAAGGACAACCAGAAGTCCATCTACTACATCACTGGTCAGACTGAGTTTTTTTTTTATGTAAAGCTCTTATGAGGAAATGCTCATAATTTACAAACTATTACTCTCAGGTGAGAGCAAGGACCAGGTGGCCAACTCTGCCTTTGTGGAGCGTGTCCGCAAGCGTGGCTTTGAGGTCTTGTACATGACTGAGCCCATCGATGAGTACTGTGTGCAGCAGCTGAAGGAATTTGACGGCAAGAGCCTGGTCTCTGTCACCAAAGAGGGCCTGGAGCTGCCTGAGGATGAGGAGGAGAAGAAAAAGATGGAGGAGGACAAGGCCAAGTTTGAGAACCTCTGCAAGCTCATGAAGGAGATCCTGGACAAGAAAGTGGAGAAGGTTGGTAGAGATGAAAATGCCTGAATTGAATATGCAGAAGAATGTGGTCTTCTTGTACAACTACAGTGGACTGTCTTGTTGTAAACAGGTGCCTAGTTGAACATAACTTAAATTGGTGAGTCACAGTGTGCCTTTTTTTGTTTACTGCAGAAGAGTCCAGAATGCAACCTAACTTAGAAATATCAGCTAACATTGCCAGAGTTTGACTTTGAACATTAAGGTTTGACATGAACAAATGTAGCTTCTGAGTGCAAGATGTTAGTGTTGGATTTTGTGAGCATTTTCTAACTTTGCATGATTTTGAAAGACTTACCCTGATGAGTGCATGTTCTGCGGTGTGAGACAATGCATGCTGAGGTCCTGTGGTCCATGTGCGCAGGTGACAGTTTCCAACCGCCTGGTGTCGTCTCCCTGCTGCATCGTGACCAGCACTTACGGCTGGACTGCCAACATGGAGAGGATTATGAAGGCCCAGGCCCTCAGGGACAACTCCACCATGGGCTACATGATGGCCAAGAAGCACCTGGAGATCAACCCGGACCACCCCATCGTGGAAACACTTAGGCAGAAGGCAGAGGCAGACAAGAACGACAAGGCGGTGAAGGACCTGGTCATCCTGCTGTTCGAGACCGCCCTGCTGTCCTCCGGTTTCTCTCTGGATGACCCCCAGACCCACTCCAACCGTATCTACAGAATGATCAAGCTTGGTCTTGGTAGGAACATGAAGCTTTTGTGTGGTTTTCCCCACTTTGACATGACCGTAATGTTTTGTTTTTTTTTTTTTTAGGTATTGATGACGATGACGCCCCTATTGAGGAGGCCACCTCTACATCAGTCCCAGACGAGATCCCTCCACTAGAAGGCGATGGCGATGATGATGCCTCACGCATGGAAGAAGTTGATTAAACTTCCCAGATTTCTATCCCTTGGCCTCACGTTTCAATTGTTCATCCTTTTTAAACTGCAGTAACTTTAAAATGGTTATTCATGTCGTATGGTGGACCAGTGTTGCTCTTGTCGTCGAGCATTTATCTGCAAGACCCCTTTTTTTTAAAGAAGCAGTTTTGTTTTTTGCTGTAAAAGTTAATGGTGACAGCACATTCGTTTTATCAAGTACCCTGTTGCACTGAGTTGTAAATGTTGGGAGTGAACATCGGAGATTGCTACATTCCGTCATCTGGTCTGGTGAAGGTTTGGATGGGTTCGGCAACACTGCACGCTGCATGGAGAGAGAAGACCAACTAAGATTCCTTTGCCCGAGTCCAGGCTTGTCTGTATTCCAAGTATTGTTTTGAAAAAAATAAAAGATGCAATACCTTAAAGACTTTGCTGTGTTTCTGTTACAACTGTTATTGTGACTGTCTTAGTATAGAGTTCTTAAAGTGACCACTAGGCGGCCAGCTTGTACTTGAAACCAACCAGGAAGGTTAATACGAATGACTTGCTCAAACCAGGATGACTACTAATCCATTAGCTAGTTTTAATGTTAAAGGAAATACGTGTTTCCTGGAAGGTGTATTTTGCGGTACAGCTTTGGAGGGGGTGGAATTTATTTTTTTCCTCTTAGAACACTACGCGTGGGAGTATGCCCCTATTCGTCAAGATTGTACATTCAGGGAACTAAAGTTGTCATCCAGAAACTACACAACCAACGCCCTCTAGTTTTTCCCTACAATTTAGAGAGCAGAACACTCATTTAAACACAATGTAAAGTTCAAGCAGCTTCAACTATTGAATGGTTAAACAATGTTTGACATCACAATTTAAAATGACTCATTGTAGTCACAATCATAAATCACCTACTGCGTAGCCCCCACGAACACAAGGGTGCATCCCTACTACTCACTGACACTTTGATAACAAAAACTAGTGAAGTGAATCTTAGTTATTAAGACTATCAAGTGTATAAAATGAACACAAGTGTAAAAAAAAAAAAACCTGTTAAAAACACTTTAAATGTTAACACGATTATCAAAATATACAATTTACAGTGTTAAACAACTTTTAACACAAGTGTAAAAATATTGAATTTGTAAAAAAAAAAAATTTTTTTAAATGTTATTACCATTTTAAGTTGAAGAAAATTCACTATAAAGTGCTACAAAAATCAACACTATTAAGTAAGAGTGTTACAAGATCCCATGTCACAAAATTTCACAAGATCAAAACATGACCAGATTTCTTATTCAGAAAAACCTTGTAGGCCTGGGATGATAATTAATTAATCACACAATAACTGAAAATTAGCTTGATAGTTTTGCCGGCCTCAGTATATTGCCATGTGCATGGGTGTCTGTTTTCGTCTTTCGCCTCCTTGGTTTCAGCATCTTGGCATGTTTGTTCCATCAAACAATGGCACGAACGGAGTGAGCCCTTTTGTCAGTCATACAATCTCTAAGTGGGTGGAGGCGGGGCCGCTAGCATACACATGAGGAGCAATTCAAGTTAATGTAAATTAAATGAGTAGATTAAAATATATTGTATACTGTTATATTTTTCTTTTCCATTGTACTTTTCGTAAAATCTTAAAAGCTTGTCTCGAGTATCGTCCCGACTCATGACACCTTTATTATTGTTTTAAAAAAAAACAAAGATTTAATATTATTATCAGCACTATTAAGTGCAAAAACATGCAATTATAGTGTTAAAAATCAACACTATTAGGTGCAAAAAAAATGTAACTGTTAGAAAACACTATTAATGTTATTTATTAGCACTTTTAAGTGCAACAAAAAACACTATAAAGTGTTAAAAACAAAAAAAACATGATCAAGTGTTAAAAAAGCAACACTATTAATGTTATTTATTAACACTTAAGTGCAAAAAAATTCACTTTAAAGTCTTAAAAAAACAACACTACAAATGTTACTTATCAGCACTATTAAGTGTAAAAACATACTACTTTGTTTAAAATTAACACTATTAATCGCACAGAAAATCACTAACACTTAAGAGCAAAAAAATTCATGATGTTAAAAAACGACACTTAATGTTTTCAGCACTTTTATGTGTAAAAATTATAATTATAAAAATTATAAAGTATAGTGTTAAAAATCAACACTATTTTTTGAATTCACTATAACGTGTTAAAAAAAAACACTATTGTTACTCATTAAAATGTTTGAGTGCAAAAGACTCACAATAAAGTGTTACAAAACAACATTGTTACTTATCTGCACTGTTAAGTGTAAAAATATACAAATATACAATATTCAGTCCAAAAAATCAACACTATTAATTGCAAAAAACCCCACTAAAAAGTATTTCCAAAACAATATTCTTAGTGTTATTTATTAACACTTAAGTGCAAAACAATTCACTATAGTGTTAAAGAAACATTATTAATGGGAGTTATTGACACCTTTAACTCAAAAGGTTTACTATAAACATTATTCATGTTATTTATTAACACCATTACTGTAAAAGACTAATTTTAAATGGTAACAAAAACACCACTATTAAAGTTATCACTATTAATGTTATTTATTAATTCTATTAAGTGTAAAATTCCTATTTAAAATGTTAAAAAGCAACACTAGCAATTCTAGTTTATATTACTATCAAGCGTATAAACAAACAGCATTAATAAAAATATACTATTTAAAGTGTTAAAATGCTCTCCCACCCACAAATACACTCATTTGGTGAGGGGGGGTTCCTCTCTGTTTCGTGTCACACCGTTTGGTAACCTTTGCGGCCCACGGTGTCTCGTCCATAAATGTCTGACTTGTAAAATGTCTTCACTTGTGGGAAGCGCGTTTCCTCGGTCGCTGAAAACTTTGTTTAAGGTACAAAAGTGAAAATCTTTTACGATAAATTTCCCCGAAACTGTTTGGCAGCAAAAATCATGCTTAAACTGGTCAAAGTGCAGTCCAAGGACAGTTTAGTAGCATACAGTGTCATGGCTGCTTACTGCAAATCACACAAAGCAGTAAGTATCAATGCATGATTTCTTCAGCATCTCCGAACCAATGAATCATCAAGGTCAGAGAGGCTCTACGAGGTGCAGAGGAGACAACACAGGCTCTGCACACTTGCACAGCATGGTATACTCTGGGGTAACACTGATAGTTGAGATGTGTCAGGAAATTCCCCAGCCGGGCAGCTGTATGACTGACAGTTGGGGTGGGGTGCGAGTTCCCGCACATGACAGTCAAACGCAGCCTTCAGATTGATGTTGAGTGAATCATTTATAACGCATGTTGAGGTTTGTGACTCAGCACACGGCTGTCAGTCCGTCTCTTAACAGGATTATAGTACTACCAAAACAAATAAAGGGAACACATACAGTACACATCACAGTGTGACCCATAGTAAATAATTTAGGTTTCCATTGACTTTTGTCATGGTATTACATACCGTATATTTAATATAATAAAAACCAACAGCATCTCAGCTTTGTGTTATACTGTAGGTGCCATTAGTATCACTATATTGCCGTGCCTGAAAACGCCGGCTTGGCAATACGACAGGCAATACGAGAACGATGACGTCACCGACCCCCCCCCGGCCGGCTCGTCGCTGTCACGTGACCAGAAGTGAGCTTTGACAAGCCGACGTAACCGAATATTTCGAGTGCCATGACTCACCGCAGTCGACATTCTCCCAGTATTTTCTTGTCTTATACTCCCAAAATGACGCACATGTAACTCCACGAGCTTTGGAAAGCTGAAGACGCCGGACTTGTGCGCAGCCGTTCTTTCTTCTTCTATGGTTCGGCGTCACGTGGTTCCGTCCGCATCTGTTCACAGCGCCACACATAGGTGTGCCTTGCGGATTACATCGTTATCCGTTCCCGTCTGGGTGTTACTATTTATTAATCCGGCACAGCACACAGTATGGACGCAACTTTTTTCACATTTTTTCCTAATATTATATATCTGCCTTCCATGAGCTTGGAGGACTCGATCCATATGTCTCAGCAATGACTCAAAAACCTAATTGATAAAATCATCTGGAATGGCAAAGAAAGCAGTCTTGCACTTCTACTCAGACTTCATCAAGAGTCATGGCTTTCATCTTCCAAACCCCCTCCTTCATCTAATCCCAAACATGCTCAATAATGCTCATGTCAGGTGACTGGGCAGGCCAATCCTGGAGTGACCGTCTTTGCTATCAGGAACTTGCATATGGAAGCCAAAGTATGAAAAGGAGCGCCATCCTGCTGGAGAATTTACACTTTCTTGTAATTTGGAGGTAATGGGCAGCAAAAATTTAAGGACAACCCAACAATTGTTAGATTTGCCAAGGCTCACAGATTGCAGAATTGTGCAATCACCCATCCATACTTATACAACATACAATACAATAAGACGGGGGAAGACAGGACAGGATGATTGGGCGATAAAAAGGGGGTAGAGGAAAGGGAACAACAAGAGGAGGAAAAATAACTAAGCTCCTATGGGGAGTACAGTGTGGGACTGGCAACATAGGCACAAATAAGCACACTTTACAACATGAACTCGAGACTTACGCCAGGGGAGGAGGAAAGGGAAGTGGAGGTGTTCCCAGCGCAGTACTGTTTTGTCCATTCCGGTCTCATGGTGTCATTGTAACTTTTTCTCTACTTACTTTCTGAATTTTTCCCATCATCCTTAATGCTTCAAATTTTGCTTTTATTCCACCTTTCTGACTTTATTCTTGTGAAATTTAAACTTTATTCTTGAAAGGTTAGACCTTTTTTTCTTGTAATATGATGACTTTATTTGCGTTAATGTTACTGGTCAGTTTTCCTTTTTGTTTGTTTTAGTTTTCTTGTTAAATTGTATTTCCACAGGCAACCAATGGCTCCTGGTGCCACACTTTGGACACACCTACCTTCGAATATTTGCTCCGACATAAAAATTGTGCAAATACTGTGAAAGGTGATTGCTGTGATTTGACTTTTGACTTCACATCCCAAATCTAGTCTAACACACACACACACACACACACACACACTGATCCCGCAGTCAACATTACAGTTCATTACCGACAAATTCATATAACAACACTTTTTAAGTGAATACGTTTTATTATCAATTCTGTCACCATTTTAAAGGGGAATGACACGGCAGCACTGCGCCTTGCTGTCATTCATCACAATCGTTCATATGGAGCAGTTCAACGCACACGACGCAGTACAACAGACAAAGGGAATATAAAGAAGATATATTAAGTGGATTCTAAAAGAAAGCTATGCTGTGAAGATTTTTTTTGAATTAACAAAAGAAAAACAAACTCCCAGCAGCATGTGTTTTGGTCACGTCAAGGCCAGAATTGCACCATTAGCGCATACTGTTTTTGTGACATACACTTACAGGCCACAACATTAGGTACACCTACACAATTCAGTGCGATTAAAATACAAGAACAAAACATTCGTCCCCAAACAAATATGTTAATGCTGATTTAGACAGAGGGGTATATTTTTTTTTTATAATACAGAGTGCTGAAAACATTGTTCAATTAATAGTATAGATGGGCTATTTCCTTCATTAACTATGAGGACAAATAATAAATTAATTAAAATTATATAATCGCATGGGAGGATCTTTCTCTGAATGTTCTGACCTCCTGTTTCCATGCCAGTATTATGGTGTTCTTCAGCGAATCAAGACTGACTGAACGGCGCCTCTGCTGGTCATAGCCAAGTAGTAAACTCTATTGTGCCTCAGATGCAGAGAAAACATTAGCAATCACACACTTTGAGCAATCAGTTAGTTGATTATTATACCATTCGTAAGTGAGCATTATTACCTTTTTAAAGGCAGAAATGTGAATACAGCTTTTGTTTTAGAGCTGCTCAGATTGTCCAAGTGGCCATTAAATGTATGCACCGTGTGTTCAAGCTATTTTTTTTCAGTTTTCTAAACTAAAAATCCACCCGCTCTCCACGTGTGGCTGTGAAAAAAAAAAAAAAAAATCTTATGAACATCTTCAGTGTGATTTCAATTAAATGCATCAATAGTCTTTAAAAATAAAACGCCCACACTCTCAGTAACTGGAAGTGGCCACCTGTGGTGGTTTGGTAAGAAGAACATCTTGTGACTGTTACGAGGCAGGTTGCGAAACAGAACCCTCGGAGGCACCTTGGGTTCAAACAAAATCCCTTTCAGTACCGAATAAAAACATAAAGCAGTGAATGTGAACAGTTCAAATAAAAACATACAAATTGACACAAAAAAAGCACCACGAAAAACGTGGTGTCAGTCCCCAGTTCGGTGCGAGCGCTACACATTCTGTGCGGGCGGCTGCGCTACCCCCCGGCCCGACTTCATGCGACTGCGTGCGTACACTCGCAGAAAGAGAGCTAGGAAAACTATGGCGACGCCAAAGCCGCCGACGACAGTGACAGTGTGGCCGTACAGGAAACAGGAGAGGAGAATGGCGATGGCTTGGCGCAGGGTCATGATGATGGTGAAGACGGCCGCGCCGAACTGGTTGATGGTGTAGAAGATGAAGAGCTGGCCGCACGCCGAGCACACGCTGAGGAGCACGGCATGGAAGGTGAACTCAGAGTGGCGCATCATGAACGCCAAGGAGTCAAACAAGGCGCCCTGCTCGAGCAGCGAGCCCACGGTGAAGAGACAGGAGAACAGGTTGACCCCAAACATCATCTGGACTGACGACATCTTGTACTTGAACAGGTTGTCCTGCCAGTTCGAGGTGAAGCTGTCAAAGACGATGTAGCCCACAAGGATGATCACGCCACTGAAGGTGGTGACGGTGGACGGTTGCTTGTTGTCAGTGCTGGACAGCAGGAACATGCTGACGCCCAAAGAGATCAATGCGGCCGTTAAGTACTCCCAGTACTCGTATCTCTTCCTGGAGATGACCTTACCCATCAGCATGACGGGAATAACCTTGGAGGCCTTGGCCAGGACTTGGGTGGGGAAGCTGATGTACTTGAGAGCCTCGTACTGACACCAGCTGCTCATGATGTTAGAGAGTGAGGCGAAGGAGTACTTGTACATGGGGGCGCCGTGGCGGGGCTGCTTGAACAGGACGCACCACAGGCCCGACACGGTCAGGGCCAAAATGCGGTTCATGAAGACCAAAAACTGAGAGTCCTTGAATTTCTCACCCTCCTCCTCTGGCGATGAGGCGCCGTAGGAACGGGTCATGACCCTCTCTTGCAGGACCCCCCATGTTAGGTATGACGCCTGGCAGGCCGAGACATCACAGGAAGCAGGAAAATGTTGTAAATGAACGTTTTAAAAGCGTTTTAAAGTTGCGTAAATTATCTTTTTATGATGTAACTGTTAATCCACATCTCCACCATTAACTAATATTAGCGTTTAAAAGTGAAATAAAGATATATGTAGATATACACAGTGTCCACTTCACCTCATACTTCCATGCAGGATTTACAAAGACTCATACATTCACAAGTTAATGTCTTCATTAAAATAACTTTGAAAATGTTCATTTATGTATTTAGTTGTCATTTGATATGACATGTTTTTAAAGCAGCTACATTGTTATATAAAATGGAGTTTAGTCCTTGTTTTAAGTCTACTAACGTGATGCATGTTTTGATTATTTCTTATTTTGTTTGCAGTCAACTCCCCCCCCCAACACACACACACACACACACACACACACACACACACACACACACACACACTTTTTAATGTTTGCTTCAGCATTTGTTTTTGAGCTGTTTGCAAATACCCAGTGGCTGTAGATGGAACTTTTCAATAGCTAGTAAATATGACTAATTGATATCGGTAAGCTGTTTTTGTGAATGAGCCTTTTGTTTAAAAACACCTCACATTAGCTTATGTAGTGTCACTTGCAGCCTAATGCAGCCACTTGTATAGTAGCATAGCATCAAATTCTGACCAAAATGCACTAAATTTTGATAAATAAGGCTAATTTTAATTGAAACTGTCCCTTAATGTTTATTATTGTGGTGTACAAACACATTCTCAAACTGAGCTGTTTCTAATATTTACATACCTAATTCAAAGAAAAATTGGTCAACTGTTTTCCAGAATTTCACAGAGCTTTGTAAAAGTTTTCCTAAATGAAGGAACATTGCTGAAAATAACTGCCAGTGAGATCACACTTTTGCTAAATCAAACATTCAACAACCCTGGCTGTGGCTGCGCAAATAGGATGGGATCATAAAAGCATTAGATGACACCTCACCTATTTAAGTTTACATATATTCTTATGTATTTAATGGGAGGGTCCTCACCTGAAGTCCAGCAGCACAAAAGATCAACCTAATGGCCTGTCTCAGCGACGAGCCGGAATCACCCTCGTTCCTGGAGGTGACGGACAAGTTATCCGGCAGACCCGCCTCTGTGCCAAACACACAGGTCTTGATGATGGGATAGAAGAAGCCACTACCTGAATAGGAACAAAGAACAAACAGCGTGAGATGTTAAATTAAATGTGGAAGAGATGTCACAGCCAAACAGACACTAGGCCACACCTGTCTCTAAGTAATTGGTGCGCTTCAAATAGCTTATGAGGAGGAAGCCGGGGATGATAATGGTGGAGTATCCCAGCATGTTGACCAGGAAGCGAAAAATCCACACATCTCGCCAGCCATCCAGAAGCAATGAATCTTCTTCGGCGGCAATGGAGGAAGGAAAGAGAAGCGACACCAGGGCAGGCCAAACCCTAGGAGGCAATCACACATCAGGACACATTGAATTAAAAGTGACAAAAATGACTACTTGCTACTAGGCATGGGCCGGTTACCGGTTTCAAGGTATACCACGTTATGAAAATGGGGCAATCACTTTTTCCACACAGGGCCAGGTTTGGATGTTTTTTCTCCCTTAATAATTAAAAGTTTCATTTAAAAACTGCACTTTGTATTCAGTCGTGTTGTCATTGACTAATATTTAAATTTGTTTGATGATCTGAAACATTTAATGTGACAAATACGCAAAAAAAAAAAATCTGGAAGAGAGCAAACACTTTTTCACACCACTGTATTATCCCAGCGTCTTTGAATACGTCTTCTGAATGCCTTATTTAGCTTAATTTAGGCAAAAAATACATAAAATTAGTTTTAATGTGCATATTTTTGTCTAATAATAGGCTGTATTCAACCACAAAAAAGCATGATTTGTTAATATATTTTTGGAAAACAGTGATAAGAGTTAAGCCGCGAAATTCGAAGCACTAAGTGGCGAGGGACGGCTGTATGTGGAAAAATACATTCCTTAGTATTTTCCTTAGATGCACGCAATTGCCCTCCCTTCCAACATATTAGGTAGCACTGATGAGTCAAGCACATCTGTGGTGAAACCCAAGCTAGCTCCTCGTGAATGAAGAACGTGTGCTCCATTGCCTTCGTGGCACAGGGATCGGATCCCATTCAGGGTGCAACCCTAGTGGGAAGAGAGGCCCGTGTGCCTGACTTAGACAGAGACCGTCTTTGTGCAAGGGCCTGGACTGCCAGGAGCCCACTGCAGCAAAAACCTGAACCTGAACAAGCAGCTGATTGCATGCTGGAATGCTGTGCACACAAAAAAGACTGAGAGGGAGGCTTGAACTGCTTGTGAAGGGCTCCTGTTCGCAAGTACGGCAAAAGATAATAAGGACAACATTGATTACATTCATTTCTCATAGGGAAGGAGCGCGCGGGCTTGAATAGACTTGACAATCCAGTAACTTTGTTGAAAGTGGACGCTGCGTAACATACACACCCACATTGCGTCTTCAGTTGCAATGTATAACTGTAACTAAAGCGGTAATATAGTAAAAACGGACTGTATCAACATAAGTGGTAACAAGCTAAGGGAAGAAAACAGAAATTGAGTCAGTACACTGTGACCGACTTAGCACTAGTTTACTGTTGTATTATGTGTATAGAGTCAGTACACTGTGACCGACGTAGCACTGGTTTGTATTTAAAGCTCTATTTGCTCCAACATTACCTCCATGAAAAAGATGACATTTTTCCCTTCGGTGGCCCGACACCTGGCGCAGCTCACACGCCGACTCACACACTCAGAATCTTCGGCTGAAACCAAACATAAAATGTGTAGATCAGGAAGACACAGATAAGGGAAACAGGTTTGTTGTCTGTGTAACGAGCTACTGCTAGCCTGTTAGCTTTCAACTTGTGCTCAAAAGCCGCTGTGATGACTTGAGCATGAAAAGAGCCCTCCTTCTTTCTCAACTGTGACGTCGATGACTGTGAAGCACAATTAACATAGCGCCCCCTGTCGTTCTGGAGGATTCATCGCACTATCGTCAAATCTGACGTCATCAAGTTTGCAGCGTATTAATAGAGTGCAAAACAACATGATACTGTAAATATTTTCTTGTGTTTGCTGCAAAATAACATAACACAGACTTTCTCTATTTGCTGTTATTTTCTAAATATTTTTTTTTACAAATTGTGTCTAAATGATTCCTCGCAGTTCATATAAATGTATATGTACTCGGGATGCTGTCGATTCCGAAAGCGATCATAAATGAGTGAACTCGAACTGCCAGGAGGCCCAAAAAATAGGTAATTAGTAATTAATTAAAAAGGGGGGGGGGATTTTTTTTCCTGCACGCACCTCTATTGGCTTATATATGAAAAAAGGAACCATATGTTAATTTAGACAATAACATATTTGACTTTTTTAAGAAAACATATCACTCGTGAAATTTGAAGAGGATGAGACATCTTCTTTAAGGAGACTTTGGATGTGAGATCGATATTTTTCATGGCATGTGTTGGCAGTTAAGTTCCACACGGCAGACATGTTTGCTTTTGGTGTGGCACGCCTGCGCAGTGTGAAGGAAAGTGGGCTGAGGATGTTACCCAAGACGTTACGGTAAGACACTACCCTGCACGCAGTGATCGCGACTGGCTGCAATAGTACGAGCCACAGGTGATCGGCTTTTGTCGGCATATGCCGATCACTTGCTTTTTCACGGAAATCGGTCAATACTGATGAATGGCCAATCGATCGGAGCATCCCTAGTACCTGTATGTATACACAACAGATTTGAGTTTTAAATCAATCGCTTTGCAGACAGTATATATATTTCTTACAACTATTGCAGCAAATGGAATTTATAAAATTATAATTACGAGAAGAACATTTACAAGAGGAAAGCCGAACTGATATAGTTGGAAAATTAAAAAAAAAAAAACAAAAAAACAGCAGAAATGAAAAAATACAGCTGTAATTTTATGGGAATTTTTACCAGAGTAACATCAAAATTTTAAGAGAAAAAAATAGAGAGAACAGTTGCAATTTTATAGAGAATAAACTTATAATATAAAAAATATATAATTTTAGTAACAATGTTGAAATAAAGAAAAAATACATTATAAAGTTATAATATACGAGAAGAAAACTTACAAGAGGAAAGCTGAACTGATATACTGTAGTTGGAAGATTAAAAAAACCCCAGCAGAAATGGAAAAAAACAGCTGGAATTTTATGGAAATAAAATCAAAATATTAAGAAAAAAAGTCCTAATCGAATGAAGAACAAAAGTCTCAATTTTACAAGAATAAAGTTGTATTATGGAAAAAAAACGTCATTTTTTCTTAGCACATCTCTATGTGTTGGTTTACAAAATATCAGTGGCCCTTGCATCCATTCATTTTTCAGTATGTGGCCTTCGCTGGAAAAAGCTTGGGACACCCCTGCTCTACAGTCTTCGTGGATCAAAGTTTAGTGCCACCCTTCGTCAATCTGACATGTGCAGTGTAATCAGACACGAAAATGACATTTGCTCACACGGGACGTGATGTGATCATTTTAAAATCCATTTTATTACAAAATAAATGAGCATAAAATTGCTTTTATCATCTAAACAGGCCAGTGCAATGAACCCTAAATAGTAAAGCAGAAATCTGACCGCCAAACAATTTAATGTCATACATTACAATTCCATATAGGGCTACGTAGCATTGTAATAGCTACAATGAAACACTTTTAATAAAGCAACCCAGCAAAATATAGCTCTGATGATGTTTGAGAAACAGGAAACTAAGCTCGATTTCTAGCAAAACTGTTGATGAGAAAGAGGTAGATGTGTGAAAAGATTTGAATGGATGTGCTGATAGAAAGTGACAGTAAGGAGCAAGCAGAGTGTATCGGGTGTATTGATTTTTCAGTGTTCAAATGGAAGATGGTGAAGCGGAAATGCACTTTAGCTTTGTCCTGGGACATAAAGTTTATGTGAAGCAATTGTGTGCCTATAGTACATATAAATACGGGTTCAATCAGAAATACTACAAATAGTTCAGTTCCGTTCAAATGGTTGAAGCCGACGTGATCCTCGGAGTCATCTTTCGGAGTCTGCGTTGCAGCTCAAAAGTTCACACCAACCACTGACCTCCCCGAGATCTGAATGTCATCAAATGGAAATAAAGCCAGAATCTGAAAGACACAACGTAGTATTACTTCAAAAGATGTTTGCTATGTTTAGCATGGTGAGTATACGTTACTATTACTTACATCACTGTTGCCATCAGCCAGGTCCAACGCCGTCTCGTCCTCCATGTTCCGCAGCATGGTGTCGGCGCCGGACTGGCAAAGGAGGTTGGCGATGGTGGCGTCCTGCCTGCCCACGGCCAGGTGCAGCGGCGTGCATCCGTTGTACATGGCGGCGTCCACGTTGGCCCCCCTGCTCAGCAGCAGCTTCACCGACGCAACGTCGTGCTGCTCGACGGCGAGGTGGAGAGGCGTTTTGCCGCTGGTTCCTTCCTGCAATGAGAGTTTGGTCAAGATACTTTATGCTAAACACTTAAATATAGTTGCTACATACTACACAACAATATTGAAATGTAACTCTTTCATCCATCATCTTTTCAACTGTTTAGATGAGGAATGAGATATTTATTGTGAATAAAACAAATTATCACCAATTTATAAGTGCTACTTGTATATCTTTTTGTATATTTTTATTAACATTGTAAATTCTGTGCCACACTTTCCCAGGTTTTTATTACAAACTATACTGCAAGGAGCACTTTTTCTTCTTCGTTAAACGCATGCATTTCTGCATCTTGATATACCATCTTCATCATTTTATACCAGTGGTGTCCAAAGTGCGGCCCGGGGGACTTCCTACGGCTCTTTTTTTTTTTTTTATTGGCCGGTGGCAAATTCTTTCCAAAAGTATAATTTAACAAGAAAACTTGGAACTTAACATCATTTTAGTAGCATACAGTTTAAATGCTAAAGAAAAAAAGACATTATTTTTTTAAAAGTCGGAATATTATGAAAAACAAACCAAAAAACTAACTTTTGGAAAATTAGGCTGCGGCGAAAGCTATTGTCTTAAAGTCAAAATAGTATGGAAATAAAGTAATAAAAAAATATACAAAATAAAGTCAAGAAATTTGAAATAGTTGGCAAATAAAAACAGCAGAGATGAAAAAAAAATAGCTGTCATTTTACAAAAATAATGTGAAGAATGTTGTATTCTAACAAAGTTGCACTTCCCGAGAATAAACTACAAATTAAACTCTACACTAAAAATAATGTGATTATACGAGCATGGAGTTGAAATATTAACGAGAAAATATTGTCTTCTTTTTTTTTTAAGCACAGTAAAACAAAATAAAGCTGTCACTTTTGGAAAATCAGGTTGGGGAAAAAGGCATATTTGAAAAAAAAAACAAAGAAAAAACAGCAGAAATGGGGGAAAAAAGAGCCAAAACCGAAGTTCATATTAATACGGTTTTTCACCTATGTAAAAAAGTTGAGAGGGAAGTTTTTTCTTGAATTTATAGAACATCTGAGCATATCTCAAAATATCAAAGTGGCCCTGGCATCCTTTCATTCAAAAGTTTGGACACCCCGTTTTTATATGAATAAATAATAAGTCTTCATGTCCACCATAGAAGACATTGGGAAATTGTTTAAAAATAATTACGTTACCAAAAACAAAGTTCCGGGGGTGCTTGCCACAGTTTTATGCTTGAATGTTATGTTATGCTTGAGTGTTCAAGGTCAGTGTTAAGCTTGTCCCTCACAGAAGGAAAAAAAATGCATTTTCAGTTGTTTTTTTTTTTTTTTTAACTTTTAGAGTTAAATTATTTTCTTTACAATGACAGATAAAATAAATAACAAATATTTATATAATTAATACATATCATATTTTTGAATATCTAAATTGATCCAGTAAGTTTCTTTTATAACGAAGCAATTTTTTGCACATTTACAATGTTCTGATGCAGACCACATTTCATGTTTTGAGGGGTTTTTTTTCAAATTTTCCACAAGCCAATAAAAAAAACAAACTATCCCCAGCCTGCAATTTGGACACCATCTCGCTAGATCGCTAGATCATTGGATTATTTCTGGCTGGTTGATGACTATTTCATGTGTGTGCTTAATGACATAACTTTCAGTGTAAAACCAGCAAAGTACTTTTAGCATAATCTTGCAAACCAACAACGCAGCACGACTGAGTTAATCAGATGTGATCCAGTGTGATGTTCTTGGGTGGTGATTTAAAGCAAGAGGAATCCCTGGGGTGGTTTCTGAACCGAGCACCCGGGCTCCCCTCCCTTCGATCAAAACCATATCTCAGAGCTAATTATGTACTTGGTGAATCCTGCAGCACCGCCGAGCCCAGCTCATATCGCTTTTGGCATTGCATTGCACAAGTGCAGCACATTTACATGCAAGGACCAGTAAACAAAGTGCGCAAGGGACAGTTGTAACTAAAAAATAAACAAAATCTGTACTGCAGGCCAATATTAGACACAAAGTTAACAGTTTGAGATTTTATCTCATGAACTCATGTACCAAAATGCCAGTGATTTTGCTACCGATTAAACCGCTGGATTTGCTGTTGAAGGGGAGCCAAATATTTAAAGATGACGTTTGTGGGGCATCAACGCCAGGCCACACTGGAGAGACTAACCTGGATATTCAGGTCTGCGCCCTTTTTCATCAACAGCTTCATAATCTGCTGTTGCCTGTTGAGCGCGGCGAGGTGCAGACAGGCGAGACCTGCAAGTACGTGTGTGCGTTTTGAGATGTGGAACATGCATGAGACAGGTAATGCAAGTGGCTTTCCCAAACACAAGAGAATAACAGACAAAAATAACAGACATGGCCGGTGAAGCCGTGCGGCAGACTTTTTACCTCACCTCTCCAGTTTTGGGTTTCCAGGACCAACGCCAGCTTGCTGGGGGAAATCTCACTGGTCATCTCCGTGGCGCACATCGTCAGGCCGTGGTGGCAGGCGACGTGGAGCGCCGTGTTTCCATCCTGGTCCTGCAGCTCAAGGCTGACCTTTTTGGCAACCAGACTCTTCACTACTTCTGCCAGGTTCAGGTAGGTGGCCAGATGCAAAGGGCTCTGTGGAATTATCAATTAGTAAGCAACTGCTGACATGAAGGACACAGTGAATGGCAGCGTTTCACCTACATTCATTTATTTGTGGCGGCCTGCCAGCACTGTATGTATGTATGTATGTATGTATGTATGTATATATATATATATATATATATATATATATATATATATATATATATATATATATATATATATATATATATATATATATATATTCTCTTCTTGAGTCTCTTTGCTCATGCAAAATGGTCCACAATTAAGATAGATTAAAAATAACTGATATTTAATCGTGATTAAGCAACCCTGTGATTCACTTTTAATCGTTTGGCAGCAATAATTTCTAAACATTTGTTTTGCTGTTCATGTTTTATTGCTGCTTTCACGTAAAGAGACTCACCTCTCCCAGGCACATGCAGTAATCTTCCCTCTGCATTTGTGTTTTTTAGCGTGGTCAATTTTAAAGATACAGTAGTTAACTCTGCGTATATGGGTTTAGAGCGGCAACAGTTAATTAACTATTTTGGTGATCGATTAATCGTTTTTTGATGTAAACATAGTCTGATTTCCTCTCAAATGTGAATATTTTTAACAATATTTGTAATATTTTTCTTAGTCATCCATGAAAGCAGAGCTATTGTCTCTGTGTTTTAGCCAAAACAAGATACTCACACTTATCAGCTCTGGCTTTGGAAAACAGTTATGGGCATTTTTGCCTCTTTTCTGATTTGTTGCGGCGCGGACCCAACCACTAACTGCAGGTGTTTGTTTCATATTAACTTGGTCCATCCATGGCCTAACCGATTACTCCAATCATTGAAACAAGCTTCAGATTAATCTACTAAAAAAATGATCGTGATTGTATTTTTGATTTCATTTATTGTTTCACGGAAGCTACTTGACAAACATTTAGATGTTTTATTATTTAACATTATTTTAATAGATTTTTCAAGCGGCAACCTGGTGTTTGTGCACTTATTTGCTCTGTCAGTTCAAATCTCCTATTTCTAGGATAACGAGGCGGAAATAAAAAATGTGTTTTTTAAAAATCTGATTTATATAAAAAAAACAAAAAATCGACAGATTAATCGGTTATTAAAATAATCAACGGTTATTAAAATAATTGTTAGTTGCAAGCCCTATATGGGTTAAGTGTGTTGAAATGTTACTTAGAAATTGCCAGTTAATGAAAGGTTTAGTAGTGGTGGCGACAGTTTAACCCTGGGACAGATTCCTGTGTGAAAAATCAACAAATTGGAGGTCAACCAGCGTCAAGTTCAAGTGTGAAATGTCTTAGAATGACTACTCAGAGGAAATTAGGCAAGCATGGTGGAGTGGGTAAGAGAAGAATGCTAAGTCTATGTCATAGGACTAAGTGAGTCATTGCTGAGTCTTTGCTTCTTCTGAGGTTTCCACTCACAAGTTCTGTCACTTTGCTCCATTTTCACTTTGGCTTCTACTACAGGCAAGAACCTGGTCTGATATCTTTAAGGATGGTAACAATTCACTCCCTGCGCGGTCCTATTTCTACAGGAGGAAGAGCACGGGAGTTTCCACTCAAAGCAACTAGTGAGCCAACACTGCAACCACCTACAGCGACTTTCCAAAGAGACTGCATATAAAAAGAGGAACAATAGTTCTCTGGAAGAACACAAAAAAACTACTTCCACAATCCACATGCCAACACAGCAGAGGCACAGTGGAGGCTTGCGGAGTTGTTGAGACAGGACCTACCTGGTACAAATTGTTCTGGATGTCCAGGACTTCTGAGGGGAATATTTGGATTAACTGCTGTGCGATCAATTCTTCCTCGTGGATGATGGCCAAGTGCAGGATTCTACACACAAAACGTATTTTTAATACAGGCATAAACATGTTACATGGCAGTCAGAGAGATTCATGACTTGCAGAATGGTATGATACTGTTTTGCTTATTTCAGTGGTGCCCAAAATTATCACAGACATTTGATCTGAAGCCATGTACCCCCTTACTCCTGCACACTTAAACACATCAGTGTCTGTAAGCACACACACACAAACACACATACACACACACACACACACAACAACTTATTCTAAATTATTTCTTGCCTGTGTAATTTAATCAATTATTATTTATTAGGGACATCCCGATCCACACTTTTTGGCTTGACTTTTTTTTTTTTTTACAAACTCTCTTTGGGCTCCATGAAATCGGTTTTATTTTTTTTCCAAAATTCCGTTTTTTTCTGTTTAAAATTTTTTTGAATTCATTTTTTTTACCTTTTCCACTTATTTTAGCAGCATAGGGTGTGTGCTATTTGGATTAGTGAATAAAATGCAAAAATCCTTACATTTATTGATGCAATACATCATTGGCCCATTTTGTCTAGTCATTGAGAAATGGATGTAGCTTAGCTAACAACAAACTGTAATGCCCGTGCTTGTGATTCAGGACGATGTAGTCACACATGTAATTCCAATTGCGTTATTAATGCAAGATATTTGAATGACACCCTTATGTTGTTTACACAATTAGACAAAGTGAGAGGGAAGTACGCTGCAGCTACGAGGCCGAATGGCCAATGTGAAACCAACTTCACCACGGTTCACCGTGGTCATGTACAGTATGCATGGTGCTGTTGCGTTTTCTTCTTCTTGCGGGTGGCGGGAGTCGAGTGGCAAACAGATCTGAGGAGCTTTACTGCACCAACCATCTTGGAGTGAGGCTCAGAGTTACGAACGTGGTACGGCAACCGGATCGACCGTGGCGGAAGCTGATATTATCCAATCTCGACAAATACAGCAAATCGGCCATCGATCCTGAAGATTGGATTGGGGCATTCCTATTGTTTATAATATGTGATATATCTATGATGGGCCGCACGGCCGCATGTCAGCTGGGATAGGCTCCAGCATACCCGCGACCCTGAGGATAAGCGGCATAGAAAAAGAATGGATGGATATTTATGATATTTTCAATATGTAAGAATTTCTTTTATTAATGTTATTTATTTAATTAAGAATTATGACATACAATTATGCTTATTTATTCATATAACCCACACAGAACAATGAACAACTTCCTGGCGTTCAAACGCACTGCGTAACTCTCAGTGTTAGGCTTTCAGACACTAATGTAAGGCTTTCAGACACTAATGTAGTCACGCTGTTTTCAATTTTCATTCACGTACCCCCATGACAATTTGAGTACCCTACTTTTGGAACCTATGGTTTTGTTTCGGATGATTAACATGCTTAACAAGTTACTGCAAGGGGACTCTGTTCAAAAGACACAACCAGATGACACAGGCTTTCAAACATGCCAAAACAAAATTCAATACTAAAAACACAGAAACCTCAAGACCCGAGGAGGAAGTTATAGCAAATTAAATGTTGCATTGTTGTGTCCAAAAGACAGGAAATGGAACCAAGCATTATAGCTTAATTTAGACTCAGGAACAAAACAAGAGTTCGACACACACTCGGGAAAATAGTTTAGCAATGTTGAATGAGGCAACACAATTATTTGCATTATCTTTTAAGTTAAATGGCTGTTTATGTTTGCTATATTCTTTTCAACTTACTTCCCTTTGACCTTTTTGAATAGTGATGTTTCATCACTGACATATACAAATAAAGCAACACATTGAATAATATATTGAGTGGTGACGAGTGGGTCGGCCACTCAACCAAACATCTGCATGAAGACTTCCTGGATTGAGTCAGCATTAGATTAATACCAGCTAAAAAAATCCCACAGAGGAAAGCTGAAGTCTGAAAGGTGCTCTTTAAAAATGCCTCTCCTTCCCCTCGCAGGTATTGATAGTTTACATGCAAGAGTGAAACCATGTGGCATCACAACTAAGATAGAGCGGAAACAAAACAAGGTCAGACGCACAACAACAATTGTGCAATTCTGCAAATACGTTGATTGCTGGAGTCTGCGACGTCAGTCAACGCAGTAGCAATGATGGACTTGCGCACAAGGCCTTACACGGCATGCGTGTTTCATTGACTCAAACTGAAAGGTGAAAGGCGGCCAGATGACATTCAAGCAGTCCCCTTGCAGGACAACAACACCGGATGGCAAGAAGAGAGACTTGTCCACTAATAAGCAAGATAACACAGAACCAGTACTGCGTGTTACCCTGATGAACAAGTTTCTTGGATGAAAAACAAGCCACGCCACCCTTACAGCGTCTACTTTGTCTGCACCGTGTGGGGAAGTCCAGGCCTGTCTCTTTCACTTCTGTTTTCTCAGTGAAAAGCCTCACAGCAATCTGTCTGCATACATGACAATGCCAAAGTTCACTAAATACATGAAATCCCCCTTCAAAACCAGCATCATGGACAAACTTGAGCCGCCTTTAATTTAATGTTCTCTCCAGGCTACATGTTTTACGTGACGTGTGGTTAGAGCTGGTAAATGCATCATTTACGTAAAAGTTAACTTGTACAGTGCATGCATATTCGCAGATACTTGGTCAAAATTTTTTTTTTTTTCCTCCGAAAATAAGCCAAACAGACAACATATCTCATTGTTAATAATTTGTAAATACACGACAATACAAGTAAAATGCACAGCATACAAGTACCGCTGTAAGAACGCCCACAGTTTTTACATGTTTATGAATTTATGCTTTTTCGTCGCACTTTGTTCGGCGGTCCTTGACGTTTTGTGCTATGCGATGCACAAGTTTGTTTTGGCTACAGAAGCACTAGCTTTGACAGTCAATCCGGCCTCAAAACCTGCAGCGAGGTGAACACAAGTTAATATATTATCAGTTCCATCTGTTCAGCAGTCACCTTACATTATCTTTCATTAGTGGTGAGCACCTATAAAGTTTAATAAGCAGTGTGAGGCATATTTAGGGCTTAAACCTGGATTGTGTCGCAAGTGAACAATGGCAACTGAACAGTGAAGGGGGAGTTGGAGCTGAATCAAATATAATAATTACAACAGCCTGTTTTATTCCAAATGTTGATCTGGAACAGATCAAGCAAGCGAGGCATTTGTCAAAAAGGCATTTTTATGCTCGTATCAATCACCATTCGCTAATGCCCCGGAAGGTAACCCCTGCAGCCACAATACCCATAATAAAGCTAGAAATAGCAAAGAAACCTACTGAGGACTACCATGCTTTGTATGACAGGATTCCACACAAATCCAACGCCTACTGAGCAGTAAAGGGTTGACCTTAGTGCCTCTGATTGGACGATGCTCAGCGATGATCAGTGACACTTCTATGATGCCATCTTTTATCTTTTTGTCAAGCACAAACAACAACAGCATCTCACTAAACAAGTCCAATCATAGGAGAAACATCATTTCCACGCACCATCATTAGTATGAGTGAGTCAGCATTCACTCACACTTACCGCTGGTTGCTTTTTATAAGTGTGTGTTTAATAGGCGCACTCATCCCATGCAGAAGCATGTAACAAAAAGTAAGGGTGTTGAGTAGAACTGCGTAGAGTTGAGTATCCTCTCACACTTAAAACCCTGTTTTCCCTGTGTTTTGAAAGTAGAGGCAAAATGTATTCGGAATTCATGCACTATAGTAAATCAAAAATATGCACTTATAATGGGAGTAAGTAAGACCAGATTGGTCCTGAGGGTAAAGAGTGAAGGCATATATGCAAATCTCGTACAGCACAGTGAGACTCCCCTCATGATATGACTGGGGCCTCCCCCCCAAAACACAGCTTTTCAGGAGCATATTTTGTGGTGTTTTCTGCATAGTCCAGACATTACTTTCAACGTAGGAAGTAAACCTCGATTCATTTAGCATCCGTACATAAGTGAAGTTAGCTTAGCAGGTTTGAAATAGTCTCCTCACCTTTGCCCTATTATTATTTGGAAAAGTGCAACGTGAGATTTTCTGTTTGCATCATTTGTTTGTTTATTCAGTAACAGCAATTTCACTTTTGGGTGTTAAGAGACCACTTGCATCGGTGCAAAGTGGGTGCACTGACCGACTCAACAGAAAGGATGCGGGGACCATTCTCAACATAGCGTGAATCTTCTAAAATGGCCAATCCAACATAAATATGCTAAATTATACAACTACCTGCATAGATGCAAAAACAATAATATTATTATTAGTAGTAGTGTTGTATCAACGTTTCAACTTTTTGATTTTTTCCCTAGTTGTGCTGTTGTTTTTTCTAGTTTAACTGTCCTTAACCGCATTTGGGACACCCCTTGTGCACACGTTTGGTCTTCAAAGATGTAGAAACACAACCGCATTTGGGACACCCCTGGTGCACATGTTTGGTCTTCAAAGATGCAGAAACACAGTAGTAAATTATGAATCAGAAACCTACGTGTCTCCATCTTCAGTTATAGATGTGATCAGGTTCTCCTCCGGTTCTGGGAGTCCAGAGTTCGCTGCTTCTCGCTCAAGAGTGCAGCCCTCCACTATGTCTGACAGGCTCTCCACCGTGAGCGATGCCGAGCCGTAGGCCGAATCCAAGCGCTCCTCCGCGTGGGGAAACTTGTCCCGAGGACCGCTGAGTTCGGTCCTCTGCTCCTCCGACTTGAGCATGGAGCGGTAGGACTCGATGCCCGAGTCCACGCGGTTTTCCTCGGTAAAGTCATCTTTGCGACAGTCGCCGCTCGCCATGGTGGTGGGTATCCCCTCACTAATTTCCGGGTGCTGTTAACGGGTCTAGAGGCGGGGGTCACCGTCGGAGACCGGGACTCCGAGGACAGCCTGAAGACCGTCGCTTGTAAAGAGAAGAACCGTGGGCACGAACGACGGGCTGGTGCCTTTCATGCCAATGGACTACTAATGTGACGTGCTACTGACTCCTTTCAAAGTTTCTACACACGCTGCGCTCATTACGAACAAGAAGCCGTTTGCCTGTCGTCAAGATATCCGGTAACGGCACCAGTTCCTCCGGGCGGGGAGCATAGGAGCAATGAAAGGCGAGAAGAGGAAGAGACGACATGTGAAGAGCTGAGCTGTTTTTGTCAGGCGGGGAATCCCCAGTCGGCTTGGATAAGGTGGGCGGATCGATACATATATCGATATTGCCGACACCGAGGATGGTATCGGTAAAGATGATATTGTTGATATTGTTATATTTATATATAGTTTACTCTAGGTGGATTTGAAGGGAAAAAGCCAATAGTATTTTTTGCTTTATGCACAATTGACTTTATTTTGCTCAAGCAATTGTATATAATAAAACGAAATGAGGGAAACATTGTGTTATATTCTTATAGTCTTATAATGTTATATATATATACATGTACATTGTTAAATTGTTCACAATTAAGTTGGTTGATATTTTTTCTTTGCCTAAATCTTTGTCCTGTATTTTTTTTAATTAGAAACATGATCAACAAATTATAGGCAAAATCACAATATTATTCAATGAGCTTTAAAAGGTTCATGTAAAAAGTATCAGTATCGGAAATACTGGCACTCTATAGGGGTGGGCCTTGCAATACACCATATTACAAGGCCACTTGGATTAGAACCTACTTTCCCAAAGTGGGGTTAGCGTACCCCTAGAGTTACGCAGACTGCCGTAGGGGGTCCGTGTATAAAAATCAAAAGCGGCTTGACTATATTAGCGCCGAACCCTGAGATTTATGTGCTCTAACGCCTCACGTGAACAGCCACAGCTGGTAGTACAGTGCAGAAGAAAGGTGACAGCATGAAGTTGTTCATTGTTGTGTGCGTTAGATGAACAAATAAGTAAGTTTGATGACGACATTGTGCATTCAAAGTGTTTAATCTTCAAGATTTAAATGAGAGCTGGCCTTCTTACATGGTGCTGTGATTAATTGGTGTGTTTTCTGAGCTGTATGATGTACAGTGGTTTTAAAAAGTGTTTGCTCCCTTCCTGAGTTCTTATTTTTGTGTATGTTTGTGACACGTGAATGTTTTAGATCATCAAACAAATTTAAATATCAGTCAATGACAGCACAACATGAACACAAAATGCAGTTTTTAAATGAAACTTTTTATTATTCAGGGAGAAAAGAAATCCAAACCTACAACCTACAGTTGGGCCACCCTCAGCAGCAACAACTGTAATGAAGTGTTTGCGATAACTTGCAATGAGTCTCTTACAGCGCTGTGGAAGAATTTTGGCCCACTCATCTTTGCAGAATTGTTGTAATTCAGCCACATTGGAGGGTTTGTCAGCATGAGGCGCCTTTTTAAGGTCATGCCACAGCACCTCAATAGGATTCAGGTCAGGACTTTAACTAGGCCGCTCCAAAGTCTTCATTTTGTTTTTCTTCAGCCATTCAGAGGTGGACTTGCTGGTGTGTTTTGGATCATTGTCCTGCTGCAGAACCCAAGTTGGTTTCAGTTTGAGGTCACCACCATATTTTACTGTTGGTGTGATGTTCTTTTTCTGAAATGCAGCGTTACTTTTACACCAGACGTAATGGGACACATGCCTTCCAAAAAGTTAAACTTTTGTCTCATCAGGCCACAGAGTATTTTCCCAAAGGTCTTGGGGATTATTAAAATGTTTTCTGGCAAAATTGAGAGGAGCCTTAATGTTGTTTTTGTTCAGCAGTGGTTTTCGTCTTGGAACTCTGTCATGCAGGCCGTTTTTGCCCAGTGTCTTTCTTATGGTGGAGTCAAGAACACTGACCTTAACTGAGGCATGTGAGGTCTGACGGTTCTTTGGATGTTGTTGTGGGTTCTTTTCTTACCTCTTATATAAGTCGTTGCTGCGCACTTGGGGTAATTTTGGTTGGCTGGCCACTCCTGGGGATGTTCACCACTGTTCCATGTTTTCACCATGTGTGAATAATGGCTCTCACTGTGGTTTGCTGGAGTCCCAAAGCTTTAGAAATGGCTTTATAACCTTTTCTAGACGAATAGATCTCAATTCATCTCAGTTATGTTTTAACATGGGGGGGCAATCACTTTTTCACACAGGTCCATGTAGGTTTGGATTTTTTTTCTCCTATAATAATAAAAAGTTTAATTTAAAAACTGCATTTTGTGTTGTCATTGACTAATATTTACATTTGTTTGATGATCTGAAACATTTAAGTGCGACAAACATGCAAAAAAATAGGAAACCAGGAAGTGGACAAACACTTTTTCACACCACTGTATATGATATATTGTTAAACTGTCTTATATTGTTGTATTCATATATTGTTAATTTGTACACAAATGCTGTTTGTTAATAAATTTTTTTGTTTACTTAATATTTTGTCTTTTATTCGGCTTATAATCATGATCAACAAATTATAGGCAAAATCACAAAATCATTTGATCTTTTTTTCAAGTCAATATTATCACAACAGTGGATCCTCTCATGTTCTTAGTTCAACGTTTTTTTCCATAGAAAACACATCTCATTCACCCTAAGTCGATAATAATACGTTATAGTACAGGCCAAATATACAGCATTCATACACCACTGTTTACAAAGCCCACAATATTTACATGTTTATATCTTTATGCTTCGTTGATGTTTTTTCATCAAGCGGTGAGATTTCTCACTTTGTTCGGCGGTCCTTGAAAGCACCGTAGTTACAATGAGTCGCAAAACTGAAACGTATGTATAACTCCTACACCGTGACTCCGATTCCATCTGTTCATCGATCATTTTACATTATCATTCCCTTGGGTGAGTTTTATAATAAAAAAATGACATAGTGTACTTACTAGAGTACACGGTATTAGTGGTAATTAAGATCACTAGTACCGTATTCCATTTGTATTCAAACATAGTCAGTATAGTCAGTGTCCTATAGTAATCAAACATTGCAATAATAATAAATATTGCTGCCCAGTGATAAGATTTCTTTTGTTGTTTTTAAATTAAGCATCGTTCTATTACTGAAAGCCAAGCGGTGCACACTTCTCATGTCCACACCTCCCAAAAGGCTCAGGAATAACTTCTTCCACTTATTTCCTGTTCCAGCTTGAATATACTTATTGTGGTTTGGCCTTTAGAGGGCTCACTCACACAGCCTTGCTAAAAAAAAACATATTTGACTGTCAAGAGAGGAAACAATATTGCTGCCAAGAGCCACCATCTGTTTTTATCCAGTTATGCTTACTTATTTCTTTTTATGCCAAGAGTCCATCCACTGTTCATAGTGTATGAGGTGATACAGTACACACATGAAACATAGTATACTGTGCATTATAATATTCTTGTTTATATATATATCATCATTCATTATGAGGAGTCATCCCACCTGTCATACAATCTGTTGACCTTCCTGCCTAACAGTTTATTTCCCCAAGATGTCAGAATCCTGTTATCAAACACTCTACTAGAGTAGACAGTAATCTCTCATTTATCGTGATTAATTGGTTTCCAGGCCCTACCATGCAGTGGAGGAAGTGAATGAAAGTATAGACAGGAATCCCAGCTCCATGTTCCTCACTGGTGTGACAAAAGAGGAAATAATTGATATTGTCAACAAATATAAGTAAAAACATCAACTGATTGTAATGAAATTGAAATGGAACCGATAAAAAGGTCATTAATGAGAACGCAGAACCATTGACGTACATCACTCAGTTTTCCTTTCAAACAGGTCAATTTCCAAACAAAATGAAAATAGCCCAAGTAGTACCGATGTTCAAAACTGGAGACAAACATGAATTTAAAAACTACTGCCCAGTTTTATTACCACAATTTTCCGAAATCATTGAAATGCTAGTCAACAACAGGTTAGACAAATTTATAAAGAAGAATGAATTAGAGCTGACATTTCAACATCGATGGCACTAATCACTCTAACCCAGGAAATTACCAACGTTAAAGACAGCAGAGAGCGTGCCCAGCTGCAGTATTTATGGCTCTAACAAAAGCATTCGATAGAATTCATCACAATATCTTGAGATATTGGCTTGATAGAAGGCGGGTTATAGGGGTGGGTGGTACGGGTCTCGGCCGACGGCCTGTATAGGCCCGGTACGACGGCGCTTCATTGATTTCACTGAGCAACATAGAAACCAACGCTACACCTAGAGTTACTTTTCCAAACTTGAAAACAAAAACACAGCAGCAGTGGCGACAGCTCAAATATGTAGCGTTATCTTTAGGTAGTGGCCTGAGGCGCTGTGAGCGAGTGTGCGGTGAAGCTAGTTGCTAGCTGACTAGTAGCTAGCCGGTGTGGTGTGGCGAGGTGTCACTATGCCATAACATAGTTCTTCAGCGTAACAATGTTAAAGACAATAATAATAACGATGTCGCTGTAGCTTGGTTAATATGCAGGTCACATTACGTAAATAGAGCACTGTTTTTTTTCAGAAGGCTTTATAGATGGAATAGGTACGTCCCATTACGTAAATTCTTAGCTGCCTGATACCTTTACAATGCACAGAAAAGAGAAAGACAGAGATTGTGGATGATGGGCAAAATTCCCAAAAAGTG
Source organism: Dunckerocampus dactyliophorus (assembly GCF_027744805.1). Classification (NCBI taxonomy): domain Eukaryota; kingdom Metazoa; phylum Chordata; class Actinopteri; order Syngnathiformes; family Syngnathidae; genus Dunckerocampus; species Dunckerocampus dactyliophorus. The sequence goes on along the minus strand of NC_072837.1, from coordinate 7,372,261 downwards.
CACTTTTCCTTTAAAATCAGCACGCACTTAGAAAACATCAAACATCTTAACGGGAAGTATTTGGCCAACGGGCTGTAGTTTGCCCATGTCAGGTTGTGGTCAACATACAATATGCATACCATGCTATACTAACTGCTTTTACCTCCTTTGTAATGTTCGGATGTGGTCTTAAAGTCTTTAATTGTATTCTTAGATGTTACTGTGGGCCAGCAAAAAGAGAGCTGCAAATGCGCCCAGTACCTATCTTGTAGCTGCGATGGTGACTTCTAATCATGAGCATTGCAGCAGGTCAAGCACGTGTACAGGTGCGATAAAAGGGGTTGGTTCGGGCTCGGCTGTGGCAGCTCCGCCCCGCCTCCAGCGTGGACGCGCAACAACGTGCACGCGCGTATTTGTTATCGCTACGGTGGCGTGGTGTCTGCTCACATGTGCCACCCTCTGTCTTCTTCTTTGTCTTCTCTCCCGGCGTCACTGGCTGCCATGGCCACTTCCTCGAGGCTTTTGTCATTTCCGAGCATCCCCTGAAGCGCTCCCGTCTCATCCGGCATCCAGACATCGCGTCTCTCTCTCGGAGTGTTTACCCGTGCCACGGTGCTCCACTTCCAGCTGGCACGTCCGCCCTGCCCACCTGGAACCTGGAGGATTTCCTTCAAGCCTTCTGGCTGCTCTCTTGGAGATGATGCGCAGATGGTTTCTCCATGTGTTTAGGTTGTGGAGCACCCCCTCCTCATCATCATCCCATCCCAAGTGGAGCTCCATGTCCGGCTTCTTTTGTCAACATGTCCCCAGCATCGGCTGCAGCGGCCAGTGAAGGCAGCACCATAAGCATCGCCCCTGAAGAGGACTTGGACAACAATCCCAGAGCTGAGGTGAGGTATTAAATGTTTGCATCCAAATGGGGCAAATTAAATCTAATTGGGGTGGCATATTGCATGTATAGTATAGTTTCCGTCATAATCTGGTCAGATTGTGGGGATCTAAGTGGTTTGATCACAAGTGAATTTTAAAGTGGTTTCCAAATTAGGTCCTCTGGCAGGTTGTAATAGGAGAAACACAGACGATACTCAAAACTGAAGATTTGAGATAAAATCCACATGTAATCATCAGAATCAGAAGCGGAGTGTGTTTGTGTTTGTGTAATCTTCAACCCTGCTAGTCACACTGCAGAATTGAACACAATGACAACAGAAGTTCGTCCAATAACTTCTAACCATGACATGTCCATTACACAAGAAGCTTTTTATGTAACAGAGCTGGTCTTATTATGTCAAGACAAAATGGCCATGAGTGTTGAGGGACTTCATCACATTCAGTGACCTCACATATTGTGGTATTGTTTTATATATAAATACTTTTTCATTAGCCTGTTTCAAACATTTTTTACTATATATTTTAGACATTTGATGCAAACACATCCAATTTCTGTTTGAAATCTACTTGGTGATTTAAAAAAAAGTAAATTTCATCTTAATTTTATGCATTTTCATTAGCCGGCTTTAAACCATATTTCCGTTCCGTACACACATACTATTTGTGACAAAATGTTGATTAAAAAACTGCACCATTTCTTACTAAATTTGTGCATTTTCATTTAATAGCCAGTTTGAAACAGACATATCTATGATATATGGAAGATATTTGATGCAAACACAAGCAATTTCTGTTTGAAATCTACTTGGGGATACAAAAAATGTATAATTTCTTACAAAATTTGTGCATTTTCATTGATTAGTCTGTTTCAAACAAACATATTCACTATATATTTACGATATTTGATGCAAACACATGCACATGTGCATTTTTATTTATTTGCCTGTTTCAAGAACATCTTTTATTTACAATATTCGGTGCAGACATGATGATAAGTTTGTAATTTGTACTCATTTTGTGCATTTTCATTTATTAACCTGCTTCAAACAAACATAGTATATATTTAAGATATTTGATGTTAACACATACAATTTGTTTAAAAAATTGTGATAAAAATGTCTAATTTCTAAAAAAAAAAAAAAAAGTGTGCATTTATGAATGCAGCATGGTTCAAACAAACACCTTTACTATAGATTCACAATATTTGATGCACACATGCAATTTCTGTTTGAAATCAAATTATAATACAAATTTATGTAAAAATGTATAATTTCTGACTCATTTTGTGCATTTGTGGGTAGAATGCAATCTACTCCATTCATACAAACACTACTGGCAACCTAACAAAAGGCACTGTATGCATTCTATCACATATTCCTATCAGGAGATTTATTATTTATTATTTCTCACGTAATTTTTTGTGGCACACTGTAAAGTTTGTTCGTTTTGTATGCATTTTATTTCACGCTGCAAAGGTTGCTACCAAACAACTATGTTTTTTGATATTCTGCAAATTTTAGAAATGGGAGCAGGAGCACATCATTTCAACCAAATCCATAAATATAACCACATTTCCTTTATCTGTCTATCTAGATTTATCTCTTTGTGTCCCTACACTTGCACTAAATATGTGTTCTTATCTGTTAGCCGTAGGGATGTCCGATATTGGCTTTTTTGCAGATAACCGATATGCCGATATGGTCCAACTCTCAATTTCCGATATCAACAGATACCAATACCGATATGTGTAGGGGTATTGTTTAAAATACATGAATTTGCTGATTATTATTTTACTTTCATGTTTTTATTTTATATTCTCGTTGTATTGCATTAAAACTACCCATAAAAACTACTACATAATGTGTGTGTGTGTGTGTGTGTGTGTGTGTGTGTGAATGTATAAACGAGAGGCATTAACACATTTCTTTGTAGAAGGGCGCTTTATGAAAGTACGGCTCAGCATTGTGGCGTCTACGTATATGGTTTTGACAACATTTCCTGTTTCCCAGACTGCTTTGCTGTGCTGTTGTAAACGGCTGCTAAGTTACATGTCCAGGGCTCACATTATTGTTGATTGTTCAGCATTATTCGTTGGTAGTGTCTTGTCTGTTATCTACCTATTACGTTGCTGCTCTTTCTTTAAAGACACCGTGAGTAATGGTAATCCCCGCAATTTCTATGGAGCTGCTAACTTCATTGTGAGCTCAGCTCTGTTGCTTGCTAAAAAAAAGAGTTACTTTTTCCTCACAGACTTGTGAGTCGAACAACATTACGACATGAATCAGCAATGTTGCAATTTTGTGATGTTGGCGCTAAAATCTATTTATCGGCTTTCAAGTGTAGGGAAAAAAAACGATACCGATGTTGGCCAATATCACATTTACGTGCCAATATCAGGCTGATAATTATCAGTGGCCAATATTATCGGACATCCCTAGTTAACAGGCTATTTTGCATTAAAACACCACTTTCCTCCTATCTATAGGTCCGATGAAGGTCATTTGAATAACCTGCCAGTGATATTCATACACTTAAAGCATATAACAGCTTATTAGTATCCCTGCTGCTTCACCAGAGGCCATAAAAGAGTAATGTGAGCCATAAAGTGTGTCATGTATTGATTGTAGTTGTACTGCATGCATAGATACCGGTAAATACTTCTTGTGCAGTGGGCTCATCATCTCAATGGGAGTTTCAAAGTTAATCCCCTTCACCTCTGTGGGGTGTAAAGGTGGAAGTGAGAATTATGAAGGAATAACATTTGTTATTTATGCTCGCCTGCCACTTGGAAGTGTTGCTGACACGTTGTATTCAATACATCAATGTGGAGTGACTGTTGTCCACTCATATGCAGGGTTTGACCTACGCACTGTCCTGTAGAACAAGATGGTTGGCAATAACTGTTTGCGCAGATGATTCTTTTCATCTTAAAACATGTCCGAACAAAGTCAGCTCCACCCATAGCGTCATGACTATTCAGTGAATTTGGAAAAAATCCTTTCTTGATGGGACTTTTGAGTCCTTGCCAGGTTTGCATGGCAGCTTTCCCAAAAAGCGTGACTAAGTCATGATCCAGGCATGGGGGCTTGCTCTTCCCTGAGGTGATGCAGGACGCCACCAGCTTTATGCTATAGTCCCACAGCTCCCCCGCATCCCCGCCTCCTCACAGGCTTGGCATTGAATATGGCCTTTAATTAGCATGCACACACTACATGAGCATTGACTTCATAGGAGCACAGGCAAAGTGCAAGCAGACAGACACGCATTGTACTTTTATCTCCAATGGGATTCTTTGACTTGATGGTGGGCCAGCCTCTGGATGGTGGATATGTACAGACCGTGACATGTGGAACAGCTCATGCATAAACTATGCCAAAGCACTTACAACACAGAATATTTTACTAAATATTTCATAGGCACGAGCCGCTGATTTTGAGTCATTTTTAGCTTCATACAGATATTTTGCTCCATCTATGTCTGTCAGATTATCTATTGTTTTTTTTTTGTTTCGTGAGGCTGAGTTACTGTATGTTTTCATGGTAATACTTTTTTTTGTTTTGTTTTTTGTGTCATTTAGATTGATGACATTTGTTTTGAAGAAAGGTTGAATCTGGCATTTAACGCTTTTTTTGCCTTTTTTCAGTGAGATATTGTTTCTGTAGAGCAGGGGTGTCCAAACATTTTCCCACTTATGGAAAAACCTATGGAAAAATCAAAGGATGCGGGGTGTACCTTTTATGTTTTTATGTATTTTAAAATTTTGTAAAAAGACTAAAAATTGATAGATATTTAAACACAAAGCTTATTATTAGTTGTTAGCATCAACATGTCAGCTTTTTCTTTTTACTTACTGCCTTTATGTCCTATTTTTCCCATTTTCGCTAGGGTTGTTTTCAATTTTATTTTATTTCCGAAATCTGCTGTGGGCCACATACTGTAGCGGATCGATATAATTTATAATACTTGGAAAGCACTGCTGCAGAAAAGTCCTATTTGTGTCATATCTTTGATCTGGATTACATTTGCTTTGTGCATCTGAAGCTGTAAAGCCAATGATCAACTTGATTTTAATGTGAAATTGTCATCATTAGTTGGTGCTTATGTTATTAGCTAAAAGGATGTCAAGTTTTATCCACAATGTCTACTGGGAACAATGGTTTTGTAGGTGGTATACCTGGGATCATGATAACCCTCTTAACTGTCATTGACGTTAACCACTGTATAATACGAAATAAAATAAAAGTACTCACCCTTTGAGGATGTGTGATGGAAACATGGCCTGGAAAGGAAGGGTTTGTGCAAGGGAACATTTTCACGTTGTCAAGTGTAAAAATAAGTTAACTGTTGCATAAACAACTTAAAATAATTGATTGCATTTGTATCTTCACATAAAGACAGAAAAGAGCCAAAGAAAAGGCAAAACACAGCAACATTTGGGGCAGTTTAGAGGTAGCACTGTGTGTGATTAAACAAGATATAAAATACCTGACCGTGGTTGTTTCCTCTTCTGTGTGCAGCAGCAACCTCAGAAACAGTCCCTGCTGAAGTCTTTGTGTCAGGAGACCCACTGGAAATGCCTGCTGCTCTCCCTGCTCATGTACGGCTGTGTGGGCGCCATGGCCTGGTGCCAGGTGACCACCGTGACACGCCTCTCCTTCGACAGCGCCTACAAGGGCAAGTCCATGATGTACCACGACAGTCCCTGCGCCAATGGCTACATCTACATCCCCTTAGCCTTCCTGGTCATGCTGTACGTGGTCTACTTGGTGGAGTGCTGGCACTGCTACACCAGGAACGAGCTGCAGTACAAAGTGGACGTGGACAACGTGGCCGAGCGCATCCAGAGGATGAAGCAGGCCACGCCGTGCATCTGGTGGAAGGCCATCAGCTACCACTACGTGAGGAGGACGCGGCAGGTGACACGCTACCGTAACGGCGATGCGTACACCACCACGCAGGTCTACCACGAGAGAGTCAACACGCATGTGGCGGAGGCCGAATTTGACTATGGGAACTGCGGGGTGAAGGACATCTCCAAGAACCTGCAGGGCATGGAGTGCTTCCCGATTACCAAGCTGAGGTTCACCAAGTGCTTTAGCTTTGCCAACGTGGAGTCGGAGAACTCTTACCTGACCCAGAGGGCCAGGTTCTTCACAGAGAATGAAGGCTTGGATGACTACATGGAGGCCCGTGAGGGGATGCACCTAAAGAATGTAGACTTTAAGGAATACATGATTGCCTTCTCTGATCCAGATCACCTTCCCTGGTATGCAGCACATTCCACCTTCTGGGCAGCAGCTGCTTTGACTCTCTCCTGGCCTTTACGTGTGCTGAGTGAGTGTCGAACCGCGTGCGTCCACTACCACGTGGAGAAGCTCTTTGGCTTTGACTATGTGCCGGTGACGCCTTCTGAGGAGCGTCCTTACTGCGGGCACATCCCACGGGTCAACACCATCGACAGCACGGAGCTGGAGTGGCACATCCGCTCCAACCAGCAGCTGGTGCCCAGCTACTCCGAGGCGGTTCTCATGGACCTGGCCCAGATCTCAGGCAGCTGCAATAACTACTCCGTTTGTCGGCGCTACGGCAGCTACAGGCAGAACTGCCAGCGTTGCCAGCGCGCCATCAGCAGCTCCTCCATTTTCTCTCGCAGCGCCCTGAGCATCTGCAACACGGCGAGCCCTCGCCTGCCCTTCAGCGCCAGCCGCTTCTCGTTGGGCCGCCTCTACAGCTCCAGGCGTAGCTGCCCGTGGAGGAGCAGTGGGAGCCTGAACGAGCCCAGCCGGCCGACGGAGAGCACACGGTGCCTATCGGGCCAGCCGGACAGGGAGGAGAGCCCTCCGGCGTACCAAGACGCACTATACTTTCCCGTACTCATTGTACATAACAATGAAGGCTGCCTCAACCACGACCATCGCTCTCTGCACAGGAATGGATCCTGTGTGGAGACTTCTCTATGACCTTTGACCCTGGACACGGATAAAGACAACACGGTTGGCTGAGACAGATCACAAACAAGACACTGAGTCAGGGGAAGCAAATATGATGTGATTGTTGCATAGGGTACACTGTGACTGTGGTTCATTTATCAAGACTGTCCTGTAAAGAATCAAACTACAAATACACATGGGAGTACTAAATGTCCTACTTTTTAGACTTTTGGCTTCTAGTCTAAATCAGAGGAAATGCTGTGGAACATCTATATAATCTCTTCTTTCCCTCTGCTGCCATAGTAAAACCTTTAATAAATGTACAGGGAATTTTTTTAAGTAACATTTTAACATTTTTGTAATGGTCATACAAGTAAAGACAAGTTAACCAGTATTAAAATGTAAAAACAATAAACAGCTGTAACATTGATTGCAAAGGCGTAATGTTGAGATGATTCACAGTCACAGATGTGCCTAACATTTTCACTTATGACACGGCCACTGTTAATAATAGTACAACAACACAAGAACAAAACATGATAACTGATGGTGATGCTGTAGTCGTGCTGCTTGTGGGAAACTCGTTAAAATGTGAGTCCATTCGTCATACTCATCTTTTGGGGGGGAAAAAAAGTGTTGCAAAAAAGCAAAGGTTTCTAAGCATATTTTCAGATTCACCTGTCGCCCGTGCATTGTTGTGTATGTGTTCCACAGCGGTTTTCATCCGCGCATGTAAACACTGTGGAACACATACACAACAATGGACAGGCGACAGCGTGCAGTGATACGACGGGAGAGAAAGTAACGCCAAGCGATTGATTTTTTTGAAGCTGGCATTTTTAGGATGCAAATGTATTACTCTTTAACGCATATTGTTTTGAGAAGTCAAAGTCTTTACTCAGGTGGTCCCACCAACTAACCGGAACGACGTTCCTCATCACCGAAATCCGACCAGAGCTGGGCTCACCGGACAAAGTGGGTGTGGAGGTAGGTACTGTAAGTGTTGATGCACTACACTGATGAAGGGGATGTTATACAACATGTCAAAAAATCCGAACTATCCCTTTAAGAGTATAAACAAAAAAAGGAGACTAATTCACTTTGGTTAAAAAAAATATTTTCAGATACTTCTTGCATTTTTTTTATATATAAATTGAAAAACATTTGTGTGCTTACCTGTGATTTGTATTTCCCTTCTCCAGGAGAAGTTCTGATTACCTCCTGGTGAGTTTGGGTTTATAATCCTCCATCTTGGCAGTCAAATTCATTCATTCATTCAGCAGAGCATAAAAATAAATTGAATGCATTTAATTTTCTGCTAGCTAGTGCTAGCTAATGCTAGCAAAAAAAAAACCAAACAAATGGCTTTTCCTCTGTGGAAGGACATCATGTGACAAGAATAATCATGTCATGCTTACATTAAAGACATTACACAGGCTGCAAAAAGTCATGGTGTATGATAAATGTTTTTGCAACATATTATTTGCGACATGCTGCCAAACGGAAATTGGCAGGCGCCATGAGGCAACTCAGCGTGCAATCAAACAGTAGGCGGGGCTTGCGCAGTAAGCAGAGAAGCCACACTCATTGTGGCCTCACCTTAGGTTTCTTCCTTCTTCCTTTGATTAGGAAATCTGCAAATTCAGCCTTTTTACTTAAGAAAATGTTAAAAACAATTGGAATCATCGAGAAATACACATACATTTAAAGAGCTGCCAGCCTGATAAATGCTGAACTATCAAGTTAGCAGAAATTGGCTTCGTTGCGATGACATTACACTTCCTGGCTTGGTAAATATAGCAACACAGATTATTAATAATTCAGCAGAGGAGTGCTAAAGGACACATGCAATACCAGCATTTCCTCAAGGCTTTCACACTGGCTGTAAACTGTTGTCTTGTATAAATACCAACCAAAAACTAATAAACCTTACAATGACAAACCTAACTAGTTCCAAACGTTACTTTTAATACTATTTCTTATTCCACCTACCTGTCTAATTAAGTGCCTAAAAATTGTGGTTACTGACAAACATGTTGTCCTCTATTTCAAATTAAGCACGTCATGCCTCCTTTTAAATGGTTTTGAATACAATCATTGATTTTGCTTCTTCCGGATGGTGTAATGGAGCTGTGGCATAGCTGGATGCTGCTTCTGCTGCTCCGGCTGCTGATGCATATCAGAGAGACAAGCAGAGAGCTGGCTCTCAAAGACGCTGAAAATAGGCAGAGGCCTGCGTTCACTGATGATAGTGTCACATGTAATAATACCAGAAGATGGCTTTAAAGAACTGAAAGAACACTCACAACTGCAGAGTGGATGTCAGTGTATGTTCAGTCTGATTTTCAAAAGGGAATGGTAATGGAAATCGGGAGTGCCGCAACTTTATAGAGACAGATATGAAGTAGGACAGAGCCCTTCAAATTAAGATTAGTTCTAAAGTAGAAGCCAGCGGAACACGTCAGCTCTTTAAGTGGATGTTATTTCCTCATTCAGTGTTTGGGATGTGAAACAAGCATAGCTGTTTGAATGAAGTGTGGAGGATCCTTATTAGCTATGATAAAATGTGAAGAAATTGGGCTGGAAAAGATGAACAATACTTTGGAGAAGTCAGTGTACAGCTTGTAGAGCAGTTTTTACAAAACACTAAGACATCAACACAGCCATTATCGACTAAACAGCTGGCAACACAAGTGAGTACCAAGATAATTGTGACTGTAGCATCATGTTCTGGGGCTGCATGAGTGCTGACGGTGCTGGGAGCTGCGGTTCATTGAGGGAAACATGAATTCCAACATGAACGGTGACATTCTGAAGCACGGCACAGAGCCCCTCCCATGGGAAACTGGACTGCATGGCTGTTTTCCAGCATGGTAAATGCACCTCCAAGATGAGCAAGTGCGAGCAAGTGGAAGGAAGGTGGAGAAACGCAAAGTGTCTCGCATCCACCAGCTATGCATCATGGAAAAGGATTCTGGTGAATTCCATGCCCATGATGGATCAAGGCAGTGCGAGATAATGGTGCTCAAAACTTGTACATTTTCACTATGAGGTGTGCACACTTGTTTTTCAAGCTATTTAGAGAATAATGGCAATGAGTGTTGAGTTATTTTTAAAGCATATTAAATCTATAGTACTATGCAGGCTGTATGTTGACTACTCTTAAGTTAATGTGAATCAAAGTTTTGTCCCTTGAGAACATCAAATAAAATGGTTAGTGACTGAAGGGTGTACTCACTTTTGTGGCTGATTCTACTTGAGCATCAATGTACAGTTGTTTGTACACAGTCCGGTTGCTCGTTAGACATAGTAACTGAAAGGTGTATACAGTCATGCATCCATCTGCAATGAGCTAGACCAAAACATTTTTTATAAAAAACTGAAGAGTCCAGTTATCCTGGATTCATAAAGCCCTGACCCTTTACTGGACCATAATTATTCAATCTGCTCATTATTTTCCAGAATTAACTGCAGTTTCTTCTTGTTCTTGTTCTTCTTGTTCTTCTTCTTCTTCTTCTTCTTCGTCGTCTTCTTCATCTTCTTCTTCTTCTTCTTCGTCTTTGTCTTCTTCTTTTTGTTCTTCATCTTCTTCTTCTTCTTCTTCTTCTTCTTCTTCTTCTGATTTTTGATGCTGTATACCCTGATGACGAGTTTCAGGTACGTGATGTGGGTCCTACAGCATAAGAAACAGAGGAGGGTAAATTGTAGCTACTGGGCTTTAATAAAGTCATTACTAAAAAAAGGCAATATGTCAGCATATTTAGTTTTACAGCGTTCAAATATACACTGAAATCATAGGGAATCAGCCATTAGACATTCGCACGACTTACTAAAAGTGCTGAAAGTAATGGAAATCGACATTGACATGTTTTTTCCACATCTCATGGATTGAAAACACATCCACATCCATTATTATGTCGAGCCCGTTTCCGGTGAACGTTGGCGTCCGCCAAGGCTGCCCTTTGTCACTGATTCTGTTCATAATTTTCATGGACAGAATTTCGAGGCGCAGACAAGGCGTCAAGAGAGTCCATTTCGGGGGTCTTAGGATCTCGTCTCTGCGATTTGCAGATGATGTGGTCGTGATGGCCTCATTTGCCTGTGACCTTCAGCGTTTACTGGGGTGGTTTACAGCTGAGCGTGAAGCTTCTGGGATGAGACTCAGCACCTCCAAATCAGAGGCCATGGTCCTCTGTCAAAAAAGGGTGGATTGCACCCTCTGGGTTAGGAATGTGGTCCTACCCCAGGAGTTCAAGTATCTTGGGGTCTTGTTCACGAGTGAGGGAAGGTTGGAGCGTGAGGTCAACAGGCGGATTGGCGCAGCATTTGCAGTAACGCGGTCGCTGGAACAGACCGTCGTGGTGAAGAGAGAGCTGAGCCCTCACCTACGGCCATGAGCTTTGGGTCGTGACCAAAAGAACGAGATTACGGATACAAGTGGCTGAGTTTCCTCCGTAATAGATAGGATGAGGAGCTCAGTCATTTGGGAGGGGCTCAGAGTAGAGCCGCTGCTCCTTCACATCGAGAGGAGCCAGTTGAGATGGCTCGTGCATCTAGTCCGGCAGGTGTTCTGGGCATGCTAAGTCGGGTGAAGGCCCCAAAGCAGACTAAGGACACGCTGGAGGGATTATGTTTCACAGCTGGCCTGGGAACGCCTTGGGTGTCCTCCTGGTGGAACTGTAGGAGGTGGCCGGGCACCGGGAAGTGTGGACTTCCGTACTGAGACTGCTGCCCCCGCAACCCGGACCGGGATAAGCGGAAGGAAATGGATGGATGGATGGATGGATAATATCCATGGTAAGTGTCCAACTTTTCGATTTAATACACTTGTATTCCTGTTGCTCTCATGTCTACATGCAGTTTACAGTTAATTACACAATGCAGATTCAGAAATGATCCGTTTGTTGTTGCAAAGAAAGTTTGTGGATTAGTATACCGTAAAGCACCGTGTATAAACCGCACCCGTGTATTAACCGCACCCCCATTTTTTTTAGCTCATAAATGCTTGCCAACTCTTTCATCTCAAATCAACATGCGTAAAGGTACTAAGCAATTTCAAAAAGAAGAATAAAGGAGAAATCTGAACTTCGGCATCTAGATCTTTAATATTATGGCTAAGCACAGATTAATAATAATAATAATAATAATACTAAAAAATCAAAATAAAGAAATTTGCAATTTTCAGAGATGTTTTGATATCTTTCACTGCTTCTCTTTTTCTCTATTATTATTTTATTACATTGCTTCAGTGTGAATTTGAATAAACTCCAACGTTGTATTGTATTTTACAACTGCAATGTTTTAATGGAAGCTTAGGTTAGCTTCAGTGTATATAGAGATCGTTTCACTGTGTGAAAATACAGACAGCCGTCAGATAAGTTAGTTGCATACACTAGCATTTTCAGCAACTGTACAGCAGAGGGCGCTAAAGTCAAAGCAACTGTCTGACCCACAGACGCTATTCTAAAATGGGCTTCTCGTCAATTTCTGTGTCTGGTCACAGACCTGTCATCGTGTATAAACCGCACCCCGATTTTTTGCTTCTTATCAGTGGAAAAAAAGTGCGGTTTATACATGGTGCTTTACGTTAAAGTATTTTTATCCAATTTTCATTGCATAGGACTAAATTGATGAATTAAAATCTACTACATTAACAAAAACTATGAAAATGTGTACAACTGTAAGGCAAAGCAGGCATTAGAGTTCAGATTTAAGATAATAATAAATGGTGGTATATCTACTGTACCTCGGTATCTTGTGTTTGTTGCTTTCCTTCTGATCTCTCATTGATCCAAACCACCCGATTGATGATAGAGGCGCTCTGCTCGTCGATCTCCGTCAGCCGGACATCACATTCTGTTAAGCAGCTGTTTTGAGATATGGTCTCCTCCAGAGCTTTTCCTCCATCCTGCACACACATTCAGACAAGGGAGAACTCAGTATCTGTATTTGGTGCCTGCTGCATATTGTTGTTCTTGCACCTTGCTTCATTAAGACAGAAATGGGGCATCTTGCACATTGCTGTCCCCTATGATAGACTTCTTTTTGAAAATAATGATGTCAAATGTGGAAAAAAAAACACAGGAAAAAGGTGGCACTATGCTGGCAAAAGAGGTAAAAAATGTAAGATGGGCTGACTAACTTTGTTCTAGTACGTAATCATTTTTCCCTGCGCCTTGTTTTAGCAAGGTGATCTTCAGGTGATCACTTAGACCCAAAAAGGGGAAAAATCTGCATGAAAATTGTGCCATAAGCTGGCAAAAGAAGTGGTTAAATGTATATTTTATGATATGGCCTAAATGATTGTATTGCAATTTAATTTGTGGGCATTCTTTGTGCTACTAGTCCTAAAAAAAACAAGCTTCACCCAAAACATTAACAAAATCTGCAGAAAAACAGGGTGCTATACGGGAAAAATATGCGGTTGCGATTGTAATTCTACTCGTCATGAAAGTGGGGCTGCATGATTCTGCAAAAAATGTGTATCACGATTTATGGACATAATAAAGACAAGTCAAAAGACCAGCCCGGGCAGTGGAGCCAACTCGCTCCTTGAGTAAAATGACAGCGTTTGTTTGTGATGCAGTTCCTTACATAATCTGTGTCAATTAGATATTACACTGCAGATCTTTTTTTGTGCAGCGCCAATGAACTGTGTAATGCAATTTTCACTTTTTGAGGTAACACAGAAAATACAAGACATTATTAATACAATTTTGGCAATATAGTGTTTCCCACAGGACTGCAATCTATTCGTAGCGGTGAGTTGCGAGAGGCAAGAGTGGTGCTTGATGATGTCATCTAATTTGCATAATCTGCAATGACGTAGAATTTTTATGGACGCTATGGGACACAAAAAATTTGCAAAAAGACATGAAAAGCCAAACAAATCTGTTTAGAAATGCAAATAATTTTTTTTTTCACAAGCAAAACGTTTTACACGCGGCTGTCGCGAAATCGCATTTTTTCAACTTGCTGAAATGACACTTTTCCGGTCCGGGAGGTGGGCCAAACCCCCCAAACATTCATCGGGTGTCCCGGCAGGACCCAAAGAAGGCCAAAAACGCCACTTTTCCGACGGGTCGATTTTCGCCCGTTTTTTCAGTGCCCTCAGCAGCACCGGTTTCTCGGTGGGAAGAGTTCTATGTGATTTCATGTTACAAATAGTAGCTGAAAGTGACGGAAAGGACAAGATTGCGGGTACAAGCGGCTGAAATGAGTTTTCTCTGTAGGTTGGCTGAGCTCCCCGTTAGAGATAAGGTGAGAAGCCTTGTCACCCGGCAGAAACTCGGGAGTAGAATCGCTGCTCCTCTGCATTTGGAGGAGCCAGATGAGGTGGCTCGGGCATCTGGTCAGGATGCCTCCCAGACGCCTCCCCGAGGAGGTGTTTAGGGCATGTCCGACCAGTAGGCGGCCTCGAGGAAGACCCAAGGCACGTTGGAGAGACTATGTCTCTCAACAGGCCTGGGAACGCCTTGGGATCAGCTCGGGAGGAGCTGGACGAAGTGGCCGAGGAGAGGGAAGTCTGGGCTTCCCTGCTTCGGCTTCTGCCCCTGCGACACAACCTTAGATAAGCGGTAGAAGATGGATGGATGGATGGATGGTCTCCAAAAGCACCCAGTAAGACCAGAAAAAGTTGCTATATTTGTCTCTAGTTGCTTTTGTGAAAATCATAATTTAGAGGTGTCTGAATACAAGCTACCTATACCGTCAAATCGCTAACATAGCTCCTCTTATTCTCTGGCAAACCCGGTGTGGATTAAGTGTAGCGTGCCACCACAAATAAATCAATGTATGGAAAACACTATGTTATACATGTTAATGGGCCTATTCAGATTATTATCAGTGTATTTATAATTTGTTGTTTTGGCGTATTTAAATTCAATGTCATTCCTTTTAATATCATTTAAAAGTAACGCATAGATAGTGTAATTACAGTTACAATTACAATTTTGACTCACCACACCCAGTTTGTTGCAGGAGAGGTTGATGCTCTTCAGGGTTTGATTTTTAGCCAGTGCTTCTGATAGAGTGATGGCAGTGGGCCCGGTCATCAGGTTGGCTCCCAGGTGCAGGTGGATCAAGGTCTCGTTGTTCAGCAAGGCCATGGCAATGGCCTGACCACCCTCGTCGCTCACGCGGTTGATGCGAAGGTTGAGGGACAATAGGGGGCAGTTATTGGACAGGGCGGCAGCGATGGCGTTGGCTCCCAAGTCTCGAATAAGGTTGTCGCTCATGTTCAGGATCTCTAGTTTGCTGGTTTGGAGCAGCTTGCCGACCGCCTTGGCCCCCCTGTCTCCGATGATGTTATGCGAAAGGTTGAGCTCTGTCAGGGACGGGTGGTTCACAAGATAGCCGACCAGCATCTTGCACTTATGATCATCAATGTGGCTTTCGTAGAGCCGTAAGACCTCGAGAAACATCACATAAAGGTGGATAAGCCAAGTATTTTTTAGCTGCACTGAAGCACATTAAACATGCATTTGTCTTGAAAATGTGAAGGAATACTTTCGGGCAAAATAGTTATAGCATTTCAAAAATATCTGCTGACATTTCAACTTGTAAGACTTTGTGCTACAAAATACAAATAAATCAACCTATAGGTGCGTCTTATGTGTCCTATGTCCATGGATAGACAGACTCTGGAAAAAAAAATTAATATTTTGTTCATTTTCACCCAAAATACACAAAAACCTACAGAAAAAAGGGGTGCTAGACTGGTAAAATACCTTCTTAATTATAAAAAGTGTTTATTTATATTTATTTATTATTATGCTTGAATAGTCATTACAGTGCATGATATGTGGCATTTAGAGTAACTATTGAATTTTGCTTTTAAAATTAGTATGGTTTTGTTCATTTGGATCAAAAATACAGCAAGATTTGTAGAAAAACAGTGTGTTATGCTGGTGAAATAAAAATATGTTAAAAATAACAGCGGTTACAGACAGTAAAATGTGGCATGATATTATGCACTGATTTTATTATTTTACACTAATTACATTTATGAATTTCATTCTATTAATGATTTTGGAAAATAAATAGTAAATAAAATGACTTACCCAACACTGACATATGTGACTATGCCCCCAACACTAACCCATTACAAAAGTAATGTACTTACAGTAATTATCGCTTGTGTTCAGTTTTAAAACCACTCGTTATTTTTGTGCAGTTATGCATATCAGCTGGAATAGTAACAATCATGCATGATGATGTTGAGAGCCGTTGATTAGTTGGCCCTTTTTCCTCATAACAAGAAGATAGTGGGTTCCATCTGTGGATAAGATGTATGCGTTGTTGGTGTGGAGGTCCAAGATGTGCAACTATGAAGCAACTATGCAGCCAACAGTCGATCTGAGGTCTTAGAACACATAATAAAGGTATCTCACAAAGGTTCCATACTTACCTTCAAGGTCTTGCAGGATTCAAGAGCCATGGAGAGAGTCTCGCAGTCTCGTTCCGCCATCTCAAACATCCTCCATTCAAAGTTCATTCCACACTGTTTGACCCAGTAGGTCAAGTGGAGCTCCTCCAGGCTGCCCAGCTTGTCCAGAAGATGGCGGAAGTCAAAGTGTTCCATGAGGACAGCGTCCGAGTCCGCTTCGCTCAGCAAGTCCACTTCCTCTCCGTGCTTTCCTGGCTTGGCTTCTTTGACAGGAGGGAGCATTTGGGAGATGTCCAGCCTCTTCACGTACCTCTCGCACAGAGGGATGAACTCTGTAACTGTCTTAGAGTGGGTCGTCTCCGGAATGAAATGCTCAATAATATTTTCCAGGTGTCTCTCGAAGAACATCCGCTTCCAGCTGTGGCCGTAATGAGACACGTCACAAATGTCCCACCGCTGCTCACAGCATCGCCTCCAGTAGATGCCATCATCAATCAAGTTGGCCGTCACAGGAAGGGGCAGAGATGTTGACAGTCTCTCCTGCACAAATTCTCTCTGGCTCGGTCTAAGCTCCTCATAGATGGGAGTTCCTGCCACACATGGAGGGTTTCAAATTACGGCATCTACTGGGACTAATGACCTAAGGTGGTAAAAATAATGGCATACCCTCAAAATTTTTCACAATACACTCTAAGCAGAGGTTTGATAAAAAGGGAACAAGGCCCAAGGACCAGTTTGGATTCTCAGCAATGATCCTCCTCAGTCTCCTGCTGTCCGCAATCAGGGTGCTTTGGCATCCAGTGTGTCTAGACATTATTACATTGAGGACTTCTTCTGTAACGTTACTGAAAAAAATACAATTGGAAATCGCATAAAGCTTATGTTAATCTAATTGTAATTAAATACAATTATGATGCACTGTATGTAAACATAATGCTTGGCAGTGACAGGCTTTTCTAGCCTTCTTGCTAACGTAAATCAGAGAGACTGAAGATCTCCCCAAATAGTTTCCAAAATTGTAAGGTACAATGTTATTCCAAAATGGATGAATACATTTTTAGCCAGGGATTTCATGATATCACTGTCTAATGACAAAGAGAAAAAGGATTTATTGAAATTCTTGCAACTGTATTAAAATTATAACACTTAAATGTGAATATCACACACTTTACTCACACTTAGGCAGCAATTAACAATCTCCAATCTTCTTGTGTATGATGCCACTTGCTTGGCACACCTAATTTGGAGCGGTTTCTCCCATTTTCTTTTTTGCTAATGTTTTCTGTAGGGGGAAAAAAGTGCATTTTTAATAGGTCTGTGACATAAAATGCTGCTAGGCACATACATTTTACGGCTGGCTTTACATAGCATAATATCCACATAAATATTTTTGCTGCCTTAACTTGTTTTTTTACCTGTACTTGTGTACTTGTGTACTTGTGCATGCATTCTATTACAATTATCCATACAGGATAATTTAACAATATGGCCGTAACAAATAACATCCCTATAACAAGCACATCCAGATAACAAGTTGATCACTTTATTAAAATAAAAACACTTACCTCGATTGCAAAAATTATACTTATTTTACTGTTTTGCAGTGCCAAGAACTAAAGATGTTTTTTTCATTTTACAAATAGCCATACTGCGTCATCAGTAACGTTATCTTGAATTTCTAATTTAGCCTTTATCATGGGGGTGATGCCAGTTTTGCAGTATACAAATGGACAGACACATCTGTGACACATAACGTGTGCCAAAAGTATAAAATACACTGTCGATAATTTCAGATATATTGGACGTCTCCATCGTTGGATAAATAAATTAAAGTGTGACAATAGTTGTATCGTACAATAAATCGAAATTTGTAGCAAAAACAGGCTTGGATTACATTGCTTATTTCTGCTGTTAATGGTTTTAATGAGTTACTCGTCATGCTAGGTAGCTACCTTGCTAACACACTTCTTGTTAAAAGGTAAGCAGAACTTTGATCAATGTTAGTCAAATACAGTGGCTGTTGCAAACATTAGCTGTGCTACATCTCAAAGGGGAATATCAACTAAAACAATTTATATTGGAAACCAACTGGAGGACATACCTGCAACGAACAGTCCCGTTGACACTTATTTCCATAACAACCGAACGCCGGCCAACTAAAAGCCACTAGCTAAACTAAATGCTGCCACCTGCAGCCCAAACCCGTCAGGCAGTAAATTGGCTGCAACACAATTCTTTGATTTTTTTTAAACAATATCACACAAAAACAACACTGTTAACTTGTTACACTTTTGACCTGAGAATATTGAGTCAAACAGCTCCAGCATTACAGCCTGAGAGATGATATGCACAGGAACATTTTTTATTCTAGATGTTGGAAAACAAACAAAAAAACAGGACAGACTCGTTTCTCAAGGACATCCTGGGGAAACATGACAAATAAGACCACTTCTTGTTCCAGTCTTCTGCAGAAAAATAAATGAATTAAGAGAAAACTAATTCAGGAACTTCTTTCAGGACTGCTGTGAGTGTCCATAGTCTTGACCACTTCTACTGATGCTGCTTCTGTTTCTGCTGCTGTCATCCTCATCTTGGATCACAATCACATGTGCAGAGTCAGCATCTGGCAAGTCAACAGAAAGAAATAATTTCACATTTACATTGTTTTTTTTTTTTAATTATTGGTGGTGACTTATCGTCACTTTACATTATCACAAAAAACACAAAGTCAATCATTTAGATGCTCACTAAGATCAAGTTTTCCAAGATTTGCAGATGTGCAAGTTCATCATGCAAGTTTCTGTGTGACCTTAGAGGTATACAGCTTCTCACCAATACTTTTGCAACGCGTTGTGTTACAGTTGACAAACAAATTAGTGTAATACTTAGTGTAATATATCTCATTAATAATCAATTCATTGTATTTTTAGAATATACGTGGCAGTTTTCTACAGGAGGTGAGGGTGCTTTATAATGTCACAGTACATGTTGGAATTATTTGTTTTACACTGAACCGCAGCTCCCCCAGTGTTGGCAGCACTTTTGCACGCTACCACCACGCTTCATGAGACTTCATGACAAGACACAATTACATTGCTACTCTAAATACGTGAATGTATTTCTAAGTTTACGTCATACAGACCTGGAGAATATATACTGTAATAAAAATGTTTGCTGAAATGTGAGGGATCTACTCATTTTTGTGAGATACAAAATGGGCCCCCTGAGAATACCAAAGACCAAAAAGAGCATTGTGTTATTGAGTTACTGGGGCCTTTGACTTGGTCAACTCTTAATGCACCTTTCCTCTCAGTGACCAGCATCTTCCGCCTGGCTTTCATATCCAAGCTCAGGTTCTCCACCATGCTGTCGATGCAGTTGTCCAGTGCCAGGCATCGGGTTTGAGACTTGATGGCCTGTCGGCAGATAGGACACTCCTTTTTCTTTTTGCACCACTGCTTGATGCAGTAACAACAGAAGCTGTGAGCACAGTTCAGGATGACTGCCTACAAATACCAACGAGAAGCATTTTAGTGTTTATGATGCTATGATTTGCTCACTCAAACATGCAATTAGGTGCTTGTGACTCACACCTCGACAAAGAGCTCAGAGCAGATGATGCACTGAAGCTCGTTTTCCAAGACCTCTGTCACTTGAGTGACAACCTCCTCCTTCTGGGCCCTGGCCTTTTCCTTCTCCTCCTAAGAAGAAACATGGAATGAGGCTGTACACATGCAAGGTCATATTGAAAACAAAACCGGAGTGATGACTCACCTTTGTTACTTCAAGTTCTTTGTTTTTGGCCAGGATAATCTCCTCAAAGCTTTTCCGAGAGTGAGCGAGTTCATCCATTACTTTCTTTTGCTAATGGTGTAGAGTGCAAGTTCGCAAACATAAATTCAGCAATACATGCATTAGGTAATCACATGTTTATATGTGGTCAGTTGGCTTCATGTTATTGTGTGGTGTTTACCTCCTGCAGGGCTTCTTCCAACTGTTTTTTCATCAGCTCCTCTTGCTGCTGTGTTCTCAGAGCCTTTAAATACACAAGAGAAGCAAAACAACAATTACTGCTAATACACCATGAGGAAATGAAGACTATTTTTCAGATTGCATATCATAAAAATGACTACCAAGGAGTCCTTGCATCTCATTTCCATGTACTAGTATCTGATGTATTGCTATAGCTATGGGTTCATCTCTGTTTGCTTTTAGGATTTTAGGGTAGTTTGGTTAGAAAAAAAAAAATTGAGAACATGAAATGTATCTGAATTTTGACATTTTTGTGAATAAACTACAATGAAAGTTTTTTTTACATTTTTGTGAATAAACTACAATGAAAGTTTTTTTTTTTAACTTTCTTTCATCACTACATGTTCTCTCACCTCTGGCTGCTGCACAGTTGCACGGAAGGATCTCTCTAATGTCTTCATTTGTTGCATCTTGGCACAGAGGCTCTTCAGCGGCCGTAGCAATTCCTTGACCTGCTCCTCTATGTACGGGTCAGTCGATTGTGGCCCACCCTCCAGCATGGCGACCTGCCGTTCCGTGTTATCCACCTGCTCCCTCAGCATCAACATGTTCTGGCTGAACCTGCGAGAAGGGAGAGCAGATTCCGTTGCTGCTGCATGCAGCCTTAAAGTGTGTGTTTAATACTGTGATCACTTACTAAAGCTAGCTGCAGCCCAATAATTAAAACTGATTCTAAACAGTAGCCCCAATCATACTAAGATTTAGCAACTTTGGCTTGTCACAGATATAACAGTAGAGCTAGCATTTATTTTGTCTGTGCTTTTCACACTACCCAGTGACACAGCAAAAAGCACTCAACATTTCAAGTTTCCAGGCTTGTGTGTCTAATGACAAACGTACGTCTGCAAGTTGTCTAGGTCACAGGGAGCACCTGAGGCACCACAGGTCAGTATGGTTTCTTCCATGTGTCGATGGGGAGCGGTCTGCTCTGTCTGGGGGTGATCGCAGTGTCGGTCGTGCATGACTGGAGGCAGAGGGCAAGACTGAGCCAATGACTTGTCTGCGGATGAGCAGCGGTACAGTTTGGACTTTGAGGTGGACGGCTCCACTTCTTCCGGGACCAACTTCCTCTTGGGTTTCTTGGCTATGTGGGCTACTTTTGTGCCCCCATTAGGTCTCTTTGCCAAGTTATGCCTAACTTCTCTCAGCGGTCGCTGCACAAGCGTGAAGTCATACTCCATATTGGACCCCACAGGCACACCAAGTTGTATGGAGTCTCCAAGTTTAAGAGGGTGGGCTTCTTCGGTGGGGATACGGCAGCCATTCACCCACACGCCATTGAGAGACTGCATGATCACAAAGAGAAGAGATATACTTCATACAGAATAAACAACATGGCTTTATTTGCCTATTCTGCCTCTCTTTCAGCTCCTCCCTTCAGGTGGGGTCACCACAGAGAGTCATGCTCTTCCATCACCCCGTTGCATCATGTCCATCTGCTCTTTGGTCTTGCTTTTGCTCTCTTGCTTGAGACTCTATATTTTCTTCTACCTGGTAAGTCCACTGTTCCTCCTCACACTTTTGTTCTATCTCAGCATCTTCATCTCTGCTTCTTGTCTTTTGTTTTGGGCTATCGTCTCCAAACCAAGCATCATTACTGTCCTGTTTTGACTTTCATTCCTCTTCTTTGCAGCGCATACCTCCACTTGTACTCACTACAAAGTACAGTACAGTGGCATGCAAACATCATAGTCCACGGAGATTCCTGCCTTACCTCATTTGTCAGCCTGTCCAACACTACTGCAAACAAGAATAGGCTTACATCTTACCGTGGGCGCACTTAATTCTTCATTTACAATTTATTAATTATTATGCAACATTAAAAAATACAGCATCTGTGCTCCACAATACCATTTCCAGTTGCACTCCCTGGCGAATTACGGATACACACTTCTGCCTCTCATTCGATTCCCGGCCAGGGTTGTGTCAGAAAGGGCATTCATGCAATTGACTCGCTGTGGCAACCCCTGACAGGTCAAAGCCGAAAGTGTAAAGTTCTCCCAACGAAAAAACATGTCCATCAAAGAGCATGTACATCAAAGAGCATGTACAAAACGCAAGCACCGACAGCAAAATCTACTTCAAATTAAATGGAGGAACCGGAGGAAGCGAGAGTACAGTACAGCACAATACATCAAGGAACTGGACATACTGTAAACCGGTGATTCCCAAACTTTTTACAGTCGCGTACCGCCTCAGACATTTGACTTGAAGCCATGTACCCCTACTGCTGCACACTTAAAAAACAAACCATTTTTACATTTCATTTAACTGTAATGCCACATGAAAAGCCCACTTTTAGATAGACTACATTCACAGCCTCTATTAAAACCTCATTCCCACTACTGAATACCTTTTTGTCCGTGACTGTCCAGTGTCCATCTTCCCTTTGAATGAAAGTACAGTGCAGCCTGGATATCATTAAAGGGTAACTAGGAGACAAGAGCTGATAGGTCACATCAAAGCCTCGGCCAACAGTAACCTAAAGACAAAAATGACACCAGTTACTTTTGAACACTCACGTTAATGCCACCAGTGGCGGTTGTAGATATGGTCATATGGTCCATTTGGGCAGGGGTCGCTACAAGGGATCCTATTTATTATGCTTGGAGCTGATATGCTCCTCAAGTCAGGATATGTGTTCACAGGGGCACCCTACAACATTAAATTGCTCAAAAATAACACATATTTCTGTCTTAATATTGTACAATATTGATTATATCCCAGGCCAAGAGTTTCAAACTCGTTATTTCACAACGAAAATGTGAACTAAATCCGAGCCTGGAATTGTAAGTCAGTATGACTTGGTTTTAGCCTTGAGTGCTTGTTGGGTGACAGTGATTATGACAGATGATTATGATTAAAGTGTCATCAATTTTTGTCAACAAAACTTGCAAGAGAGACTCAAAGTCAAAGATATCGGGTGCACAATTTAGAAAGTAGAGTAATAAAGACGAGGAGAAAGGGGCCAAAGATAAAAGGTACAGAGCAATGTCATCACTTTTATGTATACCATATTATGTATGTATGTATGTATGTATGTATGTATGTACTTTATTTATCCCACAGCGGGGAAATTTACTTGTTACAGCAGCAAGCAAGCAAGATACGCAAGTAAAGAGTAAAGTGTAAAGAATGCATAGTGACTACAACATGGTTCGGGTGGTGCAGGTGTTGTAGAGCCTGACAGCGGTCGGTATGAAGGACCTGCGGAACCTCTTATGGAATGCATGTGATAAGCTAACTGCAGTGCATTTGTGTATTGGATTTTAGTAACAGTAGTAGTTATTCGGTTGTTTAGAAACATAGCAGTCGGGGGGGGTGAGGTTGAAGGAAAGGGGGGCTTGGCGAGTTGAATTTGAAGGATTTGTGCAATGCAGAAAAATATTTTCCATTCTATCTATGTTGCATTTAACAGTTGTTTTGTTATTTACACCTATTCAATTATAATTGTATATATAATATATCTACAGAGTAAACATACAATTTTCAGTGTGTGGAGGGCTACTTAACACAGACACATTAAACAGCAGATTGTTTTGATTAGCGAGTTAGATGGCTGAGCAAGCTAGCAAAGTGTACCTCTGTGTTTTCGAACAAGCGAAGCCAGTCGGAATTCCTCCCGACTCTCATCAAACATATAACCTCTGTGTCCAAACTTTCATCTTCATCAGCCACAGAAGAGCCAGATGCGACTTTATCCATTTTATCCCATTGTGGAGGAGGTTCCCGTTGTTGCAACTTGCTGTTAGCACGTCGGCCCTGCCTTGCTGCCGTAGTAAGGAAGGATTGACACAGCTGTATCGTTGACATTTACTGCACCGGAAAAGGTATGTTAATATTTTCAAAATAAATATATATTAGTCGGATGTGCATTGATATTTTATTAAATGAAAACATATTTCACGTCCTATGTCTCCAATCGAATACGTCATGTATAATAATGTGTGTATACTAAGTACTTAGTTCGTGAGGGTGTGAGTTTTGACAGTGTACTGCCATTCGAAATTGATTACTATCGCAGTTACCGGAAATGACGATCGTAATATTTAGCCGCTTCCTCTTCTTCGTTACCTTTTTCTCCTTTTCTTATTGAACGTAAGTAGTCAATGACAATAAGGCATAATACATGTAAGTGTGGAAGTGCGCGATTTGAGACACAGCTATCGAAAACCGCCCGTATGGGCTACGCCGTTTATCAAATCGCGCGCATCCCGAGCACCAGGCGGGACTTCCGTTGACTTCCTTGCGGATGGGACTTTACAGTGAGCAGTCAGAAAGGGCTTGGTCCGGGTCTGGTCAGGGTGTTACCGGTGTGTGAGTCAGTGCGGCCCCCGGACAGCAGACAAACCGAGCGGGACACGCTGTAGCCCGAAGCACCGTAGATGAACGTCGTCCTCGGCTATGCTGTCCTGAGAGCGCCGCCGGTACCCGCCCTGCCATCATGTCTGATGTCAACAAGACTCTACAGAAATGGCACGCCAGTTTCAGAAAAGGCACAGACTTTGACTCTTGGGGACAATTAGTGGAGGCTATAGACGAGTACCAGATGTAAGTTGGAATTAAACATGTATGTACTGCCTTTTACATGCACACACACATGCATGCATGCAGCGCTTTCCTGCCCTTTGCAGCCCTGCATCGCTCCTCAGATGTACTGGGAGTCAGCGGGAGATCTCACAAGTTGGCCCCACAGCTGTCAGTCATTTCAGTGAAGCCTTCCCACCCTTGACGTGATGTGGCATTTGTTGCAGTAGATCACCGTGTGTATGTGCAAAGCTATTAATGCAGCATTGTGTTACATGCGTGACATGCTGTGCAGACATTCACAATATTCCTCAGAGTATTGAGAAATATCAGCCACACCCTCTCATTGTTATGGGTGGGTTTCCTGTGGTTTGACAGGAAATGCTTTCTAATAAGAAAAAAAGACCCATCCCTCAGGAAAAGCAAAATAACACGTCACCATCATTTCATCAACTACGCATCCTAAGTTAAAAACTGCCTAATAACAAAAGACTTAGATTGTGACGCATTTTCTGCGACCACCAGGGGGCGTTAAGGTGCGCAGAACCACACGTTAATATAAAGTTGTACAAGCTTTTAACATTGCGGGCGTTTCTTTTTGTTTAACTTAGCCTTGCCCGGCAACTGCAAAAAGAAGTTCAGTCAACAAACTCCTCAGACTTCACTGAAGACCAAAAGGTAGACAACTTAAGTGTTCTTCTACAGTCAGCATTTATCACAAGACTTACATTTTCTTTGGTTGCTATTTTTAGAAAACCTTAGGGAAGATTGCAACATGCCTGGAGATGAGAAGTGCCAGTTTGCAGGTTTGTATGAATATGACTAACATTTACTCCTAAGTGTAGCTATGTACAAATGATGTAGGTTTGCTATCTATGGTGCTTACCTCATGTGATGTGGTACGTGTGTTATGTTTCAGTGCACACAGGCAACAGAAGAGTTCAAGTTGGAAGACCTGAAGAAACTGGAGAGCAGTAAGTAACGCACAGTTGACTGATTCTCCTCATTCTAATGTCACTTATTCACGTCTTTCCTCCTTTTTCTGTTTAGTTATCAAAAACTTGCTGACGTTCAACAAAGAATTTCCCTTCGACGTCCAACCAGTGCCCTTAAGGTAACAACACCCTTCATTGTGAGTCCATATTTGAGCTTGCATTGCACAATACAGTAGAAGCCCCAAAGTTGAACTGTTGACTTCCAAGTTCCTAAAGAGTTTGGAAAGGAAATAATGTCAAGTGTATTAACTCCCAGGAGTCCAGACTTCAACCTGCACACGAGTCTTTAAATGGTCAAAATGGGCCAAGTAAAACCAAATGTGTGATCAACAATGTTCACTATGATTTTGTTATTGTATCATCGAGTGGTCATTTGTATGCAGTCTTGGTGCAGGAAGGCACCGCTTCAGAAGCGTAAGTAAACATGCAATGAAACGTTGACACCACTTTCCTATTGGTGGGGAAGAAACTTGTCAATCAGTCAAAACACGGACAGTCATTTGGTTGCAGAGGGAGAAGGGTAAGCAAACATTGTCATCGAGTGGCCGACTGGGACACATTATTTATTGTTTACATAGTAAATAGTCAAAATCAAAATAGTCTCTACTGATTGTAGATTTTTGGGTGATTTTAAGTCCCGTGTGTTAATAGTGTGTCAAAATGAAAAAAATAATTGTACTAGGGATGTCCCGATCCGATCTTCAGGTCTTTTGAAGATCGGTTAATATCGGCTTCCGCCACGAGATCGGGCCGATATCACAGTCGTAACGCTGAGCCACACTTCAACATGGTAGGTGCAGTAATGCGCCTCAAAGTCGGTTGCCACTCGACTCCCGCCACCTGCAAGAAATAGAAAACGCAACACCACGATGCAGACATGTCCGCGGTGTACCGTGGTGATGTTACTTTCACAACCGACGTTGGATGTTCGGCTCCGTAATTAAATACTGACCAGACCAAACTGATAGTTTGTCCACGATGAGATTATCTTAATGTAATTGTTTTGGCGTAACCTCACCAATTGCCGTATTTTCCGGACTATAAGTCACCCTTTTTTTTTTCATGTTTGGGCTGGTCCTGCGACTTATACTCTGCACCAACTTTTTTTTTTCCCACACCGACAGCCCCAAGAGGGCGCTCTAGGCTTGTGCGGCAATAACTGCTACACCCCATCACTCCTGTACCACTGAAAATATTCAATGTAAACATCAACTTATAAAGATAACTGAGAAAGAGGGAGCACAAATGCCCACAAAAAGAAAATAATATTCTGCAGATTACAAGCTGCAAGTAAAGTCTAGTGAGTGTAACATGTAACCATTTTCTCTCATCTTTATCAGAAGAATCCTCGCTCCTGGTGAAGAGGAGAACCTGGAGCTGGAGGAGGAAGATGCCGCAGCTCTTGCGGGTTCCACTGCAGCTTTTCCTCCAAGAGCTCCCGGTACGTTTACGCCGGCCAGTTGCAGTGTTATAATAAATGTACCAGCCCTTTTGCTTGCCTGGTTGTGTCCCAATGTCCAATGCCGTTTTGTGTTTTTCTGTCCTTTCTGTTGGCGCTGTGCATGGCTTCATCGCTTTTTCTTGCCTGCCTCATTCAGTCTTACAAGGTAGGATCAATGGATGAATAGATGGAGACTGTAAATTGTCCGTATGTGTGATTGACTGGTGACCTGTCCAGGGTTTACCCTGCCCCTCACCCAAAGTCAGCTGGGATAGGCTCCAGCTCATCCGTGACCCTAATGAGGACAAGCAGTATCAAGAATGAATGGATGAACAAACTGTGACATCTTTGTCCACTGCAGGTACCTTGTTGCCACGGTTACCCTCCGAGCCTGGGATGACGCTCCTGACAATAAGAATAGACAAAATTGGTCTGAAAGATGCTGGGCAGTGCATCGACCCTTACATGAGCATTAGTGTTAAAGGTAGTGAACTCCACTTTATCGCAATGTATCCTTTGTCTCATTTAGTGCCACTTTATTTTGAAAATCTGTTTCTGTGCCTGCAGATTTGAACGGGGTGGACCTGAACCCAATGCAGGACACCCCTGTGGCCACCAAGAAGGAGGACATCTACATTCATTTCAGCATGGATGTAGAGATCCAAAGGCATCTGGAGAAATTACCTAAAGGTAACATCTGATACTTTTAAAGCAAGCCAGCAGACAAATGCTTAGAAGCGATATCTTACCCAAAAGTGCAATAAAATGCAAGTAGAATGGACTTCTGCCAAAGGTGAACACAAAGTTTCTGCAGTCAGCAGCGTGCGATCTGGCTAGAGTGAGGCAGTAGATTGGAATGCCAGCTAATCATTCACGCAGGATGGTAAGATGACAGGACCGTACCATTTTTTTTTTTGGTATAGCAACGGTAAATTCCTCCAAAAAAAACTTTCTGGTTCAGTGACATGAAAAGAAGAATGCCATGTTTGTAATATGTAATGTTAGAGCTTTCCATGCAAATGCGGATGTTTAAGTGGTCCAAATATCAACTTCTCATCTCCAGGAGCAGCCATTTTCTTTGAATTCAAGCACTACAAACCCAAAAAGAGGTTTACCAGCACAAAATGTTTTGCGTTCTTGGAAATGGACGAGATCAAGCCTGGACCCATCGTGATCGAGCTGTGAGTCACCCTACACTACTCCCATCACACCGCAAATGCGCCGATTAATGCCGCTGTGCAATTTACGGCAGCAACTCCTACAGTTATCGGGGGTTATTGGGGTCTCTAGTTAGGTTGGGTCAAAAAACACTGGCATTAACAGCTGTGGCTGTAGGCAACCTCCCGGTGCATTTTAAAAAAAATGAATGGCAGCAAATGCATTGGAAGTATGAGGAGTCAGAATCCATCAGCTTTAACTATCTTTGCATGCGCTTTTAGATGTTTGTGTGAAACTCAATGTTGGCTGAGCAGTTTGCGGCTTGCCCCATTACAACATTGGTTCTGTTGCTGCTGTGTTGTGATGTTACCGAAAATATATATATATTTTTTTTGGATTGTAGGTACAAGAAGCCCACAGACTTTAGGAGGAAGAAACTCCAGCTTCTCACAAAGAAACCACTTTATCTCCATCTTCACCAAACCTTGCACAAGGACAGCTAAGACATACAAACTTGATCACAGAAGTCCAATACAGCTACCACTGAATCAGAATAATGTTTTTCCACAACTATATTAAGAAAGTAAAAGGGAACTGAGCCAAACGTTGGGCCACAATACAGTAGATCCCCGCCTATTCGCAAATTTCTTTGTTTATGGTGATTAAAATAGAAAGTGGTTTGTGGGGGTTATCCCCTCTGGGGGAAAACTTCTGCAGCTATGAATCCCAGGGGGGCGCTGTCGCACAAGTCAATTCACTCAACATGTTCCAGCAGGAAGACACTTTAACAAGATGCAATGTGTAACTGCACGTTTAAGTACAATACGGTAAGACTGTTTAATGTGTACAAATCTATTTCAAATGTGATTAATAACTGAGAGGCATGTTTTCCAAAACAGGAATTTTTTGTGATTTTTTTTTTTTTTGTTCGGTTTTCCACCACTCACTGGGTGTCTTGGAACGTAACCACCACAATAGCGAGGATCTCCTGTATGTGTCTTTCCTGCAAATGAGGCGCTTACATCCCCCCTTAGGCTTGCTGTAAAAACAGTGTTATGGTCATTTAGAGGACATGTTTCATGCTGCAACACTTATTTACACTAACCAGTTCATTGACAGTCTTCCTTCAAGCGTAGCACCAGGTGCTCACCTACAATATCTCTTGTTTGCGCTGTTGGACTTTGAAACAGAAATCTGCAAAACATTACAAAAGGCTGCCAAAAAAAGTGGACTTGTGTGGGATTCAGCACAGCATGGTCATGGAATCAAAAGGCAGACCTGTCCTGAGGCCAGTTGTAGGTGCTAAATTACCAGATTGGAATTTAGTATTCTGTACAATGCTGAAGGTAAATAAGTATTAAAGCTAAAAGGCAACTTTGAGAATATCCACCAAGTGTGACGCAAGTGTCAGCATTAACTCTAAATATATTTAACTTCCTGGTTTCAAGCTCTGCTTGCCCACCCACCAATTCTCATAATGATTAAATATCATTAATAAATTAAAATCAAATTGTATTTTACTGTTCCTGGTTCCAACTCCGCCCCCTTCTCCCCCAGGTTTCATAATCATCAGCCCTGTAATTTTGGTAAAATTCAGCCTAAAAAGTAAACTTCCCCTCCCCCAACTGTTAAATATTTATCATTTAATTTTGATATTTTCTGGTTCAAGCTCTGCCCCTTCACCAGATAAAAATATATATTACTAAGAATAGTATATACATTTAAAAATATTTAATGCTTCTTGGTTCAAACATTGGCTGAGCAACAAATATTAAATATCTTAAGCATATATCAAATATGATAAAACCCCTGGTAATTAAAAGCTAATTTGATTTATTTAAACTCTGCTTTAATTGCCCAGTTTATATAAAATACACAAATTAAACACAAAAAAGCCCTAACCCTTCATCACATTTTATTTAATTAAAATTACTACTTAATTACTAATTTAAAAAAAAATACAGCATATATAAAATAGTAATAAAACATGCTTTGCCCCTTCACCAATTTTTATAAATCAAAAAAAGTAAAATACAGTAATTAAAAAAAATTGTTATTGAAATAAATTTAGCCTGTGCACAAAGTTTCATACAGTTAGGTCCAGATGTATTTGGACAATGACAAATTTTTGTCTTAATATGCCACTAGTGTTTCTTTGTGACAGCGGATAACATCTAAGAACATTCTATGAAATTAAACATTTAGTTACACCTGTAGTGTGTTTTTACTTGTGTTTGCTCAACATGGACACCACGATGGATTCCAGCAGCGGCACTTAAATTGGTTCAGTTATTATGTCTTTATATTACCTTTATTTTCTACTTGTCATGTGGCATTTGTAGAGTATTGATAACAAACCTAATTTCAATGTCACATCATTAGGCATAAATGTGTTTCTCACAAAATGCAGCAATGAGTCAACAAAATGCAATGTGGTTTGCATGTTATATATTTAACCCGGATGTTAACCCCAGAATTTTTTTTTTTTTTTTTTTAAAGGAATGTATGTCTGAATTATGGTCTTGTGTGGTGTGTAAGAAGTGTTCATTTTTATTGCAATACTTGATTTTAGATTTTATTTTTGTAATGTTACAATGTCCAGGACTGTAAATGACTTGTAAGATACGCTAACAGATGAAGATGCAGTAACTGAATGTGTGACGTGTGATGGTATGCTTGGACTGACAAGACTGACGGAATTTTATCAAACATTCATTTCTAATAAACAGAAAAGGCATTTTAGGTAATGTGCATTGGCTTACTTTGTTCACTTTTTCAGCTGGCAGCACTCATACACCCTCTGCCCCATGCTTGACTGTAGGGAAGACACAATCAGGTATTTCGACAATAATGGCTATGTTGAGTCATTTTCCGTGGATAGAAAATCTAAGATACTATGCAAGCTGTACACTGACTACGCTACAGTATTTTCAAGTTTCAGTTCATTAGGATTGTCCCTTGAGAAGCTATCCTCGTTTTTTGTGAGGTGCTGCAAAATTCTTCTTGCAGGTGAACTGTATTCAAGTTAAGACCAGCGGTTTTTGTATTCTTTATTATTAAAAAGGTTCTACCAACATAGTAAAATAAGTTATACATCTGGCCATCAAATTACACATTTGCTTTACAGTCGGCTCCAGAGGAAAGTTTGCTTTGAGAAAAATGATGGTGGATCCTGAAATGCTTAAAAGCTAGCTAATCTCCTTCCTCCCTTTTTTTAAAAAATAATTTCCACAGGAAATGTCATTAAAAAAAATCTTTAAAAATCATTGCTATATTTTTCTTTTTAAAGAATGCAAACCCTCTGACATTATTGCACAATAGGATGTTAAAAAAAGTGGCAACCCTCTCAGCTCTTAAGTATATAGAATTTCCCACACGATCTTTGATGATGCTTTAATTTAAGGACCTTATTTTTATAAATGTCTCTGCTGTTTTTATTTCATGGAATATAGATGTAATGTTTGTGGCTAACAGGACAGCTTTATGGGGAGTGTTCAAGTTCACTGCCATAGTTGGTTGCATTTTTAAGGCTCCACCATGGCTGACCTTGCTGAGTCCTGAGAGGCCTCCTGCTTTGGGGGCGGGTCCTGACTGGGGCGAGCTCCAGGATGACCAAAGGCTTCACTGCGACCAGGGTGTGGCAGGACACCTGGAGGCAAGTCCATTGGAGGGCCCAGGTGGTCACGTGGTCCTGGGAAGCGCATGTCAGGAGGGAAAGGTGGACGCGGTCCCATGACTCCACGAGGACCTGCATTAAAAAGACAGTACAGCAATGAGATTGTGTTTCTAGTGTTATATTATTTGGCATTGCACTGTGTTAGGACAAAAGAAAAAGCACAACATGAATACAGGCGGAACATACCATGCAGCGGAGGCATCGGCCCAAAATGATGAGGTGGACGGAAATGTGGCGGCGGAGGACCTCGAGGATCAATGACATGGCCGGGACCAGGCCTAGGGTGGAATGTGTGTCCATTGGCGGGACGAGGTCCAAACTCTCCTACCATGGGTCCTGGTACAGGAAAACCAGGGTGGCCGTTGGCTGGCAGCGGGGGTCCAGGAGGAGGGAGAGGCACATTTGGAGGAGGACCGTGGGCTCCTGGTGTTGGATGGTAGAGAGGTGGCCTTGGAGGTCTGTAGGGCCCGCCAGGTGGCAGCCGGCCATGTGGTCCTGGAGGGAAAAGTGGATCATGGAGTCCTGGACCCGGTGGAGGTCCTTGACCAAGGGGGCCAGGCGAGTCTCTAATGGGTGATGCTAGGAAAGATCCAGGGCCCTAAAAGACAGAAAACGGCAAGTTGATGTGGTTCAACATGTGGTCAAGCAGGGGTGTCCAAAGTGCAGCCCGGGGGTCATTTTGTGTCTGCAGGTTGCTTGTTGTGCTTTTTTGCCTTGTCACCTATAACACAAAGCTAAGATGTCGATATTTTGTTCAGATAGCTTAGCATATATTGACCGACATATTAATTTTAGCATCTTTATTGTACAAAATGTTTCAAAGTGGTCCCTGCATCCTTTAATTTGTCTGTATGCGGCCCTCAGTGGGAGAACTTTGGACACCCGTGTGGTTATGTGTTTGGATCCAGATTGTCAGCTTCTAATTTATTAACTCAGGACACTATTTTAGGATACAGAGCAATCCCATAAAAAAAACCCACTAACCCCAAACCATGATTATTTGGAGAGAACACACGCACCAGATTGATTAAACCTCTGAAACACTTGCAAATGTCAACAACACCTTCATATCAAAATCGCATGAGCCCTGCAGCAGTTAGGTGTTGAAACAACTGTTGCTTGTTGTGGTGTTAAAAACACAACATGCAGCCAAGCCCATTAGGATGCACTATATCCAAGTGTGGTTAAGAAGTAGGGGGGTGGGGCGGGAGCAGCTATCAATCACCTTCACACCGAGCACAGAGACCCAAAAACAGCCTCTTTACTCACTGGCTCTGGACCCTCTTTGGAGGCGTCAACCTGAGTGTCGTCTGTTATCTGTGCATCTACTTCCTGCGTCTGCTTCAGGACATATAATACAAAAGGTAGTAAAGGCAGGCATGATGGATGGGTATTTCAATACATATCCCTGAATACTCCATGTTTAATTATGAAAAGAATCACTGTAATATGCTTCTTTTAGGAGTTAACACCTGGAAGGCACTCAGAATCAGTTTCCCGAAGGACTGCAATCTATCTGTGGTGTTGGGTTGAACAATGAGTTATTGACTTACAAGTGTTGTGTACACGGGCAATTTAAAAAAAACATTCATGATGTTTCCTGGGCTCAGTGTGAGCTGATTTTAAAGATAATGTTCAAATCATTGTCCATCTAATATCACAATATTGGTGAATAGGTGCATTTTAATTGTGCGATAAAGTCAGTTGTGGTATGTCCATATGACGTGTGTTATGAAGCAGATAGTCATCCCTTGTTTATCGCGGTGAATTGGTTCAAGACCTGACCGCGATAAATTAATTCTGAAAAGTAGGATTCAATATTAATAAAACTGAATATTTTCATAGTTACAGCATAGAAAACCTGTTTATGATTTTCTAAATACAGTTTTTACCATTATTAGAGCCCTGTGGACATTAAATAACACCCTTATAGTCACCTTTACACTCCTATTATTCTTTGTTTACACCATTTTGCGCAAACACTAATGCCCAGGCTATGGGATACTGCAGGGACATAAGACGACCACTGCTAATACCATATAGCAAGCTACCAAGCTAACTAGTTAGCCTCCAATTTATTTTTTGTCACCTCAAACGGAGTAGGGAAAAAGGACAAAGAAACCAAAAATGTACAACTTCCACACAGAATGGCAAAATATTTTTTTACCCTATTGTGTCGGATGTGCCATGGCTAACTCCATGCAGTGTTAAGCTATCATCTCATCAATGTTACATTACTGACAGCTAGTGACCAGAATACTACATGACTCTTATTTCAATATTTTTTGACTAAGAAGAGGCCATAGTCAACCACAAAACAGCGATCATTAATTAATCAATATTTTTTTAGATGCCACACACAGTGTATGTATGTATGTGGAACCTCACTCCATTCACTGTCCATTAGTTTGTTGCTGGTATACATGGTATTGCATGGTTATTATTTTTCATGTTTCATGCACCAAACTTTGCTGGCAACTTGCATGTAGTGTAATTCAATATTTATTTTTATAAACTGCTTATGCCCAACAGCAGACCAACAACACAAAGGAGGGAGGGGTGGGGAATAGGATGGCTTAAATTTTTTTTTTTATATATTGGAATGAGACTTACAGAGCCATCCAGGTTGGCGGGTGATGAGCTACGGGGGCCTGACATGTCTAAAAAGAAAAAAAAAAAAAAAAAGACAAATCTTCAGCAGCAGTATAGAGGTTTCAAAAGCAAACCACAGCCCTCCAGAGCTCAGCAACAGTCTTACCCATCCCAGGGATGTGTTTGTTGTCAGGATAACGACTGTGTGGGTCCGATGGAGGGCGTGGACCTGAGAGGCAGCAAGAACAAGATGCTGAATGATGAATAAATAATAACAACCTCTCACTGCCTGCACAACTTCTGGGTATAAAGAGGGCAGGCATTCCACAGTAGAGAACATACAATCTGACTCAACAAATAAACAGAATAAACATCACTACTCAAGGCCAAGCATCTTCATCCAAAATGCATTCACAATAAAAAAAAAAAAACAAATACTATGTAGGATCTTTGGAGAGAAGAGGGGGCAAGAGCAAAACAAATCTTCATGGGTTGAGGAAGAAAAACAAAAACCTGAAGAATTTGAGAGTGAAGAAAGGTCGAAGAGGAAAAACAGTGATGAAGGTTGAAGTGGAGAGGTGACCGGGCAAGGGAGTAAAAGCTGACGAAGGAATCCACTGGACTCACCATAGGGGTCAATTCTTCGACCCACAGGGGCAGAGGGAGGGCGCCTGGGACCCTCGATCATTAACGGCGGGGATGGCGCCCCCCCACTCACTGGGGAGGGCCCATATGAATCGCCTGTTGTGATCAAAAAATTGTAGAGACCTCCTTAAAGCTCAGGTCAGAACTTGAACCACACCCACAACTGAACGGGGCATATGGTTCTAAACAGTCTTGTAGACCAGGCAACCATCATGATTACTAAAATAAGAGAGTGGGTATGTGAGGCCAGCTCACCTTGACAAACGCCAGCAGCTTGTCCTGAGTTGGGTCTGAAGAGAGGAGCGCGTCGCTCATTCAGCTGAGATGTCAGTCCTGCCAACCTGTGAAGGCAGGAGCAAAAAAAAAACAAACCCAACTTCAATTACAACTGCTTTCAAATGCGTAAAAGGGATTCTTCTACAGCAACAATTGTTCCTCAAAGGAGGAGAAAAAGAGGGGAAATGAGAAATTAATACTGTCAGTCTAGGTTTCACTTACTTTTCACGCAGTTTTGATGATTCAAGTTTCTCTTGATTCAAAGCCCGCTCAGCGTTGCGAGCATTGACCTACGAAATCAAGTTAAAATTTAAATATTGACATGCAAGCCACATTCCTGAACAAACTGATATAGTCTGTACAGCATACCCAGTTTGAATGAGTTTTGTTTTCCTGTTCTTTAATCTAATAAGAAAAAAAGAGAAGGTAACATTAAGCAGGGATTTGGTGTGAAATATTTTAGTTTTAACAAAGAAAAAGAAAACCTCATTTGATTCTACCTGCTCCTTATAGACTTCCTCTGTCTTCTTCATCTGCTCCTCCATTTCATTAATACGCTGACGCAAGACTTTAACCTGCTCCTCGGCCTCCAGAGCTTTTCCTCCTACCTCGGACAGCATATTCTCTTTGCTGCGCCGCTCCAGCTCCTCCTTGGTGAGCCTCCTGTGACATCACAAGAACAACACGCTGTCAATAAGTGGCACCTTGCTCTCAACAGATGCCCGCAATCTCTGCAGTTAAGTAAATTAACTGTATTTTACAGAATAATGCAACTGCACTGCATCTGTGAAAGGACAGTGTGTGTTCATATGATTCCGTGTTAAATGTAATCTGTATCCTTTTCACATGTTTTATGACTGCAATGAAAGCATGAAGTAACTTACTGCTGCAGAGCATTTTCCTTCTGTTGGTACATTTCCACCATAATTTCATTCTTCTGCTGCAGGATCTTGAGCTGGTTTTCCACATGGCTCTTCTCGCTTTTGAGGGTTGCAATGGCATGTTCCAGTTCCTGATGTTTTTCTGTGGCACAAGGTTTAATTGTACAACACTGTCCTATATCACTTTGTTACAACATCCATGTTCTCTGTGAGCTACACACCTTCCAGAGCTTTCCTAGACTTTTCCTCATGAAGAAGTTTGGACATAAATCGGTCTCGCTCTTCTTCGATCACTGTAAGTGTGGTTTGGACCTGGATAGATGATCATGAGTAGTTTAGGACTCCACAAAACATTTACATTCGTAATCAGTCAGGCCTATGTTGAGTTTGGCTACATTACCCTGGAAACATCCATCATCTGCTTGATCCTGTTCTTTACTGCAGTCTTCTTATCTGTACAAGATACAAGAACACATTGTAACGAACTCTGTCCAAATTCCATTTTGTGTGATCTTCGCCTTCGCTGGACCTACCAGGTGCTACTTCGCCGTTCACTAACATCTTGCCATCACCTTTTTGCAACTCACAAGCATCGAGATCAGCCAGGAGTTCTGACAAAACCTGTAAGAAAATTTGTATGGTGAGCTAATTATTTTGTGGATTGACTTGTTGATTGCTGAAGCATCACAACAACCATGCTGTGTAAGAAAGTGCTGACCTCCACGTTGTGATCTTTGAGCACTACAGAGTCCTCCAGCTCTTTTTGGGCCTTTTGATAGACTTTAATCTGTTCACTGAGTGTGGTGTGTTTGTCCTCCCAGTCTTTTATGGTAACTTTAAGCTGGAAAATGAACACAATGTTGTTAAAAGTATTCAGAATTGCAGAGCTCCATCAAGGCCGACACAAAATCAATGAGTAAGCAACTCCAAGATCCAACAACCTTCATTTCCGCTTTATCCAAGGGAACAAAACGTAATTAAATCCAAAACAAGTACAACAAATAAGGTCTAATGCCGCTTTTCCATTGCGCAGTATTATATCGGTTTTGTGCATCCACTTCAAAATAGCATTGCGGGAAACTGAAAACTGTGCATTACTGAACGAAGCAGCGGAGTGACACGCTTAAATTTCTCAGCCAGGAGCTGTTCACTGTGGTATAAATTCAAACTATATTCAGTAGGAGACTGAGGGCAACAAGAAAAATCCAGACTACTACCGCTAAGAGACTGGAGTGTAATACTGCAACGTATGGAGCTAAGCCCCAACAAGAGCTAATGTAAGCATTTGTTTAGTTTTGTCATTTCTAGCTGTGTATGACAGTCCCATTATAATGCGTTTGTGGGCAAGGGCTAATGGGTAGTTCTATATCAAAAAAAAAAAACAACAAAAATATAGCGCCAAATTCAAATTTATTAGTGGCGGGCCACCACATACAAAGGAATACAGTGCCTTGTTTATGGCAATTAATTGGTTCCAGACACGACCACGATAAGTGAATTTCCGCAAAGTAGGAATCTAAATGGAATATTTTTGTAGTTAGAGCATAGAAAACCTGTTTATGACTTTTTAAATACTATTTTTTACCATTATTAGAACCCTGAAGACGTGAAAAAACACCGCTATAGTCACCTTTACTTTCCTATTAATTATTGTTGACAACACATTGCTCAACTGTAATGCGCAGGCAACAGGATCACTGGAGGGGCACAAGAGACGGCCGCTGCTTTAAACATAGCATGCGACCGAGCTAACTAGTTAGCCTCAAATGTATTTATTCTACACTTACGAAAGGATTTCAAACTGAGTGGGGAAGATGGATAACGTAAGAAGCCAAATACCTACCACTTCCACACGGAATGGGAGTGGAACTCCCCCCCAATATGTCATGTCGGACATGCCATGGCACAGCCATGACTGCAGTGTGTACGTACATCAAATGTAAGGTCATGTCTCATCAATGTAAAATTACAGACACCTATTGACCACAATACTACATAACTTCTCTTTCAATATTTTTTGACTAATAATGGTCCGTAATCAACCACAAAACAGCAGTCATTTACTAATTAATTTTCCAAAAAATGCGATAGCATGAGGGGGGCGATGTTTGAACCGTGATGTAGTGAGGGACAACTGTATATGTATATACTGTATATATTTTTTTGTTATTTTCTTTTCTTATTTTTTTATTATTTTTCATGAAGTCACAAAGACGTGGACAGAAGTGACACAAAATTACAATGAATGCAGAGCCATAAATAAAAAAATATGCAGGACACAAAAATTTAAACTACAGTAAGCCAAAGCAAACTTGAAACACTCAAATGGGTTTATGCAACACAAAAAGTTCTTACATTTTTATTTTCTTCTTTCAGGGTCGCAAGCTCCTTCTCAAGGCATTTGTGCTGAACATTCCTCGCATCTTCCCGGATCTTGGCCTCATCCAGGAGAACAGTAGTCTGAGGCAAATGTGTTGCATTTACTACACACGTTGAAATGAAATCTCACAGGATTAATTGATCAAAAGATTATAGAATTATTTGTACCTTAGCTAAGGTTTCCTGGACTTTCTTCCTGCTCAGCTGTAGCTTCTCGTTTGACTTCTCCAATTTTTGTATCTATTTAAAAGAGACCAGTGTGCATTGTGAGACAGCGAGTTCATTTTACAACACTGATAATAATGATTTATTTACCCGGTGTCCAATTTGTATTGAGTTTTGTTTTTCTTCTTCGAGCTGTTTTTGGTACAACTTTTTTTCCTCCGCCATGTGCTCATTCTGCTTTTCTGCCTTGAAAACCTGACTCTATTAAAAGTACAGAAAAAAAATGGATAGAAATTAAATGTAGTAAAGAGTAAAACATTTACAGCAGATCCCTGCTTTTCAACCACCCGTGAATGGCATAGAAATGCAAGAAAAGCAATTAAAACACCCACAAAAATGCCTACTTTGACATTCTTAAACGCAAACCAACAGGAGGTAATCAAACCAAATGTCTCCCTCACTCACGGTGCAACCAAACATAACATGTGGAACACACAAAGTAACCGCACCACATGGACTATGCTGGTATCACAATAAACACACATAACACACTAATATACATGCAAAACAATACTATTTTACTTCATGTTGGAGAAATGTGTGCGTGGGCTTACAAGCATGCCTTTGGGGTTATAAATTATTATAAAATAGTATTGCTTTGCATGTACAGTATATTAGTGTGCAAGTGTCTTTCAATACCCACAGCCGTTATGGTATAGTTACATTGTGTGTTCCACGTGTGTTACTTGGTATTTTTGGTTGCACCGTGAGTGAGGGAGGGAAGGAGGCTTTTGGGTTGATAAGCTCCTGTTGGTTCATGATGTGCGAGTAAGGGTGTTAAATATCAAGCTGAGTCACTGCATAAAAAAACACCTCAAGTAAGTTGAAGCTTGCCTCTGACTACTTTTTGTGCAACTCAAGCATAACAAGATTGATTTTCTACCAATACATGGCCCAATTATGGAGATTAAAAGCACAAAATGGTAGGTTTTCCCACAAAAATCTGTGAGTTTACCAGATCACTAATACTAAATTGCAAATGTTTAAGATCCACCGCATTGCTAATATGTAACAGAACCATCTTTGAGCATTACCTCCAACTGTTGCATCTTTTTCACTGCACAGTTAACTGTCTCTGCAGACTCTTTTTGACTTTCTTTCAGTTGTTCAGTCTAACAGAGGAAAAACACAGGAAAACAAAACTTACAAACAACAAAACAAAGCATTCAATAGATGAACATGGACGGACATTTCACCCCCAAGGTTACCTGTTTCTGGAGTTCAGACATTCTAGCCAGTGTATCATTCTTCTCATTTTTAAGTGCTTGGATTTGGTCAGCCAGTCTTTTTTCATCCACTGAATGGAAATGTATCAGTTAGCTATAAATGACTAGTTAACAGTGTGACTTATTTCTGGGAAGAATAAAACTTACCAAGATATTCCCTCTTATTTACCTGCAAATTTAAAAAAGAGCAATCAATACAACGTAATAATGCTACAAATTATGAATGACAACATTTTCTTGATTGGTGTATGGGGAAAATGTAGCATCAATTCATTGTTACTTTTTAGACCATTTGAATGGACTGGAATAATCTTTCTCTGAATGTCTGTTTTCCATGTCAGTGTTACAAAATAATTACTTTCTAGCAACATTTCATCATTTGTGCAAATTGCACTAGAAAAAAAAATCACACCTCACATTATGTCAACACTCACCACCAGCACAGTTTTCCAGAAGAAGATGGTGAAGGTCATGACTCCAACGACAGCAGTGATGATGACAGCCTGCCAAGGACAGCCAAAGAAGGTTTCCCCAGGCTTCCACTCATCTGGCAGCAGTGAAATAATCTGAGGACAAAAACAACTCTCTCATTAAGGGACTTCATTTCATCGAGGAAAAGAGAATAGGCCTGGGGATTACTGCTGAATGTGTGCCAGGGAAACTCGCGTTGAAGCATTAAGTGAATGAGTGGCTGTAGTGTCTTGCAAATAAAAATACACACAAGACGACACTTAGACACAAAGCTAATAGAGGTGCTTTTGAGTGTGGCATTAGAGCACCAAATGCTTATTAACACGTCAGCGGGTCATTAAAACATACTAATACATAATATCCATCATGGGTATAAGCCTTGTCTATGTCTTTTTATACTTACATGTTGAAGCTCCTTGAGAAGAATCATGTATAAATGATTCAGTTCCATGACAGAACGTGTTAGCATGTCGCTCTCCGTGGCGGTTTGTCGCATACAACCGTAACCCAACTAGCCCAAGTATGCTAGTTTGACAGATGCTAGCCTTTTAGCGCGTTAGCTAAAAATAGACGCTACAAAACAAAACAGCGTCAAAGGCCAACGTGTGCGCTACAAGTGAGACACACGCTAATAATACTACAACAAATACCGCAATGTCGAGGCGGTTTAATGTTGGATTTGTAAACGGTAGTTGGGCTACCGGCGATTATCAATACGAGTCGTCGAATCCCATTCGCTGTCGATCCCATACGACAGACTTGTTAGCCATGCGATAGCTAGCTAGCTCACGGATAGGTTACACTACGACAAGCGACACTGGTACAAAGATAGATAAAGGTTGCTGAAGAAATGACACGGCTGAGTGTCAAGATGGTTATCCCTGCCAGAAAAAGACCCAACGTTTATACTAATAGCTGCCTGCAAAGCACCGGCTGTGTTGAACTTCAGCCTTTCATTGCCAGTAAATAACACAGGAGGAGGAGGGCCATGAGGCGTTCAAGACAACTCGGAATTTTGAGGTGTTCTACACGTTTTCGTATTAAGGCACTCATATTAAGACACATTAACACCTGATGAAACCAGTTACTGTATGTAAATATTAAACATTGCTGTTTAAATTCAACATCGGTACAACAAAATGGTAAATTGAGGGATTAATGGCAACAAAAAATAAACATTTGTGTCATGTTCCATTGTATTGTTATTATAGATACGATGCAGTAGCTAACTAGAAGATATGGATTACAAAATTTGCATTTCAGCATGTGTCTATTTTTACTTTGACAAAGTTAAATTAAACTCATCGATGGAACACATGTCAAGACTTTAGCGCTTATACTTACAATAAGTGTCCACTCTGCAACTTTACTCCTGACCAATGCAGCAGCAGAGCACAGAAAAGCAAGTCCATCTGAGAGTATTCCCACTTCTTCGTCGTGAAATTCAGGTGACGCATCCATGGAGTCCAAAGATCCTGAATAAACCAATTTAAGAAGATAGCTTCAGCTGTACATCAGAAAGTGTTCAACTCCCCTCTACAGTATAAACCTAAATGGTTGTCATTGGGAGGCTCGCTACTATAGGATAATAAAAAAAAAGTAAACTGTTATTATATCTGGTTTAAATGAAAGGATAGATTCTTTGAATTCAACTCTCTCCCAACTACAGAAGTTGGATTTTATCATCCGTCTCAGAGATTTCATATCTGCAGAACACAGGTCACAATTTTTATTTTTCCGTATGTATTAGAATGGATGACAAAATGCAGATATTGGGTGGGATGCATTGTGGCCATCAATGACAATGCAATTCTAGTTTTACAATAAATATCTAATTTGATACAAGTGCTGTTTGGATTACCTGAGGGCGAGCTCTCCACCTCAGTGAGACCCATCTCTAAGGGATTTTCCAATGTGGCTTGCGGGAACTTTTGCATCTCATCTGACGAGCTGAAACTCGGCTGGTTTTCTTTGTTTTTGTTGAAGTGTCCGCCATCCTCCCCCACGTTAATATCCTGTGCGGCATGCGCTTCATCCACAACGAACTGCTCTTTTTTCATTTCTGTCGCATTTTCCAGAAGATCTGTGAGGTTGTCGTTGTGCTCCACCTCTGAGATGTTAGCTTTCTTCACTTCAACCATGTGAGGCAAATCTTCAGGTTTATCTGCAACGACTGACAAACGCAATAGCTTTAGAACAGAGGTCATATTAAGGGCAAGTACTGTATTTTTTGTCTCGTTTAAAAAAACAATAACATTAAACTCTGGTAAAGACTGGTAGTCTTATACTGGGGGGTCTTTATATATGGAAGTCAACAGGTGGAAGCCAGTTATTCACTTATGGGGGGGGGGTTGGTTGTATTTGGTTGGTTGCACAAAATACAACCAACCCCCCCCGTAAATCAGTTATTCATTTACAGGGGGTGTTGGTTGTATTTTATATTTTTGGTTGTATTTATGTTCTGTTGTTAAATGAGGTTTAGAAACATGAGATAATGTCTCACATCTCTTGTGATTGGGTTTACCTGTCCACACACAAAAGAGTGGTCGTCTTTTATGCAGGTTAGGGTTATGGTAAGAAAAAATATGACAAATTTGGATTAAAAAGCAGACCTACCCTGGTCATAATCTGATGCTTTCTTTGTTGCCAAAGGTGTGCTATCACTCGCTGCAGAATACTTCTGCCGCAGGTGGAAGGCTAGCTCCTGGAAGTCATCCAGTAGTTCTGTTTCCTCATCTAGCATGCCTATTTGCTGCTCATCGTCATACTTCGCATCTCGGCTGTCCAGCATCTTTTCAATTTCATCCAAGATGGTGTTCTCTGAGGTCTCCAAGATGTTCTCGAGCGCACCTTCCATGTCTTGCACTGTGCCAGAGTGTGCAAGACGGGTAGCCTGCAGTTCGATGTCCAGGTCTGAGAACATGGCCTCTACTTTGTAGAGATTCTTGAGCCCTAGAAACTTCTGAAAGCGCACCATCTTCTCTAGGCTGTAGTACCCTTGCAGCAGAGTTAGTCTCAACACACTGTCGCTGTATTTTAGCTCGGGAGTTGCGGGTGGACTCATCGCTGTTGACTGTTTTTTAGACTCTGCATCATATGCCTGTGACAAATAAAGTGCATTTTCATCTTCAAGTAGTTCTTCTATTTCCTCAGATTTCTCTTCATGCATCTCTGCATCTTTCTTATCCGCGTCAAGGGGTCCCTCATCAATAGGTGGCTCGTCCTGCTGTTCATTATTGTTTTCAAGACCA
This sequence comes from Dunckerocampus dactyliophorus, assembly GCF_027744805.1. Classification (NCBI taxonomy): domain Eukaryota; kingdom Metazoa; phylum Chordata; class Actinopteri; order Syngnathiformes; family Syngnathidae; genus Dunckerocampus; species Dunckerocampus dactyliophorus. The sequence goes on along the minus strand of NC_072837.1, from coordinate 7,328,298 downwards.
AGGAGGATGTAATCTCCTGCAGGCTTAGCCTCAGGTTCGTTAAGCGAATCGAAGGATTCCATCTCCTCTGAGGACACACCACGAATAGTTTCTGGAACAATTTCTGGAATTTCTTCTTGTATTTCTGTTTTATTTTCATGTAACACCTCCTCTAAATTGTACTTATGCTCCATTGCAATGGCGCTGTCGTGTGTATCTTCTTTAACAACCAGTGGATCCTCTTCCTTTCTATCCTCACTGCGTTCATCTGTCACTTTGTTAGGTAAGTGGTCCAGTGGTTCATTCTGTGTAATAGGATTGGATATGACTGTACTCGCTCTTTCTTGTCGTTCTGGCTCATCGGTGGGTTTTGGTGTTTCGTCTTGAAGATCCTCGTGTTTGACAGCTAAGTCATCAGAACTATCGTCAAGATCAAACAAGAGTTCCTCAACAATTGATTCTGGTGAATCTAGAGTCTCTGTTGCTTTGTTTTTGTCAGGGTGTCCAAATGCAGAATCTGTTGAATCATTATGGACTGAGTCTAGGTTTTCTGGTGCTTTGTTTTCGTCAGGGTGTACAACTGCAGAATCTGGCAAATCTCGAAGGATCGAATCAAGGTTATCTGGTGCGTCATTTTCTTCAGGGTGTTCAACTGTAGAATCAGGCGAAGCTCTATGAATCGAATGAAGGCTTTCTGGTGCTTCGTTTTCTTCAGGGTGTACAAATGCTGAATCTGGTGAATCACCATGGACTGTATCCATGTTCTCTTCTGCTGCTTCTTCTTGTGCTTCCTCAAAATCCTGAATCGTTTCTGACTCTGGCTCTTCCAAGTCATCGTCTTCTTCTTCTGAACTTGTTTCCCCGTCCGTCTTCACTCCACCAGTCACAGCTGAAAAAATGTCATCAAATAGTGTCGATGTGACCTCGTCTTCAGTTTTTGGTGTGTCATGTGTCGCCACAGGATTTTCTTCATCTTTGCGGGGAACAGAGGTTGCTTTGTCAGCCGTCTCATCTCCTTCAGAGAAAGCTAGCAATGGATTTGGTCTTATCTTGTCCGCATCATGTTCATCTTCAGAAAGATCCTCAAGCATTTCCTCCTGCTTGTATGGCGTGACATTCGTGGTGGACTCTGCATCTGTTGCGACGGCGTCGAAGGTCAAGCCAAAGGTAGTTTTTAAATCTAAGATTTTCTCTCCTTGAGAAGTCGAGAATGTTTTGCTTTCAGACACGAGATCGTCTTTGTGCTGAGAGTCCTCATGTTGTTTGCGGGCATCTTTGGCTTCATGCTTTTCTAACTCACTATCTTTAGGAAAAGAGGCTACGGTTGTTCGTTTCTCATTCTGTTGGTCTTCTGCAGCCCTGTCAGTGTCATCAAGTGGAGCTGATGTGTCAGGCACTTCTTCTTGAGTGGCGGGTGATTCATTTGCCACATTAAGTTCAGGCAAAGAGGCACTTTGATCATGTGGGACCATGCCAATATCAGCAGTTATTACATTGCTGTCAATCACCTCCTCTTCCTTCTCCTCTGGTGGCTCCTCTGGCACTTGGGTTAGGTCAGAATCACCAATAATTCCACTGTCACTCTCCTTAGATGAGGAGCCCAATAAGGAGTCTATCTCATAGTTGTCAAAGCGGTCAAATCCGGTGTCAAAACAGACAAAATCTGTCTCCTGTAAAGCAGACAGAAGACAACTGATTTCCAGCATCACTGCTTTTTAAACAAACTATATGCAAATAATGCACTGATTTCCAACCACTGTGCCTCTGCAAATTGGTGTGCCTTGAGAGATAACCAGGTGTGTCGCAGAAAATCCTCCAATTTCACTGAATTACATGTTAAATATTATTTATTTACTCCAAATGATGTGTCTTTGTGGATCTATCTATTGCAGCAATGTAAAGTGGAACCTCGGTTTTTGATGAAAATTACTGTCACAAATACGTCTTGGTTATTGTACAGACAAACAGTGCGCCTAACAAACAAGTCACGTGCCCAAACAAAGGATACACGCATTGGTGACTCAGTCTCTGTGAAGAATGGCTAGTGGTTCTTTTAGAGTTGAGACACTATACACAGATTCCGACCAGGGAATCCTTTCATCATCTTTATTGTGTATGTACTCTGTATCTGTCTCATTCCTACCTCCTTTCAAGCACTGTGCTGATGAGGCGTTCAAGTGCACTGCATATTTCTGAGTACTTTTTTATGGACTTTGCAAGCGCCAGAACTTTAATAAAGATGGCGAGAAACACTACTGAATTTAAGAAAAAACTCATAGCAAAGTACGAAGGTAGTATCTGAAACCATAGGATTGTAATGTAAAGGTTCCTAGTTCACACAGGTTGCAGGAAGAAAGGTTGAAGTCTTCAATAAAGGTAAAAATCATGTTAAATGTTCATTTATGCATTTAATTTGTTATTTGTATATATTTTGCTTTGTTTTCTGAGTGTGAAACTATAATTATACTCTATAAAATGTGTTTTGTGTTAATACTTTTGGGTGTCTGGAATCGGATTTACATTATTTCTGAAACTTTATTCAGTTTTCATACGTTGCGGTTTCCGTCTAACCTTTTGGAACGGATTAATGACGAAAAGCAAGGTTGCACTGTATAGTGACAGGCAGTATTCATACAACACTTGTGCTCTGGTGGTGTGGCGTGAGATTTTTCCAATGTAAAATATGTGCCTTGTCAGAATAAAGGTTGGGAAAAATTTAAATGATGTACTGCAAACAAAACAATGCATTGTGGTGTGACAATTTTAAAGCTCGAGGCAGTTTAAAATAAACATGTTCTACCTCTGTCGGAATTTCAACTTCTTTGTCAGTATACACATGGTTGACAGCAAGGAGGTCCATTGGGAAATAACCAAAATGGCTTCCAACCTGCAGACAAGAAGCACAAATATATCAACCCTACTACGACGGAGAGGCTAGTAACGGCATAGTTCTTTAGTAGAATATACTCACGCTCCCAGCCCATATGTCAGGTCTTCTTCCTGACAATTTGTAGTACACATAGACAGTTTCTGATTTCTTGAATGACAAGAAGCGACAGTCCGGTCCTGAGAAATCTTCCACTGCTTTCCCACGACATAGGAGCACTGAAAAACAAGGGTATTGGAAAATGTGTGTCGTTATTGATCAGCTTGTTTCCTAACAACATACATCACTTTCTATGAATCCCAATGTTCTCCCTTTTATAGACAATCAAAATCGATGGTTCAACAAAAAAAAGCGTGGAAGCTTTCCAATACTGGGGGAGGGAACACTGGTTCGAAATCCATCATATTATTATATTTAACATGCTAGGTAGACAATGTGGACCAACATCCAGATGCTCCAAATGCAGAAAAAAACAAAAACACACAAACACCATAAAATAAATGCAAAAGAAAAATGCTGCAATCACATAAACACCACAAGACTGAAAGTCAAAAGTCGGATTGAAAAGTTACATTCTTACGTATGTCTTTGATAAGCACAGTTTTGCATTACAGAGCAACCAATTTACGTAGCTAATGTTAGCGTAGCGTAGGTCTGGCTCCCCCGGCAGACTGGAAAACGTATATTTTGTTCTGTCAATTTGCAGCATTTCTGTCATAAAAGTTGTTTTTGCCGTTTGTGAGTGTTTTTGGCATTTGCAGCATTTTCCTGTTGCGTTTGTGTGTTAATCAGTGAGATGCATTCAGGGGAGGCAGGTGAGGCAGCGCCTTACCAGTCATGATGAAAAATAAAAAAAAAAATAAATAAATAATAATAACAAATACCATAAATAACACATATTAAAATTTCTTCATTGAACTGTGTTCTAAATGTATTTTCTGTATGACTCCAAACATTTTTAACATTTTCTTAAGTAAAATCGCTGATGCCGCGAGCGTGCCTGCCTACCGTCACACTGCGCATTCGACACCAAGTTGGATGATGGTGCCTGCCAATTTCTGTTTGTCAGCATCTCGCGAAAAATAATGCAAAAATATTTATTATACACCATGACATCATACAGGCTGTGTAATGTCTTTAATGTTAAGTGTGACATCATTATTATTGCTAATCCGACAATACACAGAAATGTCATACGGGAGGCAATTGCAGTACCGCTGCATCCTGGAGGGGTGGGGGCGTGCGTGAGCTGGAAAGTGCTTGTCACTGCCGTCCTTCCCGAGAAAAAGCTAGTGTTTTTTTTTTAACTTTTCGACAGCATGAGCACTAGCTATCAGAAAGTCAAATGCATTTAATATATTTTTATGCTCTGCTGAATGAATGAATTAATGATTTATTTTCTTTTTTCCTCTCTTTAATGAATTTGACTGCCAAGATGGAACTAGATGGAACTATCAGAACTAGCTAGGCTACGTGTACTTCAGTTCAAATAGCGACAAAAGGTAAGAACACAAATGCTTTCCAGTTAATAAATAAAAAATAAACCGGACTATGAATCATGTACATCACATCACGTCAATGGTGTTTATCGTTTTAGACAATTTCTGTGTTAGGACATTGCTTCGAGTTTGCCCCTATCGGCCACCGTATCTTTTATTGTTTCCTGAAAAGTTTCTGCTGAGCTTTATTTTACATCGCCGCAAACCTTCAGGTGACATTCCAAAGGCACTTGACTACAAAATGGAGTAAAATAATAAGCGAAAATAAAAATAAAAAACTCAAATTAGACCCTGATTTTGCTGACCATATATTTGTACAGTTCCCCCCGATAATAGCATTATCTGTGGTTGCGTTTAGCTATCTTAGCTTATGAAGTAAACAAAAAAGTTTACACTCGGTTGCTTGACAACATCCCTAACAACGTGTGTGCTAGTGTTAGCTGTTACTTGCAACGCTGGTGCTAATGCTAGTTGCTGTTAGCTATTGTTTAAGCAGGTATTTTTTGTCAACATGACTGACCGGTGGCTAATTAGCTGCTAATAGTAGCTAGCGCGACCCGGCCATCAAAGCAGGCCGAAAGCTGCCAGGCAACCGGCCAACGCAGAATGACCTTCACTCAGCCAACCTTGGCAAACTGGTCAATAATAGCAAAGTTGTCGCTGAGATAAAAAAAAAAAACAAACCCACCACCAGTCCGGGTTATCTCTGCTACAATAATCGACAGGCAACAGGTCATGCGATAAGGCGTAGTTTATGGCTAGCAGTGTAGGGATGGAGGAAGCGGCATCCCTAAGCTTGATGGTTAACTTACTGCTGCACTCCTCGTCCGCACATCTCTTCAAGTCGGAGAATCGCTTCTCCAAGGCTGCGGTTGAGATAAACTCAAATAATAGTAATAAAAAGCCGTTTCGGTAAAAGTGTTTGGCTGCCATGCTGGCTTGGTTCGGCTTGCTGGAGGGGCATGAGCACTGACTGACTGACTGGGGTGGGAACAGGGAGGCGACACGTCAGCACATCAGATCCGGCAACACGGCTCGGTTTTCACTGCACGGCTTCCAGGATGAATTTTGTCTGCTTTTGCTCGCTGATATCTATGAGAAACACACTGCTGCAGCGATAACACAACATGCACAAGGACGATGCTGCATAATTCAGGGCTGGTTGTTATGCAGGGGTCATTTTCAGAGATGTTCTTCACTTTATTCTTTAAGTCAAGGGTGTCCAAACGTTTTACAGAAATCAGTGGAAGCAGGGGTCATTTATCTTTTGTATTTATATGTGTATAATACAGCCTGCATCACTGCTTTGTGTTATAGAATTGTATTATTAGTTTTATTAGAATCATTTCATCTCATAATTTTTTCTCACTACTTTTATGTTTTTTTTTTTCTTTGTTTAATCATTTTTTGCCGCTGTTTTCTCATTTGATTGTATTTTTAGCATATGCCACGGGCCAATAAAAAACAAGCTGTGGGTCGCAAATGGCCCCTGGACCACACTTTGGACATCAACTTGTTTTAGGTAAAAGTTATTCATGCTACGTTTAAAAACAACAGGTTGTCCTCGGATTACGACGTTCCGTGTTACTGCATTCCGTGTTACAACGTTTTGTAGTTACAAACACGTTCCCATAAATTAATTACAAACATAATTTTGGTCCATCAACACTCGCCCAAGAACTAGTTGTGCCGGCAGAAGAGTACGAGCCACGCGCAGCAAAAGAATGTAGTGTGTGCTTCATGCTTGGTGGATGAATAAGTGTGTTCCTGCGCAGCCACACTGAGGAACAATAACTCACTTATTGGTTAACTTGCCACATTTGATTATATCCCAAGTGGGATGTGCCAAAAGAAAAGGAAAGTCATCATCATGGAAGTGAAAATGAACATCATAGCTCAGAGAGAGGAGACATGACCACCAATATTGGCCCCTCTTTTGGTCTCAGCCCCTCAACCACCATGAGCATCATTAGGATAAAGATGCTTAATGCTGAATGTTATTGAATGCTAGAGGTGTCATGGATTCCGTGCGCTGTTACAGGAGTTTATCCTTCCAAACTGTCCATCCTTCCATTTTCGACGCTGTTTATCCAATCACAGGGCACATATAGACAAACAATTATTCACGCTCACATTCATACCTACGGACAATTTAGAGTCGCCAATTACGGTAACCTAACATGCATGTTTTTGGAATGTGGGAGGAAACCGGAGTACCTGGAGAAAACCCCCCCACACACAGGGAGAACATGCAAACTCCACACAGAGATTCGAAACCAGGTCTTCCCGATCTCCTGACTGTGTGGCCACCATGCTAACCACTCATTTAGATATGTTACAACTTGCACAGTCTAACCTGAGCACCACCTCTACTCTATTCTCTATATCATGGCTGAAATAACCCTGAGGTTTATGCAAGAGTGAAAATCCCCCCCAAAACTTTGCTGTCCTGTGTCCATTTGCTTCACTGTCAGCAATCATCTATTGCAAGAGTTTTGTGTGTAGGGTCACAGTTCAGGAGAGGCGGCAGCTTGAGATAAAAAAAACAAAAACATCTTTTTCATGCCTGCTGAGCTGACTTCAGTTATGTCACAAAATGAATTGATTTCTAGTTCCTACAGAAAGCGAGTATCGACTGAGCAGAAAACTCCAAAAAATATGCTTCAGAAAATATTTTTTGGGGGGGCGTAGGGTTGGCCTCAACTGTATTATGTTGTCTGAGAGAGGCTCTTACACATAATACACAAGAAAGTTGATACAGTAAACACAGGCCTACTTTTGTATAAGACAATATGTAAACTGATTTCTAACATCCTCCAGGAAAGCCTCAATGTCCCTGAGATAAATTTACAATAATCTCTTTGTTCCAAACAACTGTTAGTATGAGGCAGTTTTTGGAGCAAACTGAACAAATACTACACAATACATATTGCGCATTTTCACACGCTGCCTCCAGGTGAAACCTGCAGGGGGCAGCATCGTGTTGCAATGTAGTCTTGTCCGCCTACAAAAATACCAGAAGAAGACCCTCGCTCGTAACAACATTACTCATGTTGAAGATGTCCTCAACACGAGGGATATAAGGCGTACTTTCATACGAATAACTGTTTGGTTTCTAAACTTGAATTTAATTTCACCAAAGAGCTCGTATCACTTTGTACAGGTAGGAGTAATTTCAGCTATGTTTCGAAACAAAAACACCAACTTTGCCTCTTCTGATGATGGTGGACAGCATCAAGCATGTTATTAATTGGACACGTTCGCATGTGATTTTTTTTTTAAAACATATTTTTTTTATTATGACCATTCTTGTAGTTTTATACGACAGAAATTTTGTTCTCTCAGGTGGAACTGCTACTCTGAGCATCAAAGGAAGGTGATAATAGTAGTCTGCCACCGTGTTGATGACGATGGACGATCTAGAACATGAGCTTTGGCCTCCTGTACAGTTAGAGGATTGTACCGATTCTTCTGACAATACGTCAGCAAAAGAAAGGAAAAAGCCAAGGCTTCCACTGGCAGATTCATTTTTTGTCGGTGAGCTGAACATACACTTCCAGTACGTACAGAACATACATAACCAGAGCTGTAATAAAAAATACAACACTGCTTTGATAGTAAACCTGAATACTGCTAACAAATGCAATGACACCGTTATTAATTTGCGCCTTCAGAGACAAAAAGGGAAACAGGCTTTCACCGATCCACAAGGCTTTGTCTGGAGAGGATCAGAGAGGCGATGCTCCATCACAGATGGCAAGAGGCAGCAGAATATATGGCATGGTACCCCCAAATGATAGAAGACACAACAGCCGGTTCGGGACACCACTACAAAGAGGTAGATTTAGTTGGTCACCCATAAACTGTGAAATACCAAGTTTTAAGGGCTTCGCGTGCAATAAATGCATGGTTATTGTATGAATTCTGAGATATTATTCGACTAATACACTTAATAGCAATGCCATACACTGCGTGCTCAAGCTTTACTCTCGCGATCATCATTGAGGATAAAGATCGTATATTTAATGTCTACCTGGATGTTGTAAGGATGACGAGGAGGTGGTCTCTTTACTGCAAAAACAAAACAGGCTACTGTCGGCGGCAACCACGCTAAAACAACATCGCAAACTTAACTGTCCTCTCTCCATGCAGCCGGCCTTTTCGGCCCGCACCCACACACACAGTCAGGCCTCATGTCACTTTCAAAGACAGTCGAAAATTAAAAAATCGCTACAGTACACATAACTGTCAGGTTGCTGATCCTCTGAAAGGGACAGTAGTGGTCTTATTATTGAGATGGAAAGGTTACTAGGGCTTTGGCATTTATTTATTTCATTTAATTATTGTATCTGTCACTGTATTTGATGTCCCCCATGTGTTCTGTGTGCAGTGCGAGTGACTTAGTAGGACATTAAGGTATAATTTAGGCGTAAGATCTGACTTCCGAAACTCGACTTACATCACAGTCTAGGAAAGGAACTCGTACGTAACCCGAGGACCACGTGTAACATGGTTGTTAAGGTTTAAGGCTAATAATTGTGTCTTTTGCTTTTCAGATAATTTGGAGAATGAGCACAGAAATCCTCCACCATCACCCCAACTCAAAGATGGATGACTACAATGTCATCTACGAGCGAATTAAACATTCTGGAGTTAAACATTACCTGATGGTACATCAACAACATTGCTGGGCACAACTGTCTCACACGTGTGTTTCCCTGTAAACATCCTCACCAATTGCGTTTTCAGATCTGTCTGGAACATTCCTTCCACCTAATGCTGCACGGCCAGATGGAGAACGCAAAGCGTCACCTCTCCATTGCTGAGAGTTGGCGGCATGGGAAAGAGTCAGCATGTCAGATTCAGATGACAAAACTCATCCAAGCCTACAAGAGTTTGCTCGATTTTATCATCTGGAGCGACAAGAAAAACGCACCCAGCAGCACCAGTAAGGCAATACACAGGTCAACACCCCATTGGATGTATTATTTAAGAAGGTGTATGTTACCCTTGCATTGTGCATACATTTATATGGTTAAACACTGCCACCTACAGGGTAAATCTGTTATTTTTAAACGAGATGATTGAGTGGTGAGAAATCTCATTTCTCCTTGTATTTAACATGTTGTTTATGCATTTTTAAAGATATAACCGACCCCCAGAGCAGCCAAGACCTGCATAACTATTTTAGACAGGCTTCAGTCAATCTAAAGGAGATTTTGAAATATCCTGGTGTCTGGGATACCTTCATACTGAGTTATGTTGAGGTATATATCTTCTTTTTACTAATGCATATACATTTTGGCTTCTGTTTAACACAATTTTTGCGTGTATTTTGCAATGTAAGACCAAATTCACGAGAAAATATTAAAATCCTTGTCTTTATTTCAAAAGATGCTGGAATTCAATGAGGATTACCAAGAGGCAGAGAAAGTCTTGCAAGACTATGCGTACGACAACACTTTCCCAAGTAATCCAAATGCACACGCCTATCTGTTTAGATACTTGCAAAGACACAACGCCTCCAAGAGAAAGTTGATGAACGTTTTGAAGGTACATCAACATGCCATATGCTGTGATGAGAGCCTAAATATTTGTTTAGGGAGCACAAAACTCCTATAGGACTATTCTTTTCATTGTAAGTCTTCCTTTCTTGTTTTTTTAGATCCTCCATAAATTAGTTCCAAGCCATGAGCTGATGTTGGACTACAGTTCCTTTCTGCTGGTCTCAGGTAATTAGATGTGAACATGCACGTAAACATGCTCCATGCATGACTCGAAGGCCACATAATATGGGTCGTACTTGACATCAAAGTTTACTGTTACTGTAGCCCGCAATCCCATAAGCAATGGCCAGAAGCACTTCAGCTTGCTTAAAGGAAGAAACTCTTTAATTGGGCAAGCAATAGCCAACACTGAAGTAGCAAGTGCAGTTCTCATACGGAAACAACAAGCTTCAGATTAATCGACTAAGAAAATGATCAGGATTGTATTTTTGCATACGTTTATTGTTTCACTGAAGCTATTGTATCGTATTGTATTGTATTAGTTGAAATCTTCCATTTCTGAATAAAAAGGCTGAAATTTGAAAATGTTTATCCAATTCATCGATTAATCAAAAAAATAATCAACCGATTAATCTGTTATTAAAATAATCGTGAGTTGCAGCCCTAATGGGAATAATAATAACTATGTTAACTCTAAACACATAACTGATGCAACTTTTCACAAAACCGCAGTCTGCCGCGAGGCATGCAAGGCATGCTGGGAAGCCGGAATCACTCCCAGCGATTTTATATTTTTATATTAGTTTGTTACATTTTCTTTCTTTCGGAAGACCCCGGGTCAGTTGAGTTTGAGACCCTTGATGTAGAGCAGAAGTGGAACTGTATATTGCTATTACTGAATCTGTGATCATTATACAGCCATCGGTATAATGTTGCCTCAAAGCGGGCGTCTGCATGAATCAACTTTGTATCGCTGATATCATGTTGTACTTTGTAGCACAAATTAGGTGATACGGAATCCACAGTGTCTCTGCTGGTTGCAGTCTTCAAGAGTCCAAGAAGCCATTAATCAACAATCATTGTCATGCAAGCGATTAATTCTGAACAGTTGGTAAATTAATTATCATGCGCATACTCCATTGTCTCTCTGTTTTCTCAGAGAAAAAAAGCAACACAAAGAAGGCTTTGGGGATCCTCCTTGATATGCTGGACTACGCCTGTTGGAGGACAAGCATGGACGTATGGGGAGGATTAAAATATGTTATTGATAAATTGCAATTGCAGTACGTATATGCTTTTAGGCTATTCTTTACTGCTAAGATTTACAAAGCAACTCATGTCGGTGTGGGTGTGAACTGTCAACTCCATTGTGTGCATGGAAACAGAGAGGACTGGACGGAGGTTGTTGCTGAGAAGATGTCTGCAAGAAAAGGATGGTGGCCTGCATTGCACTTCACAAGGTTTCATGCTACTGAAGATGCTGAGCAAAGACATCAGTTGATGGAAGTGAAAGCATCATTGGCCGAAATCCTCTGTCCAGGTAAGGTTTATTTGTTACTCAAAGAAACCATTCAAGAGTTTGTAGGACACTGAACAGAAGCTGATGTTCATAGAGAGTGTTAATAATAGTGCCTCTCTGAGGCAAAAGCCACACAACTAATGTGACCCTTCTTTTCGCGGGGGTTACGGCCCAAGAACCCCGGCAAACAACAGATGCATCCATAAGAAGCCTATAAATGCATATTTTTGATACCTATAATATGACTCACGGGTATTAAACGAACACATCTAAACATGGAATAACACCAGCAGGCTTTGATACTATTGCACCGAGCACTTAAACACTTTAGCACTCAAGTACTTTAACACCTAAACAATTTAGCAGTTTAGTACTTTGTCTCCCCCAAACACGTGGTTTTGTCAGGGACGCACGGTGTTATGCCTCCTGTTTATCTATCTGATTACCGTTTTTATGTCAACTCTTACTGTTATTTTACTAAACCATGAACCTGTCAGTGCCAAAACACAGAAATTAGCCTATAATCTTGCATCATTCATATGCGCTGGCCCTGTTTTTATTAAATAAATAAATGTACACATTTACATTCTAAATTCAGTTTTGTACTTGCAAAACGTGCACTTGCACAACATCACCTCTTGTCAATGCATCTTCCTGCTGGAAAATGTGAAAAGTGAATTCACTTGTGAGACAGCGCCCTCTGCTGGATTGATAGCTGCAGCAGACTTTTACCCTGCAGATCGTGCTATCACATCACTTTCGATTTAGGTTACAGTATAAAAAGTATAACAATATTTGTAATGCTTTATTATTAATACTTTAATAATATGGATGCAACATGTTGGCCTGATGAATATATAGATATTTCAAGTACTGCAGTTGCTATCACAGTTAAATAATGCAGGGAATGTTTTACATGAAGTCACTATATGTCAGTGTTGCATCGCCCAGCGTTTTGATTTATTATTCATTTAACCCTCAAAGGAAAAAAAAAAAGAATCTGATGCTTCATGAAATATTGATTGAACCATTTTCACATAAGGGAATATAAAAATAGGGTGGTAGCTGTCTCTAACACTAATCTGAAAGCAGTTTTGTTAATCATCAAAGTCATCCCAAATGCTCACGGGTTCCAGTAAAAAGCTTTAAAAAAAAAAATAACATAGATTACAATGTAAAGGATATACAGTTATGGTCAGTTTTTCGCCATGCTTGGGTGGAATGCAACCAAATCCGCCTAATTTACGCAGCCATGGCCAAAAACATTGGCATCTTCAGCATGTCTATATTTTTGGCCATGATTGTATATTCAAACTAAATTTAAAACATTATAGAGAATAAATTAATTAGAGATAAATTACAGCATCAATAGTTGTTAATTTTGTTCATTTATTTTTGTCCTTCCAGATATAAAGCTCACATATTCTGCCGTCCAAACAATCAATGGTGACCGGTGAGAGAACCTGAAGACCACAAATAATTTAGAGAACTTCTTGATTTGATTGTCAAGATGACTAATTTGGGAACAAGATATGGTAGTGTCCTCTCTGTCCACCAAGGGGCGCTCTCGCTCCGTATTTTACTTGAATCTGTGGTTGAGATGACAGCCTTTTCTGGACAGAACGCAAATTTAGCTCAGAGCCAGCATTCATGTGTATTTTATGGTTTTTGTAGCATTTAATTGGAAGTCTCCCTCTGTCCTCGGTTGACTTTTGCCGCACCATTGGTGCACACACACATAGCCTCTCCGTCAGCTCTGTTGTCATGACAGATTACTCAACCAACACAGACCTCTCAACAATCCAGCGTGCTTTAATTTGGATTAGCATGGCAGATTGTTGACAGGAGGCTTCTATTGTGCGGTAACAACAGCAGTTATGAATTAAAATGAAAGCTTTTTAGGACATGCTGATGAAATGGTGGTCAAGCTGCACAATAAATGTGCTAATATTTAGCAGACTGTAAATTATGGTGAATATCTTTCAGTGTAACTTCATCATTTGGATGACTGCATGTACTCCTGAGTCTTTTGTACTATACTGTGAAATAAAGTCTGCACCGAGCAGGATGCCAATTTAATAAATGGAAGTGTTTTGTAATGATTCTGCTTACTTGAGTCGGCCTGCCACAATGTTGGCGTAGCCGTGTGTGCGCGTGTGTGTGTGCGTGTGTGTGTGTGTGTGTGTGTGTGTGTGTTGCTTTGCAGTCATTACATAAACCAAAAGCCCAGAGCACTTGCCTGACCATAGACGCAGCTGCTGAAGAGATCTGGGAATACAAGTTGCATGTCATTTGAAAACTCCAAACAGTCACCACTGTGGATTGTGCCATGCTTGACTTGACATTTTTAACAGAAATTGCTTCACGTTAATATTGATTACCAAATTGCACTGGCATCCTTTGGTTATTGCCCTTGGTTAGCACAAATAACTATACTTTGATTGACTATGATTGTAAACCAAGTTGCACTTTTACTGAGAATATGATTTATTAGGCATATGGAATTAATTGTTGATTGAGCACAACTGTGGAAAATGGAGTGCAGTACTACTATGAGTGCAGTACCCATAGTATACAGTATACATTGTATGTACGTTTTAGTGAAACAATATCAAGCTGACACGAAAATGAATCATTATCAGCAACACAGCGACATTCCTTGTGGTGATATTCCAGTACAACATGGCCTGTAAAAAATTCATTTCTAAACGGGGAAAGATCGATTTTGCCTATCAGTCGTTATGTTAGACATGAACACACATCTCTCCTTTGTGTGCATCCGAAAGATATAAAAAGAGGCACAAAGAGGCACGTAATGGGACGTACCTATTTCGTCCATAAAGCCTTCTGAAAACACTTCCAAAAACAGCCAACAACATCCCATTTACATAATGTGACCTGTATAATAACCAAGCTCCAGCAACATTGTTATTAACATTGTTACGCCAAAGAACTACATTACTGGCGTAGTGACACCTCGCCACACCACACTGGCTAGCTACAAACTGGCTAGCAACTAGCTTCACCAAACACTCGCCCCCAACGCATCAGGGCCGCGCTCACAATACCTCAGGCTACTACCGAAAGGTAACGCTACTTATTAGAGCTTCCGCCACTACTGCTATGTTTTTGTTTTAGAGTTTGGAAAAGTTAATGCTAGGTGTATTACATGTTATCATGAATAAACCTGTTACTACATGGTCACATCATGTATGTAAAACCATAAAACGATTTAACTCTTTCAATACCAAAGATGTAATCCGGAACGCCCGATCCCAAGAATGTATTCATACATCTTTTATGTTGTTTTTGCATGAAAGGCAAAGAGGTGATGGTGATGACGCAACTCTCCACTAATGCATTAACATTTCACAGCACTTTTAAGCCATAAAAACGGCCACAAGGTGGCAGAAGTGCATTGATAAGAGCTCGGCAGGGATCACGTCAATGGAAGAATCACACTTGACAGGAAGGAGGAAGTGAGCGCATGGAGGAGTGTAGTATACAGAAGGTTATGCTTTGTAAGGAAATGTTAACGCATGCACACGCGTGCACACATACTGCAGTTCAGTTCCAAATTGTGAATAGTTCATGGTGTTATAGTTGTACATAAATAGTTATTTTGATATAAAACAACCCCTTTTTTGTGTTGTTTATGTTGATATAGTTGTCTAGATATTTGAGCTGTTACAAAAGCAAAAAATATTTGTCCATCCGTCCATTTTCTATGCCGCTTTTCCTCATTAGGGTCGTGGGGGTATGCTGGAGCTGGAGCCTATCCCAGCTGACTTCGGGTGACAGGCGGGGTACACCCTGGAC
Organism: Dunckerocampus dactyliophorus; assembly: GCF_027744805.1. Lineage (NCBI taxonomy): Eukaryota > Metazoa > Chordata > Actinopteri > Syngnathiformes > Syngnathidae > Dunckerocampus > Dunckerocampus dactyliophorus. Next base: position 7,313,088 of record NC_072837.1, on the reverse strand, counting down.
TGGTCGCCAGCCAACCGCAGGGCACATAGAGACAATCAACCATTCACTCTCACATTCATACCTATGAACAATTTACAGTCACTAATTAACCTAACATGCATGTTTTGGGAATGTGGGAGGAAACCGGAGTACCCGGAGAGAACCCACGCACGCACGGGGAGAACATGCAAACTCCACACAGAGATGCCCAATGGAGATTCGAACCCAGATCTTCCCGATCTCCGGACTGTAACTGTGTGGCCAACATGCTAACCACGTGTGACAGTGAAAGTTATGCTTGAAATGTATCTTTTTCTCCCTTTTCTAGGACTGATATTTTCCTGAAACTTAACCATTGTTCTACTGCTGATTACCAAAGAACGGAAAAAGGTAGAAACAAACTTTTTTTTCTCATGAAAGATGGGAGTCTCATCTTTCTTTTGGTAGGCTCCTTGTGTATATAGACATATATAATGACAAAAATAATCTTAAATGGCCGGAACTGAAGGGGTTGTCTTTTGAAAAATAGCTGGGATTGAATGAGTTAATAGCGGGCTTTGTAGGCGGAGTAGTTGTGCTCCTTTACCTGCCTCTTTTGTTCTTTTTTTTAAAATATCTTTAGAATGCACAGAAAAGAGAAAGTCATGTGTTCATGTCTCACATAAAGATTGTGGATTACCGGCAAAATTTAAAAAAATTAGGCAATGTTGGGGGAAAAATGGGATCCACACTAAAGGGTCACACTTTTGACCAAATTTGGACATTTTCACTTTGGCATGTACTCTGTTTTGTTCCCCCTTTTTTGTGAGGTACTGTACATCTGACTTTGGCTCTGTCTTTCAGTACTGCCCCAAGAAGCTTAGGTGCCTGCAGATCATTCAAAATAAAACTAAAACTGGCTCACAGACTCTCATTGTACTGTACATCCTACATCCTCAACAACATAATAGTACTTCCTAATATACTTAATGCATCGCAGACACACACGTATTGGACTTCTGTCTTGTCCCTGCCTCTCATACTGTCAAATGAATGAAACAAAAATGTAAACCCTGACCTGTCCCTCCAGGCTCATGTTCTTTAATATCTAAGATTTCCACTGGACTTCGTGGAGGCTTCAGGCATGTGTCAACGAAGAACCCATTGAATTTGGGTACTTATTCAGATAAAAGACCACAATCCAGGATTATTCTTTCACACACTTAAAATAGTTTTACAGCATTTCCTTTCACTGCGGTTAAAAGATGAATCTTACTGATGAAATTCACACAGTATCCAGAGGACGTGTATCTATGAAAGTGTCATTTTAGTTTGAATGAATGCCCCAAAAGTCGTATAATTGAAATCACCCTCCTGCTCGCTTGACATTCGACGTTGTGCTCCAATTTCGGATCAGCATTTGCAATGAAAGCGGAAATGGACAAATGGGACCGGAGTTACGGTGTACGAGTTATATATGAGTTTCAGTTTTGCGTGTGAAGGGCCACTGAGCAAAACGCAAAATCTCAACACTTGACACAAAAACATTACCAGTGATGCATAAAGACATAAACATGTAAAATGTGGGCATTTCTAACAGCGGTACATGTGTGCTATATGTTTTACGTATATTATCACATATTTATAAATCATGACCGACTTATGGTGAATGAGATGTGTTGTGTTTGGGAAAAACGGCCAATTTACGGAGAAAAAAATGAAAATACTGTATATATGTGTTTTTTTTTAAAACAAAAAATCACATGAATCCATTGTAGTTTTTAAAATGTCTGTCTGTTACAATAAACCTACAATTAAAAGTCTGTACTGTTCATATCTTTGTAAGTGGGTTCAACTTACATAATCAGAAGGGGATCAAATACTTCATATATGTACTTTAAAAAATCTCAAATACCCACTGGAGTGCATTGAGAACCAGTGTCCTATACCAACAACAGTAAATGTGTGGAGTGAATTGATAAAAGATGCATACAAACTTGTCCTTTTTCCCGCCTTTATGGGTATTTGTATGTGTTGAACTATCAGAGCAGGTTCCAAGGAGAATCTGATGAGAAATAGTTGAGAAAGGAAGCATGTTTAATTCATTGTTGGGCCTAGAAAGGTGCTGACTATTTCTCTGTAGTGTACAGCGACATTAATTGAATTCTCCTTCCCCCTTGTACAGTTCCTCTTTCTCTACCCACATTGGGAAAAAAAACAGACAGTTGGTGCTCAGAGTCTCGCTTGGGCGGCTCAGAGGATTTGTAACCTAAAATCCAGTCGTACACCGTGGCAGCACAACATCTTAGCAACTGCACGACATTTGAAGTCGGGTTCGCCGAGAGAATGCGGGGTGCTAAAAGAGATATGGAGGGTGAAAATGTGTTAATTTAGCCTTGCAACTGGGGCTTAACATACTGATTTGTTTGCCAGCGCCGCACGCACAAAAAAGAGAAAGAGTTAAAAAGACGGAAACACAAGGCCGCTGTCAGAATCTTCTTGAAGACGCGACTGAAGATCAAACCAGGAAACGGAATCCAGCTGATGACAATCCAGCAGAAGTCAGCACTATTACGTCTTATCTTAATTGCATTGCTGCGGTGCAGTTATTTCATGTATAATTGGTATATTCCAAACATGATGGCCCTTGAACAAATCGCTTTCAACACCAGCAGATGCTAAGACAAAATTGCTTGAGGGGAGACATGTCTTGTGGAACTTCAGGGGAAAGGAAACAAAGATTCCCAAAATATCCCCTCCGTACTGGCTGTGAAGCTGAAAGTTGACAACCGCAATACCTTTGTTCTCCCAGTGCAAAAAATAGCTTTCAATAATGTATTGGAGGAGTAAAGACTGTGCTGATTTCTGGGGACAAGACGTGCAGATGTGGTCGGCTTGGACTAGAAACCTCTTCTTTGTGCTCTGCAAAGAAAAATGAACATGCCTGCAAAATGTAGATCCCGGCTTTGGAGCAGTGAATGGCAAACTAATGATATTTATAAGTATATTATCTTGTATGTTATATATATAGTTCTGTGAGCGCCCTCGCTAACAGAACGCTGACCGTAGACTGTAAAGGATGTAATTTGTTGCATGCCTGAGTGTGATAAGCGGCAATCTAAATCTCGGGACTTTCCTTCAGACTTCAGAATGCATTGCAAATTACAGCATGAGGAGATTTTTCAAAATTAAAGACAAGCACAACATAATTTTCAGGCTGGTATGAATGATTAAGATTCCACAAGCGCCAGGATTTGGTGAACACTTACGGTCTGAAGATTGTTGTCGAAGTTACGTAATCTTAACATATTGGATTGACAAACATCAGATGATATCATATTTTATAAATAAAATAGCGGCCTCTGCGCTAATAGATGCAATGCCTCAATTTACTGTCCTGTGTAGACAAATACACACCACACCTTAAATAAATCCATCCTGGTAAAGTATTGGAATATATGGATGTCACACAGTATAGCATTTACTGTACATAGATCATGTAAAGGGAGGATACTCTCCCACCACCTTTGTAATTCTTATAAAGCATGTGAGTCATGAACAAGTGTGAGCTTGTTCCCCCCACAAGCGCCGAGGTCTGTGCAGTATGGGTGGGCAGGTCGATTTAAATATAGATAGTATTGATACCAAGGGTTGTATCAGGATTGAATCGATACCAGTGTGATAAGTGATCGAGTTTCTCATCTATGTTTTGAAAATAGTCGTAATTTATTGAATAAAAGAATAAGGGAATCGTTTTTTTTTTATTTTGCTGGGCTGTGGCCGGTACGGTGGTCTAGTGTTTAGCACGTCGGCCAAACAGTCAGGAGATCTGGAAGATCTGGGATCGTAGCTCTGTTTGGGCATGTTGTCCCCATGCATGCGTTTCTCCGGGTACTCCGGCTTCCTCCCACATTCCGCAAATACGCACTTTAGGTTAACTGGAGACTCAAAATTGTCCATAGGTATGAATGTGAGTGTGAATGGTTGTTTGTCTATATGTGCCTCTCGCCCAAAGGCAGCTGGGATAGGCTCCAGCATACCCGCGCGACCCTAGTAAGGACAAGGAATGAGTGAATGCTGGGCTGTAATTTTGGGGAATGTTGCTGGAGTCAAAACAGTAATTATGTTATTGTACAAAAACATATACTGCAATTATGTCAGTGTATGAATAGCGTGTACACAAATACGTCTGTGTACATGTAGCAAGTGCAATAATATGTCAAAACATGTAATAACATCAGCAGGTTCTGGTAATGTAGCGCTTAGGCACTTTAGCACTCATGTACTTTAACACCTAAACACTTTAGCACTTTTTTGACCTATTGTTTTACTGTTTTTATTTATTCTTTTACGTCAAGCGTTATTGTTACTGCACTTAACAGCAATATATTTACATGAAAATACTGATCAACATGCACCGTCTCTGTCTTTCGCAGATAAATACACCTACACATATTCTCACATTAAAAAAATTAAAGGCAAAATCATTCATTGATTACAAAAAAATTTCGATCTCAAGAAGATATATCTGGCCTTGTATTTACTTGGATCGGATCGATATCAAATTTGCAGTATCTCTACCGCTCAGTGGGCGATTGTATTGTTGGAAAGACATTTATTTTGAGCGTGGGAAGCTGTTTGTCAGCTTCTTTTTTTTTCTCCCCCACTCATGTTTTCCTCTACCAGCACCTCCTCTCACCTTCTGTAATGAGTGTGTCTGATTTCACAATATTTTCTACTTCTTGGCTTAAATATCCATATTTATTTGTATACTATACTATATTATATTTTTTTTAATATGATCTACTTGGAATATTTTTTATATTATATATATTAATATTTTTTTTTTATATTTTTAATATTATATATTACATTTTAACCTGCACAGGAAAAATGTTGGGCGATTTAATACATTTTAGATGTAATTCCATGAAATGAACGACACTAATAGCTAAACTAATCATTTAAATGGTGAAAAAAGATCTTCCACTTTCAATGAACAACAATTTGCAAAAATAACTCAACAACTGCACTTTGGGTAAAACCTGAACTCTAATATGCAGAAGAAGCAGTTGGAACAATACCGCAAACTCATTGGCTCATTTAAAGCCTTTCAGTGAATCTGTCTAATGGTCACTTTTTATTGCCTGACCTCAATCAAAGCGCTGTTCTTTTGTGCCGGTTTTGGTTTACGCTGGCTTTTAAATGTGCTGTTTGTGTGTCTTTGTCTTGTGTGTAGCTATCTGTGTGTTGGGTCAGATTAACAAATGTTAAGGCCGGTGGCAGGCTGAATGACAGCATTAACCGGCGGACAATGGGAGCATGGGACAAAGGCCTTTCACGACCTGTCTGACAGCTTGTAGCGTTGATGTCATCCTCTGACTCAGGCTGTTGCCGCCGTCTCTGTCACACTGGACGCTCGGGATGGATGACATCACCAAGTGACACATCTCTCTCTCTGTCTGCTTGCCTTTTCCATTTTCCTTGCTTTTGTGGGGTCATTAATGACGTCATAAGCTTTCATGCATGTGGGCTTCTGTTGTGTCAAGAGATAAGAGCATTAGCTTACTCTAAGGAGACGAACAAGGAAATGGAATTTGAGTAGTTATGTCTTGATTGAGGCTTGAGAAGGAAAGTATGAACTATGATAATTATCGCTGAATATAATGAATATTAAATCAGAGGCAGGCAGTGCCTCAGAAGTAATAAATACTTCAATCCCATTTATGTGAATATTTTTCGCGTATGCCAGAATAGATGGTGTCAAACTACTTTTACAAAGACAAAAATGACCTTTCACGCTCAATAATGAGCACAAAAATGGCATAACACAACTTTCACACACAATCTGTGTCCTGCAGTAGACAAATTGAAAAGTAACATTTTCTCCACGGTGCATTTCTCTAATCTGGTTAACATCTGTCCACAGCAAAAACACACAATTACAAAAAATATATTGTGAAATATCCAAATGAAATCCCCAGAGCCATGCAGGAAACTCAAGCACTGCTCTCCCCGTTGCTACTGTACATGCATGACTAGTAAACTGTTCTTCATGTGTAAAGTCAGTGGACTGACATTTGAACGCACCCTTAATGGCAGGCTAACCTTTAGTAGTAGTGACAACAAATGGAAAGGACAAGGATCAAGCTAGGATGTGCACGTCAGTGAATGATGGATCATGCTAGCGCTCATTTACACATACATAAATGCGGAACATTCCGCTTCCTGGTACGTAATCTAATTTGTGCTGGGTCAAAGCAAACTAGGAATGTAAAATATCTTTACGGTAGTTATGTCGCTATTGGAGTTTCACGCTGCTTAGCCATAATGAGGAAATTGACGATGTGGATCCTCGCACATTGCCGTTCAGGATTTTGGTCAAAGAAATAATTACAAAAAAAATATTTTCTCTTCAGAAAACACATCTCATTACCCTAAGTTGATAATCATTTATAGATAAGTGATAATGGAGGTAAAATGTATGGCACACATGTACCACTGTTAAACACTGCACCACAATTTGCACGTTTATGTCTGTTTATGTCTGTTTTTTAGTCAAGTGTTGAGATTTCGCACTTTGTTCGGCATTAGTGGTGAGTACCTATACTTTTTTCCCAGGTCCTGTCCTGGCCATCCTGTTTGTTTTTTTTTAGAAAGTAATGAAAATGTCCTAGTTTTAATAGTTTTGCTAATATAGCTAATATCACATGAATCCCTTGTTTATCACGGTTACTTGGTTCCAGATCGGACCGATATTGTGTGGTTAGAACACAGAAAACCTGTTTCCGACCTTCTAAACACAGTTTGTAACATTATTAGAGCCCTCCAGACATGAAATAACAACCCTACAGTCACTTTTACACTCGTATTACCCAATATTGTAGACATAACTAACAGAAGATAAGCCATTGAGGACATAAATAAGACTCATACTTGTGTGTGTTGCTCTAAATGTCCAGACAGGAAGCGACGCAGGGGGTTCAGAGTTGAGTTTTAGCTTGTCGTGGGATACTGTCGCAGCAGTAGCCAGAGGTAGGGATTATTGTGCCTGAAATAAAATGATGCATTACAGTAATATTACTGACACCTAGTGACCAGTGTACAGTCCTACTATCTTTGAATTTTAGTTCATTAAGCTGTTTTCATGCTTGAAAATGCTTAATTGAGGCAAAAAATACGTACCGTTAGATTAAATCTGCATATTTTTGTCTAATAATAGGCCATATTCTACTATGAAACAGCACAATTTATCGATTGATATCTTTCTGAAAAAACATGATGGAGTGACGCTGTGAAATTCAAAACACGAAGTCAACAATTATAGTTTTTAATAATAATAATAAGAACACCGTCAACTGGGACTTGGTGATGAGCTGGTTGTCGACATGAGCGGGTTGCTCTGTGTATTTGTGCTTTGTAACACAGGTGTGATTTATAGCAGGAAAAGATCAAATCTGCAATGATAGATGGCACATCTGTTCTTCACTAAATCATTTTCTTTGCTATCCCATGTACCTGCTGTCCTCTCCCATCTTCCTCCGTCGTACAGGAAGTCAACAGCTTTAACCGAGGGAGTTAGCCTGGACAGAAGGTGGCTGACTCGACGGTGGAAGACGGCTTAAGGCAGCACAAGAAAAGCCACACTCTTAATAAAAATATTTTTTGAGATTGTGCAAAAAGCCCCTATGGGACAGTCCCACGTTCCCACACATGCAACAGGTGACCCCCGTCCTAGAGACAGTTGCTGTTTAGACATGATTAGCAACAGGCTTAGGGAGTCATTGTTATTTATATTTAAGCGCTATGTTTAGGTCAGCGATGGAGGCGTGGGGGGGGGGGCGCAAGTATTTCTGATGAGCTGCTCGGTCGGCTTGCGGTGAAATTTGCTATAAACCTTCTTGTTTATAAACATGCGCTTACTGTGGGTATAAATATCGCTCCGCATCATCCAATCCCCTCAAATTCATCCGTGTGTGTGATATGCTTCCATTCTGGGAGAAGGTCACGACTAAACTGGGCTCCCACCGCAGGCAGAATGACAATATTTGCTGTTCTGGAGATCATTATCTCACATTTCATCATAAATGAAGCATGGAATCAAGATATTGAGTGCGCACATGGCCACCGATCAACAGCAGTGGCTGTATTTATGCACAATAATTGTACAATATATGTGCAAGTTTACAATTTCTGATCATTAACTCGACAATATTTACTAGTTGCTAGGTGACCACTAGGATGATTCAGCCCTCCCCTCAGGCTAGGGGACATGCCAACGTGAATGAATAATACCCAGCAGGCCGGCACAACTAAATAGGTTTGTTATAAGTGCAGAGATGTTATGGTGAGGTGTAAACCCACCTCTATCTGTGGTGTGTCACCCGCCACTGAAAGCGGACGTACTTGTACTTGAAAAGTGCATGAGGATTATTCCACAACCTTCACATTTTATAATCATCGCCAAAGGGGGTTGTCAAAGGGACAGGCTTTAGACATGGATGAAGAGAAACAGATAAATGCACTCCATGTTGTTATGTAACCCGTGAAAGCCAGTAAATAATCGCAGAATAAATTACAGTCGAGCCTCGCTTCTTGCAGGGTTTACGTTCTACCAGTGAATTGTGACTAAATGATACACTCATAATAATGTCGCTTTTTGATACAAGGCTTTTGATACAAATTCAGCCATCACGGTCGGGTCTGGAACTAATTAACCGCGCTAAATGAGGGATGACTGTAGTTTGTTACACGTAATGATGGCAAAACCAAGATGGTGTACGAAAAGTGGGATGAAATCAGGTGGAAAATTGTACAAAAAGTAAGGCGGACATGTTTGACTGGTTAGTTTTCTGTTCAGTCTTCGTCCGGTCCCCATTGTTCGTGGGGACTCTTCTCCTTTGTACTTCATGCTTCTCTTGTCGCAGTATTTTGGGATTTGGCTTTTCGTCTTTCATCCTGATGGCCAAGCTTTTTATAATTTTTTGTAAATGAGCCCTGCCTGCATCCCAACCTCCTGTTTGCTGCATTTAGATTGACCTGGCTTGGCCTTTGTCCCCTCTTGAAGACCACCGAGTATTTATTTGAGTCTTGTCTCATGGGAGCTCGAAATGTTTTTCATGTTGCTCTCAGCTACAATATTGGAATGAAAAATACCCACTTAGATTTAGACTTTCAAGTCCTAAGACAAGTTTCGCTGTGCCTCCTGTGAATGGAAGGGAGCATAGGGTGACAGGCTGTTGCGTCTTTGGCAGAGTCTTTTGGTGGACATGTTGCTTTTCAAGCTGTTGGCTTTGCAGTAGGCCCATCTGTGCCATCATATGTCCCTAATATTCTCAGTGTTGATGCAGTGGTTGGCCAGATAGGATAAAGTACCGCAAGCTTGTTGATGACATATTAAAGACTGAAATGAGTAAACAGATTCATTTGAAATTCAGCCACAGTCCCCTTGCGTGTTTGCTAACTACATTGATGTATGATAACTGCTTTCCAGGGTTATATAATGTCTCCTCACGCTGCTCAAAATGTGACATTGACTCTGTACCTTGTCGGAGGAAGTGGTTTTGCGTTTCTTCTGGGCCAGCGACTACCACGTCAGCATCAGTCACATTTTCCATGCTGCGAGAAAAACACAAAAAGCAACCACTTGACAGTATTTCACTTCAACGTTTGTCATGATCTCATACTGGTGTGATCTCAAAGCAGATATGGAAAGCCACATTCTCTCATGCTTTCCACTGGCTGACATTTACATGTAAGTCAAGTCAGTCGGCTCGATGTGGTTTACGCTCGAAAAGAAAAAAAGGCACAAAATGAGATTTCTCCAGCGTTTGAAAATGAATAATGAAGTACTTGCAACGTCTGACAGTCTTCATCCTTTGCCTACTTCTGTCTCCGCGCACAACGCAGACATTCATCATGCTTTACAGTAAAGCACAGATGATCGGAGTGAACATAACAGGTGGGCGTATCGATGTAAATATTAATATGATCAATACCAGAGTGGTATCCCAATGATACAAACATTCATGACGTTGAGCATTTAGAGTTGAGACAACGTTGCAAACTAGTTGTATTTGTCAATGGAGACAACGTCAAGGTGTAACATTTAAGCAACGTACTGCAATGTTGCAAAATAGTTGTATTCGTAAATTGCCACTATTTTATTTTACTATTACTAGTATTTTATTATTATGACTAATTCTCTTTTGTCAAAAAAAACGAATCAAATTTGGAACATTATTTGAGAGGTGACCAAGATCCAACGTCAGAAGCCGACGCACGCTGTTTCAACGTTGTGTTTGTGTCGTTCGACGTCATGACCTAACTCAGCAATTTATCAACGTTGTTTCAATGTCGTGTGGCTACTGGGATCAGCATCGGACTAACGTGATGAGGTCTATATTTTTTTGTTGTTTTCTATGTTTATTTATACATTTTTGTTCAAATATATTGTGTATATTGAGATGTCATTACAGTGTAACCTCGCTTTTCGTCATGAATCCGTTCCAAAAGGTCCAACAAATGCATTTTTTCCATAAAAAAATCATGTGAAGCTAATGAATCCATTCCAGACACCCAGAAATATTAACACAAAACACATTTGATCAAGAATATAGTTTTACATGCAGAAAACAATGGGAAATACATATAAATGAAGAATGCAATTGACTTCTTTGGCGTCCTAGTGGGTTATTTAGCAGCCGTAGCCAATGAAAAAAAGCACCCAAAATTACGCAGTGCACTTGAACGTCTTATTAGCACGGGGCGCATGGCGCTTATTAAGAGGAAGAAAGGAAACAGAGGAGACTGAGTCTGTGGTGTTGTGGAGGCGACCCCAGGATGCGAGAGATGAGACCCGATTACAGGTAAAATGGTTCTTTTTATAATAACAGTAACTGTGCAGTGGCAGGGGTCCACAAAAGAGCCGTTCAATGACAGTTCTCCAACAAAGGACAAAGCTCACATCTGAACTAAATCGAAGCGTGACTGAAATTAGCCACGTGCAAGAGATAAACGCAAAGCAGGAAAACACAGAGCAAGGCAAAGCAGGAAGAACTACCAAAATAAGAGCATCGAAACAGGAACTTAGGCATAAAAAAAGGGAAAATAAGCAAACTGTCACGCAGACAAACCCCCAGGGTGTGACAGTGTGCGTTCTATGAACAAATAAAACACACCCGCACACACAATAAAGACGATTAAAGGATTCCCTGGCTGGAATCTGTCCATCGTGTCCCAGCTGTAAAAGAACCGTTGTTCATTCTTCACAGAGACTGAATCACCAACGCACGGGTACTTTGTTTGGGCACTGGATTCCAAGGAACGATACGTGGGGCAGATGGACTAGTTTGTTAGGTGCAACGATTGGCTGTACAAAAACCGCAACATATTTTGGGCAATAATTTTAATTGAAAACAGAATCCTACAAAAAGCAGGGCATATGAAAACCGAGGTTCCACTTCGTAGTACGTACTACCAACAGCGCTTTTAGATTTGTTTAGGTATTTTGCACACAATTGTATTCACAGTTCCGCATGTCCAAAAGGAGTAGGATGAAGCAAAGCTTTTTTAATCCTACCCCCCCATCCGTTTTACATCAATTGCAATACATTTGTTCACTTCCTGTATTCCAAATACGCTCTCTCCTCGTTCAATACATTGGAAATTAATGACATAATGTAATAATGCGATAAATAGTAGAAAAATAGTAGTCGAGTTTCAAATGTAGTCAAATGTCTTGTCACCATAACTACTTGATTTGACGATCCTAAGGAATAATATGAAATAGACATAACAAAACATAGTTGGATAATGGGTGAGTACTGGCAATGTACTCACGAAGGAATAAAGAGTAATAAGTGTAATAATTGTTTGTAATAAAAGGGAATCATTTCACTATTTTGGTGATATGTTTAATTTTCCTTATATTGTTGTCTTACATATTATTACATTGTTCACAAATAAGTGTGTTGATACAAATATTTGTCTAAAATCTTGTGTTTTATCCTGATTATAATCACGAGCAACAAATTCAAGGCAAAAATCACAAACGCATTCAGTGATATTGAAAAATGTTCATGTAAGAAGTATCGGTATTGGTGATATTGTCCCTGTTTTTACTTGGCACTCGAAAATCACCCCTCGATTGATGATTTCTCCTAACTCCTTCTTGCATCTTTATTCCTCTGAATGATAAACGTTCACATCATGATAGGAGGGCATTAGTATATGCCGCCAGTTTGACTTTTAGCTCCATGGAACCAGTCCCGCTGGCCGAACTGGTTGAATTTAAATAACTGCTCGGGTCATGCAAACATCTTCTTTAAAAGCAGCATGTCTTTCCCATCACCGCGACTATCGTTTCCGAATGTCTGTCATAAACCTTGCATTGATACTGAGGAACTGCTACAAGCGTGGCAATGGTGAGGTACTGTTGATCACTTGTTGGTCTCGTCGTGTCAAAACGTGAACGGCATGATGAAGAGGATTGTTTAAATATCAATTCCAATTGAAAGCAGACCATCAGCTCCTTGTTAGAGAACAGCACATTGTGCAAAAAGTACTGAAACACTGAACAGGACATGCGCATTCAGAAGTTTAGAGAAGGCTGCATCCAGATATCCCTAACTTTTTGTGAATAGTGTAATTGAAGTGGTCTGCTGGAAAGACAAACAGCTTTGTCACAATGCAGATGTTCCATCATACATTTGGATTTAGTCCAGATGGTAAAGTAATACTTTTCTTGCCATGGAAGGTAGATTCAGACGCAGGTAATTGAATTGATAAAGCTTGAGTCGTTTGTATTCATTTTATGCGTTCCAATTAAATACCCTATACCCAGCACAGTATAAACAAAATATAGTAGTACACAACAGCGTATGACACAACATCTTGTGCCTTACATTATGACAGAGCATTCGCTCTTCACACAAATTCATCAGGAGCTGGGAATCCAATCCGAATAGGCTTGTCCATTTATAAATAACTGTACAGTGCACTAATAATAGCAGCAATAATAAATGCCCTGCATTGTTTCAGGTTGCTGAGGCTAAATGGGGAGCTGAGAGTATATTTAGGGTCTAAAGCCAGCATGAGTCTTGTCATATGTATAACAATGTAGTCAGCCAAGTGGGCGCACTCATTGGCACTGCTGCCAAATACATCATTTCTTGTTTCATTCTCCCTTGAAGGTCCCTTGATATTTTTCTTTGTGCCACCTTAAAGATACACACATGAACTTTGTTTTACAGTGTGTGTACCATGCTGGAAAATATGCAAAAGAGATGGTTTGGTTAAAAGAAAAAAGAAAGCATGACATTTTCCTATCTCTGAAATGACAGATGAGACATGAAGAGCGGAATAACAATGTCAGGCTTTTCCTAAAATAGAACCTTGATGTATGTACAGTGCATTGCTTAAACATGACAGAAGTACCGTAGTACGTTTGTGGAAAGCAGATAAAGAAAAAAAAACCCATGAAAATCTGCATTTAATTATACTTACTATCCTGCCACAGTTGTATCCCCGCAAGGAGCTCACAGTTATGATTGTTATGACAAGAAACGTCTTTCATTCAGATTCCAATGTAACAAACCATTTTTTAATAACAGCAGACACAATGTAATCGCATGATGTCTCACTTGATACAAATAACAGCAGTGGGCTAACATGCACGTCATCAAAACACCGCATTTAGCAGCTCGGTGAAACAATGCAGTATGTTGTTTGCATGTATGCCTGCGGCAAAAGGGTGTCAATGAATTTGCATCAAACTGCCAATGTCATTAATGAACTGTCACAGGAATTAGATTTACAGACACTCTCAGTGCTAAACTCAGTGATTTAGTAACTTATTGTGTTTCGACGTTTAAGCATGAGCTGCATTCAAATATACAGGACTTTAGTATTATATCTCTTTTAGTTGTACATTGAATATTTGCTTGGCTTCTTTAGATTTGCTAAATACCAAATACATATATTGTGTTGGTTCGACACATTTGACACATGTGACTAAAAGGCAACAATGACAACAAAAAAGACATAAAAAAAATGAAAATGATCAAAACTCTTCTTATTGCCGTAGCTTGACATATGGGGTTCTGTTCAAAAGTCTTAGGCCGCCACTATTTTATTGTTTAATGGACTGTTTAACAGCAATCATGTTGCCACAGCTAAACGTCCAAACAATTAGCAGGATTGCAGTCATCGCTCGCGGTTCGATTATCGCTCCCTAGCAATATCGTGTTTTTTCAGAAATTAATTAATTAATTAATGGTAGCTGTTTCACGGTAGACTGTGGTCTATTATCAGTCAAAACATATTGAAATACAAGGGATATGTAGTATTCTGGTCTCTAGGCGGCAGTAATGTCATTACCTTACCTGGCACTTGATGTAGCCAGCCATGGATGCAGACTGAAAAAAAGGCTCTCCTCCCATTCCATGTGGAAGTGGTAAGTTTTTCTTCTTACTTTGTCTCTCTTCCCCACTCCGTTTGAAACCAATTCTTAAGTTTAGAAGAAATAAGGCTAACTGATTCGCTCGCTAGCGTGTTACCTCTGAGTCCCTGCAGCATAAGAGTTGTGCACTGCGGTGTAAACAATGAATAATAGGAGTGTAATGGTGACCATAGGGATGTCATTTCATGTCTTCAGGGCTCCAGTAAGGTTAAAAAACCTATTTCAGAACTGTTTCTTTTTTTGCTCTAACTACGAAAATAGTCCATTTATTAATATTCAATCTAATACCACGGAAATTCATTTATCGCGGTCGGGTCTGGAGCCAATTAACTGCTATAAATGAAGGACGACTGTACACTAAAAATACAAAACTGATTTCCATTAAAATAGAAAACATTTCATAATTACAGCAGAAGAAAAACTGAAATAATATTTGATGTAGTCAAATAGTCACAGGTTTATGCACATATGTATCAATACAGTAGTTTAATGTGCGCTGTTTAAATGCACCTGCGGAAACGCGGACTATAACTTTCAACATAATTTACAATAGCCCTATTTTCTTTAAAGCAGGGGTGTCCAAAGTGCGTCCCTGGGGCCATTTGTGGTCCAAGGCTTGTTTTAATTGGCCCGTGGAACATTCTAAAAATACAATTAAACAACAGCAAAAGTTAAAAAACAAGCATATCTACATGGGTTGGTTTTAGACTGTTTAAACAATTTCAAAATATCAAAACGGCCCTCTGGTCTTTTGATTTTTCAGTATGCTGACCTCAGCGGATAAAGTTTGCTTGAAAGTGTTGAGAATAGGTGTGGGTGGATCTGTCCGAATATCGATAGTATCAATACCGAGGGCAGAATCAGTATAAGCTTGATACTGTCATGATGAGCTCGACATCTTGGGGTTCTCTCCTATGTTAATTTTCACAATATCTGCTTTTTTGTGTTGTTGATATTCTTAAATGTGTTTTATTGTTTACAAACTCAGGGAATAAGTTCTTGGACACAAGGGGCAAAAAACTCAAAGATTTGAATGAAAGCCAAGAGTAGCTTTTGCATTACTTAACTAATTTTGCACTATTGCCTTGATTTTGCTCAATTAATTGTACTAGCACATCATAAAAAAGAACAAGGGAATCATTTTATCATTTGGTTGATATTATTACATCGTTTTATACTACAGGTATTGTATCTTAAATTAATTAAAAGAAATATATCATCAAAATATAAAATATTAAATTGTTCAGTAAGCAAGTTTGTTGATAAAAATATAGATTTTTGTGTTTTATTCTGATTATAATCAGATTATGATCAGAAATGAAAGGCAATAATCAAAAAATTCTTAAATGATCTTTACATTTGCAAATAAAAAGTTAATACCGCAGTATTGGCCCTGTATTTACTGTACTTGGTATCGAGTAGACACCACAAGTTTTAGTATTGCCAACCCCCAGTTGACGAGCAGTACACGAACGCACCGCGTCTTCTTTTCCAAAACGACGAAGCGGCACGTGAACGCACCGCGTCTTCTTCCTGTAGTCTGCTGACGTGGTTTCTGATTGGCTGCTTGTGACATCATCGCTGCTCGTACTTGAGGCTGAAGGCGGTTGAAGCCGCGGTTTTGAAGCGACACTCCCATCCTTCCTCCTCCTCCTCCACTGGCTCGGAACCAGACGCCCCGGTTAAACCCCTCCCACGGCAGGGCGGGACGTCACTGTACTCAAAAGATCACGTTTAATATTCATGAAGTCGCGAATTGGCTCCTACTCGCGTCAGTCCCGCTGCGCGACTTCTGTAGGCTGGCTCACTTCCTTCAACATTATATCTGGGCAACCCGGGTAAAAGTATAAAAAAAATGTTGCCGATCCACTGTACGTGCACCGACTGAATGGAGGCACCCCTGACACCGAGCGGAGATCGTACATTACTGGGCCAAAGACCGCAACACACACCGGTAAGCAGACATTCAAGGCAAGTTTGGCAATTAGAAGTTGTTACAAAGAATGCACTTAATGCATTCATTTCCGTGCATCCATTTCAATTCGGTTGAAATGCATTTAATATAAAATGCAACATTGTCCATATTTCTTTATTCATTCTGAACGCCACGTTTTATTCAAAGCACGTCCTCCTGCCGGGTTTTCTTCAATGAATTTGTCCATGAATGATTTTTGTGCTGTGTGCTGGAGGATGACCACGGCAGGGGAGTGTGCATGCATGGCTGGAGTCCTTACATAACATGCGCTTAAAACGCTTACATTATAAGGAACTGCCGTCCATCTTTATGACTCTCCACTTGTGGGGGGAGATAAAACTGCAGTGATGCAGTATTTTGGTTTTTATCTCGCCTGGTAAAAGCTTTGAACAACATTGCAGTAGCAGGAGGCTGATAATTACCTTGAAGTGACTCACTTTAAAGGCTGTTCATTAATAATGTGATTAGTGTGGGTGTTGCCACCTCCAGTGTTTTGCTTCAGCAGATGTTATGCACGGTGATCAAACAGAAGCAAGCAGACTGTGTTTATTCACACTTTTCATCTCACTGAAACTCGCAATTCTTCAATAATATCAAATATTTGCCTGTCTTGTGTCAGAGCGGCGTTTTGAGTTCTCCGTAAACGTCCAGCCCTCGGCCTCCCCATGCCTCCATCTCCTCTCGACGACAGAATTGTGGTGGCGCTGCCAAGGCCGATCCGACCTCAGGAACTCCAACTGCGACTGGACACCAGCTACCTGGACTCCATCGCCTCCACCAGCAGCGACGAGACGGTCATCAGCACCACCGTGGTGAAGATTCGGGCGACGGCCAATCTTGTGACGTATATGCCCTCATCCAAGGGCTCCACGCGCTCCTTGTCGTGTGGATGCAGCAGTGCCAGCTGCTGCTCTGTCACCACCTACGAGAAGGACAGCCCGAGCCTGAACCACGGTCAGGTGAGCGCCAGCAGCCCCAACCTCAGCTATGCTGGACCACCTATGCTCAGCAACCACGAAGCATTAAGCGCCACCAGCCTCGCCCCGGGCGCCGCCACTGTGAGAGTAATCCACCCCAATGAGCTGGCAAAGCGGATGACCTGCTGCCCCATGGGTCACCCTATCGGGCCGGTGCCGGTCATCATCGACTGCCGGGCCTTCACGGAGTACAACAAGAGCCACATTCGGGGGGCCGTGCACATCAACTGCTCTGACAAGATCAGCCGGCGGAGGCTGCAGCAGGGAAAAATCACCGTGCTGGACCTCATCTCCTGCCGGGAGGGCAAGGACTCATTTAAGGGCATCTTCTCCAAAGATATCGTGGTCTACGACGAAACCACCGCGGACCCCAACAGGCTGGGGCCCTCGCAGCCTCTTCACGTGGTCCTGGAGTCGCTGAGGAGGGAGGGCAAGGACCCCATTATTCTCAAAGGTGAGTGGATTTGTCAAGGGATGGCGATACAAAGGCATGATAGGCTGGAAATGGCAGCATATAAAGGGATAGAAAGTGCAATTTCATGGGCCTTAGTTTGACTCTGGAGGCACTAAATCATTGTAGACGTCTGGGAGCAATAAGCGCTTTTGCGGCGGTTGGAGCTTTAGTGGCAACATAAACCCTCATGAAGCCGTTAGGGGTTGCATAATAGCGTGCAGTGTTTGTGTAAGGCCTGTTAAACTTTGACCTTTATTGTTTTGCTCAGCTGACCTGGCCTGTCAGCTCTGTGATTGTCGTTTAATCACGCACACTGCAGCATAAACACCTCACGTTGTATAATATACTAGCTTCTGTATGATTGTTGACATAAATAAGAGTACAGTGCCGGATGGAAGCAGCAGCTGTTGGTTAAGGCAGTGTGTTGAGACGCTGCCATGTTTTCCGTCAGTGGCGTGTGTGTGTGTGTGTGTGTGTGTGTGTGTGGAGCTGGAGCAGTGTGTTGTATTAGGGGGCTGGGCTGTGAGTGGTCTCTCAACGCCCCTGAATCACTGTCTGGTTGTGTAAATGCTGAGATTCAAGCATTCGTACCGATGCTGTTAAGCATTATTATTCCACATAGCGTTGCCACGTCTCAACGGATAAGAACAAAATGTGCTGCTTGTGCAGGACGGGTGATTTATTACATTTCTTGGTCCAAACGCTTATTGGTAGCAACCTCTAAGGTCGAATGCGTTCATGAATGCTGCAAGACTTCCAATTTTTCCATTCGAAATGATAGAAAAACAATCCAAACTGTCGCTATTATAAAACCTTTAACCAGAAAACATTAACAGCTGTGGCTGTAGGCAACCTCCCACAAGATGGCAGTAACTTTATCTACCTTTGCATGCGCTTTAAAATGTATGCACGGATCAGCTGTCAGCTGTGTGAAACTTATGTGTGTTGCTGTACTGTTGTCTCATTGATGGTTTTAATGCTGCCTGAGCAGTTTGCACCTCATCGCCATCAAAACATCGGTTCTGTTGCTGCAGTGTCGTGCAATACAGTCGCAATCCAGCATTTGCGACCCTGCAAATTTGCAGATTTTTGATCAAAACATATTTTAATCTGTGGGCAAAATTGTCCAAAATTAGGCCATTTATTGGTTGAAAACGCATCTTATTCGCCCTATGTGGGTGAAGCTTGAGTTGAGCACAGGGAGGAGTCAGAGGCAAACTTCAATTTGCTTGAGGTGTTCTTTATATGCAGTCAACACACTTACCCATCACAACACAGCTTATCAACCCAAATGCCTACCCCACTCACGGTGCAACCAGTAATAACAACACATGTGGAACACATGTAACTGTACCACAAGAACTATGTGGGTATCAAAATAGATGCTGTAATACACATACACATGCAAAATAATGGTATTTTACACTAATTTATGATCCGCAAGGCATGCTGGGAAGCCCACCTGCACACTTCCCCAACAGGAAGTTACACAGCATGCCTTGCAGGTTATAAATGAGTATAAAATAGTGTTGTTTTTCATGTGTTTGTAAAGCTATCAATGTGAGTAATTGAGACGACCATAAAAAAGTCTATTTTTTACACTCTTAACACAAACCAACAGGAGGTCATCAAACCAAACGCCTCCCTCACTCACGGTGCAACCAAAAATAACACAACTAGTAATACAAAATGTAACTTTACAACCCACAGGGCATGCTGGGAAGCCTTCGCTCACGCTTCCCCAACAGGAAGTTACTCAGCATGCTTTGCGGGGTATAACTTTACATTTTGTGTTCCACATGTGTTATTTGGTGTGTTATTTTTGGTTGCATCGTGAGTGAGGGAGGCGTATGGTTTGATGACATCCTGTTGGTTTGTGTTAAGAGTGTAAAAAATAGACATTTTTATGGGCATCTCAATTACTCACATTTTTTTGCCATTCGTGGGGATCTACTGTATACCAGTGAAATAGTATTACGTAAAATTGACCAAATGTGTTTGTCGGAATGATGACTTGACTCACTTTTTAATCACATGGAATAGTCACACATCTTTAATTCCATGATTTTGTCCTCAGTCATGCAAATGTCCCACACTGCTTCCTTTGTCCACACTGAATTCAACCGCATAACGTTCCGTGCTTGACCCATTTTTGACCTAGCCTCCAACTAATTGAATATTCCCTATTAAAAGCCCCTGTGTAGGGCATAGGACCCTAGGCCGCCTCCATTTCTGACATGCACTTTCCTCAGAGGCCAAAGAGCTCCGTTCAACATTCGCTGTCCAAATCGCAGAGATGAGATGACAATTCAGACGGAGCCAAATGAAACAGGCTCTCTTGTGATTAACATACTGTATTTGCTATGTTGTCAAACATGAAATACATCATTACTGTTTTCTGCTTCATGCTCCATGAAAACGGAACCTTCCTATACATAAATGCTGCACTGTGCGCCTGTTGTCTGTGGCACGTAAACAGCAATTGTAGTGTAGTACTATAGATGTGGATAATAGAAACTGTACATATTTCTATTGAATTAGCTTTGTATTTAACTGAATCAAAACCAAAAACTGTCAAGAGAGGTATTCTTTTAATGTTTATCACTGCAATTTTTGTTTTTAGTTGTGTAGCGTGTGGGACAAAATATCGACATTGTGATGTATTGTTGTCGCTTTCGCTAATGGCATATATGACAGTGTCGAATATTGATAGTATGCCTGTCAATGTATTGTATTGCAATGTTTAGACTGTCTAATCTGTCTAAAATGGGGAGCTGTTCAATGACCTCATACTGAATCATGACGATCCTTGCACTGTGACCAATATGTGCACTGACAGTGTGTGTGTGGGTGTGTGTGTGTGTGTGTGTGTGTGTGTGTGTGTGTGTGTGGGAGGGGGCAGCTGATCTCCACAATGCAACGGCATCAGAGGCGACAGGTGCAAACCAGTTATTTAGAGGTCAAAAGTTCATTGCAAGCCATAAAAAAAATATTAAAAAAACTGTAAATTGTTTATGTAATCACAATTGTGGTAAATTCTTCTTCTAATTCTGTTGTTTAAACAAGACACAATAGACTTTTGCCAAGGTCGCACAATAATGCCTCCCAGCTTAGCGGCTAGTATAAAGCTGCATTCAAGACAACTGGTTATGTTCCAACCTGGAAAAATGCATTGGAACTCCGCTCAAGGTAGCAAAGAGCATAAAAGACTACATAAATGACCTTTTTTCTTTTGTTATACTAGATAATAAAACCATAAAACACAACAGGTTCTGCATTAAATCTGGTGCATAGACATCTTGGTTTGTTTGTATAAAAATTTACTACTAATAAATTTGGGCCAGTGAAACCCGCTCTTACTCATAAACACACAATAATGGGACTCAACTCTGTACTCATATGCACCTGGTCCGCCAGAGAATAAGAAGACACAGCATGAAGGATTAGTGTTGCCAACTACTGTATATTTAGCGAGTTATCTAATCGGACCCCTTTAGATTCAGACAAGTGACAACAGGCAAGCGACAAATCTAGTAAAGAGACTTTTGGAAACGCTGACATGATAGCACGTTCTATTTGTAAATACATTGTTATTTGGATGTAAAACAACCCCCTTTTGTGTGGTTTATGTTGGTATAGTTGTTTAGATATTTGAGCTGTCACAAAAGCAAAAAATATTTGAAAGTTATGCTTGAAATTGATCTTTTCACCCAAAAGTTGTTTTTCTCCCTTTTCTAGTCAGGAACTGATATTTTCCTGAAACTTACTTATGTTCTACGGCTGATTACTAAAGAACGGAAAAAGGTAGACACAAACTTTTTTTTCTGATGAAAGACAGGAGTCTAATCTTTCTTTTGGTAGGTTCCATGTTTATATAACCATAGAACACATTATTATGTGTGCCTTGAAAGATCGGTCAAAATCGTCTAAAATGGCCGGTACTGAAGGCGTAGTCTTTTGAAAAATGTCTGGGATTGAATGAGTTAATAGCATGAGAAAGTGTCTCCATACGTTTGACTGGTATTGTATATGTCGCATGGTGGCACTCATTTCATCGCTTGTGTTTGCAGGAGGCCTTAGCTGCTTCAGGCAGAGCCATGAGAACCTGTGTGAACACTCGCTGCACCTTCACGAAGGCTTGGACATGGGCGCAACTGCCGGCCTCTCGGGGGCGCTACCTCACACTCTGCCCTCCACCCCGGACATAGAGAACGCAGACGTGACGCCCGTCTTGCCCTTCCTCTATTTGGGCAACGAGCACGATGCTCAGGACATCAACTTGCTGCAGCGCCTGAACGTGGGCTTCATCCTCAACGTGACCACCCATCTGCCGCTCTACCACTACGACACGGGCCTGTTCATCTACAAGCGCCTGCCTGCCACCGACAGCAACAAGCAGAACCTTCGCCAGTACTTTGAGGAGGCTTTTGAATTCATTGGTAGGAAAACATATACGCATGTTAACATAATGCTGCATATTTACGTATGAATGAAAGTCTGTAAATATGTAGTGTGTGGACCAAGGAAGAACGAATTCAATTTGAATCTGACATTTTTTGTGCACCATTACCATCGTGCTTAACCTGTCCAGTATGTGAGAACACGCTGGCTAACAAAAGTCTTTGTATGAACTCGTTTTTGTTCAGTAAAAGAAACTTTGACACAATTTAGCCAATGCATTTTTAAAAAGAGATGTTTGTACCAGAGTAGTACTGACATTTGATAACCGCACACTGAATGTTGCGCTAATAACTTTTTCCAGTGAAAGGTATTTATACCCATATGTTGTGAGTTTGTGTTTTTTATTATAAGAATATTATAGAATATGTTAAGGAAAAAAATTCAAATATGAAAGGATGATAAATACCGACCTACAATAGCAGTCAAAAGTTTGGAGGCATGTTCTCATTTAATAGCATGAGAATCTGTCTCAACTTTTGACTGCTGGTCTGTATGGCAATTAAATAAAATGAATTAAAGCTAAAGCGGTCCTGTTGAGGACAATGTCCTCAAGTTGCATGCGTTCCAAATATTTTGCAGTCAAAGACCAAAGAAAATACAAATAATAACAATAATTTACTGAAATGCACGCTAAATACAGTTTGCATTTGAAAATAAGACACTGGGAGGTGAACAAGGCATGAAAAAGGGCCTAAAAAGGGAAAAATCCAACCAAAAAAACACAGGAAAAGGTCTGAGTGTGACTATTTTCAGATACAATCTAAACTACAACATTATCTGTCATTGGATTTGTTTGGCTGATTGTGTCACATGGGCAGAGGTACAACGCATGCTGTTGGTCTGTGTATTATTTTCTCTGTGCTTACAGTTACTACCGTAAAGACCAGAAAAACTGTGCAGGTTTATGTAAATCTGTAGTACTTCCCTAAAATGTATAATTGTTAAGCATCAAAGTAACGTAATGATATGTTTGGGTGTGTATAGAAACGTCTGGATCCTACGTTGACACTAATTGTCACTATGTTGTGGTTCCGTTGTTCCAGAGGAAGCACACCAGGCTGGTATGGGCCTTCTGATCCACTGTCAGGCCGGCGTGTCTCGCTCAGCCACCATCGTCATCGCCTACTTGATGAAGCACACCTGGATGACCATGACGGATGCCTACAAGTTTGTGAAAACCCGGAGGCCCATCATCTCCCCGAACCTCAACTTCATGGGCCAGCTGCTGGAGTTTGAGGAAGACCTCAACAACGGAATCACGCCACGGATCCTCACGCCAAAGCTGATGGGTGTGGAGACCATTGTCTGAAACCGCTCGCAACACTCACTGGGCATCCAGTTTGGAATGTGAGTAAGCCGCTATTTTCTTCTTTGAATCTCCCCACCCGTGCTCATCTTGGACTCTCTGGAGTGCCAAAGCTGTGGGTCAGCAAAGCTGTGTGGGTCAGCACTGATGAGAAATGCCAAAAATCCCTACTGTTTGGAACCTGGCCTGCGTCCCGGAGGAGGAGTGGATGAGTTAGAGATGTTGAGACAGACAGACAGAGAAGGTGCTTGGAAGAGTTCCATTTGGGACTGCAGAGGAGCGAGTGTGCGGATAGAAGATGTGACGGGAGAAACTCCGCTTTACACTGTGGCACACGTGTTGGCGGGACTGGCCAAACCAAAAAAAAAAATAAACAGTTGAAGACATGTCTGGTGTGTTAATGTTCTATTTTTATACAGGGGTGACCATTACAAGCCCACAATGGCTTACTGTGCAATAATTTCAACATGGAATGCAACCTTGATATTACGTGTATATATTGCTAATGATGAAGAAACATTTCCAGCTGAATATTGCTGTATTGTAATTATTACTGTTTGGTTCAGTACAATTATGTTTAGGTTGCATTATTATTATTAGGGATGGGCTTTGACCACATTTCCTTCAACTAAAAAGAAAATGAACGGAATGGGAGAATATCTGAATGTTCTGAACTCCTGTTTTTACGCCAGTGTTGTACTGAGCAAGGATACTGTTTCCCAACCTTTACTGAGCCAAGGTAGCAAAAATGTCATGGCACACCACCAAGCATGCCATGGCTTATTCTGTTGTACGAATGGCAACAAGCGGAGAGACAGGTTCATGATGTACACTGTCTGTCTGTTTTGGGATACGTTCCTTTTTGATAGCATCAGAAACTGTCTCCAAACTCTTCCACTAGTTAGCAGAAGGCACTACCAGTCAAAAGTTTTGGGATGCTTTATCATTTAATTGTATGAGAAAATGTCTCCAAACTTTTGATTGGTAGAGAATCAAGTGGAAGCACATTTAATTTACATAAATGATCATTTTCAGGCCAATTAAGTGAGATTGGGCCACTAATGTGCCGCTGCACAGTGGTTGGGAATCACTGGGGTAGAATGAAGCTGCACCTGGATGTAGTTAAACTTCCCATAGCTGACATGGCAAACTGGAGGCCATGTCCACACAAATACGGTTATTTTAAAAACGTGTTTTTTGTTTTGGTCATGCGCAAACCTAGATTTTGTCTTTAAAAATTGAGCTTTTGGAAAACACAAAAATTCCAGCATCAGATTTTTGTGTGTGTGGGGGGAGGGGGGCGTTAAAATGTATCTTTTTGCTTTGTGTCATAAGAAATGTGCGACCTTATCTTATGTTTTTAAACCTTATTTGACGACAAAACATGACATTTTTGGCTTGTGCGTGCATGCGTATTTTAACAGCCATGGCCGGTTAAAAAAAAAAATTCTTGTTGTAAGTGAACAAGGATTTTTAAGCTAAGTACATGTCATTGTGCATTTAATATCTCACTATTTAGATGAACAGAGGCGTTAAAATGCTCAACCAAGT
Source organism: Dunckerocampus dactyliophorus (assembly GCF_027744805.1). NCBI lineage: Eukaryota > Metazoa > Chordata > Actinopteri > Syngnathiformes > Syngnathidae > Dunckerocampus > Dunckerocampus dactyliophorus. The sequence goes on along the minus strand of NC_072837.1, from coordinate 7,287,945 downwards.
CAGCTGTGGTAGCTTTTTCAGGATTGTGATTAGACAAAATGTGCGTTAATATGTCGACAGATATTGTTTTGGAAACGCCATGCAAGGATGGCAATTATTTAACACCGAAATGTGCGTTTTTTAAAAATATCCGTGTTCATGTGGTCATAATTGAGTGAATCAACAGCGCCTCTGCTGGTTACAGCGAACTAGTGCACTCAATTTTGTTTCAATTTCTTAATACATCATGAAATCAACAATTATATCGACATAACAGCCAACAATTGTAAATGATTACGCCCATCCCTAATAGTTATTGGCACAGATGACTGAGTGCATCAGTGTTTTTCCTTTTGCCAAAACCAAGAGAACCACAAAGAAAAAGCACTGAAATAATCAGTGACCATAACAAAACAGGGCTACTTGTGATTTAAATGGAACATAAGAGAATAACTTCACTGCCTGCTTTTCTTGTCTTTTTTTGCTCTTTGTGCCAGCTCTATTGTAACAAGTCCTTATTGTGTGTGGCTGTGTGGCCTAATACGTCTTCTGTGAGCGCTCTTCATTATCAGCCAAGCTGTGGTAATAACACATGGTAGCAGCGGTGAGATGCAGCCTCAAGCGCTTAAAGGTTGCTGTCCGGTGTGACCTTTTTAACTCTTGTTCTTGTTGACACTGAGCTACAGTCGAGCGAGCATTTTTGCCTTGTGTAGGTGCAAGGTGTTGCTGTCACGTGCTGTTTCTCTAGTGCCTCTTTCAATGCCTTAACGCTCGTGTCACCACCGGGCCTGTGCGCGGTGACATCACGCGCACATGAATGCAGACCACAATGAAGTCGTGTTTGATACAAAACGTACATACCACCATGAGTTAAGTAGAACCTCTTCATGAGAATCTAGTTGGATTTAGTACAAAAAAGTTGTGTAATGAGTAGAAAATGGCTTTTTGTGGGGTCGCATTAAAAAGTACAAAGTAGTTTTGACATACAGTGGTGTGAAAAAGTGTTTGCCCCCTTCCTGCTTTCTTATTTTTTTGCATGATTGTCACGCTTAAACGTTTCAGATCATCGAACAAATTGAAATATTTGTCAGTGACACACAACACAACTGAACACAAAATGCAGTTTTTAAATGAAGCTTTTTTGAAAAAAATCCAAACCTACATGGCCCTGTGTGGGGAAAAAAGTGATTGTGCCCTAAACCTAATAACTGGTTGGGCCACCCTTAGCAGCAACAACTACAATCAAGTGTTTATGATAACTTGCAATGAGTCTCTTACAGCGCTGTGGAGGAATTTTGGCCCACTCATCTTTGCAGAATTGTTGTAATTCAGCCACATTGGAGCGTTTTCAAGCATGAACCACCTTTTTAAGGTCATGCCACAGCATCTCAATAGGATTCAGGTCAGGACTTCAACTAGACCACTCCAAAGTCTTCATTTTGTTTTTCTTCAGCCATTCAGAGGTGGACTTGCTGGTGTGTTTTGGATCATTGTCCTGCTGCAGAACGCAAGTTGGTTTCAGCTTGAGGTCACCAACAGATGGCCGGACGTTCTCCTTCAGGATTTTTTGGTAGACAGCAGAATTCATGGTTCCGTTTCTCACAGCAAGTCTTCCAGGTCCTGAAGCAACAAAACAGCCGAACACCATCACACTACCACCACCACATTTTACTGTTGGTATGATGTTCTTTTTCTGAAATGCAGTGTTAACTTTTACACCAAACGTAATGGGATAGACACCTTCCGAAAAGTCCAACTTTTGTCCTGTCAGACCACAGAGTATTTTCCCAAAGGTCTTGGGGATCATCAAGATGTTTTCTGACAAAATTGCGCCAAACCTTAATGTTTTTGTTCAGCGGTGGTTTTCGTCTTGGAAACCTGCCATGCTGGCTGTTTTTGCCCAGTGTCTTTCTTATGGTGGAGTCATGAACACTGACCTTAACTGAGGCAAGTGAGGCCTGCAGTTCTTTGGATGTTGTTGTAGGGTCTTTTTGTGACCTCTTTGATGAGTCGTCGCCGCGCTCTTGGGGTCATTTTGATTGGCCGGCCACTCCTGGGGAGGTTCATCACTGTTCCATGTTTTCACCATTGTGGATGATGGCTCTCACTGTGGTTTGCCAACCTTTTTCAGACTGATAGAACTTAATTATCAGTCTGATAGATTTTAATTAATTTATGCGTTAATTATGCTTTAACGGGGAGGGCAATCACTTCTTCCACACACGGCCATTTAGGTTTGGGTTTTGTTTCTCCCTTCATAATAAAAAGTTTCATTGAAAAACTGCATTCTGTGTTCAGTTGTGTTGTCATTGACTAAGATTTAAAGTTGTTTGATGATCTGAAACATTTAAGTCTGACAAACATGCAAAAAAAAAAAAAAAAATCAGGAGGGGGCAAACACTTTTTCACACCACAGTACATAATGCCCTGAACGCAAACCAGAAAAATTGTGCAGTCACAATAATACTTTTTGTTGCCATTCAATGTGATTTTCCTACTAAATTCTTGGCAAACAAAAAAACACATGAATTGATCTTAATTATTCATACACAAGCCCACATTTGGATGGGAATGGGTCTTATCTTGTGAAAGTGGCAAAAGATTGTTAGCCGAGAGTGTTAGCCGATCCCAGCTGACTTTGGGCGAAAGGCAGGGTCCACCCTGGACTGACCGCCAGTCAATCACAGGGCACATACAAACAGGAAAGGAAAGGAAAAGGAAAGTATTAAAAGATACTAATTTCAATATATATATATATATATATATACATATATATATATATATATATATATACTGTATATATTTTTACACTTTTACAAAAACTTCCACTTGGCAAAATATTCAAACCCGTTCTCAATACAGGCATGTGAAATGTACGATATCAAAGAATACAAAAATAAAACCATAAAATGAGATATTTTGCTTACATTGAGCACAAATCACAACTGCATGTGTAAAAGTGACCTAAAGTAAATATCCCATTTATGATCAGACCAAATGAAATCAGTGAAGCAGACAGGTGTGTGCTCTAATGAGTCTTTTAATTAGTGTTGGGTGACTGTGCTGTGTCCAACCTGTTTTGCAACAAGATGTGTTACATGGTGATGTTGAAGGTGTCACATATCAGTGTATGAAAACCGACTTTTTTACTATACTGGGTACATATTTAAATTTTGCTATAAACATTAATAATAGCTACAACCCTGGACTGTTGAATGTTTCTGGGAAAAAAAATGTTTGCGATACGTCCGACAGGGCTGTACCATGGACTAGTGGTTGGCATGTTGGACGTACAGTCAGGAGATCGGGAAGATCTGGGTTTGAATCTCCGTCTGTGTGGAGTTTGCATGCACTCGCCAGGTACTCCGGAGAATATGCATGTTGGGTTAATTGGAGACTCTACATTGTCCATATGAATGGCTGGCGAACTGCCTGTCAAACCCTGGCCAAAGTCAGCTGGGATAGGCCCTAGCATACCCCCGCGACCCTAGGCATAGAAAATGGATGGACATTTGCGATCCACTTTTGGGTCCCAAACCACCAATTGACAAACACCACCAATCACTGCTCTAGATGAGGGGTGTCCAAAGTTTGTCCCGGGTTGGGGGGGTTCGGGGAGTATACAAGGAAGTGTATACTTAATTGTGTATACTTGTGTATACTTAAGTGTATACTTAATTTTCAAAATGCAAAAAAAAAAAAAGAAAATGGTGAATATATAATATGTATACTATAATAATATACAATATATTCACTCATATTTTGAACACAAATTTGTCTTTTGCCACTTTGTGTCATTTCCGACCAGAATGATCTCGCCAGGGCATGCTTGTCCATGCTGTCCACCCTGCCCCTCTTTCTCGTCGCTCTGCCGTTTGAATAGTCTCCGCAGCAATCTGCGAAGACAATTTTGCAACGCAGTCGGGTCATTCGAGGGGGGAGGGAGTGAACCTTGTTTTCCAGAAAATGTCCAAATGTAAATGTCAGGTACTGTATGAGCCAGGGAATACATTATTTTGGGCTTTACTCGTGTAACTGTGAAATGACAAAGTGAGCCCCATGACTATTAATGCAATTTAAAAACAATATGCACATGCACAAAGTTTACCCTTAAACTGCTGCATCTGAGTATATTCTCTCATTTTGTGCCAGTTAAAATGAATTTTACTTTCTGTTGCGTTAGAGAATTACAGTCCTGGAAATGATTCTACATATAGACTTCTAATGAGGAGACTTAATTGACTGAACACACCAGACGGACGTGCAGTCATCGCATACTGTAGACTGATTTATCTTTCATTGAAATTTGCATGGAAATAAACACATACTGTAGCTACAGAACAGGGACAGCATTAACACCATTTTTATCACACACCCCCTTGCTAAAAAAAAGGCCATCAATTTCAAAAGTCAGCGAGAAGATGTGAAGAGTGAAAACACACACACACACACACAGATACGTCAATAATCTCTTTTGGAAATCCGTGCTATGCAAATGAAAAGGTAATTTTGAGGATGTTTCTGCAACTCCGAAGCATGAATGACAGATTGCAACCTCAGTGTGGATGATGTTTTATAAAAATGTGTAAAAAAAAAAAAAAACGCGCTGACGTGTCCTCACATGTATCATTGTGTCTTTCGGTGTCAACTGGTGCTGTGCTGTAAGTAACCATTTGGCACGTTTGTAGCTTCTGCATTTATATTCAGCGATTACCCTCGGGCAAAAAAAAAAACCCAACAAAAAACTAGGAGCTTGCCATCTGAGCCAATGTTATTTACAAATAATGTATGTTTTCTTTGCTGGCTTTTTTTCATATGCACTGATCTATTCGATTGAACAATGTAAACAGTGTACTGTAAATTGCTTGAACAAAGAAGCATGCTAATTGCTCCTGGTGTGTGTGAAGGACTCTTGCAGTCATTCTGGTGCTGTCCGTCTTTCCCACAGCCTTTTTAAAATGAGTCCATAGCTAGATCTGTTTTGTTTATTGCGTTCCAGAATATTATATTTGATGTCTTGAGTCTCTGCTTTGGGCTCAGAGGCTCCATTGGAATGGGCTGTAGTGTATAGTTCTATATTTTATTTTGTTTGTGTTTCTTATCAGCATAAGTATATACAACATGTGAATATATATATATATTTTCTTTGTATGCGTACAGTATATCATGACTATTTTTGCACTGACCTATGGACAGATGGATTTATTTTTCTCCACAATGGGTGCTATTATAACGGAGGCCTTCTCCCTCACCTTTTTGCATGACTTGCTCAAAATTCAACTGGTTTGTCATCTGTCCTCCTCTTCTTCTACTCCTCCTCCTCCTCCTCCTTGAAACTGTTACCACTGAAGCACTGTAATTTTGTAATCTCTACTTGTAAGCTTTGAAAATAAACAGGGAGGCCTCATGTTTGGTGATCTGGAAGTCTATTTTCTACCCCAGAAAATCATTTCTTTGTTTTAATAACTGGCTTTGTTTTGATTGACAAAGCTTATTCACAAACTCATCAGTTTCGAAGGAGACTTTCTCATAAACGGAAACAGTTCCCATCTGTCTCAAGAATGACATCACTCTCTAAGCGGTCCTGTTCACTGCAGCCTTTTTTGGAGGCCGACACATGTACGGCTTTGCGTTACCATGATGGCGATCAAACGTGAACCATGGGAGAGACATGGCTTCCGGAGAAAGGACATTTCCAACCTACAGTGCTGTAAAGTATCTCACAAGTGAGGATACCCTTCATTTCAGTAACCATTATATTCTCTAAACAGGGACAACACTACTATGATTTTAATAAAACTGCTTCAGAATGAGGATAAGCGGCATAGAAGATGGATGCATGGATGCTTCAGAATGTCACGATTCATGTCTCCCTCAATGAACTGCAGGTCCCCAGTGCCGGCGGCACTCATGCAGCCCCAGATCATGATGCTACCATAACCATGATTGACTGTAGGCAGGACACAATTATCTTGGCACTCACTTGTGTTGCAACAATGGCTGTGTGTTGACTCATTTTGACTCAGTGACTAGTAAATCTGACTACTTTAAAGTATATCCGAGTTTCATGTCTATAGTGTTGTTCCATGAGAAGATACACTGTAATACGGTTGCTGAAATATGAGGAGTGTCCTCACTTTTGCGAGATACTGTTCCGTTTAGTCCGGCAGTCGCTTGCAAAGGAAGAAAATGGCAGATCGTCACCCGGCTAGCTGCCAAAATCATGGGTGGAGAAAGTCGATGTGGGCTTGATATTATTTAAACTAGCCCGAAATCTAAACAGCTTGCTTAAAAGACACTTTTTCTGACATAGGCAACTCAAAAATCGCACCTGATGGTTGGAGACGCACCCCAGAGATCCAAATATGTGTTTACAAGCAATAAAGTTTTCAACAATATAGAGTGGTACTTAATTTGTTCCAAAAAGGTCCAACTACAACCCAAACTGAGGCATTTTTTCCCACAGGAAATACTATAAATCTAATTAATTAGTCCCAGACACGCAGAAATATTAAGAAAAATACATTTTATTGGGAATAATTTTAGTTTTACATGCTGAAAACAATGCAAATTAATTATAAATGAAAAATAGATGGAACTTATTGTCAATGCAGACTTCACGTAGATCCTGGCAAATTCAACAGTGTTTCTCACCTTCTTTATCAAATTGGCGGCACCGTCTATGGGCCCATGGCTGGTTATTTAGCAGTCGCACAGACAGCGAGTTAGCAATGCCTAGGGTTTGTTTAGGCACTTGATTTCGCAAAACAATACAGTACAGAGCAAACCGACTGGTTTGTTCTGTGCAGTGTTGTACAAAAACCGACAGAGTGTACAAAAACTGAATGTTTGAAGGAAACTAAATCATAGAAACATTGGGGCATACAAACACAGAGGGTTGACTGTATCATCTTTCATTTACTCAGGTGCAACATTTGGTAATTCTACATTCATTTGTGTTTTGGACCCTCAAGCTTTGTGATTTGATTAACTCTGCAGTCTTTCATCAGCAATTGACAAGCACTCCAATAAAGCCTGCTCTACAGTCCCAGCCCTCAATAACAACAAAACAAATCTGACAGCATGTATTTTAAGAGAAAGCGATATCATCCTTGTGAAATGTGAGCGCCGAATGGAGTACGCGGCCAGACTCGTGAATGATTGCGCTCAACTCTTTTGGACCATGTGTCACGTCGCTGCGGGGCCTATATTTACTCAGGCAGTGGGGGTCTGGCCTAAGGGGTCAAGATCCCAGCATAGGAACAGGCACAAAAATAGTGGTTAGCGTTGCTTCTAATTACGAGTTGATGAGAGCCCCGCCTCATTAATCCTTTCCTATCAGCGCTGGGCAGGCTGGCAGCACCAGAATAGACCTGATCTTTCCAGCAAGCCTCTCGCATGGACGTATTAGGCAAAGAGAGCCTGAGAGGAGGGCCTACCTTTTCCCGAAACGCACACAGAGAGAGGTGCACGCATATCCACAAACACAAGTGTGTGTGCATGACCTCACAACCACAGAGGAGGCGGTGAAATGCGACAGAGGAGCTGTGTGAGCCCGAGGACGGCCGCACTGGTTATCATCAAAGCAGCTCCCTTTGTCACAGGAAGATGCACTCGCACGACATTGCACACTAAATGCCACTGCAGACACACTTTGCACTTCAACACGGTGCTGCTCTCGCAAAGAAAATATGACAAGTGAAAGCAAGGACATGAGACGACACATTCACCTGCCACAACATTAGGTGCACCATCTAATAGAAATCCAACTTTCAACAATGTGCCCTTTGCCCCATAAGGGCCACCATATTCAGGGAACTTTGAGGTTAAATCTAAAAAACTCTAGCAAACCCTGCTAGGGGTGGGTGGCTCGATGGAAATATCATGATACTATGGGTAGTATCAGTATGGGATTGATACAAGCATGATCAGATCTATATTTTTCAGTTCCCCACTATGTGTATTTTCACATACACAGTATGTTGGTATTAAGTTAGCTGAATAGTGCATAACGCTTTGATCTTTTTGCTTACACCATGGCCATCGTTAGTGTCCTTTGTAGTTCCCCTCCTTTCTTTCCTGCTGTGTGCCAAGCTCAATGCAAGTTTCGCCCTTACAACTGCCTGCCCAAATAAAGAGCAACTTCCTAACAAGCAGCTGAAGTGCCTCTGAACGTTGCTTCGGCAATATGAGATTGCATATTTTGTTATGAGGATTTGAATGAGAACCAGTCATATTTTTTGCTTTTCTTTAGTGATTTTGTTAGGGAATAGGGAAATAATTCATCTATCCATCCATTTTCTATACCGCTTCTCCTCATTAGGGTCGCGGGGGCATGCTGGAGCCTATCCCAGCTGACTTCGGGCGACAGGTGGGGTACACCCCGGACTGGTCGCCAGCCAATCGCAGGGCACATATTGACAAACAACCATTCACACTCACATTCATACCTATGGACAATTTAGAGTCACCAATTCACCTAGCATGTATTATTTAACTATTGCATATATTATTATATAGTATTGGGTATTAAAAGAAATTGTATAGCATTATTTAAATAGTTTTAATTCATAAATTGATTTGTTAATGCACTTTTTTTTGGTGTTTGCCTAGAATCTTAGTTTTTCATTGTGATTATAATCATTGTCATGAATGAAGAGCAGAATCACAAAATCATGAAATAATATTGAAAATGTTAAAGTTTTCGCCAATACTGGCCCTTCTGTATTCCCTATGGTATTGGCTCCACGCTTGCCTTTGCAGATATAATTTACATGAACAAACCTGTTAACATGTTTTTCCAAATAAAAAGGGTCCTAATACACCCACGCTAATAATGTATTCTAATAGATGTACTGTGTGTATCCTGCCTTTTAAGGAGGAGCTCCAACCTGTGCTTCCCCTCATTCAGCTCACACTCGGTGAATCATTCCCCCCCATGCAAGTGTGTGTGTGAGACACAAGAGTGTCAGACAGCGATACAAGCAGGGCAGCCAGAGGATGGCGAGAGTGAGACAGACAGACAGAAAGAGAGATGAGGCTCTTGGCCTATTTTACGCTGTACAAAAAGCAGCTTCCAGTTGGCATGACACAGGTCCACCGTGGCAATGTAAATATTCAGATATGGCATTTACACAGGTGCCGAAGGGGCCGAGAAGGATGAAAAGAAACAATTTTCGGCTTCTGCACAAGATCACATCTAGATCCGCTGACGTGAACAAGGGCTTGTTAGCGCACATTGGACCTTTGTGGTCTGTCATGGTTTTGTTTTTGCGTATTTGTCACTGCGCGACGCATAGAACACAACATTTCAGTGTGGTGACGCCCGGCCATATGTCATATAGGCTCAATGTGGAGCTATGCTGCCATGTTTGGGATTAGGTGGCGTGAGGAGAACCCCCTCACTCCCTGCCAGTGACTTTATCACAACATAACACACATCTTATTTATTTATGTATGCATAAACAGTGATTTAGCTACGAGCACTAATTTGCTTCATGATTCATGAGGTGAATGTACTCACGGAGTGCTGAGTGTAGCATTCACACGGTCGTCATTCTCTTTGCATTTACAGTATATTTTTCTTTGTGTATTACTGTATTAGAACACAGTATTTATACACAAGAAAAAAAGCCTGAAAAAGAGGAGTTGTCTTATAGTCCGGGTCTTGAGGTTTATACACGCAAACCAGAGTCAGAGCTTTTCGTCCTGTCTCTCAAATGCACCAGTGACCTGGAGAGATGCAGCTGTGACACAAATCTTAGATTCTGTCTTAAAAATCCATCTATCCATCCATTTTCTATACCGCTTCTCCTCTTTAGGGTTGCAAGGGCATGCTGGAGCCTATCCCAGCTGACTTGGGGCGACAGGCGGGGTACACCCTGGACTGGTCGCCAGCCAATGGCAGGGCAATGTCTTAAAAAATATTTTGTCAAATTGAGGGGTTGTCTTATATTTGGAGTTGAGCAATTTCTACATGCAAACTTAAATTATGTAAACTACCGTGACATGACACAAATTCTTTCATTTTGTTTATTTGGAGTCTTGAGGATTATACATCCAAACCAGAGTCAGAGCTTTTCTTCCTGTCACTCAAACACAACGGTGACCTAGAGAGATGCAGCTGTGACACAAATCTTAGATTCTGTCTTAAAAATATTTTGTCAAATTGAGGGGTTGTCTTATATTTGGGGTTGAGCAATTTATACATGCAAACTTGAGTCAGAGCTTTTCTTCTTGCCACTCAAACATACCAGTGACCTGGAGAGATGCAGATGTGCAGCTGTGACACAAGTCTTTGACTCTGTCTTGAAAAATCTTTTTTCAAAACAAAGGGTTGTCTTATATTTGGGGTCTAGAGATTTGTACATGCAAACCAGAGTCTGAGCTTTTCTACTAGTACTCAAATACACCAGTAACTTGGGGAGACGCATCCATGACATGGCTGGTGAGGCACTTACTCCTTTGGAATTTTTTATGTCAATACAGGTTGCTCATCTAGAGGATAAGCAATAAAAGAGGAGAATAATTCACTTTGGACACGCTCAAAACATTACGTATCTGATCTTAGGAGGATGCACTAGTTGCAACAACAGGCTAGCAAACATCCTTAATATAAGAAACCCTTTCACCCCAAGATGACTGAATAATGATACAGTGCATTGTTGAGTCTTCTTCTGCTCCAGATACATTATTTTAATTACTGGCCTCATTTTGCTTTAACGCCTCAAATCACACAAGCGTGCACACACATAACCAGCGTTGGTTCAGGCTTAAAACCTGAGGGGAATCACCAGGGGTACTCGTGTTGCATCATTTCACCAAATGACATGTCACATATGGAATATGAAATGTTGAGGCTCTGATGCAAAAATACAACACATGGATTTTGATATTGTTCCACAAAGAAGGGACTTTAATTACACTGATCATTAAAATGGCCTTTGCAGTTCTTAATTTGATGCTCCACTTCGGGCTAGTGCTCCAGATATGAACTTCCAGCTTGGCTATTGCATATTTAAAGGAACACAATGAGATTTAACATTCTTAGTTACTGTGTGTGTGTGTGTGTGTGTGTGTGTGTGTGTGTGTGAGACAGAGAGAGACAGAGAGGCACCCTCCCTCCTTCTTGTCATTGTATCTACTTTGTACATTGGGAAACCCCCCACAATACCAGTCTTCATGTTACATTCAAACCAACTATTATGTTGCACGGTGGGGGGCCTAACAAACCAAAACAACAATTCAGAACCCATTTTACTGCGTGAGTAATCTAACGCACACACTTTTTAAGGTGGATGGATGCTTGGATGCTTTGGTGTGGAAGAACTTGACAGTCTTGACCTACAGTAAACCCCACCAAACACCTTTAATGGGGTGTCTAGAAAGTCTTTCCAGCAGAGTTTTTACAGCTGTAAAGCGGGCTCAGTTTGCGTCTATCATCTTCCGTGGCCAGGTGTCCCAATACTTATGTCCGTATGCTTCCTTTATGGCTCTAGTGGGACAAATATAGCTTGAAATTGCTCCTGTGAGTATTAACAGATTGTGACCTTTGAGTAAAGCATGTATGTACGTACACACTGGACATACACATGGAGTGCATGTCCACATGTGATAACTCATAATGGCGCATAGTAAATCAGCAGCTTGTCATAGTAGTGTAGACGGTGAGCTGCAGGGGCAAAGTAGCGCCAATATTAGTGTCCAGACACGGAGGTTTCATATGTAGTGCCATGTAACTCAATAGGGCCATTAATTATCTTGGTTTCCTTGGTGACCTCGCAAACAGCAGCTGCAGCGTTTAATAAACTAGACTTGCAACTCAATCACAGGGCTCACCAGCATCAGTCTTATGTAGTTTTTTATCCGAGTTGTGTCAAGTTATGGTAGGTTTTTTTTCTCCACGCTAACTGGAAAGTCATTCAAGACTCTGTCCTTGAACGCGTCTCTCCTCCCTAAGTGTCGATTTGAGTCACTGCGCCTCCTCCACACACTGCTCAGGTTTTTATTTTGCTTTATTCATGCACAGAAAACACAACGTGGCAATAAAGGAAACGTCTCTGTCGAAGAGGTCGCAAGATGGCAGCAAATGGCCATGACTTAATGACAGCAATTCACGTTCTTATATTGCAGGTGTGTCCGAAGTGTGGCACGCGGACCATTTTTTATTGGCCTGTGACATATTGTAGAAATAAAATTAAACAAAAAAAAGGCACAATCTAAAGAGAAAAAGCTGAAATGCTGAGACTAATAATGACACAAACATAAAACATACATACTGTAAGTTTGTGTGTGTCTCAGTTTCCATACATTACTGCGCGTAACAAACGAGTCCGTTTACCCTGTACTGTATTGTTCCAGGAAATTGAGTGCACAAACAAAGGACTCTACACGCTGCTGACTCTCTGCCTGTGCATTTTCTAAATAACCCACCATGGGGCCAAAAAAGTTGCGCGTAGCGTCAGTTTGATAAAGAAGATGAGAAGCATAATTTGATCTCGCCAGTCTGCATCAATAAGTTTCATCCAGTTGCCATTTCTAATTATTTTTGCATTGTTTTCTGCATCTAAAACTACAACTATTTGACAAATAATGTATTTTTGGGGTGTCTGGAACGGATAAATTGTATTTACGTTATTTTCTATGGGAATAATTGCCTCATTTTTGGTTTTCGTTGAAACTTTTGGAACAAATTAATAACAAAAAACAAGGTTTGACTGTGTAACTTTTTTTTTTTTTTTAGCCTTTTTACAAAATCCAAAAATATTGAAAAATATCCAATTCCCCTAACCCCAACCCACCCTCACAAGTTTGGATGCCCCTGTTATAGCATGATAGCAATGTTTTACAGATCCATTTACAGTCCTCTTTTGCTGGACTGAGTAGAGGGTCATGAGGTACTGTGCAATGTTTCAAAAGTTAAAGCAAAGTATGTTGCGTTTCTTTACCTTCTTCACCAAAGTGTTGCTGCTGCCATTCAGAAAGCTAATGGTCATTAAATCTGCCAAATATAACATGACTAGCATTAAATGTGATACTGTATATTGTACAGTCACATAAGCAGATTTGCTGTGCCTGAGTATGCAAGATGGTGAGGATACGACCAGCGTCAAGTGACCATGATGATGTGGAAATGCACACACTATGGAGTACAGCAAAAATGTTACACTGATGTATTTTTCATAGTCTTTCCACCCCACTGTGTGCGCAACATCATGAGCAAAAGAAAGTGACAGTTGAACGCACAAGAAGCACATTTGCAGAACAAGACTTGAATGAAGTGATTGACATGGCATGAAACATACTGTATATTTCAACACACGAAATGCACATCAACTGGAGTGACTTAGACTCTTTCATTTGTTTTGGGTGCCATATTTTTTTTTCCTTCCAGAGAGGAGACATCAGTGGAGCTGAATCAGGGCTTTTATAAATAACTCAAACTGTGTTAGCACAACAGTACAGCTCAGTGATGCTGAAGCTTCCTGCCGCCTCGTGACAACTGCACACAAATGCAGGAAGCTGCTGCACTCTTGTGGACGATGTAGTGATGGGCTCTTGTGTTTTGCACCCTGGATGCAGACAAGCATCATCAAGGAACATTGTGCTCATTACTGCTAGAAGGATAAAGTACAAAAACACAGTAGGACCCAACTTAAGAGTGTTTTTCTACACAGTATCCCAAGTTTTGTTGGCTTCACATGTGGTTTTAACATTACTAGCGATCTGAATATGTGCCAAGAGAGCATTTTAATCTTGGCAGAAGTTATTGTCAAACTGTAATTACCGTAATTTCCGGTGTATAAGCCGCTACTTTTTTCTTAAACTTTGAACCCTCTGTCTTAGACAGAGGTGTGGCTAATTTATGGCTATGTTCTAATCTTGTGACATCTCCTTTACTTCAGAAATACTACTAATTGTTTAAATACTGCGCTGCTCGCGAGTCAGTCAGGAAATGGCTTCTCATTCTTTGGCAGGAGCCAATCACGAGCTATAAGTGCACTCACGATGAGCTGGTCAACTCTTTGGAAATCAAAGGTCATTACTCAATATAACACTCACAGTGTCATCTTAGAAAGAACCCTAAACTTGTTACACAGCAACTTAACGCTCAAAAGGTAGCTAAGAAATATACAATACGGGTACCAATACGAGTTTAAAATGAAAAACAACTATTTTAACGGCTTCCCATCATGCATTTTGTCCCACCAAAGCATTTCATTGGTTATGGCTGCCGGGGTGCTGCAATGGGCCCAGAGCCGAGAGGGAGGCTGACATCATTGCAGCACCCCAGCAGCCACAAGTCCCTGTGGTGGGAAGACTGAAAAGCTGCGATTGCAGCAGTCCTATTCAAAGGAAAGCACGTATCGCTCTTCTCAACGAACAGCAGGGCCCCCCCCCCACATCTAAAAGCTTTTCCGTCTTTTGACTTGTGCCATAAAAGAACACAAAAAGAAGTGACAAAAATAAGTTCATTTGTACTCCTGAACATATTTTGTTTTGCTTTCATGTTTTTTTGCCTTGCACAGCGTCCATTAATAGACAATTATTGCATGATTCTGGATGACTTTGAGTAGTGCAAGTCACCACTCTTGCATGCTAAATAAGTACATATTTCATGTTTATGAGTTGCCGCATGTTGATTTTCTGCGAGTGTGTGTGTATATTCTTGCCATTTGCTCTCCTTTTACCAGCTCTACTGACATGAAGAAACAGGGCATGACAGGCTGGGGGTGGCGTGTCACAGCAGGACAGAGGGACGCTGCAACCTGCAATAAAAGTGTCATTTTTCACCTCCTTTATAAACAGGTCGTAATGTTGAGATGAGCCATTGCCTATTATGGGCTCCATCAGTAAACACAGCGCGTTGGAGCTCTCCATGAGCGCCTGGGCTGAACCAATGACGAGCGTGTTGTGGGGCGTCTGGACTAGCTCGGCCCTTAGCAACCCAGGCAGACAACACGCTTGTTATGGTAGAGCCTGGGAACAGACGAGGGTCTAACACTTATCAAGCTGTCCTGTGAGGCACAAACTTTGCTTTCAGACTGAGGGGTTGGATCATGAATATTATAGAGGTTATGGGGTTATGGGACAGCTTTATTACTTTGACAAACACCATTTCTCCGTGGGGTTTAGGTGGGAGGACCAGACAACCATATGCCTTGATTGCTGTGCAAAAAGAGGCTGCTGAACTCTTTACTCCTCTGCGTGACTTTTGATTCACCCTTCATTGTGCACTTCACCAAATCTTTGAACCCAACAGTTCAGCCAGCAGTCACAGGTCCTGATTGGAGCGGGGGTGAAAGGCTGCAGGATATTGGGGAAATATTGTGACTCCCAATGACACACTTTGGGCCTTGTGAAACAATTATTTTTCTATTCATGCACTGATTTACAAGCGGCTGAATCAGCCTTCGGAGAGAATCATCGCCATAATGCACAAATGAAACAAGATCAAACAAATCCTCCCCTTTTTAATTCAAAAGACATCTATTAGTATGCATTTATATGTCTACCTACTTAGTATATGCTCCTTAATTGCTAAAATGTTGCCTGTCAAATGAAATTACCAAAATATTAGACACAGTATGATGCAGCTTAAACAATAAACATATTAAATACAGATCAAAAGACGCACTATTATCTCTGTAAAGATAGCGTTACAGAGTTTAATGATACAACTCTTTGGAAGCCATTGTACAGCATAAAAAAGGGACATACGCCCTCTTGTGCACAATGGGAGTATTGCACGGTTAATATGACCATATACAGTAGTTAGGTGACATAAGGTCCATACTCCTTTAGATAAATTAGGATTGCTGCACACTTCATTGTGTCATTTTTTGAATTATACCTATTTCTGTCTCGACTTCTTCTGGATTCCCCTGTGCTTGTAAACTACATTTAATAAAGAGGAATATCAATCTTAATGTGACACACAATGTGACCTGAGGGTCAGGTGAATGAGGTTAAAACCAGGACCTCCAGGGCTCCTGTACCCCCATGCAATTCTCGCATGTAAAACTGTGAGACGAACACACTCCCACAACACAAGACATCCTATGAAAATATTATCAGTCATATTTATTATGTGATAGAATGTAATTTCGTGCTATTTAAAAAAATATATTTTAATGACCACCTGGCATTCACACAAATACAAATAGGAATAACATACTTTAAAAGATAAAATAAAATAATGACATTAATTAAATAAAATGCAATTAATATTGCTCCAATGTTTCAAGGCGTGTGATTAAAATTTAATATAATATTGTACCTAATAATATTAATTATATTAAATACATAAATGATATTTTTTTTATTAAAAATAAAAATTTATGATAAAAAAATACATATAGTAAGAACAAAATAACTAAAACTTACATTGATGACGTGTCATTGTTGAAAGCTAATAATGGTCAATGGTTTGAAAATTCTTCTGGGTCTTCAATTGTATTTCAAGAGAGGTTACGGTGAGAATTCTACCTCTAAGTCATCATAATGAGTTAGAAGTAACGCTTTTGGGAGAAAAGCTCCACATGCACCCTTTTATGAAGGGATGTGTGTTTAAATCTACTGTCAGTTATGAACTGTTGTGATCATTCAGGGTTTTGTGACAGGCGCCGGACTCAAAAAATTGCAGAAACTCAACCCATCAGAAAAGTGTCATTTTCTGCCATTTTTGGTTCCTGCCGGGATGGTTTGGGAGGTTTCACCCACGTCCCACAGTAGTCCTGCTTACAGCAACAGATCATCAGTAGGGTAAAACTATCCTGTCCTGAACAAAAGTGCTGAAAATGAACCAGTCAGAAATGTGGCATTTTCTGACATTTTTTGGTCCAGCCAGGACCCCTGTTGAGGGTTTGGGGGGGTTCCCATATCGTAAAAGTGCACTTGAAGCCATCTGAAAAAGACATGATTTCGCGAACGCCACAGGGCTGAAAAAAGTGCCGAAAAGTGGCGTTTTCTGCCATAAAGCCATCTCCCGCACAGTAAAAGTGCATTTCTTGCCATTTTCCAGTCCTCCCAGGACCCCTGACGAATGTGTGGTAGGTATCCCCCACATCCCACACCAGAAAACTGTAGTTTCAGTAGCTTGAATTACTGCGATTTTGCAGAAAATTGACACGTAAGAAAAGTGGTGTTTCTTGCCATTTTCAGGTCCTCCTGGGACCCCTGATGAATGTGTGGTAGGTCTCCCCCATCTCCCAAACCAGAAAAGTGTTGTGTCAGCAGATTGAAAAAGTGTGATTTTGCGACAGCGGAGGACCTGAAAAAAAAGGGCGAAAATTGGCAGGTCAGAAAAGTGGTGTTTTTTTGCCATTTTCAGATCCTCCAGGGACCCCTGATGAATGCATGGTAGGTCTCCCCCATCTCCTGGAACAAAAAAGTGTAGTTTCAGCAACTTGAAAAAGTGTGATTTTGCAAATCCTGCGGACTTGGAAAAAAAGGCCAAAAATTCAGAAAATATTCGTTTCTTGCCATTTTCAGATCCTTCTGGCTCCACCTCTTGGACCAGAAAAGTCCAGAAAAGCAGCTTAAAAAAAGTGTGAACTTTGTGCGAACTTTGTGCAAAAATTGAAAAAGTTTGATTGTCAGAAGAGTGCCTTTTTTTTTTTTTTGCCATTTTCAGGTCCTCCCGGGATCCCTGATGAATGTATGGTAGGTGTCCCCCAACACCTGGACCAGAAAAGTGCCAAGAGAGCGACACACAACGGCAGTACCTCTTGGTACTGCTTGCTTATTTTTAAAATGGACAATAAAGAGACTCCACTGTTAAAACAACAGATCATCTTCACTGGCTGCGCAAGCGAAGGCTGCGGATGTCCTCCGTCCTGCTGTTCTGAGGACACCATGATGGATTTAACTGGCCCGCCTGCCAAATTCACAACTCTGTTCCACATTTCGGAGTGCATCAAAATCTGTCATATCGTTTTAACAGTTTTTCAGCTCAACCTTTTTCCATTGTGCTTGGATCCTGGAGCCACCTTGTTCCATTTCTCAGTACTTTGTTCAGCTGACATCAACGTCCTACTTAATGGATGCGAAGACAATGAAGGCTTTTGGGACAAGGATGGATTCAGTGACTAAGACAGCTGATAAAATGAATCTCGGAGTGGATGCTCTGATGGAAATCCAGACGTGTGTGTGCAAGGGATGATTACATCATTTCATCTGAGATTAATTACAAAAACAGTTTGAGAGCGAACGAGAGTGATTCATTGCCCGCGTCGATAATGATTTCTGTTTTTTTCCTGTGATTTCAGTGGAACAGAGAATGAGAGAAAAAGCTAATTTTAGGATAATGGTGGTCAATGAAGCAGAGTCATCAAACAACTAGACAAAGAGAAGAAATATTAGATTTTTTAAAATGTATTTATATCTCTCTGTTCTTTCACTGATATTGAAAACATAATTGAAAATTGTCTTTTTTGTCTTTTTTGTCCAAAAAAAAGCATCTTTACATGCACAATTTTTAAAAAATGATTTGGATTATTGCATGGATTGGAGTAAAACAAGCTTTTAAACACGCATGTAAACACCTTAATTAGATCGTGTTTGACTTTTTAAAAGTCACACTAACATATCTAGATTATGCAATTGGAAACTAGCTCTCTCTCTTGCATGTGTGTGCACACACGCCAGTCTCCACTGTGGGATGTAACCCAGAATCAATTGAGTCCAAGTGAGTTATGATTGTGTAGAAATGGCTAAACATTTGCTGTATGCACATTGCTAGTAGCTGTCCAAGCTATAATGTGTCAGTGCTCAGTGGTTGTTGCTTGTAGCTAAGCTAATATACCGTATGTCCATGTTCGGTGGATGTAACTTCAACTACGATCTAAATTGTTGCCGGGTCACTCATGAATGTGGAGAAAAACAGAAAACTGTCTACCAATCGTGGCTATCAGAAAGTAGGAGGAAGCCAAACGGTCGTACTTTGTGATGTAAAAAAGTAGCCATCACCCTGCGGCAACCTGTATGTGTTCTTTCTGTGCAAATTGCTAGCCATCCAGGTCAAGATGCTCGTCATAAATTGAATAGTTTTCAACAGTTGTGTCTGGCAGGTAACTGTTTTGCGTAATCACTTCAACGGACACATATAGTTGATAGAACATGTATATGGTAGAATCCGGTCTCATGCACATTTGCAGGTTTTGTGACAGAAACAAGTGACTAGCGCTCTGAAAACAAGGCAAAAACAACAAAGAACTTCGCCAGCGTCTTTACAAAAGAAACCAAACAAACCAAAGTCGCTTACAATAAGCAAATCTGGCAGCGCTGACCAAGATGCTCTTTTTATATGTGACACAATAGGTCAACTGCAAGGGTGAAACCTTTACCTAAACATAAGCGCCATCTAGTGTTTTAGGAGGCACACAGCCTATGACCAATAACTGCAGCGTATACTTGTATGCATACTGTATATGTAAATAGGGACGTCATGCTGATTCAGGAATATGACAGGTGCATGGAAACGTACTGAGTTTGTCTTACATTTGGTCACAAAGTCATTGCGGTTGTCATGCTTTTGCTGACACAAAAGTGTCATGAGCCCCTTTCACACTGCCCTCAAAAGCCAGCTGTTCTGTGTGAGCAGCACTGACACGGAATGGGGTGGTCGGTCGGGGATGGCGGTGAAGTTAATATTCTGGCTACGGGGTAGTAATAGTTGTGATAGAGGCAGGACCGAGGCAGAGCAAAAGTGCATAACCGTAACAATTTGATGTCCTCACAGAAGAAATCTGATACTTTGCAACGGTTTGATATTTTTGACTAAGAAAAGTACGGTAATTCCACATCCACATTTTGTGTGTTGTCGTGTTGCTATTGGCCGCGATACAAACAAGCCAAAGAATAATGATTCATATTTCAGCTACATGTTGTAAGCAGATGTCGTGTTAAATGTTGAGGGAACATTGACCCACCCACCAGAATAATGAGGCTGCGTCATGATCATGCTGGGTGGCAAGGCTGTGGCACGCCACAGGAAAGCATTACTTACGCATGGTGTTAATAGATGTACTTAACTTCTGAGTCCTCGTTGCTCTTTCCAATTAATCAATGCATCTGGAGCCACAAATCATCCACAAGGACCTTTCTTAATGATTTCTTCACCGGCGCAGGAAACAAGAGACTTAAAATTGACCTGAAGGCCCAGTTTGCACTTCCGTTTACTGCAGCATGCAAAACATCACTGCTGCCATCTCCTATTATGGCAGCCGTCCTCCAACACACTCCAAAACCTCAGTCTGTTCCCCTGTGCTATTTCAGCAGAACTGCAACTTTTATTAAATGAATTAAGTAATCGAAAAATCCCACCGCCTGTGTGTTACAGAAGAATTTCCATATTACAGCATGTGATACTCCCTGTTCACAGCACTCCTACGCAACCAATGCTAGGCCTTGGCCAAGCAGCCTGTAACTGGATAGGGAAAGGGACGGTACTGCTACAGCTACATTTCCGACAGAGGTGAGTGGTGGAGGTGATCACAAAATATCTTTTTAAAAAAAATTGGTCTTAGTGTAACAAATAATCTTACATAGGTGGTCCTCAATTGATGACATTCCACGTTACGACATTTCAACATGCTCGAACGTGCTCCCATAAATTAATTAAAAACGTAACTTTGTTCTGTAAACACGAGACTCGCATCACAGTGGAAAAATACAGGCCATGTGCAGAAAGAATACAGCGTGTGCCTGCGCAATTTACACTTGATTACGTCTCCCAAGCGGCAGTGCACCAAAGAAAAGGAAAGTTATCATAACGGAAGTGAAAATGAACATAAAAAGATCTGAGAGAGGGGACAAGCCCATCAATCATCATCGGCTGCTCTTTGGGTCCAAATCCTAAAGATTATTGAATGCTCATGAATGAAATATAAGGAGATCTGGAAAAAAGAAGAGGAGGTTATCCTTCTGGGACAATATTATGAGAAGGGATCAT
Source organism: Dunckerocampus dactyliophorus (assembly GCF_027744805.1). Lineage (NCBI taxonomy): Eukaryota > Metazoa > Chordata > Actinopteri > Syngnathiformes > Syngnathidae > Dunckerocampus > Dunckerocampus dactyliophorus. Next base: position 7,267,013 of record NC_072837.1, on the reverse strand, counting down.
CTATTTCATTTAATTCTTGTATTTCATCTTTTTCTTACTATATTTTTCAATGTTGAATGAATTGGGTTCTGTCTTATATAGAGTTATATGAAGAAAACCTGTCTGAACAGCTCATAAACCCATAAGGACGGAGGACGACACACTTGACTTTCTGCACAGGCATGGGTTCGTGCATAGCTTGGCGACGGCTGCCAATAAATTTGGACGAGCTAATAGGCCGAAAGTTAGAAGCAGTAGAGGATAGTGTTCGAAGAATGTCTTACACTAGTGATATGCGGATCAATACTGAAATATCGATGCTCTAAAATCGATTCTCAAAACAAAATATCCACACTTTTGATACTTCAGTCATTTGAGGTAATGTGTATCATAAACAGGATCATAGAGGAAAGTAAACTATTGAGAGCTACAGGGAAGAAAACTAGCAAACAAAAGGCATCAACGATCGTTAGACGAGTCGTGTGCTACTGGCCGGAAGCCACTCGACAAAATTCCGACAAGGCGATGTGCAGTACTGATGAACAGTTGCCACAAATGTATTCTTGCAGTTATTGCTCCAAAAGAACCTTCCACCCACTTCAAAGAAGCTCAGTTTTTTTTGTTGAAGCGGCATTTCCCATTCTTTGTGGTTACTTTCTGCTAAATTCTTTGTAGCCTGTGTCTTTGTGGCCTGTGGCAATTTTCACAGTTGGAGGCAGTGAGGGCAGAACTGTCACAGGTTTGGCCTGCACTTGACCAACATATGATTGACAGCCAAAACAGCTTTTTGATGATAGCCACTGGAAGCAAACTGATTTTAGAGTCTAGCTGGCGTTGGTTTGGTTTGCACTTATGCCCCAATGTATAGAAAATCTGTTTATTCAGGTTTCTAACTAGATACACAAAGGCTGGATTTATACTACATGGCTCATTTTAATCCCATTTGGCCCAATTCAGATATATAGTAATGTGTAAACGTCTTAGACCACCACTGATTCTATTGTTTTAATGACAGTAATGAAAGTTGAAGGACACGCACACGTTTGTAGCATTACCTTACGAAACACCAGTCAACTTTTGCATTATAAAATAAAGAAAATTTTCCAGAAAAATAAGGGAAACAGGAAAAACAATACTGATGCTCCACAATAATTTCCACCAGCACCAGATTTAAACCCTAAATATGCCTCACACACTTATTAAATACATTTAAAGTTATAATGCACAGGTGCTCGCTACTTAGAAATGATAATGCAAGGTGATCGAAGATGTCAGAGCTAGTGCTTCTGTAGCCAAACACACTTTTGCATCTCAGCACAAACTATGGTGCGTTAAAAGACCACCAAACAAAGTGCGAAACCTCAAGGTTTCTTGAAAAAGCATCATCAGTGAAGCATAATAACAAACGTGTAAAAATAGTGGGCTTTCAAAATGTGTTGTGCAATTTACCTGTTTTATCACGTATTTATACATTAGTACTGACTCACGGTGAATTAGATGTGTTTTGTGGGGAAAAAACAACCTATTTTGAAATAAAAGGAAATCCGGGAATCCACTTTATATATATATATATATATATATATAAACATTACAATTATTCCCCTTTTTAATGATCACGAACCTCCCGTTTGTATCCCTCCGTTGTGTTATTGTTTATTATTTTTCGGTGAAAAGCCATGTGAGGAAATTACATGCATTTCCCAACACAACTACAAGCTATTTTCATCGAGTGAATCAAAGGGAAGAAAATAAGATGCACGCACACAAAAGGTTGACTGGATTATTTTGGCAAACGGTGAGTTTATTATTTCGTTTTATGGGGCTGGGAGGTGGGAGGGGAGCTTGTTTTGTGATACGGCGGCTCTGTTTGTGCCTTTGTGAGAAAGGAAGCGCGAGCAAGATCAATACATCCTCCCCGTAGATTTCCAGCGGTGTGTGACGTGCGTGCAGGGAAATGAGCTGGGCCGAGGATACTTTGCTTGTTATGGATTTGACATGAACTTGGCCCTCCGCCCCTCACAATGTGATGAATGTATTATTTAATCTTCCTGTCTTTGTTAACCTCTTTTTGGCAGTGAGCACAGTGGTTTTCTGCCTGTGAGTGGATGAAACAACATCTCCAGTTTGACCTTTGGGTTCTGATGCAGTATAATAATAGCCAGTAAATAAAGTACAACCTCTCCACTAAAGACACTCTACTGGAAATTGTGCTTTAATTTTAGGCACACGTGGGTCAGCACTGATTTCAATGAACACACTGGGTGCAGCTGCAACAATACAGGCCTTTTCAAGGTCATAGGAAGTCTAGGTGTGTCCTCATAGTTCTCTTCCATGCAATGTATTGTTACCAGACATTAAAATATTGTAACGCAATTTATTTTATGATAACACAAGTGTCACTTTGTGGGTGTCTGCAGAAACACATGCCTCAAATATGACAGGGTGAGGGTGAAGAAAAATTGCAGGACAACCTGATAGTAGGAAATAACAGCCATTGCAAGGTCAAGGCATGAACTCCAAAGATTTACTAAAAACAAAAAGTGACAGGAGGCATAAGACATTAGCGCAAAACGTATAAATGTACTTTGCAGCCTTGTCGCTATGGTGGAATAGTGTTTGGAATTATGTAAACATTTTATAAACAAGACGTGACTGTGGCAACTTTGATGAAGTTTTTCCTGTCTTTTTTCTCCTATGCCGGTACTATTTCGCCGGAGGAATAGCATCCTTTTTCAAAATATTTTTATACTGTACTTTCAAGCCAAATGCTTCTTGTATAGGTCTTCCTTCATAGCAGTCATCAGTGAAATGATCACTGCAAAGAGAAGTCAAGGTGGACATCCATCTGTCTCTCATTCTCTGCACTTGCTTCGTCCTGGTCTTAAACCTTCCCCTTTCGGAAAATAAAACAACCTTACAGTATCACTCGGATACTGTAAACATCCAGCTGCAACACGACATTTTGGCATGACTACTATTTTTATGAAAAATATCCTGAACAAGGTGGACGACATACCTTGAAAAACGTTTGCGTACTCTGCTTTAGCTGAGAGGTCAGTTCCGAAAATGAAACTGAACAGCGAGAGCTAGCTGGTCATGGGTGGCACCATGAACTATAAATGTAATTTTTGTGAATTTCCTGTTCACGTTCAAAAATTGAACAACGTAGAACATAATTACAAATAACAGGGTTTCCGCTACGTGTAATTGATTGTGGTGCACCGCCACTACAAAATAAAAGCTGCCACACCTTAAGGACTTACTGTATTAATGCATGCTATATAGATACAGATACTGTATAGCTTATTATTTATTTACGCACATATTGAACACAACTAGTATATTTTAAACTAAAGTGCCCTGTTGGCACTTGTGCATGTGTGACCAGATGAAAGTATGCGTCTTGTGCTGAGATTCACTTTGTTCCTTATTATCGTGAGAATGAAAAATAGTCCGTAAAATGTGTAGTCAATTGACGGCGGCTCGTCACAGGCTAAGCCAGCGTGTGATCACTCACGTTTCAATCTCATTCGACTTTGTGGCATCTTTGTTTACGCATTTTGCCTCTCACCGCCTCTCTGGTGGGAGCTGGCTAGCTTGGTGAGCTGGAGCCTATCCCAGCTAGCTTTGGATGAGAGACGGGGTACACCTTGGACTGGTCGCCAGTCGATTGAATCACAGAGCAAGCTGATTACACATTGCGCAAAAACTGTCACACTCTCACACACTGCATAACGATACAAATTCAACAAATTCTCACATTTCAAAATCGCACCATGTGGATAATGAAAAAACTCCAAAGAACTAGTACTGTGAATATTGGTCTGTTATGAGTACTGTGATTATTACCACATACCGATCATAATTACCACTCAATGCTTTGCATTATGCGCATAATCATTGAAATCAATGATAACTGAATTGAATCTCATAGATTGATTGATAATGCAAGTGTCTCGGTCACATTAGTCCTGCATAACTATGAGTTAAAAAGAAAATATAATCACCCCACAGCCTCAGTAATGACCAGTTCCACACCATTTATTGAAACGTATCAACCTTCAAATTTTATGCCTCTTCCTTTTCTTCCTTCAATTTTTGTCACAAAATATGGAGATACATGTTTTTTACTGAATGCCATGTAAGAGGATAAATGTCTTGTGTGTGTGTGTGTGTGCGCGCGCACGCGGAAAGAAGACAGGCTAAAAATAAACATCTTGCCAGCGGCCTTAGACAATGACAATACTCTTTGGAGTTTAGAGACGTCAGAGCTTTTGGGCAGACGCCAATTTTAGACCCTTCAGTGGGAAAGATCTCGGTCAGCTTGGGGTCACAGAAATTTCAGTCGACATTGAAATGAATGTGAGAAATAAGCCAGTAAACGTACACTTGAACACTTCAGACACCGAGGGATGCCTGAGGTTGACATCAGCTCTTATGATTTTATACTGCAAAGTGTTTATGGTGTTTAAATATGATGTGAAAATCCAAGTTAACTTTTTACAATAGAACCTCTAAGGTCCTACACAAGCTGGTCTGTTGTTCAAAGTAAAAAAAAAAAAATCCCATTGGAAATAAATGAGTAAATAAATTAGCTGTTGTCATGATAAAACCTTTATTATTAATTCCATAGGCTATGTTTTTAGTCAGTTAAGTATTGTATAATAAAACTAAAATAAAGTAAAACTACTCACGCTAACATGTAATACTGAAGCAATAAGTCACCTAGTAGGGTTGTATAGGTACTGCTGGAATGAACATGCGTGCCGTGTATGATACATGTATTTATATTAGCATATGCTTGGTAAAACTTGTGTAAAAGGTGTGTATGTAATCGATATTTGTCATTGAATAGCTCATATTGTACCGAGAAGCCACACTCTCTCCTGTGTTGCGAGTTCAGTTTTTAGTTCTGTGGTTATTATCACATTTTTCTGTTTACCATCACGGGCACGGGTGGCATCACACAAAAAATACATATATAAAAAAAAAGAGAAACGCACTTTATAATAATTCTTAGAGTTTGACTTAGCTGAAGTCTCATGTGTTGCCATGAGGGCTTAAACTACTGCAATTTTATTTTATTTATTCATTTATTTTTACTTGTGAGGCATATTGTTTATATACATTTTATTCTAAAAAAATTATAATGACATCCTCAATCCATCAAATACTGACTGACCTTTAAAACTACGTAATACCATGTTTAATGTAAAACACACATGCAAAAAAATAACATTTTGTAGGTTCTAATGTTATACTTATTTAGTTTTGCATCACTTACACCAGTGGCCCTCAATAGGCTGCCAAAGCTTTTCATTTGGCCCACCAAACATCCCCCAAATAATGTAAACCAGTCTAACTAGAGAAGTGCCGGTTCAGTACTTCCTCGGCTCTGCAGGGGGGCAACAGCGAGGCGTATGTGTCACACTGAAGCAGCAGTAGACGAAAATGACTTGTCACGATAATCAATAAAACTGATGAATCGAACAATAAATAAAAATGAAGTCGATAATTTTGCCAGCCTCTATAAATTGACATGTGCATGCGTGTTTGTTTTCCTCTCCCTCCTCTCTATTTTACCACACAGGCTGGATGACAAGAGGGCATGTTTCTGGGCGCGTTGGTTCTCTATTGGAATGAACGGAGAGAGTGACCCCTCCTCTCATCCATTCAGCCTCTTTGTCCTAGTAGGTGGAGGCGGGGCTGGAAGTCAACGCTTACTGAGGCGTTGGCGGACACAGTGAATATAAACAAAAGAGCACAAAATGGTGCACAATCACAGACGGTGTCGTTCATCCATTTTATTTTCATTGGGGTTTTAACTAATTTGATCAGGAGTGTATAATATCTTCATAGAAATCCATCTGGCCCACACAGTGTCAGAGAAAAATTCTGGCCCTTCGACAAATGCTCCAAATGCACCACTGACTTACACTAATGCATGAAAATCAAACACATGTGGTTCATTTGAGTTAGTAATTACTCTTTTCAGTCCAAACAGAACTCAAAAAAGTAGAGTATAAAGAAGATAAAAGGGAAGAAGTACTATATTATTGCTAATTCCAAAACCCAATGGCCCAAAGACAAAACTGTACTCATTAAGCTCTTACAACAGGAGCATGTTACTGAAGACAATAGACCACAAACTGAGCCAGGAAGCTCAGGTCCTTGATGATTTACTACTCCACCTCCTTGCTCACAGGGCAGACCTTTCACCAATCCACGTTCCATGCTTAAATGGCAATACAGTGCTGTCTAAATTAAAGAGCATTTAAGGGGGAACTTGAACAATGCACACCAAGATCTGTTCTACACATTTCTGGGAAGGAAGTGAATGTCAATACATATGTTTCTGGTTCTTTCTGCCCTCAGTGATCCATTATATGACAGTGAATCTGGAAGCAGGAGTTGAGAGGTCTCCAAAGTCCCATCACGTGCATGCCTCAACAGCATGCCCCCATCTGGCCAGGATACAGGAGGTTTGGATATGCTCAATGCCTCAAAGTAGGAGATGACTTAATATAGAAGAAGAAATCATCGCGTTGATGTTAATCCAAAGACTACATGAGAAAGAAAGCGGCAACTTTTCGCAAAAACCCGCGTGCCAAATGTTTTACTGTGTTTTACGGTATCTTCTCTGCTCAGTGGCCCCCAGGAGACCTTGAGATTAGCTAAAATGTGATGAGATGGTGACAAATATGCAACACTCTCTCACATGGACAATTCGGGTGAACAAAGAAGAAGTGGACTTGCACTGGGCCAAAAAAAACAAACAAAACAAAAAAAAGGAGGCCGAGTCAGGAAGCAAGATATCCATTTCATGGCCCGTTCTGTTTGCCCGCCACCTGTTAGACATGATCATTACCACAGTGCGAGGGGGCATAGGGGGCTAAGCCGGCCACATTTATATCAACAAGCTGAGATAAAACTGTCTAATTATCCCCCACGGCCCCCCTGGTTTAGCCCCCGGGCTCTCCTCATGAGGCAATTGCCAGCCGGGCTTTGGGCCAACAGGCTGGCATGTTAAAGCCCATCCTAATGACAGCTCTCTTTCAATGTCAGGGTGTCGTAAATGCTTTGGGCAGATTATGTACATTACAGGGGACTAGTCTAACTCAATGGAAGGTCAAGAAGCATTGAGTAGGTTTATGCATTAGCATTCACGTCACAAATCATAAACCAGCAGATTATCAACCCAAACGCCTACCTCACTCACGGTGCAAACAACAATAACATGTGGAACACACAATGTAGCTGTACCACATAAATCATGCAGGTATTGAAACACAGTTGCATCATGGTTCACTATTGCGTTAGAAAAAAAATTGTATTATTTAATAAATGCTCGCCGGTTTGTGGTTGACTATGGCCTATTAATAGTAAAAAAAATATTGAAATACAATGTGTACGTAGTGCCCTGTGATTGGCTGGCGACAAGTCCAGGGTGTACCCCGCCTGTCGCCCGAAGTCAGTCCAGCATACCCCCGCAACCCTAATGAGGAGAAGCGGCATAGAAAATGGATGGATGGATGGATGGATGGATGGATGGATGTGTGTATGTAGTAATCTGCTATCTAGGCGTCAATAATGACACTAAACATTGAACATGACATTTCATTACATCACCATCACACGTCCAACATGACAGAGTGAAAAGGAGTTCTCCTCATGTTACGTGTGGCTTTCTTCTCCACTCCGTTTGAAACCCTTCCTTTATTTCAGAATAAATAAATTGGAGGCTAACTAGTTAACTCGCTAGCATGCTTTGCAGCCATGGCAGTCTCTTGTGTTCCTGCAGTGATCCCGCAGCCTGCACATTAGCAATGTGGTGTAAACAAAGAATAATACGACTGTACTGGTGACTTTAGGGATGTTATTTTATGTCTACATGGCTCTAATAATGGTAAAAACAAATTCACTTATCGCGATCTGGTCTGGAATCAGTTAACCTCGATAAACGAGCGACGACTGCAGATGCTTTGACACTAATATACATGCAAAACAATATCTAACGTATAACCCGCAAGGCAGCTGGGTAATGTACTAGCTCTACTATCTAGCAGATAAATATAGCCTTTGATGGTAACTAAGCTTTATTGAGATTTTCAAGTATTAATTTCACTCGTAAGTAAACATGCTGCTGATGACCAAATGTCTAAATCTGTGTATTATGCTTTGCTGAGAGCAAATGAAGAGCCAACGTAAACACTTTGCACCTGTGCAAAGCTGACAATTACCATTACAGTTTTGACCGCTATAGATGGAATGCAACGGGTAGGAGCGGGGGAATCCATGTCCTCCTGGGAGGTAGCATTAAAGTCTTAATTAGGACACAGGGGGAACGATTCAAAGTACTCCGGCATGACGAGGGAAGCAGCAATGGATCGTCTTTCCTAGTTCAAGGCTAATTGCTGAAAAGGGATCTGACATGGATGTGCAGGGAAACACAGGGGGTATTTGGAATGATGATGTGAGGTCATCTCCACTGGTTGCCTTTAGTAGCTTGGAGATCCTTTGATTTCAAACTTTAAACACCACATATCTGAGTGATATCAGAAATGACTGTAAATTACCTAGCATTTCATGAAACGTCACAGAAAAATTGATACTGGGGAGTGGTGTTGTCAGTATATCCGCGGATTTCTAAAACGCAACCGGTGACAGAATCATCACTCAGCAAAAGCTGTAGCAGTGGCCTGTTTACTTCCAGGAATACAGTCGTCTCCGGGATCTGTGATGAAGCGGCAGCTGTGGCAGATATGATTACTACAACTGGGCACGAACGCGACGCAGCCTCGCCAAGTGCTTTGCAGCATGCATAGACTGAAAAAACAATACCACAAGAGAGGAACAACTAAAGCGATTGCAATTGCCTGTACATATGCAGGCAGACATTTAAACTCTTTATCTACCGTTGTGGGTAACATTTAAAGGCTAACTTTTCGTTAATTTGCCTTTATTCTAAAATTAGTCAGTACTGCTTTTGTATGCATTTGTTGTGCTTTTATATATTTTTTATTTTGTACCACTGACATGGGCATTCAAACAACAACAATTTTACTTATGTGGTAAAAAATACCAGAGTGCCCTTTAAGGCATGTCTCTGTGTTACAGCTGCATCTCTCCAGGTCACTGGAACGTGTTGGTGTAAATATCTATACCCTGAATATAAGATGACCCGGCCCCCACACTAAATGCTGAAAAAATACTATAAAAAGAATCTGACACGGTTGCAGTGACGAGATTATTTTGTGTATTTTAACCACTAAATTTCAGATTTCAGTATAAATATTCATTGTTTTCTACAGGAGTGCAATGTATTTGTGCTGGTGGGTTGGAGGGGCACAAAATGACATCAATTAGCATAATTGGCAATGATGCTTGTCCATGTAATTGTAACGGATGCTGGAGAAGAGAGGACTAATGTTGTGGTAGAGACAAACAGCATATGTTTACTAGGGCTACAACTAACAGTAAGAACCTGACACTCCAAATGAGGCTTGAGTGTAATGAGTAGTAGTTTATTGAAGATCAAGAAACATTTAAGTTTTAGATCCACGGATTCACGGCTGCGTAGAGCTCCACTACGCTCACAGTGTGCCGCGGGAGCTGACTGCTTTGGGGCAGGACGGACCTCTCAGTAGCACTCGCCGCTGCTCAGTGAACAGAAACTGCAGAACAATGCTTTTACTTTTAAGTCCCAAAATACCAAAAATCTTATCCGACGACGCCACAAAAAGTCACTACATTCGTCGCTAGTCGCTTTTGAGAAAATATGTCGCCAACAGGGTTTGGAATGTCACCGGATTTGGTGGTCAACTTGGCAACGCTGATCAGAAAAGAGGCAAAAATGTCAATCACTGTTTTCAAAAGTCAAAGCTGGGTGTCTAAAACGCAAAGATAATAGGTCTGCTTTCATAGATACCTGTAACGAAGGAATTAAACAATATTCACATTAGAGAGGCTGACATCAGAGGATATTTACATTTTTTAACCAAAAAACAATTAATCGTATACCAAAACAGTTGTCTATTAATTGATTAATTCGATTATCAATTCCTTGTTTAACTGCAGCTCTAATGTTTACAAATATAATTTAACTTTCTTCTTCGCTTATTTTTGTCATTTTTTTGTCATGTCACAAACAAGACTGAGCCACATGTGAGTGCTTTCAGATGAAGCAAAGGCCCACAACAGCACCCGCTGCTCGTTAAAAAGAGCGATACGTGCTTTCACGTCAATCCTGTAAGACCAGAAAAAGTCGGTATATTTGTTACGAGTCGCTTTTTTTGAAAAACAGTACCTTGAGGGGTCTGAATATAGCAACTAAGCCACTAAGTTGGCAACACTGATCCCTTCTGCTACGTCTTTTTATTCTCTGGCAGACCATGAGGTGTATTAAGAAGCAGAGTTACGATGCATACCGCCACCTACTGTACAGAGTTGTAATGACAAGCTACATTCACAGACAGTCCGATTATACTGTAATGTGATTATAAGCGAGGCCAAACAGGTAGCGCCAAATCTATATGTGGTCATCTAAATTGACCTAACATACTAAGTTCCCAGTAAGAAAATAAAGCTCTTCGTAGTCATAAATAAGCACCGCTGACCTAGGTCTCAGAGCCAAAATATAATCACTTTATCATGTGGTGAATTAACTAATTCACCACATGATAATGAATGGTCACAGCCATCTGAAACCAGGGCATTAAAATTTTATATTAACAAGGCACTGAATTTACCACAAGCTCCAAATCTGATTGATTTCCAGGATGACTGCACTTGCCACCAACATTTACCAAAAGATCCAAAAGTTATTTAATATCCGTCAACGAGTGAGATCAGGTTATGACGTGACTCTGATTGTTCTATTTTAACTGGCTGAAGCCTTTGTGATGGCTAGCCAAAATCCACTCACGGGGATACTTCTAATAAATGGTAGTTGCAGACTTTTTCTGTGAAGTTAAAAAAAAATATTTGTAATTGAAATAATTGTTCCAGATACAAAAATTTCCGGGCGGATTTATGAGACTGCGGTTCCTACTGAGAAACAATTCCCTTGAGAGTGTACAATCTTTGCAGTGTAGTCTAAAGCATGAACAAAAATACAAGTACTTTTCTTCCTCTTTCAAAGACATTTTGCCAGTCACTTTAAATCACATTTAATTTCTTTTACATGCTGATGTATTATTTATATAAGTGTTGAAAGATCTCAAAAATGCGGCCTTGTCCTTACCGTTTCCTTCATAGAAAGGAAAAGATCCCCAGCTTTGAAGCAGTTAGTGTATCGAGATAAAGTCTCCACATGAAATAGGAAGACAGGGTTCCACTGGGAGACACCAAATTGAATCTAAGGCTGTACCCGCTGGACCACAGGATATGCCTGCAAAATGTAGAAATATCAAAATGGTGAAACAGTCTGTTCGTGCCCATTCATATAAACTGTCTTGTAATGTTCTCAGGCCCTTGGGGGATACTTGCATGGTTGGGGAAAAGCTACAGGAAGAGAAGAATGGTTTTCACATAACTTCTTTTTTTAAAGCACACTACTGCTTTTCTCTCCTCCCTGCAGTTAAATGCTGTATTCCACGGGGTCCCGGAAGGAAGCAGCCCAGTAAATCCCTGCTGCTCGACTTAAAACGGAAACAGTATCTTAGGACAGGTGAAAAACTTAAAGATAAGTACGTCCAGGGCCCCTTGCCTTTTGTCTCCAGAGGGTAATCTTGCAACCACACAATGTAAAGGCGCAGGCGTTGAGTTTAAATTTAGCCAGGCGGGAAGCTATAATGATGAAATAACACTCGCTTACTTTGGAAAACAGAGATCCACCTGATTAAACATCATATGTTTAGGTTTTTTTAACAGTCATCTTAGTTTTCGGGCCAATTTGCAATGTTAAACAGTGCAAGTGTTACATTTAAAACCAAGAGGTTCTCTTGAGGGTTCAGGGGTGGTAGGTGGATTAGGGAGTCTTTACTTAGTTGAGTGTAATGGACTCAGCCGATGTGTGAACTTGTAAGGTTTTATTCAGAGGAAGGATGTTGGGAGTTCAAAGGTAAACAATGAGAAGGGCTTCAGAAGGGTGCCCATATGTTTTTTATGATTTAAGTTCAACTCAGGTACAGTGAAATCACAATTCCAAAACACCTTAAAGATCCTAAAAATCGGAGTCTAGACAAAACGTTTTGGAAAAGAATGCATTAAATGTTGTTCAAACTTTCGACTTGATTTTGTATTTTTTTTGGAGGATCAAACGGATCATTCTCAGCAAAATGTGTCGAGAGTAGAAACGTGAGAAGAGAAGAAGAATTCACTGGAAGTTACCATGAAATAAGCAAACCAGTTTCTAGCAGTTTCCAGTGTATCTTTGCCCAGTTTTATTTCTTTCAGAAAAATCTATCCGTCTATCTGCTTGGATAACAGTGTACATTTATTGTCTCCTGTCCCCATTTACTGTCAAATTAACTCAATACAGCCGTTAATGTCTCAAAGTTAGTGCACCCCTCAGTGAAAATATCCAAACTGGGCCCTATAAGCCATTTTCCCCGGTGTCATGTGAATACTTACTGTTACTTGGTCTCAGCTGTGAATGGGGAGCCAATGTGTTAAACTCTGTGTTATCGCTGTCACGCTGGTCACTGAAAGTTCAACATGGCAGCTCATGGCAAAGAACTCTGAGGATGTCAAAAAAAGAATTGTTGCTCTACATAAAGATATTCTAGGCTCCAAGATGATTGCCACTACCTTGAAAGTGAGCTGCAGCACGGTGGGAAAGACCATAGCCACACAAAATATTGACACTTTTGGCCCAATTTGGACATATTCTCTTTGGGGTGTACTCACTTTTGTTCCCAGCGGTTTGGACATTAATGGCTGAGTGTTGAGGTATTTTGATGGAACAGTAAATTGACACAGTTATGCAAGCTGTACACGGATTATTTTATATTGTGTCAAATTTATTCAGTGTTTAAAAGATGAAAGTTGCAGAAATGTGAGAGGTGTACTCACTTTTGTGATGTGTGGATGACTGTTGTATTAAGCAATGTTTCGTGTTGTTACTTATGTTTTGGTCAGTCGACTTCCTGTTTTATTGTTGTCATTCCTGTTGGCTTGATAGGCCTCGTAGCAAACAAGCCCTTTGTGAACAAAGGACTTTGATGCGGATCTTGACTGACTGGTGTCATGCATCTGTTTTTGTTGAGCACTGAGTGAGGATGTAGACTGCTGTGTTAGGGGTTTTGTGCTATCTAAATCGCCGCCGATTGGCTAGCCACATGCTTGTCACATTGTGTCAATGTTATATGTGTGTTTTTATGTTTTGCATTACATTTGTGGTTGATTTCATGTTATACTTTACTAGGCAAGACAGGTTTTATTTTTCCTCTATATGCATTATAAAGTTAAGAAAGTGTTATATTGTTTTTAGGTTATATATAAAATGCAATATCATGTGAGATAATATGAAAATGTTTTGCCCGTACAGTCCATTTGTTGTGATTTGTCATTTGTTGTAACCTTAAACAATCCCCAGTCTAGTACTTGTGTGGTTGCAGCACAACATGCATTTGCGAGACATGGAATTAAAGATGAATTGAAAATAAAACTAATGCTTGTGTCTTGACAGGCATGCAATTTAAAAAATGATGCGCTTTGAATTTAAACGATCTCAAGAGCTTTCCCGACATAGCCCTGTGCGACTGCCATGTTGTAGGTTAGTAATCACTGTCAGGGTGTGTCTGTTAAAGGGGATAAAACGTCCACCATCTGCTGTGCTCCAAGATGAATACGTGTGTCATCGGGTGTTGATGGTATCCAAAACATCACTGAGTGCTTTATGGAGCCATCTAGTCAAGTAATACACTGTCGAACAAAATATTTATTATTCAGTTGATAAGTGTGTGTAAATGTTCTGTGTTTTTCCTCTGCAGTGTCATACAGTATGAACCTCAATACCAGTCTCATCTTTAAGGGGAGTTCATTATTTTGTAGTTAAAGGAAATCATCGGGTCTCCGAGTGCAGATGAACATGTGTTTCACAATATTGAAACATCTACTTTGTTCTGAGCCGCTCATTTAGTTTAACTTTATTCAAATAAACACACTTGAGTGTTACCAGCTGGCTAACAGAACGGAAAATAATACAGTGGTACAGCGAATTGCTTCAACATGAAACTACAATTCAAAGCAGGAATCATATTCAGGCTATACATCTTCTTGTGTGTGTGTGTTAGATCAGGGATTTTTCTATATGCCAATCATTTGGAATCGCAAAACCACACAAATATGTAGAGTAAAATGAAAAAGGATGAGAGCAACAATTGCTTAACAAGACCTATACCAAATGTGTTAAAAAAACGGATGAAATAAAATAAAACTATGATTTGCAAAAACCAAAACATGCTATGAACATCTGTTATTCCTTGGATGCTTGGGGGAGCCAAAGTAGAGGTCTGCAGTGATGCACAAGCTCAATAAAATAGCCTAGACCCACAGAGGCATCCTTCTACTTGTCCACTGCTAATTCATTTGGGAACTAATAGTGAAAGACAGTGAGAGGGGTCATCTGAAAGACATCTGTAAACATGTCAGTAAATCACCCGCAGCGATGGCAGGGAAACTCCCCCACTCCGCAGAATCATCTTGTGGTTGGATGACTACATGGCCGATGGAGGACATTAAGATTATTCCCAGATTCTTCTTTTGCTCCCAACACATGATGGGAACCTTTCATAGATATTGTAAGTAATGGAAAGCCTTTAAAAACAAACAAAATTGTTTTACGAGTTGTGTCAGGACCACACCACCCGGTTGCACACCTCATAAACTAGCTACTGTGGGTGATATCCAGCTCAATAGTACAAGCAACAAGCAAACAGTATGGTCACACATTTCTTCCCAAATAAATGTTTAACACACCGTGATGACAATAAACATTGTGTCTTCACATTCCAGTCAATGCTCCAAGTAATGGTTTTTCATGAATTGACTGCCTTCGATCTACAAAAGCAAATAACAGCACTGAAGACTTTGATCAAAAAATAAACACAACTGTGGCTGTAGGCAACCAACTGAACAACTGAACTCCTCAAGATGACAGCTGCTGCATTTGAAATATCATGAGTCCGCATCCACCAGTTTTATCTGCCTCTGCATGCGCTGTAAAATATTGGCTGTTGGGGTGAAACCCATTCGTGTCGCACTTGCAGACCTGTCAACATGTACAATGTTGTTTTGCGTAGACAGCACGCATTTTTATCTTCAATACGCTTGTGCCCTTTGCTGCTCTCCGGGTACAGATTTGGTCGCATTTCACGGGTTTCAGCTTTGAGTTCAGTCTGTCCAAGACCTACAAAAGCAAGTGTGTCAAAAGTGCGGCCAGGCGGCCATTTGCGGTTGTTGACATATTAGAAAAAGGAATAATGTGTAACTAACCATGACACACAGCTTTGTCCTCAAATATATATCACATTCTTTAGCTGTAAAGCCCATAAAACTGTGTATTTTTGACACAAAATAAAAAATTTTCAAATAATTTTGCAAATTTGTGGGGCCATGAATGCTCAGTTGTAAATCTGCGAATCATCGACCGTATTATATCATGTCAGTTACTGTATATTTTAACAACCTGTTCTAAGAAAGAATAACATTGACTGGTTAGCGGTGCCTAAGTTTGTGCTCCGATGTCTTTGTTTTTTCAGAGCTAAAAAATTTTATTTTGTCAGTATTAGGTCAGAGATTCACAATTTGTGCGTCTACTCCAAAAAGTTTAAATCCTGCTTATGTTCAAGCTCTGTGCTTTAGTGCTTGCTCATCCCTGATTGCTGTTGAAAAGGTTTGAAAGGCTAGTTTGTGGGGGCTTTCATCAAAGGGTCAATTTGCATATTCAAACTTCCCATAAATCCACAGTTAATCTTGGGGATTTCTGTCTTGATGTTAGTAAAATAGAAGTCAATCTTTATGCATATGTAGTGGGTTTTTTTTAAAGTTTTTCTTCAAGCAGCAGACATAACACACAACACGGCTGTAAACACCCATAAAAAAATGCCAAATCATATATCAAAATCCATCTAATCCATATGCACTGACATATTGTCCTCATAAAATAATCACAACTGCCCTCAAGCACATTGTATCTTTAATCGCTTTAAAAAGGCTTCAAATACACTCCGAAAGCATCAAGATGAATTTATTGGCAGCGCTAATGTGAGTACATGTTTTTTTTTTTTTTTTCTGGTGAAAAAAGGGAATTTTCCTCTGCACGGCCTCGCCAAGTGCGGGAGGGGGAAATCAATTCCATTCAACTATTCGTCAACTCCCTTTAGAAACATTTAATAGTGATAAAATTTATGGTTCCACTTTCCAGAGGATATTGCCAATGAAGTTCATCTTTGCGAAAGTGGTTGTAAACGCTACCATTGTCTCCGATTTTGGGTTATAGTTCAAACTTTTCATGCAGTTTTAAGAATTTGTTAGTATATGTGGATGCTTATAAGCGTTTGTATATGTACTCAGCATATATACACCACGCTGTCCACATGGACTAGAAGATGGAGAAGATGCTATCCTCAAGCAATGACAGAAACAGATCATTTTCAGGAATCCACCTTAAGCACTGTGTTCAAAATGAACTTTCCATATGGCTGTAAAGCTTAAATGTTGCCCCAAGACGCATTACAGCATGAACACACGCTTGTATCATAAGTCTGTTTGCAATTAAAGCTTATATAAACTTAAAAACACTAGCAAAAGAAAGAAAAGTCAGGTCTTCCGACTTTGGGATTGAAAGGCAATTTAACAAGATTGAATCCCTCAGGTTGGCTGTCATTTGTACATTTTCTTGCAACGTTTACCTTGATTGCATGACTGTATTTAACATAGGTATTATAAAATCTGTGAGTCATAATATGGATTGCAATTCAGTGTGAAAGCCTTTTATTGGCCTGCATAGAGTTGCCTATAATAGAGTCATTAAAACATGGAAGAGGATTGCACATCCAGCATGGAAGAGAACATGGGAGTTCTAGTCGAAGTGAGTTATGGATCATCCAGGAGCAGTTAAGGCCAGCGATGAATTAACATGTACTTACATTTTTTTCTTTCCCTTTTTACTTTTTGACACAGGGAAGGAAATGTTCCTGGTTTTCTTCAGGATGTGCAATTTTCTTCTCTTCATCTCTCTTGAATTCTCCTGCTGAATCGTCGAGCCATCAAATTGAGCGTTTAAAGGCCTTTATATGGCTCCCTGCGGGGGCTTTCTCACGATGCCCGGAGGCAAATGTGCGGGGTCAGGGAGGAAAATCAATTCACAGGGAAGAGGGGAGATATTCCAAAAAACTTGGCAAAACTTCTGTAATTTAGTTTCATGTGGCTCATCAATCAATCACTTTATGCTGTAATTGCTGGGAAATTGTGTAAATCTTGTACGGACTCTTAAACAAGTACTGTCGTGAAAAGGAGAGGGTGACTCACTCAATAAGATCTAATGCATGTATATACTGCACATTTATTTTGCTTGGATTGTAATGGTGGTTTTCACATCTGATTATGTGAATGGAAAAAAAAGATAAATATTGTTGATTTAGGGTTTTTTTTCTAATTAAATATGAAGCAAGTTGAACAGATAAGTATGATATGAATCAATGTATTAAAATGTCCATGAATCTATTAAATTGTGAAATATAATTTGAAACACAGTAATGCCTTGTTTATTGCGGGTAATTGGTTCCACATCCAACTGTGATGAGTGAATTTCCTCAAAGTAGGATTGCTTCCAATCATTTAAATACGGTTTTTAAGACTATTCGAGCGCTCTAGACATGAAATAACACCCCTATAGTCACCTCGTATTACCCAATATAGTAGACATAAAAGAAATTAAGACATAATAAAGACTCACACATCTTAGTATTGAGAGAGTTCCTTCTTGTTGCTATTTCCTGTTTTGTGCAGTACTTCCTGTGGTGGCCATTGTCTTATCAAGGTAACATTACTGACACCTAGTGACCAGTGTGGAGTACTACATATCATCACGTCTTTGAATGCCTTATATTTGTATTTGAGATCATTTTGCCATTTTCCATCCATCCATTTTCTATGCCGCTTCTCCTCATTGGGGATGCGGGGGTATGCTGGAGCCTATCCCAGCTGACTTCGGGCGAAAGGCAGGGTACACCCTCGGCTTAGAAATGCTTCATTCAGACAAAAAAAAAATTGCTTAAATATGAATATTTTCTCAGTAATAATATGCGGCATTCAACCACAAGCAATTAATATATATTTTAATTTTTTTTAATTTTAAAAGGAAACTCTTTTTGATTGAATTTCATTGTGCCTTTTTGCTCTATTTTTCCCATTTTTGCTGTTTTTTTAGTGTTTAATTTTCATTCCACAAATGTGCCGTGGGCCAATAATAAACGAGGCCGGGGCCACACTTTGCACACCCCCGATTTAACCCATTCATTCATTACTCACTTCATGACTACTTTATTTATTTCATGCCTGATTTATATGTTTCAGGACCCTTTTTCTTATCTAATGGCATATTATTTTATGATGCTGCAGCACACTGAAAAACATCTTTGAAAGCATTGTGGAATGCAACATGAATCATCAATAAATAACACAATGACACAAATAAAAAGTTTGAACTTTGACTTTCACCACATCACCAATGAATTTTCCCAGACTCGGGACAAGCGCATCAACATTAAAGCATGCATCTGTCATATCCCAAGTGCATAAGAGCATCCTTTGTGAGTCAGGATGACATGAGATGATGCTGCTCAGCTGACAGGTGGCGGAAGTGATGATAGAGGTGTGGAAAGCCCCAAACAAAACAATAATTTATGAATATACTGTTGGTTAAGAATGAAGCACATACAGATTTGCTGCGGTAGAGGCATTAATTGGAGCATTCATTGTAGTTTAATATTTTGTGCATCTGTCATTGACTGGTTAGTGGCCCTGCTGTTGTGGATCGTGGATATGAGTTGAAATGTACACAACTTGGTGTTTTTCTTTCAGCTGTTAGCATGTGACTTTGTCAAATCCGACCCTCTCCTCTAAAGTCAGAGAGGACATTCGGTGAAGTGTCATAAGGTGCGACTGCCTGCAGGCCGAATGGGAAAAGTTCTGCTCCAAATGGGGTTCACCAGCTTAAATTATGAGACCAGAGAGTAATTACCTATTCCCACACGACAAACCTTCCAACAATTATGAGTTTTGCCTTCTTAACTGACTGTGTTTCCTGAAATTAAATCATTAAATCAAGTAGAAGCGATGAGGTCACACATGACAGGAAAACCCGAGGCAACACTCAACTACACTCAATTTCTGTCAAGACACACGGAAAATATTGTGGTGTAAAATGAGTTTAAGTCATCTTTGTTACGCTTTAAACTGTTATTTAACAGTGCATGTGTTGGGCTGTGCCACTACATCTGCAAAGTTCACTGTCTCAGAGGGAGCTGCAAAGTTTTATAAACTGGAAGTGACATCACATCCCTTCACCTTTGTAGTCCCCACCAAGACCATGACTGGGATATTAGCTGCCTGCCTACTACCCATGCCAGACACCTGCATTAAAAGAACTAATGCCCCCAACATTTTGGTTTACAGTAGATCATGGAGGTTACATTCCATGACCACCAGCAAATGGCAAAAAGTAATTGATACTGTATGCTCAAAAGAATGTCTATTTTTTGACACATGACTCGCTTCCCTCCTCCACACCCTCCTGCTAACTTGACCTTGTCCTCTGATTTTGGATGAACATTTGAAATTGTGGGCTTTTTTTCCCCCAACCGTGGCACATGTATGCTGTACATTTTAATAATGGATTAGAGCAGTTTTCAAGGTACCCAAAGCTCTTTACAATGAAGTGAACTCATTTTCCATTCACTCCTCAGTCACACACTGGTGGTGGTAAACTACATCTGTAACCACAGCTGCCCTGGGTCTGTCTGACAGTAGTCTGACAGAAACGTTGCCAATTTCACCTACGGCCTCTCCGACCACCAGACATTCATTCACATTCATACACCCGCGTGGGCAGCACTGGGGTCAAGGTGGGTGAAGTGTCACAACGACAGTGACTGGGTGGAGGGAGCGAGGAGCGAACCACCAACCTTCCGGTTCCTGGGTGACCTGCTGTACCTCCTGAGCCACTGCCACTCTATTTTACCTTTATTATCATGTATTTAGAAATTATTACTGACTTGAGGAGAATGAGTTATGTTTTCTGTGGAAAAAACAACTTATTTCCAGAGGGGGGAAAAATTATTTTGTAAAAAAATGTTGACTAAAAAAATATCTGGCTGGAATAATTATGGTGGAGGAATGAATAAATAAAAATCAAAGAAAGTTAAAACTAAATATGTTTTTAATGAATGTAACAGAAGTGCAGGTATAGGTATAGTCCCCACACCGTCACCGATTTTTATTTTACAGTTCCCTGCTGTGTTTAAGGTTGTACTGCAAAAAAGTCACAGATTTTTATATGAGAATTTATTAAAAACATCAGTTTCCGTCAGTAACCTGTTCCAAAAAGTCTGACAAAAAATGAAATGTAGGAAAGTAATATTTTCCCATAAAAAATAATGTATATCCAATTAATCCCTTCCAGACACACAAAAAGATTTAACATAAGAAAAATTACATATAAATAAAATGCAATTTATAAATAAAAATATAAAAAATAATTTTTCTGATCTGTGTGATGCATTGTTTGGGTCCAATTCCACAAAATGTACTAGTTTGTTGTGTGTAATGTTTGCCCGTACAACAAACAAGATGGTCTGCGTAAACTGAGATGACATTTTGTTCAAAAAAATTTTCGGCGAAAACCCAATTGTACAAAAAGTAGAGCGTACAAAAATCAAGGTTTCACTGTATAATGCTGTTTACCCTTTTCTTAAGTTGTGCTTCTAAAAAAAATCACTTTTTAAAGTTAGCAAAGTTGACATTAATATTGAAATATACAGTGCAATATTCTACATCATCCAACAACATGGAAATGCCAAATTTGCCTCCAAGAATAACATTTCCACTCTGAATTAAAGTGTGTGTACTGCCGTACGAAAGCAGACACATAAAAAGGTAGAAGGATAAATCCGTTGACACATCAGACCTGTGAAGAGGTTTCTTCCAGCCAGGGAGATTTTTTTCAGCCTACGTTTTCAGCCAAAAAGCTG
Source organism: Dunckerocampus dactyliophorus (assembly GCF_027744805.1). NCBI lineage: Eukaryota > Metazoa > Chordata > Actinopteri > Syngnathiformes > Syngnathidae > Dunckerocampus > Dunckerocampus dactyliophorus. The sequence goes on along the minus strand of NC_072837.1, from coordinate 7,245,837 downwards.
AAGCTGTTCCTCATGCAATAGACAAGGTCAAGGAAATAATCTTTGATCTGTTATGGCACTCTTATAATTATTTGGACCCTGGAGGAGGAACTTTTCTTTGGCTTGGCTACTGCGAGCTAATATTTCACTTGAAAGATGTGAAAACCTAAAGAGCGGATTTGCTAGTAAATAGTAAAGTTTCTTAGAAATTCTTCCTTCTTAATTTATTATTCATTTATTATTTTGTGATTTATTGCAATGTATTTTTTCTCGCCGTTAATTGCTGCACTGTATGCCGGCATGAATATCAGTTTAGTATTATGTAGCAGTATTCTGAATATAATTTGATATAGAGTAGGTGCATTTAACATACAGTATACTTTCTTCACACATTCATAACATTTCATTTAGAGCATGAAATTCTCCTTACAGGCTGTAAAAAACCCCAACCTCTCAAACTCAAACCTCAAATACCCCTATGTATTTATCCAGCTATGTCATTTTCATACATTTACCGTAAAAGAAAATGTCCGTCCAGGACAAATAGATTGTAGGTATTAATGGTTGGGCTTCTCCATCATATTAGTCAAAGAAGAGAAGGCCGAGCAGTGACCCTAACATGAGTGTAGGAGGAACTGAAAAGTGCTGTTAAAACAATATACATTTATTCCTAAAAGCCAGGCTAAAAGTCAAGCCAGTGTTATTTCTTTCAATAAATCTCCCACAAGAGAACGAGCGAGAGGAAAACGCGATGTCTCATAATCCGTTGAACCCAAGTGTTTCTTTACGTGATGACTTATAAGAAAGTTCAGCTGCTATATAAGATGTCCCTCACCCACGTGTCCACTTGAATATAAGGGGAAATGGTGGTCAGCCTCGCCGAAGTGGGTGACCTCTCCATTGACATAGTTCTGAATGCAGCTCGAGATGACTTACTGCATCCACAGGCAGCAGAATGACAGCATGGCAGGTTTATAGGCAGGAGGAAATGATAGTAAAAGAATATATGCTTGTCCAAAACACAAAGAGGAAAAAAAGGTAAAATCACTGGCGGAGATGGTCCGAAATGTCTTAAAAATGTGTCCTGTGTGTCTGTTTTACAGTGCATATGCACATCACTTGGGATTTAAAAACGACAACTGGCTATCTTTTCATACACACATGCACCTTTACAGATGGAAAATATGATAAATGCTTGAAGGAGCTTTTAAATTGCTTATATAAACATTTTGTACTATGAATCAAAGCTGTGTTTATTGAATTTGAGACTAACTTTTTATGATATGACATGCACTTGTGGTTTTATTTTTGCAGGATTTTGAGATACCAACTTTGCACCAATTTAAATTGTGTAGCCCTACGCAAAGCACAGACCTCCACCTATTGCCAAATATACTGTCAAGCACAAATGTCTTCACATCCTGGCCAAATTTTAAATTAAAGCAGATTTCCATTTGTTGAATGGGTACCTTTTAGCTGGAAATGATTGTAATCAAAAGTTTGTAACTGTTATAAGCGGTCAGGAGAGGCAGGTGAGGCACAGCCTCACTTGTCATGATTAAAAAAAAAAATAGAAAAGAATCATAACATAAAATAAATATTCATTTGTCCATTGAACTCTATTATAAATGTATTTCCTGTATGAATCCAATCGTTTTTAACGTCTTAAGTAAAAATCACAAAATTGGCAAGCCCCGCCTACCGTCTGAGTGCCCACGGAGTTGGCTCACGGAGCCTGTCAGTTTGTGTTTGTCAGCATGGTCGCCTATAATATAAAGTTGCAGAAACATTTATTATACACCATGACTTTCTACAGCCCGTATAACGTCTTTAATGTAAGTGTGACATCAGTGTTCTTGCTAATGGGACAATAAAATGGACAGAATAATGCAGCTCACCGGGAGGTGATCAGACTTTTACAACAAAGAATCAGAACTTTTCCTAGTGAAGGAGGGTGCATGTACTTCATAAACAGATAAAAGGTAAGAACACAAATGTTTTTAAGTTTTCCATAAAAAATGAAGTGAATCCGTATCAACATAAAATAAACAAAATAATATAACATATAAGAATATAAAATAACAAAAAAATATATAAAAAAAATCAAAATCAGTCCCTCAGCAGCCATGAACCACACCGCACATCACTGATGATATCACTGGAAAACACAACTCTAGTCATATTACTTCGACATTTTCACAAAAATGTTAACTTTTTCATACCCTTTCTCAAAACAGTTTTACGCAGAGCTGCTTAAAACTAGGGAGGATTTTTTATTTCTTTTTTTGTTAGAATTACTCAGGTCAACAGCAATCAATCTGCGCCGTTTGCCTTTCAGGATATCCTTGAATGCGGTAGCCTACTGTTTAACTATCGTCAAGTATTGTGAGAAACATTCTGGAAAACATTTGTTGCACTTTTTAATTATTTAATACAGTAACTCAATAACAATTTCTTTAGAGCAAGCATACAGCCAAGCTCCTGTATTATTCTAATATGAACAATCTCTTTAAATTAAACAGAACATAAAAAGAGATGAATTGCGATTACATTTTTCAATTGTTAGTCAGGGTTTAACAAATACTGTCAGCCTAAGAGCCAATTTGATTCCTCCCCAGGACTCAAACATACCAAAATACAACATAAAATGTACAAAAGCTAATGGTAAAGAACCTAGACAACATCATTTTATTATAACAATGATGGATTAAACAGCTACACTTGCCAACTCTTCTGATTTTCCTGCATGGGAGACTTCCATATTTCACTGCCCTCTCCTGGCATTGTCCCCATATTTACAGATTTATTAGTTTGCGTCATAATCAACGCTACCGTTTCTTGAAAACAAACCAGTTGCACCAGATACTGATATATTTTAAAAGAGGAGGGATTTAAGGAAGCGTAAGTGAAAAATAATCAAACAAATTTTAAATCGGCAGAATGCTCAAATGAAAAAGTACTTGGATATTTTTCTCTGACAATTGCCGACTCAATAAACATTGACCCGTGGCACGTCTTGGGTCCTGACCCTACTCTAAAGAATGACTGCTAAAAAAGTCAGTCTGATATACTGTATGTTTTCTGACCTTTGCCTATCATCCATATTAGTATTGACACACATTTTATGCTAGCTGCCAAGTAACGATAAATGTAGTTGTATGGAAGAGATTATCCGTCGACGCATTTGACCCAAGAGACTGTAACTACACGTTTCTATCAATCAATTCAAGCTCGGAAAAGTACAGCACGGACATTTACGAAAAGTTCAAGTGATTGACCGTGCAAGATGCGATCACTCATCACAAATGGACCCTATTTTCCTTCTCCGTTTCCTCTCTCGCTCCTTCAGATGCCACGCATTCCTCTTTGTTTGCTCATACTCCTCCCTGCGGATCCGGAGCCTGACTTTCCCAAAGCCGATATTAATATCACAGGCCATTGTAATGGAGTTATTTTCATGGAAGCCCCGGAGGAAGTCACGTGGCTATGATTAGTCCCCCGAGGGCCCGGAGTCTCCATTAAGCTCGTTGTTTTAACTCCCATAACTATCAATGAAGTGGAAAAGCTGAGGAAGTAGCGATTGCTCGGGCCGGCTGGGGTGTTTTCTAAGCACCTATTTTGTTAATGGGGCCAGAAAACACCCCCCCCGAGGCACCCCCCCACTCGTTTTTTGTCTCAGGGAGTGGAATTATTCTTCAACTGCAGCTTGCAGAAAGAGCCTACACATGTGTGCGTTTACATTGACCCACCTCCACTGAGATTGATAGCAATGGGATCTGGTGGTTAACACACTGTTTAAGCTTGGGGGGGGCGAGGTACGGAGGGGGGGAAAAACAACATAAGGAAAAGCACAAGGACTCACACACACTCAGCAACTACACGCAAGGGTGATCTCCAATGCATCTGCCATCAGGAAGACGAGTTGAGTTAAGATGGAAAAAAAAAATAAGCGCTCTGGGATACGTTTGCTCTGTCAGGTTAGCACTTAAACACACATGAGTGAGAAAAGCAGACACTGCCACATGCATGCTTCCCCTCATAATTCTGTTCACCTTCTTCTTGACCCAAAAGCCACTGGGCCACTTTAGCACCGAGCCGCTTCCAAGGAAACAGGAAGAACTGGGCCGGCGAGGCAGTTGACAGCTTTCAGATGGACTATTGCAGATATCTGCCATGTTCAGAGACCCCAACTTAGAGGAAGTAAGGGCTGTTCCTATTCTCAGCAGGGGCGCGGTAAAGGGGGGAAAACTTAGGACAATTCCAAGGGCCCCTGACTGACAGGGTAAAATTATTTTGCTGTCTGGTTGTGATTTTTTAAAAATATATACAGTCAGAAAACGATTAAAACAATCTCTTCTATTTGGTAGCAACAATTAAACATCCACATTGACCGAAAATAAACTTCCGTATTGAGTGAGCACCCCCCCAAAACTACATGAAATGGTTTGGTCCACTACTAACTTCACAGTGCTTCATAACTGCAGCTTGTTGCCTGCCAGTCTGCAGTTGCAGCAAAGCAGAGTGAAATTATGCTGCCAGTGCCTAGTAAAATAAAGCCTAGATTAGCTAGCCAGTCTGCGCATCGCTCAAATTAACCTATTAGCTTAATGTCCACAATGAAATAAGCTAGCAGAGTGTTAGCATGTTGTGTTGGCCTACATCTCTCTCCTTTTGAAATGTTTAGCATGTATTGTCAAATCAGTTGTCACCACCCCATTTAACAGATTTAACAACAGATGAGTCAGTAGCAGCCCTGTCTCCCCATAACTTTACCCCTCCCTGTCCCAGTGAAGAAGGTGAGCAACACTGTGTTCAATGACATGTCAGTTAGTGTCATTGCAGGGAGACCGTGGGAATGACAAAAAAAGAAAAATACACATTTGTGATGACAAATTCAAACAATTTTTTTTCACATACTGATACCGTTTCAAATGTATTTTCTTGCTGGCAGATTTAAAAGTTAAGGTACTGTATACTTATTTTTTTTAAGTCTTTCATAAATGTTAAACATTTAGGAATTTTACAATGAAAACTAAAGTGCGACTGTAAAAGATGGCCGTTAGCACGTGTGTTATGTTCTCTTGCATCAAACAGTGATTCACATTCTACAGTATATGCCAACTTGCATGGACAACCCACTAGCAGTAAATATTATGCTGGTAGTGTTGAACAATAAGAAGCAAGATATTTGCAAACATGTAGAGTTGGAGTTATGTAAAGCTCTTGATGGGTTAGTTAAGGTTCTAGAGATGTGGCGAGAACAGCTGCCGGAGGGTTTTTTTTTTTTTTGTGATTTTTTTTCCATGGGGCCCAGAATTCCTGGCGGCCCCCCCCTGATTCTGAACCTAATTGTCAAAGGAAATTACCGTCTTGCTGTCAGCTAATTAAAACAACGACAAGACCAAATAAAACAAATGAATTTGTGTTGGCTTCAATGTTTTATTGCTTACATTTTCATAGAAATACTGTATGATAATGGCTTTGGTTTGCAGGTTAAGCGTATTTTGTTTATTATTTATTTAACACAGTATATCCACAGTGTGAACATACAAACTCCACACAAGGTTGTTCCAATGGAGATTTGAACCCAGGTCATCTGATTGTGGGGCCAGCATGCTAACCACCCGTCCACTGTGGTTAGTATGTCAGCCACACAGTCATGAGATCTGGAAGATCTGGGTTTGAAGACAACTAACCGTTCCATGAAGCACTAGTAATTTGATTATGTCTTAACAAGATAACTGATGTAAATGTGAGACATGTTTAGTTTGGGACCACATCTTTGCCAACTCAGCGATGCACATTTACTGCTGTCCAATAAAAACACATTACATTTGTAGCGTGAGAGAAGATGTAGTGTTGAATTAAATCCGAAACACTTTAGTTTAGGATGACACATTTTCCAATAAATGAAGGATTTGTTGAAATTGGATTAATAACAAACCATCCCACATGATGAATGTCTAAAAACAAAAACTGAATTTAATGTCATTGACGTTTGCTATGTTTTCATGGGCTTCCCTGAGTCAGACGTTTCCAAAATACATTTACTTTACTAACAAATAAATCTGGGGATCAGAGCAATCCCACTGTCATCATTATGGAAATAAAACATAAGCATTTACGCACATCTGTATGTCATCTATAGTGTCATAAGTTGCCTTTGTTCATGTCTAATTCATGTTGTGAGCTACATAAGCGGCCCCCCACATGTTCATTAGACACACGCAGCAGCGACTCTATGTGGGCCCCATCTGACCCGCGTGTGTTAAACACACACACACACATGCACACCATTGTTTTTTTTCGGGAAAATGGAAGATCCACATGGAGCTTGTGACACGGCGGCCCTCTGTATTTCCCCAGTCACAAAGACCAGAGGAGGCCGACTGGACCCTTTGCACATGAACTGGAGCAGGTGCAGTGAGCACGGGCTTGTTTTTCTTCAATGGCTCCTCAGGAAATCATAAAGCAAATATATTGCAGGAGGACGGTTTTCGGGGTGCCCTGTGAGCAAACTGAGAGGGGAAATGGATCAGCGAGTAGCCACCGGGGACAGTAAATCAACAGGCTAAAAGGAGAGCTGAATGTACTGTGGAGGCCCCGGGAGCCCAGCTCAGGGCCAGGGCCCTTGTCAGTCAGAACCTGCTTTTAATGTCAAAGCCAGCTGGAGCAGGACGCACACGCCTATGAGGAAATCATTGAGCTGCCAGTGTCAATTGCTGGTGTACCACTTGTGGTCATCATGCCACTACCTTTTTTTTTTTTTTTTTTAAACGTTCCATTTCAAATCTTTCCAATCTTTTTCGACAGTTCAAAGTGCGCCAAAGTAAGCTGTATTTTTCTCAACCGCCAGTACACACAACACTCGGGAAGATAGTCAAGCGTGGTCATTTTAAACGTATTTCCAAGTGAGTTTCATTTTCCAAGAGTGCAGTTGAAAATGTGCTCTTTTGGTGTAACGGGTCATCACTAATTGATACGTACTGCCTGTTTAAACTGCACTGAGGTTTTCCTTGTCACTGTCAATCACACACTCGCACAAAACACACACACACACACACACACGCACACACAGTGTTACTGCACTTGATTCAGTCATTATCAGTTGGGACCATGTGGCCCTCCATGCCCTCCTCCCCACTGTACACACACACTGGAAAACTTTTACTCTTGGCACGTTTACAAATTAGAGCAGCTGAGGTTTACTGCTACTTCAAGGGGGGGGGCACTCTATCTGGTTACCTTCTGAATGAGGCATTCTTATAAGAGCCGGAGACACGAGCCAGTCCAGCCCAATTTCTCTGATTGAGTGTTTCAACACATCATATAAGGAAACAGCTGTGCTACAAATTAGTGTGTTGTCTTTGACATTGACTAATGTGCTGCTTGGACACCGTAGAAACCCAGACGCTTTCCAGCGTTTGCTCAAAACCACCACGCTCACACTTTACGTACACACACTTTAAAAAAATTATACACTTGTCAGATGAGTGTGTAAGTTTCCATGTAGGGGATCGCTCCACTTAATCATTTGTCATTCTAGTTTTTGGTGCCAAAATGTGTAGATTGTTGAGTAATGGGAAAGCATTTAAAAGTATGCTGAAAGTGAACTTTATATAATGTTTCAGGCAAAGTAAGACAGCTACATCTATAATGATTTAAGAAACCTAAACCAGAAGTAATATACAGTATATACTACTAGCCAAAATTTGAGACACTTTCTCATATATACAGTAGTAGACCTTCTTTGTTTTAATGACAACGTCAATTGAACATAGACAACAATAAATAGTAGGACACATGTTAGCAATGGAATGTTTATCCCACAGGACTGCAATCTATTTGTGGAAATGGTGGGTTGTTGACGTAACGTACGTAACAACATAATCAAATCTAATTTGTATAATTGGCCACGACACATTTGCAAAAAGTGAGCAAAAACCATGAAAAACAAAGCAAATATGTTTAAAACTACCAATGAACATTGTTTTTGTATTATACATATACATATATATATATATATATATATATATATATATATATATATATATATATATATATACTGTATATATATATATATATATAATATATATAAATGTCACAAAACTGAGCAAACAGTGAGTGCTTTTAGATGGGGGAGGTGCCCAGAACTTGCTGCTCATTGAGAAGCGCAACACGTCCTTTCATTTCAGAGTCTCATATAGACTCTTCACTAGATTTGTTGCTAGTCGCGTTTTGAAAAACGGAGTATCTAGACGTGCCTGATTACTCGCTAAAAGCTACAGCAACAAAGTTGGGAAGTCACTGAGTTGGCAACACTGATCCCTCCTGCTCTGTCCTTTTATTCTTTGGCAGACCAGGTGCATTATAATGTGTTAGCGGCAAATCTATTTGTGGCAGTCCAATTTTATTTGTGGCAGGCCACCTGCATTAACTTGAGTTACATACCATTTAGTTGTTCATTTGTGTGTGTGTGTGTGTGTGTGTGTGTGGGGGGGGGGGGGGGGGGGGGGTTCCAGTCGTCCCTCGTTTACCGCAGTTCCAGGCCTCATAAACCGATAAATGAATTTCCGCAAGATAGCATTTAATGTTAATAATGAAATATTTTTGTCATTAAAGCATAGAACTTTCTTTCATTTTTATACCATTTTTAGAGCCATGTAGACAGGAAATAACACCCCGATAGTCACCTTTATACGCATTCCTTGTTTACACCACATTGCCCATGCGCAGGCTATGGGATCACTGCAGGGACACATGAGACGGCCGCATAGCATGCTAGCAAGCTAACTAGTTAGCCTCCAATTTACTTACTGTAAACTTAAGAAAGGTTTTCAAACGCAGTGGGGAAAAAGACAAAATAAGAAGCCAAAAACCTGCCATCACACTACCACCACCAAATTTAATGTTCGTATGATGTTCGACGTTACTTTTACACCAGACGTAATGCGACACACACCTTCCAAAAAGTTTAACTTTTGTCTCGTCAGACCAAAGAGTATTTTCCCCAAAGGTCTTGGGGATCATCAAGATGTTTTCTGTCAAAATTGAGAGGAGCCTTAATGTTGTTTTTGATCAGCAGGGGTTTTCATCTTTGAACTCTGCCGTGCAGGCCGTTTTTGCCCACTGTCTTTCTTATGGTGGAGTTATGAACACTGACCTTAACTGAGGCAAGTGAGGCCTGCAGTTTTTTGGATGTTGTGGGGTCTTTTGTGACCTCTTGGATGCGCTCTTGGGGTCATTTTGGTTGGCCGGCCACTCCTGGGGAGGTTCACCAATGTTCCATGTTTTCTCCATTTGTGGATAATGGCTCTCACTGTGGTTCGCTGGAGTCCCAAAGCTTTAGAAATTACTTTACAACCTGATAACTGATAGATCTCAATTAATCTCAGTTATGTTTTAACTTAGATTTTACAATGGATCAGAATGAGAATACAACATTCCCACACCACACTCAACACACACTCCAACAACTTGTAGAAAAGTGTGTGGAAGGGAGGGGGGCAACTGTGGAATTATTTTTTTGATGAAACCTGTTACGTCCCCCCACACTTTTAAGAACCACTGTTTTCAGGTCAATGTATGCTTCAGTTGTGCAGTTAATTGTTTGCAAAAGTGTTTGTGGCTGTTTTTTGAAAATGCGGGAAAAAAGGGAATTTTTTTTTTTTTTTTAAATGGGGGGCGGGGTAGACAGGTATGGATTTAAGAGGTTTTAAGTACAGTATTGCACAAAAAAAGTACATGTTGATTATGTTTTTCCAATTAATACATTTCCAGGAAATGACTTGTTTCACCTTATTTTCCAAAGGGCACAGCTCTTTACGGTTACACTAGAGCGCAATGCCAGTAAATAATCCAGATCCACTGTGGTCTTGAGTATTGCACATACACACGCACAGTTGAAGATGGAGGAGTGATTGTACAAAACTCACCAGGTATTTTGCAACTTAAACGAAAATCTTAAGCCTTAGAGAAGTGAAACTACTCTTGGTGTATTGCTACTGGAGCAGCTGGAGTGAGCAGGTTCCAAGGTTCATGTAACAGGGAAATAAAAATGGTACTTCCTCATTTTAATACTGTTATTTATATATTTTGCTCCTACTAAATAAAAAAACATGTCTACCACTAAAGTATAAGACAGCAGTGCGACCTGAAAGAAAACAAATGCATATAACTACTGTCCTGTCCACATTTCTGCATCTTTGGATCATTGTTTTAGTGGTGTTGGCCACTCATAATTTCTTCAGAAAGCTATAATGATACCACAGCATCTTTACTTCCCCTTTCTGACAATGACACATTGTGACCGTTTCCTGTTTTAATATTATCAGCAGAAGGGCCCAGCAAGGATGTACTGTTTACAGTATTAAAGTAGAAAAGTACATACAATATCGGCACCATACAAATTGTGGTGTACCCCATCACTTGACAAACAGCCCTAATGGCACTCTCAAAAGCATGCGAGCAGCCAAACCGCATATTTCATACGCTCATCTGCCATATGGTAACCCAATATCACTGCAAAAATGTATGTTTATAAATATTTCACTGGACTACCGTACACCGACGCTTACAGTTACACATCTGCCACCAGAAGCTGTTAAATGATTTGAAAGCTATGAGTGATAAATTGCACAGTTATTTTCACCTGCACTATAATTAAGTAGTTCCCTTCAACAAGTGGTGCAATTATACCAATAAATGCCAATGATGAATGATATTGTTTATGGGAGTCATTTCACCGTAGCATAAAATCTCCCCAAAAATAAAGTGGACTGCGAAGATTGAAAACAGGGCATCCGAGTCCAAAGAAATAGAAGAGCCAAGTACTTACTTGTGTTAGTGGTGAGAGGGAAGTCTAACTGGATCTCTAGTCACAACAATAATCATTCCTCTTGATCACCAAGCTGTTGGAACAATAGAGTTTATCTTGTGTAAATTGTTGTCAGGACATTTTGGAAACTTTCAGAGGTCATATTGACACTTGGACTGTCCCTGTGAACCGTCGCTGTTCAACCCATAACAATATTACAATGCATTTTTAATTCCATTACATCACCTTTGTAGATGCTGAAGAGTGGAAACTATTCAGTGAAATGATGCACGTTTCAGTAGAAATATAGAAAACAATATAAATCAATGTATTGGAAACTGTAGTGTGATGTGTATGGCTGTTCACTTTATACAATGTGCAATATTGTACCGACAATATTTAGTCTCCTGGGGTCAGATAATGCACAACGCAATTTTTTGGAGGAATTGATTTGATTTCTGTGCTGTTTGAGTAACAATGGAAACATCCCCCACGCTCCAAAATAAAAAAATGGTACAATGGTCCATCATCTCATGTCATCCTCGCCCTGTACAAAATACTGTACAGTAGAACGCTGCTTTTTGCGGGAGTTAGGTTCCGCAAGTCCATAAAAATGTCTATTTTTGTCACACGGCTCGCTCCTCCCCCTCCAAACCCTCCTGCTAGCTTGATGTTGACGTTCTCCGATTTTGGATCGTTTGCACTAAGTGTGACTGTTGTAAATATTCATTTGGATTCTGCTCGAGAGTCCTCCGCTTCTCTCTTCGATTGCCATTCTTCGCTCCCTCGTCACACAGTTCTAGGTTTAAACCCTAAATATGCCTCACACACTTATTAAATACATTTAAATTATACTGTGTATGTGAATTAGCGTGTTTTCTGCCTAAAAAAAGGGCTTATTTTCGCTTTTTTTTCTTTTTTTTAAACCAAAAATCAGCAAATTTGAGGGGCCGTCAACGCTGAATCACAAATGTGTGAGGACCCACCATCATATGATTTCCGTTTTTAAGTGAGGCATGTTGTTTATATGTTGAATTGTCATCTACTGCCTTGTTCTTATCAGAGTGCACACTGCTAACTGCAGGAATGGACGCACACAGAAAACAAATACGCTGATCTACAGTTTATTTTCCAACCTGAACGCCAGATATTTACTCTCATTTGTTGAGATGATCACATACACATGAGCATATGTTAAAATTCAAATGAACATACTTGTAGAAATGGACACGAAATGACATGAAAACAGCCAATTCCAGAATGGCATGAGCTTGAACAGCATAAGCAGCATAAGCACACAATTCACGTGAGAGAACCTCAGGACAATTAAACGTGAATAAATGTACGTGTGCTCCACTCCACCCCTGTGAGAGGATCTGGGAGTCCTTTATCACCTTCCTGAGCTGTTGAGCAAAAATAAAGTGGCCTCTGTTATTCTCATCAGCGACGCAATGAGCGAAGTCTGAGGGGATATCCTGTTGGCCACTTAAACACATTCATCCTGCTTGCGGTGGTTTTTGTGACACAAGATTTACAAAATGCTCCGCTCGCCTCCACAGCCCCCCTGTCACAATATTCTGTATTTAGAGCAATGGACCTCGGATGTTATGTTATTAGAGAAAACAAATAATAATAGAGGATCCATTTTGAACCGTGGAGAGCCAAAACCACTCGTTCTGTTCACAGTTACTTAACAGGATGGATTACTTTGTTTATTCTGGCACTTTTCTGCAAAAAATGTAGATATACAGTGCAACCTCCAAAGTCGAACACCCCGAAAGTTGTACAATGTGGAATTGAAGCTGTCTCTAAAGTTGGAGGAACCGTCAATGCTTCCATGAATCTCATGAGACTTCGGCTTCGGGTTGTTTTCCTTCGCAGGGATACGAAGGAAGCATTATGAAGACCATAGAAGTGAAAATGGATGCATCATTTGGTAAAATGAGACACGTCTGTGTCTGCTTCAGTATTATTGTTATTTGGCAGTGATGGGGAAACTCAATTCCTTTTATGAGTCACTCACTGAAGTGAATCTGGAGCGTTCGGGTCACATTGAAAAAAAAAAATCAGCGATTCGAGAATAAAGTCGTTAATTTACAGTACAAGAAAAAAAGTCGTAAATTTAGGAGAAATTCAGGAAGGAAGCAAACTTTCCTCTTACTTCAGGCAAGCTTTTATTTCTAATGTAGCAGCAAACCCCCCTCCACATGCTCAAGGCCAAAGGTCACATAAGTCCTCACTTTTCATAGACGTCTATTTCCTCATAATTTACAATTTTTTTTCTTATAAATTTAGGACTTTCTTCTAGTAAATTTTCCGACTTTTTTCTCATAAATTTACGACTTCATTCTCTTAAAATTCTGACTTATTTTTTCAATGTGGCCATAGTACTTAGGCACAATCGCTCAAGTCACTCGTTTAGCTCTCTAAGTGCCAATGAGTCAGTGAACCTCGAGTCTCCGTTGACTACTCATGAGTCAGTGAAACTCGAGTCGTTGTCCAGTACCCGTGAGTCAGTGAAACTCAAGCCTTTGTTGAGCACCGTTAGAGTTATGTGATATAAACAATATAAATTTGGCACATGATAGAGGTTTTCATTCTATCGCCCTGTCTTGATAACGCATGTTGATGACACAATCTAGCCGTGCCCCGCAAAATTGAGAGCAACAAGCTGTAACGAGTCATCAATGTAATGTAGCATCTTGGTAGAGGGGACTAGCTAGCGCGACTAAAGTATGTCCATCTATGTTGCGGAGTCACTCCTGTAAGTTGCTAATTCTCACCTCTGTGGCGGCAAATAAACAACATTTTCACAAGTACCATTATCCCTGTCAGAATGGCGAAGTGGCACAGATTAGCCATTAGCTTAGCATTAGCACCGAGCAAGTGAGAGCAGGAGAAGTAATGGCAAATGCTAAACTAGCTTGAATGTAAATTAGCGACAACCGAACAGAACCTCCATCCATTTTCTATGCTGCCTAATCCTACGTTATGAACAAGAAATTAGTAAGAAGTAAGAGTCAAAAGTCAAAAGTCAAAAGACCATTTCCGAAAACCTGAAATGACGAAATACGTTACCGCATACGTCAGCAGCCAAAGGAGGTTTTGAAATTTGAAACTGATCTACTGGCCTATAGTGATGGAAATTCCGGCTCTTTTTAGAGAGCCGGTTAGCTTGGCTCCGTTCACTAAAAAGAGTGGCTCCTCAGATTTTTTTTGTTGTCTCAAATTAATTTATTACTCAAATATGTGTATTGTGTAAAAACAGTTACTCATGTAAAAAACACATATCAAATATTTATTATTTAAATGGATTTATTTAAATCCTCAATGAACATGTTGTTCATTTCAAAGAGCAGGCTCTTAGGGCCGACTATTGGCCTAGCTTGGAAGCTAAAAAATAGCTGTTCCAACTGTACAAGCATTTATTGTCTAAACCTCAGTGAAAAAGCAGCATTTAAGCATACCCAGTTGCAGTGATATCTACATTTTCATATGTACGTTAAGCATCAATGTCAAAACCAAAATCAGTTATTGTAACGTTTGAGGGAACCCAGCTAGAAATGACCAAAATAAACACATGCTAACGTTAGCTTACCTTGTTGCTGCGCCCCAGCGCTGGACAATGCAGTACTGCACTCCTCAGTCTTTGCTGTACCAGTCTGTTGTCTTGCTACCATGAGTCTCCTCCTAAATGAAATATTACATAGTTTAAGTAGTAAAAATACAAGACCTTAATTATCCTTCATTAGTGTTCTGACTGATGCATTCACTACAGTCTGGTTTTTGCGGTTTCCATCGCCTCTGTACCTTTATGACGAAATGCATAAATGGTGTGGACAGTCTGACATCGGAACTAATTATTTTAATTGTAATGGAACGGTATGAAAATAAAAAAAACATTTACAATGAATAGTTGCGGAGATAAATATTTACAAAGCGACCCAATATCAAACTTATTTAATTGTATTTATTCGTGAAATAAAGTTAACAACACACACTTTAATATTATTCAACAAGTCAATGACTTAAGCAACCTTTTTAAGCCATTTGTGGGCTGCATAAGGAGGAACTATTAAGTTCCTGGAGTAATTCAGAATATCCACTAACCATTATTCGTTGTGTGGTTTCTCATTTCTGGAAAGTGAAAGAACTGAAAACAATCAGACTTTTAAAAATTGCACCCACATTTGTCTTTTATTGTGAAATGTAGCGCTATATCCTGCTAGCTAGTCTGACCATACCTGTGGTGAAGTCATGTCAAACCTTTAAAGCACTAGCATTAACATCAGAAACCAGAGGACGCCCTGTACAGGCCACCCAGGTTATTTTGGATGAAGCTACCTCCATTTTCCCTATTTGGATTTTACACAGGCGACCATCCCCGCTCAGTAAATCATTCATGTGGTTTTGAAAACGGATGCCGAGTCTCATATATGATGATTTCTGCCTCCAAGAGTTCATACTTGAATCACCCATCACGTACAAAGCATCGTCATCTCACCAAGCAGAGGTTCTGGCCAGTTGTCTCATAATAGAGATTTTTATTTTGACAACCAACCTTAAACGGTAGCTTGGCTCAAATAACTAATCCCCCTTCAGTACTAAATATTTTTTATATCTTCCATTTTCAAGACGTCTCCAAGCCGACCACCATTTATAGGAATATGTTGAGCAAAGGCCCCCACATGGGACTATTTTTTTGGTTTAACACAGTAAGCCCATTCATTCCCTGACTTGTTATTGTATGTAGCTTCATCCAATCTCCATAACTTTGATTTTTATCTCACTACCGTGATGATTCCTGCAGCACAAAGGGTGGGAGATGTTTCGGAAAGTACGATAGCAAATGCTAACTGGACGTAATACATGAACCGTGTGTCTAATGAACACCGCGTAGCTATTTTGACTGACATATGCTAGCAGCACTCAGGTTATGTACACCACTATCGTAGAATTATGTGTAATTATCTTTGCCATAATGAATATAATTCTGATAACGACTTTGATTACCTGTGGTATATGGTTTTGCTTTCATGTCAATGCCAACAAACAACTTGTCTGGTAGAAGTTCTGATGGAAAGACCAGAATTTCAAGCTATGTCCGAGACTGCAGCTTTGAATTGCAGCTAGCAGCAAGATGACAAGAAATTAAATAGCATTTAAAAAAAAAAAAAAACATTTCTGCGCTATGCTATTTGTCAGGCTATATTAAAAATAAACAGGATTCTTATTGGTGAAATGAAAGGCAATAATCACTAAAATACATTTAAACTCTATTCCTACACTTTATATAATAATTCATAGAATTTTCAGTGAACAACTTATAATGTTTGAGTTTGTGGTATGCTTTCACTTCAGTCAGCGTTGCGTGTCTGCGTGGACCACTCAGACAATAAAAATTCCTTTGTTTAAAACAACATCATTCAAGCCTTTGTGGGCTGCTTTGCTGAGCTGGGAGAAAGTTCAGCTTAAATCCAGCTGCGCTGTCATAGATGAGCCTGCTTGGAATGTGCCATTAAAGTCAAGCAGAGGGGAGCGTGTGCGTGAACATGTTTAGATTCAAAACCTCACCAGTGCATTAGGCAGAACGTAAACACTCGCAGCAGATGCACTCGGAAACCAGTCTGGTGGAACGCACTTGCGGAGTAACAATCATTGCAACAAACTGCAAAATGTGTCTATTTAAATTCATTCATCCATTCATTTTCTCCAACTTACAGTATGTTGGGGGTTCCTGGAGCCTATCCCAGCTGACTTCGGACACTGCAATGGTCTCCTGTCAATCACAGGACACAGACAAACGATCATTCACGCTCACATTCACATCCTATGCACAATTTAGAGCCTCCAGTGTCTCCTAATTGATAAATAGATTAAAAAGATGAAGGGTTAAGTGGATCAACTTTAGCACTGCAATCATAATTCCTCTGAATGGTCAGGAAATCTGTAAACAACAAACACCAAGACAGACAGGACAGAAAAGTCAAGTTTCCATACATAGCCTCTTGAGCCCAAAAGATTCTGGCAACAAGGCTCTGGCAAGGCTATATTAATAACATTGGTTCGTCACCATCACCACTTAAGTGCTATCCATCTATGTAACGCAACAAATGTCAGCTAAAAGCGCAGCAAAAACAATTTTAGGAGAATTCTAACCACAAACATTTAAATTCCCACGTCAAAAACAAGCAAACACTGCCTGTATCGTGAAGTTACAAGTTTTTCTCGTAGATTTACAAGAATGAAGTCGTAAATTTACGAGAAAAACTTGTAACTTTAAGAGAAAAACTTGTAACTTTATTCTTGAAATGTCTGATTTTTTTTCCCCCAATGTGGCCCTAATGCTCAGTCGTAACAGGCATGTTACAACTGAAGAGCTCCATTTTCCCTCTGACACGGTGACACGTAACATTTGGACTTTATTCTCGGAAATTTACGACTTTATTCTCGTACCTTTCTCTCGTAAATGTACAACTTTGTCGTAAATTTACGATTTTATTCTTGAAATTGCAGATTTTTTTCCCCCAACGTGGCCCTAATACTCCGTCGTACTTTCTGCTATGTTATATTTTTGAAAAAAGCCTTCCTTCCTACAAGTTGAGCGTGAACACAGAAAAAAGCTACTTAGCATTTGTAACTGAACCGAGACATGAATTCAAATGACAAATGAACAAATATTTCTTGTCGTTACTTTCCAAGGTGTAATACATAAGTGCAGTATCACTCATCATTGTGGCAAGAATGGGCTTAGTCACTTAACTGGTCTAAACATCAACAACAAGTGATTTAAGGCCCCTATCAGACACCGAGGTGTTTATTTAACTTAACCTTGTATGCTAGAGACGACCTGTTATTTATGCTCAGAGAAGATGCGAGATGTCTTCCGCCACGCTGAAATGCGACCAAACACTGTTGTGACTTAGTGTGATTGTTTGGGGTTGTGTGGGCGCGTCAGTCAGGTGGGTGCAGGTGGTGTCAGGCTAGTGAGTAACACCAACAGTGCTAAATCAGCTCTGACGCTCAACTAATCAGACGCTGAATGCACACAGACGTGAGTGCGCAACACAAGGTGGGTTGTGTGTTTGAGTCAACAAATGCTCTAAGGGATCAATACAGGTTTAAGCTGGTATTGCCGATCATGAACTTCACTAGTCCTTGGACTCTACTCAGTGGAACCTCCAGAGCCGAAAACAATACAGGTGGTCCTGGACTTACAAAGGAGTCGTGTTCCTGGACTGTGGTGTAAGTTGGAATTTATTCCTACATTAACTCTGAAGTCACTGATAGACAGGACACATGAACATAAAAATACAGTAATAAAAACAAATACAAGAATTAAATGATAGCGTAATATAAAAACTCCTTACTTTCATCCCTGTGGTTGTCTTGAAGGCCTGGCTAGTTTCTTAAATAACCTGCTCTACTCCTCCCACATCTCCTTGTAACAGTGCACAGAATCCATGACCCTCTTTCATTAGCATTTAAGAATCTTTATCCTTCATGAAAACAGTCAAGAATGGCCAATATCGGTGGGCGGGACAACTCTCGCTGAGCTTTTTATGATCTTCATTTAAAAGGAATATACACTGTATTTTCCTGCTCAGCATGAGGTACATGTTGTATCACGTATTAATTAGTTTCAGGCTCCAACTATCGCCACCATAAAACCTTAATCAACGTTTTTGTGCAGTGTATCAAAAGTATAAGCATTAGCATCTACTTGGTACAACTCGTTTGTGTGTATATAATTGTTAACTGTATGTAATTCAATTTCTCAGAAATTTCTCACATTGTCATCTGGCAGAGCCCTTTTAAAGTTGCATTAAGCTCCATTTCAGGTTCAGTGGTTATCATCACATTTTCTGACTTTATAGAGAACACAAAAACGCCAAAGAATAAGGAGATTTTATTTAGTTCATCCTAAAATGCTCACTGAGCTGAAGTCTCAAGAGATCGCATGATGATTGTGAAGCATATTTTTTAAATTCCTTCTGTGGTCTTTGGATTGACGTGTATGTCCATACATCCATGTGCTGCCTTCCTGAAGGCCATGAAAGTAATAATTCACTATTGCATATTCACTAATACTTGTC
The DNA here is from genome assembly GCF_027744805.1 of Dunckerocampus dactyliophorus. Taxonomy (NCBI): domain Eukaryota; kingdom Metazoa; phylum Chordata; class Actinopteri; order Syngnathiformes; family Syngnathidae; genus Dunckerocampus; species Dunckerocampus dactyliophorus. The sequence goes on along the minus strand of NC_072837.1, from coordinate 7,226,946 downwards.
TGCTGGTCCTGATGGATGCCGACGGCTCCAGAGATGGACTGTTGCAGATAGGGAGTGACCAGAGAGGAGCCTGATTAAAAGTAGTGGAGCACGGCGGTAGGTGATAACCCTGATCCAGAGGTGATGAATCCACTCTGGACGGGCTGCTGTCTCATTAGGCTCTAACCTCAGCCAGGCACCGCGTGTCCAAATAAACGTTGAAACAATCCTGCTTTTATCAGCGGGATTATGATTGTTTTCCTTTCGGCGGCTTGACTTGTGTGGGCTCGTATGGAGCATCCTCCCCCTCAGTGAGTCTCTGTAAACCTGAGGTGTGATTCACCAGCCTGACTTCACTGTGTTTACACAAATCTGGGTCTATCTGCTTGAATTAATGAGACCAACAGCACCATTAGGCACGTAGTCTTCTGTGTGAAACCGTGAGGACAAGTTGGAATCATCTGCCCTTTATTTGTCATAACATGAACAGCAGAGTTGTTTAAAAGGCTGATAATGTTAAATATTGGCCTGAGGGAGGTGGTAGTTTACATTCTCACTAGAGTGGTCTTGATAACAGGCCAGAGGCAATATGAGCCCCTTTAAATATGTGCATTAGTGTAATTTATTGCTCTGCAACTTTGTAACAAAAAGCAGGCCGGAGTTCAACAAAGGAGAGAAAAATCTTGCTTATCTCATAAAAACAATGGCACATTTGCTGCCTAATAACCGCACAATGTTCCACTGGCCTCCTCCCTTCTGACCAAGGAGTAAGCAACTCCTCCGTGCAGAACTGAGTGATTTACTCCCCACGATTAAGAAATCACCACTGGAGTGGCGGAGAGGAGTGTCGGGAAGGGTGGGGCCAGAGATTTCATAATTCTCTGTGTATGTCTGGAAGTTGTCCGTGCACTGCGATTTTCAACCAATTTATGTCTAAACAGAATGACCCAGGGAATTAATGAGGCTCTGGCTGTGAGTTCCAGCACCAGGAAGGTCAAGTAAATCATAGTTTAGGGCTCCAGTCCTCCCCGCTCTGCTCCCTCCCCCTTCCAAACTCCATATCCTGTGATAACGCAAAGACAAGGGGCCTGAGAAATACCACCTCATCCACACTTGTGTTCATCCAGGAGGACATATTTTAGAAGGCAAGCGCCAAGCAGCAGTAAAGACTGCTTTTAGTTGAGCCTCCTAACTGATGGATGGAAGTGGAGCAGGCGCAGTGGGACAAGAGGTCACTGTCTTCATTTCACATTTCACAGACACGACTGTTGACGTTAGACACATTTCTCTCTCCAGAGGATTTTCTTTTTCTCTTCCAAGCCGGTGCTTTATTGGGACATTATAAAGCGCTTATGTTTGATTTAGCTGTGCCATTTCCCTTTGAAAGAATAAGTGTCAGGGCACGTACACACGTGGGAAAGGATGACATCATTAGGCATAATACCGTGTAACCCAAGCGAGCAACACCCAAGTAATGAGCACTGCAAATCAGTCATCTCGTTTTATGTGGAAAAATAATTTGTCTTTTCATTTGAGAGCTGTTAAATCACTGCGGATTTTATGCACGTGTTTAGTGTTTCATACTCGAGAGTTAAAAAGAGTGACAACGTTTTCAAACAAGCATGAAATTGGAAATTGGAGCACAGTTGACCACTCAGAGAGAGAGTTGGAGAGCGCCAACTGTTTATGTTCAGCTATAACCACAGTATTAGTACCTCTGAGGTGACTTCTCCTTCGAACGGTCTTCACACTGAAAGTATCAATTCAAAACAGATTCTACATCAAGACAAGAAAATGACACTTATTTACACCAATGTGCAAAACCGACTGAAATTCCTGGGCCAGTAGTTAGCACTTTCACTTAGGAGAGAAACACAATGACTCCTGAGCTGTGTCTCCATTTGCACGCTTCCATATTTGCAATTAGCGTGTGTTGGTAATGAGAAGTACAGCAAAATGCAGTGCGCTCAACACCCCCCCAAATGGTGAGCGTGCAGGGATGTAGCCTAACTTTGCCACTATCTTTGCCAAATTAGCTCAGGAGCGGAATATTCAAGTGGTTGCAGTTAATTAAATAGGATAGAAGAAGAAGACAAGAAAATGTCAGTACAATGTGTACTTAGTTCAGGACAGTGTAGGGTTGGCCCAAATCCATTACTTTTGTTGCACACTTTCAGGGAATGATAATCATAGTATTTATCCGCATCCACTTCTTCTTCTCTCCCTTTTAAATGTGAACTGCAATCTCTTTGGTGGTTTGCATTTACTCAGTGCAAACAATTTTTGGCGCTGCACGGCACACAGGTGGGGGTCCGTGATGACCAAATGAAGTCATTCACCTATAGGACAGTTTAACTGAACAGTCAACTTCTGAAAATGGAAAATCCACAATAAACCTGTTTCGGCTTTAAAACACATCGGAACCCCACCCCTCGTGAGCATCCTCTCGGCTGGTTAGATTACAGGCAACATGTGTCTGTGCGTGGTGTGGCCTATGCTGCCGTCTGCTGAGGAGTGCTGCTTCCCATCCGTAATGGAAGCCAGATGTCCTGCTGTCTGTTTAAGGATCATAATCAATAGCCTCACTCAGTTTCTTTTCCTCTCTCCTTGCAGACAGCTTGTTAGGAGGGGATCTGTGAGGGAGTGACGTGTCTGTGTTGCAAACAATTGGAAGTGTGTCAAGAGTAAGATGAACTAATTACATTTCCCACAGGAGGAGGAGAGGGCCGCTAGTGAAAGGAAGGGATCCCTCATTGCAGCCTCAACAAGCTACATGACACTGCAGGCATGTTCCTTCAACGCCTAGCAAAGGTATCATGGGGCTTTAAAAGGAGGGAAGGGGATTCCCATGTAGAAATAAAAAAAAGCTATTAATAAATAACCTGAAGTGGCAACTGAAGCAACTCCATTTGCTCCATAGCTGCTTCCTGGAGTCCAACAGGATCGCTTTACAACTCAATTCCTGATCTGGTGTCGAGGGAAACATTGTGAAGCTGATGATTTGAGAGAGAATGAGTTTCGTGTGCAGCGCAGGTTTAAAGCGGGCAGACGCAAAAGGTGTGGTGATTGGAGAGTGAAGATCGTGACCTCCAACTTGTGAAGATCACCGCAGGGATGCTGTGAGCCGTGAGGTCAACCATGTGTCAGAGGAGAGAAAGAGAGTGTAACACAGTAATGCAAGTCTGAATAAATGAGGTCGCATCCTTTGGAAGACCGGAACCATACTGTATTGAACATGGCATACCTCGGCTGTACGTCAATGACCACCTTTTGGAATGATGTGCCAAATTTAAATGTCACCTATTTTTTTAAAAAGTAAGTAAAAGTGAGTAAAGTAAGAAGTCTTCACGACCACATCCTGAAATAAAGCCTAGCGCTCTACCAACTGTCAGTCAGCTACAAACGTGAAAGCTGTAAGTTTGATCAACCTTTGATCACTCTCGCTTACATTGTGCTAGTGTGCTCACGTTTTTGCGCTCCCCCACTCCTTGATTTTACGTTGTTCATATGTGAAATGTGGCATCTTTATGCAAGTACGCAATAGACAAACACAGCTTGGTATTAAAGGCGTGTGCCCAGCAGGGCTTCCTAAAAGCGCTTTTAAACTGTCTAATTTGCAACATCGAGGCTAGATTTTGGGCAGCACTCTACACTGTTGTGGCACCTCTGAGACTTATTTAAAATAGTTGAAAAATAGCGTAATATGAGACCTTTAACTTTCTTCTTCGGGTGATTTTTACAGGTGATTACTGTAGCCGGTGGCTTAGCGCCTAGTTAAATACTGTACCATAAACAGTCGAGCACGCCGAGGACAGCCGGGCCTTAAACACAGTCGTAAAGTCACACAGTTGTAAGATGCATAAGTCGTAAATAGACGAACGCCTGGACACATGAAGGCGCGAGCTGACATGTAAATTTTCCCTCGTGGTAGATCAAGTGCAGCAGTGGGAATAAGTTCATTTCCTCTGATAAAGCACCTGGCTTTGTGGACGCTCAGTGAAGTTTTATAGTCAAATATGTGCGGATGATTAGTCCAGCTGTGCAGTGTCATGTATTCCTAAACAAACCCGGCGAGACCTGAACTCTCACCCCGTGCACATGTCGGTTACAGGGCTCGTGCTCTCAAATACGTGCAAACGTTGTGCACACAAAGCATTTTTACAGACCCGCCATATCACAAGCACGCCGTGGTTCTCAATTATTTTCTGTCATGCCCCCCCCAGGGGACAGACATTTTTTTCAGGCCCACCCCCAATTTGAAATATTATTGAGAACATGATCATATTTATTTGTCTGTACAAACCACTGTATGAGTTGCTGGCACCAGCATCGTTCAAGCATGAATAAAAGGCACAATTAATACAAACCAGCAAAGAGTGCATTTATGTAGAATACAGGAATTTATTGCAATTGATCTAAAATGGATGGGGGGCAGGATTAAACAAGCTTTGCTTCTTTCTACTCCTTTTGGACATGTGGAACTGGGAATTGTAATATGTGATGTGTTCCAATGTAACTTGTTTGCATGTCCAAGTAAATTTAAACCATAACAATATTGAAAGTCACCCCTGCCTATTACCCCCAATTAAAAGTGTTCACTATCTGAGAAGCACTGTATTAGAGTCTCAATGTAACCACACTGATGCAAATGACAACGGTGATTAGGATCTGTCGCCCGCATATGAAACTGGCAGCTAAATCGGTTAGAAGGAAGTTGAAATTACGGACATGAAACTGAGTTTTTATAAATCACCTGTTCACTTTTGCCTGGTTGCTGTGTTGCTGTGCAAATGCATGGCACTTTCACAATTGTTTTGATCAAAAGGGGCTGTAGAACACGACACAGTCGCATTGCAAAGGCCCCGGAGTTCCCTGCGCCTGGCTCTGTTTATTTTGGAACAAGAACAAGACAAACCCAAGTGACGTCTTATTTATTTTCCAGCTCTTGCCCTCTCCTCCCCTAACAAGCAGAGCCGTGAAGGAGAATTCCCTGATAATCCGTCAGTATCAGTCTGAAGTGTGTGTTCTTTAGAGTGTTGACATGGTGCGCATACTACATAATGGGGAGTGACCAGGCCCAATACAACACAGATAAAGAAAAAAAAAAAAGTGGGGAGCGTCGTCAGATAACAGGGTTGGGGGGCGTAGAGGGCATGAGCAATGAGCCGGGTGACATGTTTGATTGTGTTACTGGTTCCTCAGGGTGGTCCAAGTGCTGGAGGCCAGAAACCTCTCACACAATAAAAGAAACAATTTTGACTTTAAAGAACATTATACCAAATATCAGACACACGTGATGAAATTTCACGCAGTAAATTAACACATTTGCCCGTCAAGCATCACACTTTCTTGGTTGGTGTTCACATTTAGCCTGCATCTGCAAGCAATGATAAGCACCAAAAAGGGGAAACATGGGAACCTCAGACTAAACCCATCAGACTTGACCTTTATCTTTATGCAGGTGACTCAAAATTGCATCACACATCAAGGTTGTGTAAGACTGAAATAAAGTTTGCTTTTAAAAAGGCTCTCGACTGCCGTATTTTATTCAGCGCAATAAAGGATACACTAAGCAACTTAATCATACTCATCACTCTCTGCTATTTTTCTATGCATTTTCTTTTCTTTTTTTTTTTAATTGCTTAACTTTACGTTCAACTGTGTGCATATGACGCTATACTCACATTTTTTTTTTTTTGTCTTTCAGCTTTTCCCGAGAGACAATCGTAGACAGCAGAGCTCTGCTTTTCCCCTGGCTTACATTCCGGAAACATCAGCGAATGGCGAAAATCCATGAGTAATTGAGACGCCCATAAAAATGTCTATTTTTGACACACAGTTCGCTTCCCCCTCCCTCTCCAAACCCTCCTGCTAGATTGACGTTGACGTTTTCCTTCGATTTTAGATCAACATTTGCAAAACAACCCGGCTGTTGAAATTATTAGATTAGATTTAGCTCCAGAAACCTCCCCTTTTCTCTTCAGTAAACTTCACACACACACAAAGGTACTCACACTAATGAATTATAATCCAAGTTGATTGATGAACAGATGGAGAACCTATATAAGTTTCACTTTTGCGTTTCACAGCAACGGTGTATTCACGGACCGCCAAACAGCATACGAAATCTCAGCGCTTGACGAAAAAAAAACATTAGAAGTGAACCATAGACACATAAACATGTACAAAGTGTCGGCTTTTGTAACAGTGGTACATTTATGCTTATTTTACCTGTATTATCACAGATTTATTACATTATTGCCAGCTTATGATGAATGAGATGTTTTTTCTGTGGAAAAAAAAAAAAGACGCATTTTCAGAGAAAAAAATATAAAATGGCTTTTTTTTTTTTTCACTAAAAAGCTGCAAATTTGTCCGGCCGTGAATGCTGAATTGCAAATGTGTGAGGATACACTGCATTTGATTTTATTTGGCGGTTTTTGTTTTAAACCAGATGCCCTTCCTGATGCAACCCTCCCATTTATCCTGGCTTTATCCCGGCACTGGACATCTCCAATAGGTGGGTATTGGGGGACCAGGCCAGGACTCAAACCCACGCCATGTGCATGAAAGCCAGCAGCGTATACCATGACAGTAGCAATTTACGCACATACATTCGCTGTTTTAATTGCCTCACCATTTTGGTTTCTGTGCCTTTTCCTGATATGACTTTTTGTCTGAACTGCTAATAAAAAAAAAATAAATAAAAACTGAATTTAAAAAAAAAATATTTTATTGTTTTTTTGGGGGGCACACTAGAGTCGATGTTCTAACTTCTCCCAATGTTTTATTTGGTCTTTTTTTGTCTGCAAGTTGGCCTTTAAAAGTGGTTTTCCCAAAAGGGTCTTGAAAAAGAGTGGCCAACTTATATTCATTGTTGTCTTACATTTGGGTCAATACGGTAATAGGTGGGGAAAATATCCATCTTAGAAAATACCAGTGAACATGTGGACAGAGCATCACGCTGCAGGCAGTTCACCCAAGCAGAGAGAAAATGTGCTTTTGATGACAGCTCATGTGAAATATAAGAGCTTTTTTTTTTTTTTTTTTTTTACATCCTCTCTTTTTTGTTTACTTCTCAGTTGGCAGCCAGGGAGCGGCCATAATCCCCACCACTTTCTGTATGTTCATCACTCAGTAAATTTCGGCCTCTATGGAAAAAGGGCCTTACTTAATACCAATCTTCTGCACCCTTCACAAATTACAACCTTTACCTCACAAGTCAACAGTCTGCAGGCTGCAATAAAACGGTTCCTTCTTCCTGCACGCCACATTAAACCACATGGCGGTAGGTCGGAGGACTTGTAGCTTATAACTGATTGCTGCTGGCCATCAATTCTGAGTGTGTGGAGGCTGTGCATTATTTGAGAAGCGTGCTGAAAGAGCGCTTAAGTAGCGCTGTCCAGGTGGCGGCTTCTCCCAGGGATTCTCCCCCTGTGAGGGCCATCCAAGGAAAACGAGAAGCATCTGGAGCTGGCCACCCCACAGTGCCCCACTGTGCCGGGCTGGCCGGGGTCCGCAGCCGGTGCAGCAGTAGGTGAGCCTCGAGCCAAGGTGGAAGGGAGGGAACTCGGAGAGAAACCATGAAAAATGTGGAGCATGAAAATGTCTCCCTTGGTTTTATGGCAGTGCAGCCAAGCTTCCAAGAGAAACACATCTTTAAATTTAACTTGAGATGTATTACTTCTTTTTTTGTTCCACTCCCAACTACTGGCAAGGGCCCAGTTTTGAACGAGTCGCCAAGATGCTTGGCAACTGCAGCCATGTTAAAAAAGCACTCAATAATGTGGCTTTTTTGGAAATGTGGTGACAGCTTCTGTACGAGGGGCTCGGCTTACGGCGTCAGTGAACATGTGAGCTACATATGCAGCTGCTCAGAAACACTTCACTTCTTAGTCAGTTGTATGTTGAGCTGTCCACTGGATTTATCCGAGTACAGATTCAAGTGTTATGACTGAAAATGTTGTATTTTAACGGAAGAAAAATGGAATAAAAGCCAGAGATCCCAGACAATTTCCTTAAGTGAAATGGATATAAATGTGACTGGGTGACTGGAAACATCTTGGCCTGATAGCAAATTAAAGGTTCGGACCATGTAATGATATTTTGTGGGCCTCTGGAGGAAGTTATCCATCGTGCGGATGATTGAGAGCTCCTTTTAGACAGTCAAGTCATAAATCAACTTTTGATGGAACAAACATACCTCTGAAGGAAGAGACTGTGTTTCCAGAGCGTCCACGTTCACTGACCTGGCCTCAGCGAATAAATAAAATGCTCCATGGATGAGTAAGACATTTGGCTATAAACTAGAGCGCACATGATCCCAAAAGTGACACATCGACACGCGGCGGAGGCCTTTAGATATCGATTCATGTCTGAAATATTAAAAAATATTGCTCAATGACCTCATGTTTTGTGTTTTATTTTGAATGTTTCAAATTGACAGCAAACATGCGCTTCTATCTTCACACATTAATCGTCATACCCCAGCAAACCCTCCCGTTTTACCACGGAAACTCCCGTATATTGCCCCTTCTTTCCTGTCGGCCAGGGCAGATTTCAGGCAGGAGAAACGTAGTTCCGGTTATTTGCTGAGGTCACTTAAGTAAAGAGTTTGGCTTCAAACTGACCCCAGCAACTAACCGGAACTACGCTCATGGAACACAGTGGGGAGGTAAGTCACTGTTGATACACTACACTGCTCTGGGGATGTCGTACAACGTCACGCCAAAAAATCCAAACTATCCCTTTAAGAATAGATTGTTTGCAGCTGGGAGATGCCAGTTCTTTCATCCGTGCTTTAACTTGGACTTTTACTTTTTGGACATTTAATAGTTGTCACGTCTTGTAGTAGCAGGCCCAATTGTTTTGTTTTATAACAGGAAGTTTTCATGGTGCCTTTTTTCAGTTACGTTGTTGGGCACAAGGTAGGCATGGGCCGGTATGAGATTCTGACGGTATGATAACCTTAGGCAAAAATATGACAGTTTCACTGTATCACCGTAAGGTATTGCAGTATAATTACAGCTCATTTTAAAATATCTGTTGAAAAGAAGAGGGGGAAAAAACTACCTACTACCTCTTTCTGTTTTTAAACAATATAATAGAACATGATGGAAGTGGAGCATATGTGTTTAAAATAAATAACTGAATTCTTTCGAATTACAGTGGAACCTCGGTTAGCGTCCGCCCCGGTTTGCATGTTTTTCGCTTAAGGTCGACAACGCATGCCACAATTTCGCCTCGGTTTGCGTGCATTCTCCGGTTCGCGTACAATATGGCACGCGTGTTGTCGTGTTTTTAACACACTCCATGCGCCTCATCTGTGTTCTTAATGCATTTATGACAAAACGTCCTCTCTTGTTAGCATCCCATTAGCTAGCTAACAAAATGGAAACCGGAAGTCCGTTATGTTACGCCAAACACCTATGATGTCATCAGCGGCTGACTCTCAAAAATGTTAACACAAAAACATCTCTTTTATAGCTCTACATGCATAAAACAATTCTAAATGCATATACACCCCCCTCCAACACCTGCAGGTGTTCCCAAACATTTGGAGGGGAGTGTAAATGATGAATGAAACGGGTAAATGAACACTTAAGGTTACTTTTACCTTCAGTGACGACGTGACTGTTCCCACAAAGACAATGTGGCAGCGAGATCAAACACCACCACCTTCCTGTTTTCCATCCATCCATCTTCTATGCTCGTTGGGGTATGCTGGAGCCTATCCCAGGTATACTTTGCCCGAGAGGTGGGGTACACCCTGGACTGGTGGCACCTTCCTGTTTTCCCATGAGTTATTTCTTGAATTCAATAGCGTTTCTCACCTTCTTTCTCAGAATGCCGACACTTGCAACTTTGTTTGGCTTTATTTTCGGTTATTGAGATGAGATGTTACATTTGGTACTTTGGCGGACCCCAGATGCAGGGACCAAGAGGTGAGTGTTGTAACAAGTCTTTTAATTCAGTCCAAAAAGTTAAACATACAGCGACGAAGGCACACCATGGAATAGTCCAAACTAAAATGGAACTCCCAAAACTGGGCAGGAGGAGGCCAACGTCCAATGAACAGTTTGGGAAAGCAGTCCGAAAGGTGCAGTAGCAACTACAAGGAAAAATGGTTGGATAAGAAGCTGAACATACCGAAATGTGGAGCTGCTACAGCACTGTCGTGGGAGACACAATGGAACAACCCAGCAATGCTCAGCTGTCAGCAGTGAGCTTAAGTAGCCCAGCAGCAATCAGCTACAGGTGTGCCCAGCGGCACCGCCTCCTGCCAGAGTAGGGAGTTCTGTGGACAGGAAAAAAAAAAAAACCACAGAGGTGGAAAACGCAGGGACAAAATAATAGGAAGGCTCAGGTTCAGGGAGAACGGAACATGGGAAACACTATTGAATTCAAGAAATGACTCATGGCACAACAGGGGGTGGTGGTTGCTCTCGCTGCCACATCGTGTCTTTGGCAACAGTCGTAAAGAATCACTTTTTCAGTGGAAGCAAAAGTAACTTAAATGTTTCTGTGTATTTTGAATATCCATCCATCCATTTTCTATGCCGCTTATCCTCACTAGGGTTGCGGGTATGCTGGAGCCTATCCCAGCTGACTTCAGGCGAGAGGCGGGGTGCACCCTGGACTGGTCGCCAGACATTCATACCTATGGACAATTTAGAGTCACCAATTAACCTACCATGCATGTTTTTGGAATGTGGGAGGAAACCGGATTACCCGGAGAAAACCCACACACGCACGGGAAAAACGTGCAAACTCCACACAGAGATGCCTAATAGAGATTCGAACCCAGACCTTCCCAATCTCCTGACTGTGTGGCCAACATGCTAACCACTAGGCCACCGTGCGGCGCGTTTTGAATAGTTGTTTTCCAATAAATATTTGAATAAATATTCTCTTTGCAGAAAAAGCCAAAGCAAATTGTAACTAAATGCCATCGCTAAGTGTCTAATGTTACGTAATAATTTCATAGCATGGTGAATATGGAGGTCCACAAGCCCACAATATAGTTAAGACATTCACCACGTTGCTCTTTGTTTTGCGGGTCTTGTGATTGTTGTAGCAACAGAGTCATCGCTCAGTGGTTGTTTCTTGTTGTTCCGTGGCGGGTAAACAGTTTATACCACTTATCCTCGACTCCTGTCTTGTTCTGAATCACATCTCCACATTTGGTGACTCTCGACGTGGGTAACATGTCGACCAACGGCGCCGTTCGATGCTAATGAGGCAGCTAACCTCCATGCTATCTATGCCGCGACGGTTAAGTTGCCTGACTTCTGGCAACACAGCCCACGCCCGAGGTTTCAACACATCGAAGCCCAGTTCCAACTGCGAGGAATAACACAGGACGTGGCAAAGTATTTGCACTTAGCGTATAACGGAAATTTTTAGCGGTTTTGAAACCATGACTTTTTCATACCGTGGTATACCTTGAAACCGGTAACCGGCCCGTGCCCGATTGCGCACCATCACCTGTGGTCTCTTTGTCGTACTTTGTGTGACTCTCATTAAAGAGAGTTTAACTGTTTTTCGGCCTCACACCACTGCATCTGGGGGCCAGACCTACACAGCACGCACATTTATCACCACACCTTCTGTCTTTGCCATCACTGGTACCTTTCTGTGGTCGCATCTCAAAAAACACTCTTGGTGTCAAATCTTTAGATGCTATCAAGCCTCATGAGATTTTTTTTTGGAGTCTTATGATGACATAAAAGTTTCGAATTTCAGTTGAACTCCAAATTGTACCACTTTTAGTGTGTTTGGCTTCGGAGGTTCCACTGCACTACTTATCCCGGATCACCTCTTAAGTACGCCATTTTTGAGCACTTGCTGACTTACGTTATGGTGGTCTTTCCTCCAAAGACACGTCTCCATCAGCCTATCAAGCAGGTTCACAGATAAAGCCTCAAAGAGCCGGAGACGCCACTGCTTTTAGTCGCTTTAATCCCCTCTCCGAGACAGAAACCTCCCCCTCTCGGTCCACCAGAGGTCATTTGTTTTTACACTTTGCTTTTTTAGCCCAGAGTGTTAAAAATTGGTGACTCTGCTTTGCTTTCTGGTTGGCCTTGTCCTGGTTGCCAAGAGGGATGTATGCACGGGACAGCTTTTAATGGCGGCTGAAAGGCTGACATTAAATACTCACCAGATGGACTTTCTCCTGTCCTGCTCATAAAAGTTCTGAAGACAGTTCACAAATCACGGCCTCGCACTATTATGTTAAGCGTTTGGGTTGTTATTGTTATAGTACATTTGCAAATACTCCTGTAATTTATAGCTTTTCGAGGATAAGTGGGCGCTCAACTCACCTAGGCACCTTGTGTGTAGACGTTTATTTCGGTTAATATCACTTTTATAAAGAGCCCGGAACTGCGGCAGCTCAAAACCAGTTTTCAATAAGCTGCAAAGACGAAGACAAAAGCCATCACATGACACATCGCTGATAGCTTCCAGTATAGAATATCAGCTGTGTATGCGCATGACCCACAAAGCCAGGAGAGGAAAAATGAAAAGTGAAATTCAAGATGCGAAAGGAAAAACTGCGTCTTTCCGAGGGGGGTCTCGTCCTCTTTTTCCGGAGGAGTGGAAAGCGGACCCCGTGGCGGTGAAAGTTTGCGGTGGTCCGGGTTTGGGGTCACTCAGTCACTCACTCACTATTGATGCTGCCGTAAATACAGAAAAATACCAGAAGGATCGCAAATTCCTCACATGTTTTTTTTTCATTTTGTTGAAACAAATATGCAAAATAGGCCCTGTTTCAACAAAAGTGGATGTTTAAATGCTAAAATAACGATTATTAATAAATAAATGCCTTTCGTGTAGCACTTTTCAAAATGTGCTTATGGTTGTGATTTTCCTATTTGATTATTTTTAAAAGGCACAACCTGCGATTTTAAACGTGAAAACACAACCTTAATACTCTGAACAACCGATTTTAATCATGGCACCTCCACTTGTTTCTTTGGTCGTGGATTGTCCCTGTGAGAAAAGGGTAACGTGGCCATTTTAAACACAGGAAGTGAACAAACTCTGCTTCTTCCTACTCCTTTTCGGACATTTTGAATTGTGCAAGTTGAAGTGATGTATCTTGTTAAGAAAGAAACAAACGAACCTTACAAACGCACCTTGCAACAAATACCTGCACCGATGCGTAGTGCCACATTGCACAAGATCAGGAATATCTTATGGCTGGATTGCAGATGGCGGACAGCGTTAATCCCGACAGTTTCTAAATGAACCTGTATATAAGAGTTGGATGTCACAGCTGATGAAAAACAACACAAATCATAATAAGACCAGAAATGAGCCTCATTTAGGTGAAGTTGACATTATTAAAAAAATCAACAAAAGATTTTATTTGTATACAATTTGCATTCTGCTCATAGGGAATTTATATTTCACAGCCCTTATTTATTTATTGCATGCGATGTGCGAGAGCAGCACTATAAATGGAGCAGCTGTAGAATAGAGACTTGGAACTGCTTGGGTCAGCATAAATAAAATATATACTCATTCAGGCCACGGCTGCTATCTGGAGCCGTGAAATGTATACACACTATAAATTTCCTTTTTTTTGTTTTTTTTTACTGTGTGTGCTGCAAGAGTCTGATTTACATGAGCCTGCTTGCCTTGTTTATGCATGTGGAGATGCATATTTATACTTTTATTTATTGAATTATATATTTAATATTCATTTTGTGGTTTTTCCCCACTTAATTTAGGAAAGCATCATTTTAATATACTTTTTAAAAGAACAATAAGTAATAATTACTATATAAAAACCCCTGTTGTCGGCCTGCACGTAAAAAACTAACATCAATTATTGATTACTAGAAATTTGACCTACAAATAAAAAATAGTTTTCCACTTAAATAAGGTTTACGACGGTACTAAAAATAAGCATCCTTTTTCATCAAAAATAATGACACGTGCATCAGGAAAAAAAACAGACTTTTATTTACAATACTTTCAGTGCAAATGATATTAACAACAACAACACACAAAAAGACATGTACACTGTGTGTCCCGAGATTTCTTTTATACAACGTGAAGGGCAACAACATTTACAACTGCACATTTTATTTACGTGTTTTAAACCGTTTGAGGACAGCATCATGCACACTGAAGCTCTTCTGTCAAATTAAATAAACGCAACCTCAGCGGCTTCCATTGTGTCTCTTATGAATTGGATCCAAATAAGAGTCCAGGATCAATTGCGTTCATATTAGAAGCTGTGAAGAAGAGGAGGCAGAGTCCAAGTGCGTGTCATCCACGCCGCCGCTCATGATGACGCTGGTTTTGTTGTGCTCGCAAACGTCCAAATGTCTTTTGTCCTCTTTGTCCTCCGCTTCGTCGGACTCACACTCGCTGCGGTCCTCGCTGTCACACTCCGACTCGGCCGTCTCTTTCGGATCTCTGCCGGACTCGGGAGTCCTGTCCGGCTGCTCCTTCTCCTTGTCCTTCTGGGCCTGGGCCTCCTTGGAGTGCCGCCACTTCATGCGCCGGTTTTGGAACCACACTTTCACCTGTGGGCACACCGAGGATGCCACACGTTATACACTACTTGACCCAAACCACTCACATAAAAAAAAACAAAACGTTGAAAATCGTTAATATTTTATGCGCATTATTTACAAAGTGTGTACTGCATGACTTGCACATTTCAACCCTGCACATTTTGCATAAAATGAAAACAGAATGGCATCGCATAATGTACATAGGGAGGCATAATGTTTATTTTTATTGAATTTCATTTCTGTTTCTTTTACTTAATATTTTTTATTCTTATTTTATTTTTGTTTGGGATCAGTATAGGTCAAATATGCATTACTTGCGCCTTGTTTAAATTGTGTTCACTACATTTTGCACTCTATTTTAATACTTATTGTGCTTGTCTGCGATTGACTGGCGACCGGTCCAGGCCTCTCGACCGAATCCAGTTGGGATAGGCTCCAGCATCCTCGCGACCCAAGTGAGGATACGCGGCATAGAAGATGGATGGATGGACTTATTGTGCCTTTCTTGTATGTGTGCCCTTAATATAGTTTGCATTGATATGCAGTAAATGAACATTTTATTATTCCTAAAAAAAAAAAAAAAAAAGTGGCTTCCTGTATGCGAATAAAAACATGCTGCAGACTTGATAACAATTCAAACACGTTCTACAATATTTCATGCAAAATTTTGTTTTTAAAACGAGTCAATAATAAAACACCAGGACTTTAGTGGCGTTACAGTAAATTGGCGGATGTTTTTTGCAACTCAAGTTTTTCGTTTTTATTTGGGAGGTGTGAATTCAACTTAGTTGAAGTCGTTTTGTTTGTTGTTGTTGTTTATTTCTGCAAAATAACGTGACGACACATATGGTAATTAATTGTTAATGTAAATTAATACAGAAAAAATGCCAATCTGGGTTTGATATTCCACATTAGACTGATTCATGTTGCACATGGAATACTTCAGGGGAATAGAAGATGTGATTTCTCCCTGCCAATCAGCAACAACTACGTTTGTAAATAATGAAAAAGGTTTCTAATTAAATAGAATACTGATATATCAGTATTGCAAATACACTGATAATCATGAATTTATTTTTGATTTGAAAAAAACAATGTTTTAATGCGTGCCTCCAGGTTATTTTTATTGTTTTCGCAGCTAAACTTGACAAAATCAACATAATATAACAATGGCACACATGAAGTCAAGCAGACCTCCACCAAAGCCAAGCCATGTAGCAAATAACCAATTGGATGAAAAGTGTAAGGATGTGTGCTCGCTCAGACGAACTACCTTGTAAGCCAAAGATGTGTTTGTGTGCTATTCCACAGGGGGGTCATGACCTCATCTTACCTGAGCGTCTGTCAGGCCCAGCATGGCCGCCAGCTGTTTCCTATCCGGCTTGGTGACATACTTCTGGATCTCAAACCTCTTCTCCAGGCCTTTCCTCTGCAGGTTTGAAAAGACCGCCCTGGACCACGACCTCTTCCTCTTGTACGTCTGCGGCATTGTGTCTTTGGTGAGGACGGCGTATGGACCTGTGGGTCACCAAGACAAGACAGGAGGCATGGCGTTAGGGAAAAAAAAAAAAAAAAAGAGGTCCAAATAAACATTTCCTATAAACATTGATGTCCCTTTACAGTCCTATTCAAGTGGGACTACCTGGGAAGGTGTCCTGAAACTGATGCTGGCCTGATTGTCTGCCGCTGCTGCCTAGTGAACTCATCATGGAGGAGTCGTTCATCCCGGCCTCTATGGAGGAGAAGTACTGGCCGGCCGCTGGCTGAATGGGGATGTGGATGCCTGACTGACGGTTGGCGCTAACAATGGACGTGAGATCTGTTGTGTAGGACGAGAAATGGACTTAGTTCATAGCAAGGTAGCGGACAACTGCTGATGTTTCTTATAAAGGGCATGAAGTTCAGAGACGCTATACAGGGATGTCCGGGGGTTATTGAACAAATACAATTAAAAAAAGGGGGGGGAATAGAGCAGAAAGATACAATGTAATGAAGAAATGCTTAAATCTCAATATTAATCACACAAAGCGATGTCTTAAATGTAATTTAAAAAATAAAATACCTAATTAAAATTCAAATAAATATATATCAAAGTGGCCTCACGCATCCTTTGAATTTTCAGTAGTTTGGACACCCCTACACCAGTGCCCCTACACCTTCTGCACTACATTCTGACCTATGACCCCCTACTCTGTCACAATTTATCCCGAGGTAGGAGGCATTTTCTGTCCCTATCTATCCAGACTCACTTAACTACAGTACATAATGCCTTAACATGGACATACTGTATAAATACACAACATTAATCAAAGCAAAAACATGATCATAAAATACTTCAGGTGCTTCTTTAGGCCAATAGAGATGTGCTTACAAGCAAAAGCCATGTATTTTTACATGATGGCACCACTTCTCACTACGTCCATCATTTTCTTATGAAATAAAGTGCATGTTGTGAGAGGGTCTTCGTGTCTTGTCACCCCTCACCTCTTAACGACGTCTGTTCCTTCCCCTTTGCGTCAAAATCTGTGGACAAAATCCGATCAATTCCAAATTTGAGGTCCTTGCTTGAAGGTGGAGGAGCTTGCGGGGAGCTGAGCGCGCCTCTGGGCACAGAAGTCATCTGTAGTCCGTGTCTGTGGTACGGGGACGCGGGGCTCACCCTCGCCCCGTACACCGCCGCCTCCCCGGGCCCGACTGGTGCCGGCCGCAGCGGGGAGCCTCCGGAGGACGCCCGGTGCTGCTGAGCCTGCACGTGCACCATGAGGGCCGACGAACCGGCCATGTTCTCTGCATCTCCAGCCTGCAGGAGCTCTGCTATGCAAAACGATGGTTTCTTGGCGGTGTCCACTGCGAAGCCTCCTGCACAGTACGCAGACCAGAGGCTGAAATTGGAGGCGTAAAACGGATTGAGTCCGGTCGTGTACATCCCGGAGGTTTTTATGAATTCTCAGATGCTATGAGGAGACGGGCATGCAAAAAAAAACCGAAACCAGCAGCGTTATTGGACCTCTTGTTGTAAGACTCCTGCAACTCTGAAATCCAAACTCCACAGTTCCACTCCAAAGTTACTTCGTTGCTTTTGATTGGTTGCTGTGTCAGCCAATGGGGGCGTTGTATTTGCTCTCCTATGAGCTGGAGACTGGCGAGACGTTCATGGACACGACTTTTAAACACTCATTTTTAAACACCAATTTCACTTTGGAGACCATAGATAATAAGAATGGTACAATGCATATTTTGCAAAATAGAACTAATATTTAATACGTCAAATCCTAAGAATAGTTTATGATCAACCAGTTTTTTGTAGGCTGCTATATTTACCTCCAAAATAGAACCTATTTAAGTATTTTAGGATGCAACACAAATCCTTATTTCTTCCGGAGTAGAAGCAGGAGAAGGGTAGGGGTGGTGGTGGGGTGGCTACTTTATAATGACTGTTAGAACTTCCCTTTTTCAATATTTGTGCAACTTTATCTCGACGTGCAAGTTGCACGCTGACGCAAATCCGTCCCCATGCTCATAATAAACAGAGGAAATCTATTCCCCGCGAAAACGAAAACACAATTAACTTCAGAGGCCGCACTTCATCCGCAAGGACCCTCAAGATTCACACGCTGGGAGCTGGCCAACCTCACACTCCAACCCGCAAAAAAAACCAACAAAAAACCTCAACAAAACATGAGAATATCCAATTCTTTACATTTGTCCTCGCAGTTAATCAATTACGCACTGACGACGTCATGTTTGAATACAAGTTTATGCACCTGCCACTTCAAACAATAGTACACAACGTTATTATTGCTGATAAACTCCCATGTTTTTGCATGCATGTGTCCAAACAATAGCTTGTGAAGGCCGCATTCATTAGTCTTGATCCATAGTGCCGGAAGCGCAGATGACCCTGGCTGCCTCCTATCATGGTGTTTTCGAGTGACACTTTTCCGGGTTAATTTTAGAAATGACATGCAACGTTTGCCCTCCGCCGTGCAGTCAAAACAATCCATGGAAGAGGATGCAGATATTTCAGGTGCTGATGAGCTTTGCAGCGGGAAGCATAAAGAAAAAACAAAAAACAAAAAAACAACAACACACGGGCCTCACATCCCGAAACGCCACAAGCAGCCTCATAATAGCCTAATATGCAATGCAACGTAATGCATGTAATAGGCTGTCTTTACGTTTTCATTATTATCAGCGTGCCCTGATGTTTACGGTAAATTAACAAAAAACGAGGAAATAAAGGAAAATATTATATTGTTATTAATACATTACAATTAAATAAATAATGAATTACATAATTCATAATTAAGACATTTCTTTCATTACAAATTATGTACAATATCTTTGCATCTAAGATCAAATAACATAAGATCAACTTGATTTATCCCACATGGGGGCTGTTGCAAAATAAGCACATATTATTAATATTATTACAGCAGAAACAGGAAAATAAACAAGACTAAAATAATTTAAAAAAACTGAAAATGAAACTAAAAACAAAAAAAATCGATTCGAATTTTCTAATCATCAAGCAAAATCCTGTATTTCAATTAAATAAGTTCAAATTTTGATGCATTTTCTTGCACAAAATTTGATTTTGTGATTTAAAATGCACATATAGGTACTGTGGAGCAACTAAAAACTCTTCTACTTCCTTTCGGACGTGCAAGTGTGAACGTGATGTTCTTTATTGTAACTTTGTTAAGAATTTTCGAAACACACTAAACCGTGATCAGTATATGTTGCATCAGCCCCAGATGTTTAAAAAGTTAACTTTTCCTTTTTATAAGTCATGATTCAGCGACATTTTCTGCACAGTCACAAATGAACGTGTGGAGTTTTGCATATTCTTACACACTTTTTTTGCTTGTCACTGAAACATATTTTAGTTTCAATTAAGATGTTTTTTCAGTAAAACAGTCTACAGTGTTCCCTCGCTCCATCGTGGTTCACCTTTCGCTGACTCACTGTTTCACTGATTTTTTTGTGCTTTTTTTTTTTACAGCATATGATGTGGTTACAGTCGAGCCTGGCCCTTTAACAAGAATTGCATTGTGGGAAGTTGAGTGTTGTAGTTTGTGTTGTATCTCTATTCTCTCGCTTCTGTCTGCACCGCCCATTGTCTTCTGCATCCTGATTGGCTGCAGACCACTGTCAATCAATCTCCTTCGTGCCGTCTCCTGTTGTGGTCATGGCTACCAAACTAGCTAACCAGTGAGCCGCTTGCTAACCGCCAATACTGTAAACAATAGAAGAAAGAGAAGAAGCTAAAACACTCCGACATGAGCGATACGTTTGAAAAAAGATACAAAACGCTACAGCCGAACGGCGCCAGGGCGAGGCATGGCCAGAGGAGTAAAATATGCGTGAGTCACTTTATAATTTCTTGTGTCAAACCTACAAGGTTGATCATTAAAATTCAAAGGATATTAGAACTATGAGAGTGTTTAAACAAGAAAGAAATTTGCTAAAATGTTAACGGCTGTCTGAGGAAAATGTATAAAGTGGTATGGTGAGTGGTTTCACAGCCTAAAATAATGTGGGCTACTTCGCGGATTTCACTTATTGCGGGCTATTTTGGGAACCTATACGAGGGAACACTGTACGTCAAAAGTTTGAAGACGTTTTCTTATTCAAAAGCATGGGAAAGTGTGTCCAAATTTTGCCTTGTGGTGTATAAGGTGATTGCAAAACATCTACAGTATATAAAACTGAATAGAGAACGGTTCATTTTGGGTCCAAAAGGAAGAAGTATTGCTTTTCATGCTGGAATCCAGCTGGATATTTCACCTTTATTTCCCTCCTTTCTAAACCTGGTCTCCGTGGAGCTGTTAGATGAGCTCAGATTACTGCTCGAGCCAAACGTCTCCTTGAATAAGTACACTTGAGTTCGTCTTAGGCAATCACTGCAGCACAACAGGTGACATATTCTCATTGGGCTGTGGTCAACATCATTCAAGTGAATGGATTGAGTTTATCTTCTTTAACTCCATTTGTCCTGCAAAGATGACAGACAACGATGCTGTTGCAACGTGCATCCAGTGCAGCACGGTGAAGATGAAATGTCCAAACATTTGCGCATCACATGCATGCACACGGCGGCTGACGTTCACATGCTTAGAGCCTATTGTTGTGGCCTGATTGCTCGCTGTGTGTTTTTCAGGAAGTCTTATCGGGCAGAGGAAAAACTGAATGAGGGGCTCGCACCACGGCTCTTGCAGGATCAGAGGCTGGACAGAATCAAATGAGTTCCATTATTACGCTGAGAATTATTGCTCCCCTCTGTACGGCTCCTGCTCCAGCCAAGATTACTATTTCTGGCAATGTTTGCCTTAGGAAGGAACTTTCGCAGATTTAATGGGACCTGGGCCATTGTGCACAGCCTTCTGTATGGCACGCTGCCATCATCTGCACACAGGGAGAACTGAAGGATACTGAAGCCCATTCAAAACAAGGCTGTCCTATTTTTGACAGTGACCCTGAATGCATCTGATGCATGTCACCACTCTCAGGTTGACTTCAACTCAAATGATCTCCAAACGGCATCGTGTTGAGGTTAAAGGTCAGAGGAGGCCTCGTGACTGCATGCAGGCGTCAATAAAACTTACAGGAACCCGCAAAGATCCCTGCTCCGTGATCTCATTTTAGGTTCTCATAAAAAGCAGTGAGGCCATACTATAAATGTCAAAATGAGTAGAATGCAATTCAAGTCACAGAAAGAAAGAGAATCTTGTGAAATGTGTTATCTAATTATTATCTTTATGGCTTGGAACAGCATTTTCAAGTTGGATGTAGCCTGCTCTCCTTTGGGGGCCATCACGTTGGTTGAAACTGTTAACAGAGTTTTTTTCCGCTCAGCCCAGAGTCAATTCGGTTCATTTTTCTTTTGCCATCATTCAAATTAGCTTATGAGAGTACATGTTGTTGTTTGGATGTGATGTTATAAGATGTGTTTTTCTTTATTTTTCTCCAGCTGCTATGCCCCCGTGAAGTTTTCTGCTGCGTCCCAGGAGAGTAATGACCAAGTGGATTAATAACAAAATATTTTACTGTCCTCATGGAAATTTAGTAGGGAAAAAATGTAAAATATTAAAATTTTATTACATTTAACATGGACGATCTAGTCCGGATGCCTCCCGGACGCCTCCCTAGTGAGGTGTTTCGGGCATGCCCAACCGGGAGAAGGCCCCGGGGAAGACCTAGGACACGCTGGAGGGATTATGTCTCACAGCTGGCCTGGGAACGCCTTGGTGTCCTCCCGGTGGAGCTGGAGGAGTTAGTTGGGGACCGGGAAGTCTGGGCTTCCCTACCAAGACTGCTGCCCCCGCGACCCGGACCCGGATAAGCAGAGGAGAATGGAATGGAAAGGAATGGAATGGAAAGGAATGGAATGGACGATTTTAATTAACATCACCACAAATGTGGTAGACGTAATGCAAATTTGAAAAAAAAATTACATTGTTTTTATTATTTTCATAAAATTAAATCTTGAAATAATCTTTCAAGTTGTGTGGCAAATAACATCACACAGACGTCTTACTAACCGGCCCTTATTGAAATCATGTAAAGCTCTGCTTCTTCCTACTCCTTTTCGGTGCTGTGTAATCACGTGAAAGTTTTGAGATGATGCCGTATTCATCTTAACTGGTAAGTGAACAAGACACAGCAGTTTAAGTTGAAATGAGTGTCATGGCGCTTCAGGATGAACATCATGAGAGCTTCTTTTAGTGGCTTTTGACTCCTCCGTGCTCCGTCAGAGCCATTAAGTGGTCATTAGCTGGACGTCGGAGTGGTGCAGACTAATCACACTCACTCTGACCTGCCCTCTGCCGTAAACAAGCGAAGGGCTGCTGTAATGGATGCTTTTAAATATGATGGCGATGTGGTTGCATTTGAGCAAAGCCATCTGTTTATGTTGAAGCAGATTTAAAGTCGCCTCCAGTGCCCCCGTGTGCAAATGTACACAAGGTTAAATCACACATGCTGTGAGCTAAATAAGAGAGGAGGCTAATGGAAAAAGTCATAATAACAAACCGTTAGACTCGCACCTTATATGTAATAATATTACAACTGATGTACTCTGGTTCTCTAATAAGAATAATATTCTCTCTTTTTATGTTTGAAAGTCATGGAATGGAAGTCATTAGCTGGTTGCAACCAGAAGAGGCGCTGCTGATTCAATCTCAGACAACATGGGAAGCATCCGCATCGCATCCACATCCACGAAAACGGGCAGCATTGTGACACTGGCATGGAAACAGGAGTTCAGCACATTCAGAAAGAGGTTCTCGTAGCCCGTTAAAAACACATACAGTAGATCCCCACTTTTCACAGAGGTTACACGCTCCCTTCGATCGGCCACCGATCAGTGTCGGCACATAATCGGCACATGGCGACCAACGCCGATCACAAAAGCTCACCACCTCTGGCTCGTGCCACTGCAGCCTTCAGCCAAATCAACATTTGCTATAAAAGCGACAGAATTATTGGCTTGGATTCTCTTCTCTTCTCTTCCCTAATGAATGATACTGGTGATAAATAGAACAGACAGAATCGCTAGCCAGTCACAGCACACAATTATGGCGCCTTCAAGGATCGCCCAACATGGTGCAAAATCTCAGTGCTTGACGAAAAACATGATCAGTTGAAGCATGACTACGTAAACATGGAATGATTGTGGGCTTTCTTAACATTGTATGCTGTACATTATACCTGTATTAGGACGTGTGTATGTTGTATAAATGATTACCCGTTTAGGGGGAATGAGATGTGTTTTCTGCGGAAAAAAATGGCCACCTTTTGGAGATTTTTTAAACCAAAAATCCTCTTTTTGTCTCTGTGTTTATTTTGGTTTGTGTCTTTAGTTTGTACTATGTTAAATTGTTGTTTATTTTCAAAAGAAAATAGATTTTTTTTTACCAAAACTATGCAAATTTGCCGGGATGTGAATGCTGAATAATGGCTACGCGGGGATCCACAGTACATCCAAAAATTAGTTTATTCATTTTCCCCATTGTGTATTATGGACAATGCCGATTCCTATCAATAATTCTGGTGGACCAGCCTGGATGCTTCACACATTGTATTAGCACGTGACATTCTTGTCATTGTTGATGGCTGTGCATAGTGCTTGTAAATCATACAACTGTAGGGGGAGCCCTAGAAAAAAAATAATCTCATTTCTTACAGTTACTGTAAAGACGCCTCAAGCAAACTTTGTAAAATAGATCAAAATATGCTCAAAGATCCAACACAACGTAGAAATAGTCAGCTAAACTGTTCATTATTAAAGGAAACATCATCTTTAGATCAGGGGCAAACGCAGGCAACTGCCTGGGGCCCCGAGATTACCAGGGACAGACTCACATTTTGTAAAAATTCTACACAAAAAAAAGGGATGTCAAGGGCCCCAATGGCTTGGTTTGCCTTTCGATAAATATCTGCAAGAAACGCTCAACAAATGTTCATATAGAGACTTTTTGGGTCTCCTCACATCCATCATTTTATCCATCATCTGTTTAAGTCGTTCACAAACTTATTTCATGCTGAGGCTTTGTCTCGTGGGAGGACATGTCTCACTGGGACAATTTCAGCAGAAAGCAGCTACTGCATGGAAGCCTGTTTGTACAAAGTCCCAAGAGCTACTTGGGTTTATTTGCTTTATGTATTTTAATACTGCATACTGCGATCCAACAGGCCATAAAATAAATTCCCTCATCAATTTGATTCACATGCTTTGTACAAACTCTCCATACTGTATAGTATTTATTCGTGATTATAATCTCAGCACCTCATTCAGACCTGGTGCTAAGTTTTGACCCATGCACTGTAACTTACACTGCTTCCATATGTGATAACTTTGAATTATTATAGTTTTCTGATTTCCCTCAAGCTGCGCAGTTATTCAGTTTTATGACCTGGATAAATGTGGACAGCATGACGTTCTCACCTTCAAGCAAGATCCGGACAGCAGAGATGGAGGTGAAGTAGTTGACGTTGCATTGCCATCTAGCGGCCATCCACAGTTTCACAGGGAAGTGCTGCAACGACACACACTTTTAAATAAAAGCTCCTTCTAAGTGATTTTGTTTAAGATGGTGACCCACCTTTCTGTGCATGGCTGGGTCACGGGGGTCCACTCCTGCGCGGGAAGGGAAGCTGTCCCCTCTCCTTACGCCCCTGGGTTTGTGCGCATATCTGGCCATAGTGGGAGGTTCTGGAATGTGTCTTGTTGCTGCAGCCAGGTGGGGGCATCTTCAGTGGGGTCCCTTTCTTCCTGCGCTCCATAGATTGGGCGGGGGGGCCTTTGCTAGTTCCGGGCTGACTTGCTCCTTAGCAGTCCACTACTGACCACTTCCAGTGACAAACTTGCTCACACGCAGTACATGCTCAATGTCGGTTGATGCACTTTTTTGTGGGCATCATGCGTGAGTACGTGTTTGTCGAAGCCAGCAGGGTTCAAATCTTTTCCACTGAGGCCCACATATAGAAAAAGTGAAGGACCTGGGGGCCGCTACTGTAAGTCCTTAAGCATGCTCATATCAGTCAGTATTTTTTTGGCAACTAAATCACCTTTTTGAGGGCTTTAACATACTCAAAATTTACCAAATCTTGCGAGCACGTGTATGTGCATGCACCTTATAACACGCACAGGTGACAAAAAATAAAAACATGACTTTTCTGGGTCCCGGATGCCCCCCAGGGGAGGCACGTCACCGGTAGAAGGCCTCACGGAAGATCCAGAACACCTTGGCGAGACTATGTCTCTCAACCTGCCTGGGAACGCCTCCGGATCTGCCGGGAGGAGCTGGACGAAGTGGCCGGGAGAGGTAAATCTGTGTTTCCCTGCTTAGGCTGCTGCCCCGGCAACCTGACCTCATATAAGCCATAGAAGATGGATGGATGGATGGATTTTTCTGGGTGTGCGCTCATTTAAAAGATAATGTGTATGTCACAGTACATCTAATATCTCCCTATATTGATGAACAGATGCAATATAATGCGCAACCAAGTCATTTGTGGTAGTGCATGAGGTGTGTTGAAAAGCAGTTCCGATGCCATCTGCTGTACTG
Source organism: Dunckerocampus dactyliophorus (assembly GCF_027744805.1). Taxonomy (NCBI): domain Eukaryota; kingdom Metazoa; phylum Chordata; class Actinopteri; order Syngnathiformes; family Syngnathidae; genus Dunckerocampus; species Dunckerocampus dactyliophorus. The sequence continues at coordinate 7,201,364 of NC_072837.1, read as the reverse complement.
AGTTGTAACAGCAAAGCTACACAAACAGTCCCATTCTAATGTGTTACAGGGTGAATGAACAGATAGCACTATAACACTATGGAGTCTAGTGATGGTCCAAATGTATTCATGGTGGGCCACCACAAATAAATGTATGTGAAATATTGTGTGGTTATCGTTGGACGGCAAAACAATTCTTAATATTGTCTCCATTGTGGTTGGAATGTTTGCATTTTCTGTTGGCACTCAAACACGTATTAGCTGCATTAAATTATTGTCCAAAGTGCGGAACTTTCAAAATATACAATTTAAAACAGCAAAAAATTAAAAAATCAGCAGTAATTTTACAAGAATACAATCAATATTAAGAGAAAAAAGGTGTAATCTGATGAGAAAAAGTCAGAATTTTCAGAGAATAACCTTTTAATATTATGAAAAAAATATATGGAAAAATAATGGGTTTTTTGTTTTTTATGAGAAACAAACTAAAGATGTCCTTTCTGGAAAATTATGTTGGGGAAAAAGTTATAATATTGTGGGAATAAAGTCATTACAAGAATTTACAAAGATTATTTAGGAAGAAATTTGAAATATTTGTGACAAAACCTAACAGAAAAAATGAGCAAAGATTAAAGTTCATACTAATAGTACGCTTTTGAAAATATATTACAAAGCTGAGATGCAGTTTCTTCTTGAAATATAGCGTATATAAGTTCTTAGCATATCTACATGTGTTGGGTCCTAAACCATCAAATTTCTTTTTTCAGTATGTGGCACTTGGTGGAAAAAGTTTGAACACCGGTGCTTTAAGGCTTTGCGCACTATCACTATATATTGGCCATAAATCACTGTGTCATTGTGGCTAATTAACACATTATTCCTGCATCCTGTTTGAGGGTCATGTGCACAAATCCTAAGGGATTCTTTTGGTTTAAACTTTGACCTCCATTAAAGCATTACAACTGTCCTCAGGGAGGATGTTGGGCTGACTCAGGATGTGAACGGCCAGCAGGTGTCAGCTGCTGCTGTTAGCCGTGCGGTAATTGGACCCTTTTTTGGTTGTTAAGAAAGTTACTAATTGTACGTATATAACATTTGTTGACCATGACATGATTTAAATACTAGGATTTAATGACAGTTCCCTTTTTTCATTTACAGCAATGTGAAATGAAGTAGACACTCTGTTAATACAACTTGTGCAAATCCCTTATTCTTAGTGACAGACTCTTTCAATAACAGAAATCATTTCCCCCATAAAATAAACAATCATTTTAGTGCCTTCCAGTCACGGCAGTGGAATTGAATTTTGTGAACTCTTTGGCACGATCTCGCTGCTCAGTCAGCGTCATTAAAAAAATAATCCTAACAATAATAATTACAATTAAAAAAATGCGTTTCAACAAATTAAAAGTTCTTTTCAAAAACAGCACGGCAGTGAGCCTACCAGTAAAATCCACATAAAACATCCCACTGAGCTTTAAAATGGTTTCTGACTAGTAAGTTTCATGTTCTTTGTGAGAACATGCATTAAAATAAGGATACTTGGCTAAAAACAACATTTTAGGAGTCCAAAAAAAGCATAGTCTAAGAAGACCTGTTTCTAAAATGCAATGGGATGTTAAAATCTGTGTTTAGTAAAAAGGTACAGTGTTTTTGACTTAAGGATGTTGTGTGTGTGTGTGCAAAGTGTACCAGCTGCTACTTTAGCTCTCGTCAGGTGCCTGCACCGAGCCGTCTCCAAGCAGTCTCTCCCTTTCTCCTGCACTGCTCTCCTCCTCTACGCCGGCCAGCCCAGCGCAGCAAGGTATTCTGGCCAGTAGAGGGCGATGCAGTCCATTGTAGAGGGCTGTCCCCACCAGCAGAACCAAGAAACCCAGCACCTGGAGGCCGTGGAACTGCTCCCAACCCAGTGCCAGGCTCACCACCCAGATGACCAGCGTACGCAGGCTGTCCAGCACCATGCGTGTGGTTGCGCTGATCTCCTTGGTGACACTGATGCCGGCGAAGTTGAAGAAGGCGATGCTGACGGTGTTTCCCAGCAAGGCCAACAAGATGAGTGGCCGGTGACCGATTTGACAGAAGGCGTCCAGCGCGTCCTCCAAAACCTGTCGAGGGGTGTCGCTGAATTCGCCCACGTAGATGAAATACATGGGGATGAGCAGCAGCGACAGGACAAAGAAACCGAAGAAACCTGGACACAGAAAATGGCGTATAATCCATCTATTATCTATTCTGCGTATTGCTTGCAAGGTCACAACAGACGCTGGAGTCTATCCCCGGAGCAAAAGGCAGGCTCGCAGGGAGCTGGAACCTATCCCTCAGTCGTGCATCAAAAATAGACATTTTTGTGGGCGTATCAATTAGACGTAATCCCGGCAAAAAGTTGTGATCTACTGTATTGACTTCCTTTTCTGCGGTACTCTATAAACATTAGTAACCTGGTATATGTCAACACAGGACGTGAACAAACTAATAGTCATTGCGGAGACACGGAGAAGGGTAGGATTAAATAAACTCTGCTTCTTCCTAGTCCTTTTCAGACTTGTCAAATTGTGAAAGTGTAAACATTAGGGTTATGAAAGATAATCCGATGCGACCGGATATCCGGTTTGACAAGTGAGCAGCTTCCTGGATCAATAAAAATCTGCCAAAAATCCTTAAGACTAATCGATTATAGAGACATGCACCCGGTATTGCAAGACTTGCACCGAACAAATACGCACATTAGCACTCAATGTCATCATCCAATCTTACCTTTATGCATTCCCACATAGTATTAGCATTTGGGGCAAAATATGAGGTGAAAGAAAAACGGGGAAAGTACAGTGTACTGGTCTGTGTAGCATGGGAGAAAGTCAGATGGTGCGTTCAAGGACCGTGGAACAAAGTGGACCAGGTCGCTGCTTGCAACAAACAGCATAAACATGCAAACTGTGGAATTTCTAACGTATATTGTTTTTTTGAATAAAATAATGGGTAATATTTCCAAAATTGATATTCATTTACATAAAATTCAATGTATTTATTCACATTTTCTTAAGTGTTTTTTTTTAATCACTGCACCTGAAAGTTTCTCGGTGGCAGCGGACCCCTGCCTTGCAGCATGCTTGGGGATATGAAGTGCTCATTTATACATTTGAAAATACTGTAAGAACGTCACTTCTATTGAATTGGCTCATCACGTAAGATTAATGTCTACATCAACAAATGTAACCGTAGAATGGGATTGAATAGAATCGCATCAAATCATTGTTTTTAAAATATATCCTTTTTGAATCGCATCGTAACCAGATGTACTGTACATCCCTAGTAAACATGTGATGTTGTGACTTTGTTATGCATGTTGTAAATAAACTCAACCAACACCATTCTGCTCTTGAAGCTATTGAGTAGAAACCATTCTCAAATGTGAGGTCTTTGTTCTTAATATTTCACGGATGCACGTTTTATGTATCTGCTTTACCCTCAATTCCAACAGCCCGCAGAGGATGGACATCATGTTTGTACACAAACTTTTCCTCCAGCACCATCTGCACAGACACAATGACCTGAGCCAGGATGATCAGAAGGTCTCCTAAAAGACAGAAGAGAGGAATTGTGGTCCAAATTAGGATTGGGTTTGGAATTCATTGTCATACTTAATACTAATAACTAACTAATACTAATAATTTCACATTTTTTTCCCCACAGGAAATAATGCAAAGTCAATGAACTCGTTCCAGGGAAGTTAACAACTATACAGTAAAAGTAAAATATGAATCACCCTTGAAGACACATAACAGAAGCATCATACTGCCACATAACGGTGTTTTATGGACATTGCTCTAATTAATAGGTGTGGTGTAGTCTGTAATAAGTTTGAATGTGTTAGTTATTCAGTTAATTGTGTCGCTTTTCCTTGTTTTGTAGTAGCATGACAAAAACATTAAAACATCAAAATAAATCCATGAAATTTTGGTTGAACTACATTTTTTTGGTGTGTTAAACTTTGAATGTGTACATTTCCTAGTTGAAAAGGGTCAGCAAGTTTGCCCTTTCTTCTTATGTTCACAATTAGCATTACATGTTGATTAAACCTCTATAAAACATTTACTTGTACGCCACATTGTGGCATCAAATTGAGCATCATCTGCCTCACCTGTGATGACGTCACTGAGTTTGTGACTGCCGTCTTGGTGTCCACTGAGGAAGTCGGCCAGGCCCACTATTACCAGACCCAGGATGGTTGTGAGGATCCCCAGCCACTGACTGGCTAGCAGCCGTCGCCCCAGAAATGCCACAGAAAGTAGACCTGTGAAGATGATGACAGCGCCACGAAGCATCTGGAAGCTGGAGGCGCTGGTCATGCTGAGAGCTAAACATTCAGACACGGATATAATCAGGACATGTGACGCTGAAGGATGCAGTTATCGGACAAATATGAATGTTAAAAACAGGTATTATAAAAGGCTGTCATGACTTACCAACATACATGGTTGAGGTGGCCAACATGTCACACATGGCCGGGGGAAAGAAGAGGAAAGGGTTGAAGTTCTGGCCTGGGTTCATCTGGGGTTCGGGACTGCGGCGGTCGTGGCACAGTAGGATGTAGAAGACTGCCAGACAGCTGAACTCGCCCAGAAACATCCCCACTGCCTTGGTGAGAAACACAAAGATTAACAGGAAAGTCATTCCTAATCATACTCCACATTCCTTTTTGCATGAAAATCGATACAATTTTTCATAGTTTCATAGACAGTGAAGGGAATTAAGTACAGTGGAACCTTCTTTAGCGTCATTAATTAGTTCCAAAATGTCCGACTCTGATAGAAACGGACACTAACCAAATCAATTTCTCCCATAAGAAATAATGTAAATCTAATTCATCCGTTTCAGAAAGCCAAAAATGTTCACACAAAACACGTTTTTATAGTTTTGCAATGATAGTGTTATATGCAGAAAACTATTCGAAATGCATTAAATACATAAAAATAATGAATGAAAGGGATAAATGGACATTTAAGCTTACTTTTACCTTCACTGAAGACGTGATTCTGACTTGACTGTTCCCAAAGATGCAATGTGGCGGCGAGATCAACACCTTGCTCTTCAACACCACCTTCCTGTTTTGCTAGGAGTTATTTCTTGAATTCAATAGTGTTTCTCCTCTCAGTAACCCAAAACTGATCCACAGAAAAATAGAGAAACACTATTGAATTCAAGAAATAACTCATGGCAAAACAGGAAGATGGTGTTGAAGAGGAAGGTGTTAACCTCGCTGCCACATCGTGTCTTTGGGAACAGTCACGTCGTCAATGAACATAAAATTAACTTTAAATGTTCATGTATCCCTTTTTATTTGTCGTTTATATGCATTTAGAATTGTTTTGTGCATGTAAAACTAATTGAAAAACTATAAAAATTTGTTTTGTGATAACATTCTTGAGAGTCAACCATTGGTGACATAATAGACAAGCGACAAAGCTGACTTCCGGTTGCCATTTTGCTAGCAAACTAAGGATGCTAACAGGACATTTTGTGGTAAAAATACATTAAGAACACAGTGGGGCTCATGCGGTAACACGACAAGACGTGCCCCATATTGTACGCTAACCGGAAAATGTACGCAAACAGAGGAAACATTTTGTTCCACTGTATTTGATTTTCCAGTAGACTATGTTTGAGTATAAAATATATGCATTTTGAAACCAAGGCAATGCATTACCTGGACAAACGGGTGAGAGAATGCATGATCAGGGTCACTATTGCAGCCCGGTGCTCTGAATGTGTCTGCCCATCTGTTGGTGAAAAAAAACATTACATTTCAAATTTGTTCTTGCACATTTATTCTTGCAATATTCTGACTTTATTATTGGAATATTATAACTTTTTATCCAACCCAATTTAAAAAAAATTGCAACTTTATTCTTTGTTTTGCTTCTTTCGTATATTACAAATTTTTTTATTTACATTTTTCAGCTCCATGCTCTTTTTTTCTAAAATTCTTTAATAAATATACCATGCCACACCAATATAGCTGTTGAGGTTTTAAAACTCACTTTGAATTTGTTATACTAAATAGCTCATCTTACACAGAGATATTTTATCCCTTGCCTGGTGAAAAGTAGTTCATGTCATGGTGCACAAATCCACACAAAGTTTCATAGTCAGGCCATAAGAGGAAGCATGACCCATGTGCTGTCCTTTTCAATGTGCAAGACAGAAGAATGTGGCCGTGAAACGTGATGACGCAGCACTTCCCTCAAGCTCAGCTCCTCGCCACACTTCAGAACCTACACTTTGTTGCCCGATTCCTTGTGGCGCTTCCGTAAAAGTAAACCAAGCAAGGTGCAACGAACCCTGCAAGATTGTATCTTATCATGTGACTGTAGTGAAACTTTAGCTGTTAGTAGCAATATATGTCTGTCTGCAACATGACCTGCTGGTAAATGTCTGCACTGAGCAATGTGAACTTTACACATTGAGCGTGGATGCTGCTCGGCTGACACACCAACAATGGTCGACGAGTGTGAGTCAGGCAGTAGAAAGCTGACATTACACATTGTTGGGGAAGTAAAGAAAAACGGATTCGGTTCGTTATGAGATATTTTCATCTTTGTTATGCCTTTTAATTTATCATACTGATTATAATCCCTCATGATTTGGATATATTGTGTATATTGTGTTGCCAACACACATAATCAGACCACAGCCATGCAGGCATGCACGAAGAGATGTCAGAGTAAGATGGCGTGCTTGCTCAAGGGCATCTGAAAGCAGGCCTGGAATATTCAACTAGTAGTCAAAATGTTTTCCTGACATTTAAGGCTAAATAATACAGCTGTATTATGGTGTGTCTATGTGTCTTAATGAGCTCAATTTATAAGGACTCGGCTTAAAAGCTGGAAGGTGGCAGGTTTATGCTTCTCTATGGAAGCCCTAAAATGAGAAAATTGGGTCTGGTTGCTGGGCATGATAGGACTGGCATAAAAATAATCACAATATCAAAATATTGACTTGAATTCCTAGATTATGATTCTAAAGAAAGGTCCACTTTACTCAACAGCTGTCAAATTATATCTGATGTTGTCAAAACTTTTTGACAATTGTTCTTGTTGTCGCTTTTGGTATAATTAAATACATTTAGCACAGACAAGCTGTCCTCAGTTTACGACATTTCGTGGTTAAGATGCACCCCCATAAATTACCGTATTTTACGGAGTAAAAGTCACTTTTTTCATGGTTTAACTGTTCCTGCGACTTATACTCCGGTGAGAGGGCGCTCCAGGCTTGTGTGCCAGTATCTGCTACTCACTATCACTGCTGTACCACTGAAAATGTACAATGTAAACAAACATCAACTTATAAAGACAACTGAGAAAAACTGAACACTAATTCCCCCCCCCAAAGAAAATCATATTCTGCAGATTACAATGTTGTTTAGGCTATAGTTATGTCAATAACTGTTAATACTGTTAATGTGGTACTTACAGTACTTTATGTTTCGACCGAAATTGATATGAAATGTTACATTAGTTGTTAAAAAATATATTAAAATATAATGCCTGTCAGTCATTGCATGTACTCGTGACCTAACATGTTGAGTCATGTTATGAACACCCCATGCTGTCCATTATCCTGTTATTTCACCAGCAGAACTTGAGTCACTGTTGTTTAGTCTTCAGATAAAGATGTTTGAGTAGTGTTTCCCTTCTGGCTGCAGCCTTATCTTACTTGTCGATTCATGCACATGAGAAGGATTCATTAGCAGCGTTGTTAGTCTCTCATTTGTTAGCAGTTAGCATTGCATGCTAGCAACTAAGCAGTAGTTACTTGTAAATTACGATGAGTGAAAAATCATAATAAAATGAGCTCAATGACTACACTTTGCCTTATGACTACGCAGGACAATGTCTTAAACGAAACGCGGTATTTTGTGAAGTAAACAAAGACACAGTCCCTACATGGTTAGTTTTTAGCTAGCATCACTGTGTCAAAATAACGCTTACTTACTTCGCCGACAACGTGTTGATGGAGCCAGTTGTCAGCATAAGTCCCGCCAGGAATAGCTGGTATTTGGTCCACGCCATGCTGGAAATCTGAACGGGACAAACAAAACCCGCACGAGAGACCACTTTCAAATCTCCACTCTCCGTGGGATTCCAGCAGACTGTGAACGCCACATGACACACTCAAGAGTCAGGTGACCGCAGCTACAACAACACGCCCCATTCAGGGTGCGTCGGAACTCAGTTTGTCGAAAGGATCGTTAATTACCATACAATGACTGTGATAAAATAAGATTACAATGTTTGTATATTGAAGTTAAATAACATTTATATCACATTGTAGGCGGCAGTGTACATCGCTGTTATTTGTTTCAACTATTGTATGCAGTTTGAGGTGGTTACAGCCACACGTTTGGTGTTTCTATCAAATATACTAACATAAAATATTAACTATGGCCTATATATTCTCAACCCTGTAAACATCCATTCAAACAATATCCGGTCATTTACGTCTGTACGTCTGTGTAAAGATGAAACTCATTTTTACACAGAAGCCTGAATCTACCAAGATAGAGTTGCTGCCAAACAGCAGAGGGAGACAAAGACCACATGTAAGTGTTATTTAAGTGCGCGCACTTTTTCTTTTTTTTTTACAATTACTACAATTTCTACTTGTAGTAACATATTAAGTAATTAATTTGTTTCACAACCAATGGCCTGAAAGTATTTGAAGATGTGCGATAAAGTCAATTACAAGCAAATGTAAGGCAAAGTAAGCACACCCGGAGTGTTGCACATTTACAACTCTTTTCTTGTTTCACGCCTAAACATGATTTTGGTGACAGACACTTAATCACAAGTGCCTTTTGCAGAAGTGTCATGACAACTCTCTGTCAACTGCAGAACCTCTTTGCTCCCACTGCTTCGCACATCTCTACTGTCAAGTGCTGACGCGCATGCAAAAACTGTCATTGTCAGGCTTCAGACATGTCACATGACAGCTTCGTGCGACTGCTGCCCACCTTCCTGCACCGTGCTTTAAACAGACCTGACTGCAGTTACAGTATGCACAAGTGAACACTGCTCATGCAATGTTCACTTGTGCATACTTTACACATTTCACTGGCGTCGTCTCTGCTGTTATTTTAATTGCAAATTCAGCATCCCCCGCTCACGGATGTCATATAACTGCAACTGTTTTATACATTCTTTCCATAGGGAAACATATGCCCAAACCAAATAATACATAAAATATTGTCACGTCGCTCAAGTGCTTCCAGGTTTCCAGCATGCTTTGCGACACCTTTTTGTAAATAGTTTTTAGAATTACATGTTTAGCGCCACGATAAATTGTTGTTTATCATCCCCGTAGTACTAGCAGTTGCCCTGTGTGTGTTTTACTGGTTAGGTGTCCTGTGTCGCGTTTATCTCTTTTGTTTATATACATTTATAAAATGCAACTATACATCTATTTAGTAATTAGCTGCTAGCTAAAAAAAAAAGTATGATACCTTCTTTGTAGTATTGCGTATTATAATTATAATTCATTCATTCATTTAACCCATTAACCTGTTCAGGGTCGTTGGGCGTTAACTAGCTGTCAGTCACAGGCCTCATTAAGATAACCAACCATTCACTCTCGCATTCATGCCATCGATGAGTGCCATTTTAGTCTTATAATGTGGTATCAATTTGTGCTTTCACGTCACTTCCTCACAACGACTACAAGGCCTGACATGACAGGATTCTGGTTTGTTTACGTAATTATTCATCTGATCCCACAGGCATCCCTCATCACATTGCAGTGCATCTCATTAATGCAAGTATGTGTGTTGTCAGGAAACATCTGAGTGCTGTAGCTGTATTGATCAAGAGCAAACGGGTTAATTAACAGATAAATCAGCAGGATGAGTATTGCCATGCTTGGGCATGTAAATTGTATGGTACGTTGATTTCCCATGCAATACAATCAGGGACAATAATGCTTAAATGTTTATTGGCTGGATTCAATCAGCTTGGATTCAGTTGTTCATCAGGTGGATGGCTGTGATGAAGCCTGACAGACACATAATGGAGAGGGAGCTGTTTGCGGAGGAATACTGCCCCTAGTGGCCTTTTATGTGTATTGCTTGAATTCCTAGGCATTTGCGCAGCATGGATGATGATGGTTTGAACTTTTGAAACTATTGGTTGAACTCCAAATTGTTTGACTTTTGGCCGCCCAACTTTGGAGGTGACTCGGGCCGTGTCATTTTGACTTTGTAACAAAAAAATAAAACATACAGTCATCCCTCACTACATGACGGCTCCCTCACTCTATCACAGTTTTTCAAAAGTTCATTAATAAATGATTGCTGTTTCGTGGTTGACGGCCTATTATTCCGTGTGGAAGTGGTACATTTTTGCCTCCTTATTTTGTCCTTCTTCCTCACTCGGTTTCAAACCCATTCTGACGTTTAGGATAAATAATTTGAAGGCTAACTAATTAGCTCGGTATACAGTATTGCTATGTTTAAAGCAGCGGCCGTCTCTTGTGTCACTTAAGAGATGCCTTCGCAAAAGCCATGCATGCACAATGTGACGTAAACAACGCCAGCAGTGCTGTCAGAGTGTACGTCAATGTATGGCAGATGCATGTCAGACTAGCATGAATATGTCAATCAAGTGACAAACGTCACAATGCGTTTGAGATACTACGAGAACGGGGAACTTTCCCAATGCTAACGGTGAGTTATTATGTCTTATTATTGCTTATCATGTCTACTATATTAGGTAATAAGTATAAAGGTGACTATAGGGGTGTTATTTCATGTTTATAGGGTTCTAATAATGTAAAAAAAAAACATTTTTAGAAGGTCATGAACAGTTTTTCTATGCTCTAACTATGAAAATATTACATTTATTAATATTGAATCCTACTTTGCGGAAATCCACGTATTGCGGTTGGGTCTGGAACCAATTAACAGCGATAAACGAGGGACGACTGTATATATTGACACAAAGAGTACAGTAAAATGAACAATGGAGCAACAAAAATGCATTGCAAATAGGTAAGGCATACAAAACAGATGCTCAATAATATGTTGAGTCTGGACCACAATTAATAATAAAACAATGTCAGCCACTCCAACTAGTGCCCGATATGACCTATTACCTCACACAGTAACTTAACTTTAGGCAGGAAGTTGTTAAAATGCTTCATAACGCTGAGTAAACCTCGATGCATTTTAGGAGATGACAAAATCCTGAAGTGACGCGATGACGTCCGACCCTTGACCCACCGTCCTTTCTGTCTACTCCTGCTCTCCAACCATTATCTACTGTATCAGCAACACACCAGGACAGTTGTCGTGACCACGCGTGAGACACTCAGGGCCGACATTGGTTACGCAACTCGGTCTCCAGCAGTGCTAATAGCCAGGACCGATCCTCGCTTTCGACTCCGTGTGGTCAAAGGCCGTCAAAAACATGTCGCTTTAGAAGGCGGCTCACCCCCTCGAGAGGTTCTAAAGAGGGCCGCAATGTAGGAAGTCAGTTTGAGATGCCAAAGAAAATCGACCTCTTCAAACTCACCTGGTGTGAAAATCATCTTGTGCATTTTCTTCCCCATCAAAGTGTAGCCTACAAAGATGTTAGAAATGTGGGTTCGTGTTTTAATCTCTTTTCTCTCAGACGACAGCGATTTCAGCCATGTTTCCACTAACAGGCACCCCTCATTGCTGCATGCCAACGTGCAGTTTAGAGCACTAAACCCTGACCTGGCTTGTGTTCCCATTGTGGGATAATGATAACGGCATCAGCTTCATCAAAAGTCAGCATCTGCCTCCAGCAGCAGATCTAAAAGTGACACAGTGCTGATGTTATTTTGGTACCTCGGAGGGGAAATAGCGCCTAATTTCAAAGCAAAACACATTTGTGTATTTTAATGATTTATTTGAGCATTCTTCTTCCAGGGCTGAATAATTACACAACGTTCATCCTTCAATTAACTTTAAACCACACAGAGTCGCCGAACAAAGCGCCAAATCTCGATGCTTGATTAAAAGCGTCTGAAGTTGAAGAGCATCCGAGCGAAAAGGTTTGCAAACATGAACACATAAACGCTCCAGAAAATGCTGCCCCTAGAATTTCAGTGGAGAATTGCACGTTAAGCGCTCGCCCCTGGCCGGAGGGCTAGAAATGGCTCAAAATGCCGTCAGAAGGGCCAGTTTAATACCGAAACGTCGCTGTGGTATCATTCAGCCTTTATGGTGAATGAGCTGTGTTTTCTGTGGAACAAAAGCTCCTCTTTTTGGGACAAAAATACACTTTGACCAAAAATCTGTGAATTTGGGAAGACATGACTGCCGAATCAGGAATGTGCAATATACCTGAACAACGGTGCTATTTTTGCTGTCATAAAACAATTGTGAGAAGATGAATAGTCATTCCTGATGTTTTATTCCCACATTCCTGACACAAGCCTTGTTGTGTGGTTGGCAGCATAATCATCGCGGCTCCAATCTCTTCTGATCAGCAAGCTGTTGAGTGTCTTTTCAGCATGGCTAGGAGTGCAGGCTGTACGAGGCCTGGCAAATTCTCCTGCACATCATCTCGGAGGACACCTAATCACAAGTGACACCGGTGCAGCATTGCAGATATGACGCTAATCTCTGTGGAAGTCAGAAACATTTCTGAGCCTCTGAGCGGTTCTTTTAGATAAAACGGCGCAATTGAAACTGGGAGGAAAACTGCTATGTGATATCTCGTTCAGTCACGTCTTGACATTTTCCACAACCTCTACCTTTACGAATGCCAGTATTTTTTTTCCATGAGCAGTTATTGTTATTTTTATTTAATAAAAAAGTATAGCAATCTGTGAAAAAAAAAATCTTTCAAAAAGTAATATATTTTTTTTAAATAAAAAAATGTGTCTTGTGATTTTTCGGGGTGAAAAAAAGTCCTGCTTTTGAGGAGTTAATGTCAAATTCCCCACACAAACCTAAACACAACAGTCTGAGACCAGCAACTGCTGACCTAACATGAATTCATTGGGTAACACACTCATTTTAACACCAGTTCAAAAATGGCAAGAATTTACATTTTGTACGAAAGTGGCTTCAAAATGCAAAATGAAGAAATGAGAGTGGGAAAAAAACACATTTTATTACAACAACAGCTGAAATACGTAGGCTGTTCATCGGCTGAGCAAGCGTTTAAGACCAGAGCTAAAACAGAAATAAAAATGTGAAAAAATGCCTCAGTAATGCGTAGCTCTGACATTTTTGGTTTGGGCATGCTTGGTGCCGGTTCTTCCAGGCTAGTAAGAATGTTGCTCCAGGTGGTGAAGATGGCGCTCCCGGCTGTGCGCGGGCTCCTTTCCGGTTGGCGGTGGGGCCCGTTGGTGTGTGGCCCCCGGTGTCCGTCTGCCTTTGTGGGGTGTGATCTCTCTCCGGTCTCGGGGGTTGGTTGTCCTCCGGCCTGCCGGTGCCCTGTTTCTGGTCGGGCTTGCCTCTCCGCGGCCCCTTGCTGGTCTTCCCGGGGGGTCTGGGGTCAGTCTTGGTTCTGCCCGCCCCGTGCGTGGCTGTGTGGGGCTAGGCTTGCTGGGTGGTGGGAAGCAGTCCCTCTCCTTTCATACATTCTCAGTGACAATCACACGTTCACGCATACGTGCACATTTCTACACATGAAGACTTGCACACATACACCAAGACACCTGTACACGCGTACACATGATCACTCACAGTGCATACGTACTTCCCCACATCACTCATTCATTTATCCAGGGTGTTATTATGTTGTTGCTTTTATTACAGTGATGGTGATGTCGGAAATATGATTATAGTTGTTGCAATTGTGTACATGACAGTTATTGTCACTCTCTTCCCTATCATGGTTAATCATTTCATTACTATTATTACCACTAATATGCATGACTGTTTCAATGCAGTGTTATCACTGTGGCTGTTGCTGATTAGTCGTCCTGTTTGTTTCTGCTGCTCTGTTATTGTCGTTGCAATTGTTGTTGTTGCTGTTGTTCTTGTTTCTCTCTGTAGGAAAAAAAAAAGGTAAAACTGCAATCTAAGCGATACCAAACATGGTCCGTGTAACAGACGAACCCGAGCAACATCAAATCACGATAATTACAATTGAACTCGCAGCAATTCACGCGCCACACTTCAAAGCCAACGTGGCCCGACAACTCTTCTTCTGTCTTGGCCTGGCTATAACTGGCAGGCAAATGCCACAGTCTCCTTTCGCCCAATCCCGGAATCACAGCTCTAAACCAGGCGCCAGGGGTGTCCAAACTGCAGCCCGGGGGCCATTTGAGGCCAGCGGCTGTTTCTGTTATTGGCCAACGGCACATTCTAAAATTAGAATTTAACCCCCCCAAAAAAAACAGACATTGTAGAACCTTCAGCACCGCTTATTAAAATATTCCGGTAAATGCATGTACAGTATGATTAAGATTTACAGTATCTTCTCAGTAAGGCTCTAATAGTGTTTTAAAGAAGACAACTTTATTTAAAAAAATGATCTTCTTTATTCTATTTATTACCTAAAAGTATGATGAAAACCAGTATTTTCACTGAAAAATATGACTTTCACACTATTATTTTTCTCATCGTGTCCCTACTTGACATACTGTACATACTAACGTATCACAAGAGGATGATACACGATGTGCCCAAGTTGTTCAGAAAGCAAAACAATACATTATTATTATTTTTTGGCTGTCAAAGCAGCCTTTAGGCTTCAGGGTGGACACATGTGACGCAGCGTGCCTGTAGCCCTCTACAACAAGAGGGCGTTGCTTTTTTGGGGGTTGTGAACCTAATGTGTTGTGACAATGGAGAAGGCCTCCAAGAAAGGATGACTAATGATGACACAACGACAACATTAGAAGCTAACACTGCTGAGTTTCATTTGCAATTTATTGATATCAAAAAATTGACAGGCAAAGTGAAACAATTGTTTTTTTTCACACACGCAAAGTTGACACAATATGGACACGATATCGATCGTCATGATGAGACAACAAAGTGTCTTACCCAGTGGTTCCCATTCATTTGTTTACAAATACATTTGAAGCGCGACAAATGTGTTTGGAATGAATTTGTGACTTTTAGAGATTAAAACGGAGCGGCTCTCCTGGGATTTTACTGGTTTAGCGTGGCAAAGCGATAGCTATGTTCACGTGAAAGAACACAGATGTTTGTCCGATTTATTAAGCTGCCGTAGCGTCTGAGAGAGTTATGTATAGCTTTCATTTTTGCGTCTCATCGTGCATCAACTGTGGTGCATTCAAGGACCGCCGAACAAAGCGTGAAATCTTAATACTTGACAAAAAAAAAACAATATTAATGAAAGAAAGACATAGCGGGCTTTCTAACAGAGACTCTGACATGAAAGCACGTTTCGCTCTTCTCAACAAGCAGCGGGTGCTGCTGTAGGCCCCTCCCCCAACTCAAAGCACTCACGGGCTGCTCCATCATGTTTGTGACATAAAAAATAAGAAAAAGAATCGACAGAGAAAATGTATTTGTAGTTCTAAACATGTGTGTTGTGCTTTTCATGGTTTTTATTCACTGTTTGTCTCCCACAATATTATTCCTCTCCTATAGCGTCCATTACGAGTACATGCAAATGCCTGATGGCCAGTTATGCAAATTAGACGATTGCCACAAAGCTGACCGAAAGCTCTTGGTGATTTTTTTAATGCAATTTCTAAGAAAAGGGCTTACACTATAGCGTATACCCACAAAAGAGTCAGAAGCAAGTTTTATTTTGAAAATCGAGTGCATCCGCCTGTACCTCTGGACCAGTGGCGGAGCTACGTGGTGGCCAGGGGTCACCCCCACGGCTGGGGGCCAATTTTGACAAACGCGGCTCTGTGGTGCAGAACATTAGTATAGCCTAACCGCCGTTTTCCCTTGGGCGCATTTCACTGCAGCACACAACTTTCCGTCCTGCATGAACTAGGTAGGTTTCCCATGATTTACTTTGGTCGGTTCTGGTCAACTTTTCTCACTATGTTGGCTTTGACCTAAATTCTGAAGCGTGATTCAGCACATAAATCTGTTAAAAGCGGAAGCTCTCTGCAGCAGCGTGAGCGGACATGTAAACCAAGGAGTCTAGAGTTAAAACAGGAGTGCCAATCCACTTCTGTATTATGCCCTGCCGCCATCATGGGGAGCAGAATGTAGAAAGTGTGCATTGAAAACATGCCCTCGGCACGCTGCTCAGCTATTAATTGGTCTGATAGACGGTCCAAAAGCAATGGCGGAGCTACAGGGTGGCCAGTTGTGGCTGTAGCCACCTTTGGTCACTCTCCAGCCACCCCACGGGACATCTAGACAATTCAGGTATGAACTTATTGCCACCCCTATGTGAGTAATGGTCTCACCTTGGTCGCCCATAATGAAAAATGTCTGGCTCCCCCACTGCTCTGCACACATAACATTTGTCTCCGTCACGTGATTATGGTAGAAAAAAATAAGCCCACAAGTTAGCAAAGTGTACTTTGCCGGTGTTCCGGATTAAAGTAAATTTGTTTTTATTTGTTTCCATGTCGGTCTGTGTAAATATTGCTTTACACGTACTAAAATCAGTAAGATTGCTTTAGGCGTCACTCTACATGCTCCTGCAAGAATTCTTGCACATTCTCTTCTCAGCTGATGGGGTTGGAACATCTCAGCAAGTGCCAACAGCTTGTTTGGTAACAAAGCTGGCTTCATGTCTGAAGCCGTGCAAGCAGAATAATTACAGAGGATATGGGAGGTGGATGCTAGGAGGGGGAGAACTGTACCCGAGTCAACGGCAGCAGAGCTGGAGGTCACAGTTATGCAACAGCGCTAATGTCAGACCATCACATAAGATGATATCCTACAGTATTCCCTTTGCTGCATGCAGTTTTCTTTGAAATAAATTAACCCAGAAAAAGCCACAATGTAGAGACCACTAAGTATATATATTCTAATAAATGATATATATTAGCCATTCAGTTCAATCCAATCTATTCTAGTTTTTATAAACACACATTATTTGGCTGCATGTACGGTAAATCAAGCGCATTGACATAATAGACACATCCAGTCATAATAATAATCAGTGACCATAAATAACAAAAACATGTCCACTTTATGTACAGTACCAGTACCAATTAGCACAAATAGCATTAGGCGTATGGTGGGGGTGTATCATGTAACAGTGGAAGCTAGCAAGCCAGACTTGTTGCTTCCTGTGTTATCATCACTATAAGACAGTGACGAGCCTGAATGCAAGAACCAGCCAGCCTCTAATTTCTCATGTTTAAAATATGACCAAAATTATGAATAGATTGAACTATTGATTGAATTACATATAGATATGCATTATTAACAATAATATATTACATAATAAATGCATTAAAATGAGTATATTTTGTCCTGTATTGGATACATGAGAGTTTTACAGTATATAAATGATTCTTATCTAATAAAGATGAGCCATATCCATCCATCCATCCATTTTCTTTACCGCTTCATCCTCATTAGGGTCGCGGGGGCATGCTGGAGCCTATCCCAGCTGACTTTGGGCGACAGGCGGGGTTGTTACAATATTGCAAGCAAAATACGACGTAAAAAACAATTGAATGAACATAGTCTCAGCACCTCTTAGACACTTCTATCACAATATTTAAAATACAGTGGTACCTGGGTCAACATCCTCCCCGCTTAGCGCCTTTTCCGGTTAACAACCAATTTTTTTTTTGCAAAAATTTTGGCTTTGGCTTGGCTTGTTTAGCGTCCAAAATACCATCCGGTTTGCTTATGCCGCCATCTTGGATCGCGCGGCTGAGAAGAAGTGTTGCAATATTTGCATGCGCATGTGCGTGCCCCACCTAGTCTTTGAGCATGAACTTATGAAGCTCGTTCGGATGAGAGGCAAAACGTTTTCTAAGGCAACTGGAGCAGTCCGGTTGCCTTGAGAAAACTGCCTATACAGTTTACATCGGAATCATCATTTCTGGTTTAATGATTAATTTACTCACCCGATTTCGACTTGTGCACTTCTCATAGTGACAGTATTGATATCTGTTTTATTGCTTAACAGTGAAGTGCCTCAAATGATGAAAAAAACCCACATTGACTGAAAAACTACAGTATATGAAGTTCAATCTGTTATTGTGACATGTCTGTGCATAATAATAACTCGATATATCGCTGGAGAGACAGCTTTCAGCACATGAGACGACATTTCCTCTCCGTGTGATTAAGAGAGTGGAGCAGACCATTAATGGCATTCTCGGCTTGAGAGATAACGGTCCAGGCAGCCAGGCGTTTTTCCTGTGAAAAATGAGTAGGCCGAAATCCAACCAAATGGAACGCAGATGCAAAGGGAGGTGAACACCGCGCATGCAGACGTGACAATGCTGACAAAAAGCGAAGGAAGGCCATCACACGGCAATTCATCATTTACTCCTGCGAACATGGTCTGCTGCCTCCCAGAAGAGCTCATTTGGTTTTTCCTGGGAAAGAATGATAATTGATTGCAGGCATGGAGCTTAAAATGTGCATTGCTGATGAGAATCACGCTTCTTGTACCGCCAGGTTAGTGACTAACCTGTTGTCTTCAAAATCAGTCAATACCTCGATTTAACAGCTTGTTGGTTATCAGGTGTTTACCACTGGAAGCACTGAAGCTGGCGATAGATGCGAAGCGTGGGTATGATGTACGGCAGCAAGACCTCAGTAGCCATAGCTCCAATCCAAGGAAGTGCTCAGCCATTCATGCATGGACATTTCAAGTTTGTCGGACGTTCTCTTGCATGTGTACATAAAGCATGCAGTGGTGATTATGACTGCAATCAACTGCTTGCTCGAAATGTTTTGTTGTCGCACTCCCGTTTCTTCCTTTTGCATTGAAGAACTTAGAACTTCCTTAAGATCCAACATCCAAAATGTACATTCGATTTTCATCAGGAGTGAATGACAGGCACCCATTCACATTCGCTCCATCTTCGAGTGGGCACTGAACCCACACTAATCAGGAAAGTCAACCACCAGACCATCCATGATGACCGTATAGCCACACTCAACCGATAACAAGGACTGCACGACACGAACAATTGTTTTAAATCAAAATATTTTATTCGGAATAAAGTAAAAGCATTGTGGAAATGTACAGTATCGTCCCACACATTGTTGACTGAAGTCCATCTGTCAGAAGTATTTTGCAGATAACCAGTATCTTCATGTAGAAAAATAGATGTGTCAGAATTTCTTATGTGACGAGAGTACAGGAACAGAATAAGAAAGCACATGCAACAAATGACGCATAAAGCGATACAAGTCAATCAGAAGGACTGAAGGATAAAAGAAGGACACTGCTTGAAGACCTGGAATAGTCTGACATGTTATTTGAGCCAAGTGCATGAGGTTCAAACTCGGAGGCCATTTATCATTGAGTTGTACTACCAGTAATCTCAGTCATCAACAGCAAAGTGAATCATCGAAATGAAACCATTAGGGCACATGATTTATAAAACTAAATATAATGTGGCTTCTATAGAAAAAGAAACAAATGCACACTGAATTCCAGCGTTCTAAAGCATAAAACAATCTTCTAAGGTGCAGCAGTGAATTCGATATGTGGTTCTACTATGTACAAAGTGAGTTCACACGCAAGCGCTGCTATGCAAGAACACATGATGAGTAAATACAACTCAGACGTGGAAGAAGAAACCAAGATAACATAAATCAATCTGTATAAAACTGTGAGGTCTGATAGGAGTGGTGAGGAGGTCCAGTGATTGAAAACACAGTCGCTAGTGTCCCGTACCTCCACGACGTATGTGATTACGCACAATCATTTGTAACTTTAACATAAAGTATCTCTGTATCTCTAAGATGAAGCCTATCGAAATGGGCTTAAACAGGACACAAAGGAAAGGACACTCAGATTTATTTAGCATGTCTACTGAAAAACTAAATCTATTAAAGTGTCTTAATATGTAAATCTTAATGTGTAAAATATATACAACCATACTTTTTATTTGCAATAATGGAAACTTCATTAAAATCATTTGATTTCAGAAGGGTGATATTTACATGTAGTGCCGTGTGCTCCCTTTGAAAAACTCATCTCACAGTATAATTTGTCCATTTTTGCCCAACAATATACATTACAAATTACACAACTGTAAAATGTCAGGGGTTCAGAATAAGCTGTACATGTCGTTTACAGTAAAGGTTTCTGTAGTCTGTGAAAGAAATGGCTTTGAAACTCCCACTCTATCATTAAGCCTGACCCTTTTCACTAGGTTTTCACCTGTGGGTCAAGGAAGTAACCGTTGGAAAGTGTCAGAAGTGATTCAGAGCATGCTAGTCAAGTATGTGCCCTGTGCCCGTGTAAAACGTGCCAAATCTTTGCTGCCTATGCCTAACAGACTTTTCTGCTGTTGCTATTGACTCTTGTTTTGAGCTTCACATACTCAAAGGCCCTGACTTGCGCCAAAGGTGCCTCATTGTAATGTGATGGTGTGGCGTGGTATCTCCATCACTGGAAAAACGAGGCTTTCTATCATTGAAGGCGATCTCAGGGAGATATATGGACATCCCATATCTCCACAGCCCGGGACTAAACTTGATTCACCAAGACGGCAGCACCAGCCCACGGAGCGGTGTTGATCGGCGACAATCTCCAGAATTTGGTAGTAGAGAGACTGGGTGGCTTGCAAAGTGGGATCAGCTTGGCCGTGCTGTTTGCATTCGAGTGACCAACTCAACCGTGTTGTAATAACTCCCGGTTGAGGAGTGGAAGGCGTGTGACCGTGCTGGGGATGTGCCAAGCTTTTGAGCCTGTGTGTTGTCCTTCCGCATCCTCCTTATCAACATGCCTTGCTTGCTTCTTGCTACTGATATGACTTCAATCATCCAATCCACCAAAGACCGCCAATTAAGAGTCAATAGCAGCAGAAATAATCGTATGCAGTGAAGATCTGGCACACTTTGGATTCAATGCACATATTCTGCTGCTTTCCTTTACAAATGAAACATCATTGAAAAAGAAAATGAAACAGGTTACAAGGTGCTTCTCAGAGCATGCCGTCCTGTCTAGATCGAGCTCCTTCGTTTATTGAGTCTCCTGTACACGTTGATGCTGTGCAGACCAGTGGACACTGAGCTGATGCCTGAGTGGGGCTGCAGACTGCACATGCAGCCGTTGGAGTGGAGGGGGTTGGAGAAAGCCTCCCCCTGCTCCATGTAGCTGTCAGAGTTGGAGAGGTCACGTGGGATGATCATCGGTATGGAGTATTGCAGCTTCTCTCTACTCTTGTACCAAAGGCATGAGCACATGGACTGGAAGTGGAGCACCTCGGCATAAACATTACGCAGACCCCGGCTCGCGGCTCCTCCCCCGCCGCCTCCAATTGCACTCCCTCCTACACATCCTGACGCCGTAGAGGAAGGGGATGCTTGGTCCATGGAGCAGTGAATGTGTCTGCCTGCCTGGCCGTTATGAGCGAGTAGAGCCCTCTGCTCGGCATCCCTTTTCTCGTCCTCAGCGTTCATGGTCATGAAGCGCAGGACGGCTAAGTTGAGGAAGGCTCCAATCACAGCCAATCCCGTCAAGATGTAGATGAAGCTGAAGGCCACATAGTCCAGCTTGTTCTGGAGAGCGTGGTTGTTCTGCAGCGCCACGTAGTCGCCGAAGCCGATGGTGGTGAGCGTGATGAAGCAGTAGTAGTAGGCGTGAAAGAAGCTCCATCCCTCAAAGTGGGAGAAAGCCAGCGCCCCCACACACAGTGTGATCATGCAGGATATCAAACCGACAGTCACCATGTTGAACATAGAGACCTCAGTTTGTCTCATGCCAAGGCACTTCTTCAGGCGATGGAGAAGATACCTGACGAAGGTGTTAATCCGTTCACCCACACTCTGGAACATGACCAAGGTGAGAGGGATGCCCAGGAGAGCATAGACCATGCAGAACACCTTCCCTCCATCTGTGCTGGGGGCCGCATGGCCGTATCCTGGGGGACAGAGGGACACAGACAGACGGTTACTGGAGCAGAACTAATTAAACGTACTGCCCACAAGACAGTGAAGATGTAGGGAGGCACTCTGCCAAGAAGGCATTCAATCCTGGTGCAAAGCTGGTAGAAACAATTATTATTCTTCCAGCATGTCTTCTGATAAAATTTAAAAACTTCATTTCACAACGGCGGAGTGAAATTGGAGATGAGAATGCACAGCAGCGTGGCGGGAACGACATTGATGTTGTGTACAGGAGAGAGAGCTTGAATTATTCATTGACGATTGTCCTCAGCAGAGTGGCCCAGCTAATCAGTACTTTTGCACCTAATTAGCCCTCTGCATTTTTCGCAGCAGCTCAGATGAATAGGACACCAAAGGGTGTGTTACAAAATCAGCTCTTATTTTGTACTGGAGAGAGAGAAAGATGATGTTGTACCGCCATACACTCCTCATTTGGGCCATGCATTAGGATCATTTAGTCTGTCTGGTGCCATAGCTTTTGGTTTGGTTGTTCATCTTCATCATAGAAGCTGACCTCCAAAGTAAAATCAGTACATGTTTCTAGATATTACATGTTTAAGGTGGCAGTGGCTCAGGAGGTAGGGCGGGCCGTCCAGAAACTGGAAGGATGGCGGTTCGATCCTTGTTCCCTCCAACCAGGCACTAGTTGTGTCCCTGGGCAAGACACTCCACCCACCTTGCCTCCAGTGCCCATACTGGCGTATGAATGTGTGGTGGCAGCCACGTTTCCATCAGACTCCCTGAGGGCAGCTGTGTCTACAGATGTAGATAACCAACACCAGCGTGTGACTGAGGAATGAATCATGGCGCTTTGAAAAGCGCTATATAACATCTAATCCATTATTATTACATGTAAAAAAACTCGGTTTTCCACAACATGAGCTATTAAAAGGCCAAGGTAACTGGACTGGTGGCTCCACGTTGCTGCATGGTCATTTATAAATCACTTTATGATTTATTGAAGTGTCTAAGCACAAAACGTGCAATGAACACAATGTGACTGACGTAGCTCAGCTCAAAAGTCAAATATATAACTCGGATTTTTCCATTCACATCTTTCTACCTATTTTAAACACATAACTTACACACAAGCTAGAGGAAATATTGCTCGTGACAGGTTTTCAATACCATCCAACACAAGCTAACTAATCTCAAACCTAATGTTCCTCATATAGTTGCCATACTGTATGTGTTTTGTTACTCATCTTCCAAATGAACCTGGCATCTATTTGGGTTAATTAAGGCATTTATGTTGTGAGTGAAGCTTATTTATACAAATGTGTTTTTATCATTATGATTTTATAATGTTGTAAAATGTCCTAAGGGTGTTTTTCACATGACTGTTTTGTTTCACATGACATATTTGTTTGTGCAAGCTAGATCTTGTTGTCCTCAATCGCTGCACACAACAGCGTAAAAAAATGGGCAAAACACGAACCCTATTGTGTGATCTTGGCTATTATTTTTTGGGGGAATACACCTGTTTGTTTGACCCCAATCAGTCGAATTGACTTGAAATTCTCCCACAGCTCAATACACCCTAGATAACACTCACGCTAGCTTCAGTGGGTTTAGCCAAATCACCACGGAATTTGGAACACACCTTTGGGAGGCTGACAAGCATACCTCTGGAAAATTTGACCAAGACTGGTTGAACAGCACACATCCACAACACTCATTATTCACACTCCTACCGTCAGGCAGACGCTACAGGAGTTTGAAGTCCAGGACCACAAGGCTGGCAAACAGCTTTTACCCACAGGCCATCAGGCTCCTCAACGAAGCACTCACACACGCAACACACGCACACACTCATAGCACTTTATTTATTTATTTGTATTATTTATTGTATTAATGTCTCTTCTGTTTTTGTTGCTTAATTTATTGGTATTTATGTGTATGTGTTTATGTTTCTTATGTTCTTATTCTTTCTTGTGTTTTCTTTCTTTTCTTGGGAGAATGAACAGAATAAGATTTTCATTGCATGGTATAACTGCTGTTTTACCATGCACATGACAATAAAACTCTCTTGAATCTTGAATCTTGAATCTTGAAAACCATGGTCATCAGCAACCAACGGATGGGACTTAGCAACTAATCGTCCATAAGTCATTGCCCACAAAACCCACTGGGCGCTGCCACAAATGTCATTTATAGTCATGTAAAAAATTAGGACACCCCACGGCAATAATTATATTACTGATCAAAAGGAACACCAGACCCCCCCATCTACAACCCTCGGGAGTCTGTGGACGCAGTAAATGCAAACGCAGCATAATAGGTTGCATAACATGATGACCACACAACCAGCCAGACTCTCCCTTTCGGCTCACATCGAAAATGCATACTTCAAACGAGTCTTTAAATGGTGAAAGTCCGTCAAGTAGAAACAGATTTGTGATCAATATAATAATAGAATAATAAATTCTTGCAATTTTTCAACTGGTCTTTGAATTTTGATCATGAGCGCATATTAGTTGAACAACTGTTGACACTCCAACCTCTCTCATTCGGCTTTGCTGCAAAAGAAACAACATTTCCACTTTAAGAAGGCATGCCTTTGCATTATTGTTGTAAGCAAGTGAGCAGAACAGTGTGTACAGGTGAGCTGTCAGGAGATGTCAGCACCACCGTGTCACATGATTGACAGCTGTGCTCTTCACCAACAGGCGCAGGAGCCGCAGGCGACAAGCCCCGG
Source organism: Dunckerocampus dactyliophorus (assembly GCF_027744805.1). Taxonomy (NCBI): domain Eukaryota; kingdom Metazoa; phylum Chordata; class Actinopteri; order Syngnathiformes; family Syngnathidae; genus Dunckerocampus; species Dunckerocampus dactyliophorus. The sequence continues at coordinate 7,176,678 of NC_072837.1, read as the reverse complement.
CAGTGTGTGAGAGTGAGAGTGTGAGAGTGAAGAGGCCCACCTTCTTTCCTCTCATCCCCTGCCAGCCTGTGCTGCTACCCGCAACAGTGAAGAAGTTCTCATGAGACAGCAAGTCCCCAAGGCATCTACTGTAAAGCTACCGGAGCTGCTCCATCCAGAAGGATCGGACTCGATGGTAAAAATAAAAAAATAAATAAATAAGTGCAGCGCTTCATCAGTGATGCATAAAAACTCACTGAAAGGAGGGTTTTGATTGCTCTTGCCTCTTTTTGAAAGCTGTTTGTCTGCATTAATGCTTTGGTGTTTAAACACCTGTGCAGGAATTTGAGCAAGATGTACAGTAGAAGTTGTGGTATCATCCAATCCACGTCAGGCACCAGACTAGTGTGGAACAATGCCTCAACGGTGATCCCTGTAATTTACCAGGAACTATGCTTGATAGTGCCAGTAACGAGGGAATGGCTGCAATTATTTGCCCAATTTTCAAGGGATGGATGGAAAAAAAAAATATTGTTCCAAGTAAAAATACATTTTCCCTAAATTTGGCTTTTTCTTTTTCTTCTGCAGCCAGTAAAAAGGGTATCAAACACACTCTGCCGCAACCTGAGGCTGAAGCTTGTCTCATAACCTAATTTCTGTGATTATCATGTGAATGGGAATATGGAAACTGCATAACATTAGCGATAAGAACCTTTAAAAGACTGATTAGCCAAAACTAACAAGCCGGAGAGGCTTATAAATGTCAACGGAGCACAGGTGCACCATAGTCACCGCTCTCACCCCTCCTCCTCCTCCTCACTGCTGCCTCTCATTACTAGATCATTTAAAAACCCTTTTACATGAATGCCTTACAAGCCTTGAGCGAGACATCATTTAAGTGCCACTGCCAACTGTTTGTTATTTGGATATTACATCTTCAGACTTTAAAAAAATATATTCATTTTTAGCAGAATGGCCACATTAACCCCTTAGTCACCTGTTCTCCAAACTGACTGATCTGTAGCAATGCATGCTGTATTATATAATGTCTTGTGCTGCTTTAACCTTTCTGCTCTCGTTGTTACCACTTTGTCCCTCACGATGAAAGCTACCTTGGGCACTTTAAGACAAAACACCACTGACTGCATGCGACGTCTTCATTACTCTGATTAATTAGGCACCGCTAAGTGTGCGCTTTCAGATACATCAAAGAATGGCATCATTTGGTCTGCTTGGTCTCTAGCTCCCTTGTCATCCAATTAAATTCTCGTTGATCACCAGGCCCAGTTTGTTCTTGACATCAAAACGAGGTCCATAATCTATTTATCAAGCTGAGCACCTCTCAGGACAATTTGTTTTTCCAGGGAAAAATACTGCAGGAATAAAAAGGGCCACGAGGGAAAGCCAAACACTATAAAGTAATGATCAAACGCTGTAAAGTTACGAGAATAAAGCTGTAATGCTACGGGAATGACAATGAAATATAAGCAGGATAAATAATAATGTTAGGAGAACACAGCTGCATTGTTATAAATATAATGTTGAAATATTAAACGGATAAAGTCGTGAGAAACAACAAGCTTTCAAGAAAACCCTCAAACGTTTGTCACAAAATTAACCGCAAAAGTCAAAGACCAGCAGCCACCACCATGTCTTCCTGGAGACGTACCACGTAATAGAAACATGATGTATTCATGGTAAGTGTTTTGTTAATCTCAGACATGCGGAACAGAGTTACATCATGTTTACACTTGCACAAAAAGCAGTAGGAAGAAGCAGAGCTTGTTTAATCCCGCTGCCTCAGCAGTTATTGATAGCTTGTCCACTTCCTGTGTTATAATGTACCAGGTTATCATTTTCTCATAAGGAAAAAAAAAAGTCTAAATAATATGTTGTATTAATATATTTGAATTTCTTAACACACAAAACGAGGTCATTTTATGAGGGCTGTCTTTGACTAAGGATTCTCATAGTTGAATCTGATTTGTTAGATTTTGTCCACAGTCGACTAATTGTGGAATGCGCAGCTGATGGCGATCCCTACGAATAAACAGGTCTCATTTGCGACTTTTTCCACCTCAAAGAAAAAGGATAAAATACTCAGATAAACAAATAAACATGGCAGGTGTTCAATAACAGTACCTTAATTTATTTCGGGACACTTACTTTTGCAACATTTACGGTCGCTGACGGCAAGTGGGCATATTACTCGGGCAGTCTTCACGTGCAGGTGGGTTAGATAACACTTTATTCTCATAACAATAGGTTTGTGATTATTCTCATTCATCCCCGTCATTGTATTCTCAGGACCTTGAATTGATTGCGTCCGGACTGTTCAGGTCGTCTTAGACAACTACTGTCGTTGGCAGGCAGGGGCCTCACTCCACTGTGTCTTAATGACTGTCGTTTGTGTTTTCCGTGACAAAAGAGTGAAACCAGTCTTGGTTGGGAGTGGAGGAGTTGGGGTGGAGTCTTGCATCATCCCCTCAGACGAGAGCTGTCCTATCTGGTCTTTCAGCAAGAACTGATGAAGCCTGCTCGGATGAAACGTCTCCTAAGACAACCGGTACAGTTCAGTTGTGATTGATTCAATGCCCTGAGAAGCTCACAACAATAACGTGCACATTTGTTGTCATAATAATACAAACCACCGGCTTTTTTCGCACAAAATTACGACTTCATTCTACCTGGTTTAAATTACTTTGAACATGCATACAAGTTACATTGGAATACATCACATAGTACAATTCACAGTTCCACATGTCCAAAAAGGAGTCGGAAGAAGCAAAACGAATTTAATCCTACCCCCTCTCTGTTTCACATCAATTGCTAGTACATTTGTTCACTTCCTGTATTCCAAATGTCTGATTTTGAAATACGTACGAAAATGAGAAGGCAGTATAACAATATGGTACGTTTTTCTTTTCAATGTGGCCCCTAATACTCCTTTGTGCAGAAACACGTAATTAAAAGGGCTGATTTTATGCAGCGCCTGTCAGGATCCCTCCTCCCCTTCAAAGACAGTTCCTTCCTTTATTGCAGTGCCCTGTTGTATAACGCCTTTAAAGGCCCTGATGTGGAATCATCTTTGCTGCCATGCCTTAAAGGCCCATCCGGAGGAAGAAACATCACCAGATTGTTAACAACTATCTAGTGTGGGATTTGCCTTCTTTCCCACCTGCTGCTTCATGCTCTGCCCAGCCGTTCCTGCACTGCCCACCGAGAATTCCCCCCGCTCCCATTCATGTAGTCTGAGGCCCTGTCCACACGGGAACGCTTCTGAGATTTTAAAAAAATAATACAATTGCATCCACACTGTCCCAGATTAGTAAATAGTTGCATCCAGACGGAAAAGGATCACTGAGTGAAAACGATGTATAACACACACGCAGACGAAACCACGTGAGACATACAATACTATCGAAGAACGAACGAACGCATGCGCACAAGTCTGTTGTTTTCCGCTTTCCGTGCTCGTCTAGACTTACGACAAAAGTGGAATTATATGTGCGGCATTTTAGTATATTGAGTATAAAACAAGAAAATACGAGGGGAACGTCGACTGCAATGAGTCAAGACACTCGAAATATTCAGATATTATGTTGGCCTGTCGGCAGCGGAATGCTCGTTTCCACGAAACGACGAGCCGGCGTTTTCACATTTTCTCACTCTGGAAACCGTTGTCAAAAAACACCATTTCAGGGCAACCAGCACGCCGTTGCCGTGTGGATGAGAGACTGAAACGATCAAATACTTTGCCGTTTTCACCTGAAAACGTTTCTGCGTGGATAGCCTCTGAGTATCAATAAACTCTTGTCTTTTGGAGTTCAGTCCGCGACACCGAACCCACACACATGAGAATGATGATGGCGCAATGACAATGAGAAGCAAACATCTCATTCACCAATTGTAACAACAACCTGGGTGTTCAGTATCACAATTTCCCATTAGGATATCCAACCCACCGAGATATACCACCCTGAAACGTAAACACCAGATAACAAATTGCAGCAATTTGTTGCATATAAACGCAACCGCATGTATTTGGTGGTGCTCTTTGAAGTTTCGTAGCTTCTAATAGTGTCTTCAAAAGTGGAGATACCCTGTTGACCAGGAATGGCACGCTGTATAATAGAACAAACCACACGGCTCCACTCAAGACAAGAGAGGCAAAGGTGGAAACAGGAGCCCTCTGGATATTGTTGTCTGTGCATAATTGCACCAACATAATTAAAGGATAGAGCGTCTCATGTGGCTTATTGAGTTCAACACAAAGTGTTTACTGGTGAGCAAAGGGGGGGGGGGGACCTTATTTATTTATCTAAATACTCTTAAACGCCCATCATTTGACATCTTTGATTTTGGTTTCTCTCACAAATCTATCAACGTGTGTTATTCTTCATACATGTGTCCATAAGGGGACAAAAGAAGGACTGTAATGTCAACGGTCTTGTGCAGTCAGCTGTACGCCTGTATCTCAGGCATACAGGTGGCCGAAGCAGTGTGACGTCACTCTTAATCTACGTTTACACCATCTGGAAAAGGCTGCACATATCAGGGAATGTTCCATTCGACTGCACATAAACACAGATCGTGTAATCCCCTCGGAACAGGCTATCTTTGAGCGGCGGCCCATTCTTGCTTTTCCCCACAGTTTGCTTTTAAGGCCAACGACATCAGTACGCGACCCTTCCGACCGCAACCCTTCAACACAGTCAAAATTGTGAGTCAAAGATGACGATGAGAGTAGACGTTCCCACATGCAGATCCACAGACAGACGTCGTCTCTTAGTCACAGACACCCCAAACTCCAGACGACCCCGTCATTGTTTACTCTGGCACTTTAACACAACCTTGGTCCCCTAATCTTCCCGACATTACTCTCGTAACTTTTCTGACCCTGCTGGCAGCCGCTGCGTAAAGAGCATGTGAGTGAAAGCAGAGAATTCTAGGAACATCAGAACAAGTTTGACTATTTAGAGCCAGGAAGGGATAACAACGGTTACGGCACACAAACAAAACAGAACGTATTGCGCTGTTTTAATGACTTGATATGGTTTCAGAAGAGGACTAGTCAGCAGCAATCCAGCATGCATTAATCACCTGCAGTCTGATGTAACATCAGAGGAGACGGCACTTTGGCAAGGCCTCCGTCTGGGTTCACATTAACTCACTTACCCTGTGTGGGCTTTAAATTGAGAATGTGTCTGCGCAAACATCGCGGAGTTGACAAGATCGAATAGTAAATCCCGCAACATGAACACAAAAAACATCATCAATTCAACGAACCTTATGTTTTGCTCTCACCATTAAAAAAAAAAAAAAAAAACAGACCAATTTTGAACATGCTCTTCAGGTTCCTTTTTAGGGGATATGAGAGGAAAACTTGGCAGACATAAGTTTTCCATGAGCTCAGTGAGCGCGGCATTCCAAGTGGAGTGTGAGATCTTTGTGAGGGGGCTGGCTAATTAAATAAATCACATGATTTACGGTGCTGACACACACTGGATGCAGACTTGTTTTAAAAGTTGTAACACAGCTGGACTGGAATGGGGTTTGCATTAACATGGGTGGTGGTGGGGGGGCTTGCGGGGAAGGGTCATTGCGGATGGTAAGTCGATGACAAGTTCAGAAACCAGACTGGGGGAATGGGAACGATAAACAAGCTGTCATTTTTTAAATCTTAATTTCAATGGTACAGTTGATGGAAAATACGATAACAAAGAAGATATTAAATAACATTTTGAAGTCAGCCAGGACATCGTTTGTGTTTTTTTTAGGGATATCGTTTATGATGAAATGATTAGACCATGTTTATTTCAAAACGTGCTATATTGATGATAGCTTACGTTAAAATTTGCCACTCACATTGTTAGTGTTGGGTTTTTGAGCTTTAAATTTCAACTTCATTACTGTGTTTATTGGGTTTTTTTGTATAATGAGTAGGGATGTATAATGAGTTTGCATGTTCTCTCTGTGCGTGCGTGGGCATTACATTTTACATCATATTTTAGTGAGAATTTGGATAAATGTTGCCAAGATACCGTTCAAAGGTGTATGCTGCATTTGTACAACCTTTGTTGCGCTCTAAATTGGCCAAGCAGTGTTGTGTAGCGGGAGCAAACAAACGGTATATTTCTATATATTTAGATCTATTTAGACAATAGCAAATATTGAAGTCGTGGTCTTGTATGCGGGCTTTTAGGAGGTCAGCTCAAAGAACAGATGGATCTGTTTCAAGTGCTCCATTTGGGCTTTCAAAGTGGTCCTGTGTGGGCAGACTCGAGCGGAAAAAAGTGAAGAGAAATATGGAAAGAACATGTTGTGTAATATGATACTAGAATTTCAAATAGTTTCTTTTGCAACACTGCCAAAACATACAGTATGTGCAATCAAAATATACCGAACTAGTGGACCATCGCTGTAGTCCATGTGACATCTAAAAAATGTAACTTTTTTCCCTCGGTTCTTTAAATGCGACATGACGATAAAGTGGTATTGGACTTCATTCTCAGTCACAAATATCCCTTTTGATGAGTTGAGAATGGCAAAGGTATTTTTCAGTGGTACATAAAAAGCTGAGACACTCTCACATTTCGGCATGGAAATGGATCAAGTGTGAATGAGGAGACTATTGAATGAACACATGATTAAGCTCTCTCTGTGTTTTGGTTGTACCGCACGTGACAGTAGTTCGTCAGAAGCACTTGACCTAAAAAGCCAGCTTAGCGTCAACAAAGGAACAAAACCTCTGAGTCAAGCAACGTAATATAATACTCATTTCACGCCTTATGTTTTATGGAAATTCGGTGTGCAGAAATAGCGACCGCTTTGCTGTCTCATTCCTCTGGCTTTTCCTTTCCCTTTACTTTTATTGAGACATTTTCCACATTTGTCACGCTTTCCGTGTGTTTGCTCTGGGTTCTGTGGCCTGTTCACCCGTCTCTGCCACCTGATGGAAATGAGCTACTGTATATCCCTATGGACGGGTTCGGTGGCTTTTCGGGAGCAGATGCTGTCCTAAAGTGACATGCGCTGGCAATGTAGCCGGGCACATAAGACGCAGATCAGTTTACTCAGTGAAAGCGTGAATGCAATATGGAAAAAGGCCTGGATTAAACAGAGACACTGAGAGGCACACTGATAAACATCAGAGCCGAGTAGCACAAATTACATTGCCTACATTTAGTGGGAAGCGGAATTGGATGCATTATGTGCCCATAAACTTTTATCTGTGTGTGCTCTTACAAAACAATTACTATGCAAATCAACATGTTGAGTTCTAAGGTTAGGATGATGCAACATGCTATACATGCCAGTCAACATTTGCCTTTGAAAATAAGGGAAATGTTGTCAAAAATAAGGGAAAATGAGGGAAATTGTGAAGACTTCACTGCCTACTACAGTGCGTGTTTCACTGTCAGCCACAGCGAGGATGGTTTTGGCTTTACCGACTTTACCGACTACAGGATGCATTAGGCCGAGAGAGAATTTTTTTCTCATAATCGTTATAATACAGGAAACTATTAAAACGGGAGTAAAGAGGCTCAAATAAGGGAGTTTTCCATGGAAAACCGGAGGGTTGACAGGCATGTTGCTATACTTAAAGTATAAGCAAAGAATACCTCGATAGCTTTCCTCGTATTTGGGAAACATACATTTTCTATACCGATTATGGTGTTCAGATGTAGCCTGCGTTCCACCTGAGCTTGAACCAGAGTCTGCAGAATGACAGTCATGAGCACTAGCCATCCAGTTAAAAGCCAGAGCTGTTAACTCAATGTCCAGTGTGACTCTGAAGATGCCAGGTATCTTTCTATCAGCTGCACCACCTGGCATTTCTTACACTAATCCCCTTAATTCTCACTCTCATCCGGGTCACAACACCAACGTAACCCACTTGGTCCAGCCAGCCCCTGTGTTCCGCTCGGGCTTCAACCAGGGCCCACAGAATGAGAGTCGAGGCGCTAGCCAGCAAGCTAAAAACCCGAGCTGTCGAGCTGTCAAGTCGCTGACCAGCACGACTCTTAAGTCGTCGGAGTGAGGTTTGGCATCCGTTACACAGGACTACATACACACTAATGGACAACTGAGTCTCCGATGAACCTAAAATGCACGTTTTTCTACTCTCTACTAAAACCAAAGCCAGCACAGGGCTTGCATGCAAACTCCCCACAGAGGGCCAAAGCCGAAATTGGACATGACACACTAAGATGTATTTCTCCAAACTTTCATAGAATGACCATCCAGTTTTATCTGAGTGGCAGGTCGTCTTGACCCTTCTGTGGGGCGACCACAGCCTTGGGCGGTCCAGATGGCGGCACAGGCAGACATGGAGAAAAGCAACTCCACCTCCACTCAATCTGTAACTTCACCTTACAAGACCTGAGTCACGCACAAACGGAATATCCATCTGTCACGTTACTTCATATACAGTAGAAGGCCAGTTTCACTTTGACCTTATTATTGTTACAACATTGACGAAACTACGAACAAAGACACACCACTGGAAGCATGTTGTGTATAAAAGACTGAACAATTGTAAACTTGTGTGTTTGACTCGTTCATGACCATACTGTTCCACTCCAGCCCTTTAGGTGGCAGTAATGTATTAAAAAGCAGTTACCAAAATGTCTTGGGTTATTACTTGGCCCATGCAGCAAACTAAGTCATTCACGAAACAGTCATCCACAAAAAGGCTAAAATACATCCTCTCGGCACACTTGGCAATTTTGTCACTAGATCTGGTGACATTCCATCCCCCTTGACGACGTATTTTCTCAAAAGTGACAAGCGACAAATGTAGCGACTGTTTCCTAAAATTGAAAGCACGTATTGTTCTGCATTTTGTGTTCTCAATGAGCAGCAGCGGATGCTGTTGAAAGGTCCGGCCCGCCCAAAGGCAGGCACAAGCGGGCGGTGTACAGTCAGCTTCCGCGGCACACTGACCACATGTTTGGAGCTCTATGCATTGCAACGCATGCGTGAGCCGTGATGCCGCGGGGCTGGAGCCTGCTTTACACAGCGAGATCTAAAACGCAAACGTTTCTTCAATCTTCCGTAAGCCTTGATAAATAAGAAAGGTGTGTTTTTTGTGATTATACTTTATTGTTAGTCTTTTGCTACTCTTTATTTACAAAATGAAGTGGATTATCTTAAGTAGTAATTGATAAGCCTACTGTATTGCTACAGGTATGTTTACCGTGACGCTCAGTTGCTATTACGTATATTCACCAGAAGAGTGTGCTACTCGCGAACCAGACTGAGTCATGTTAATGTGAGCCATAGAGTAAACACAGCATAATCTGTTATTCGCTGTTTAGTCGTGCTAATTTTAAACAGTTCTCAATAGCCATTGTGTGGTCGGAAAACTGGCCAAGATAAATTATTAACGTTTTTTTATTTTGATGAAATGATGGCCAATTTTAAATTAACAAACCAAGAATTAGGTTTACTTGTACTTCTACAATAATTAAGGTGTTTTCACTCACTTTTTTGTCTCTCCTATGAGGTTATGCTTTTTTCCTACAGCGTATTATCATATGCAAATGATATGCAAATTAGACTGACATCATCGAGCGACTTCAGTGACTTCTTGGACACCCAATAGCTACTTTTCTTCCGGAAAAGTTGGCAACAGTGGTAGGAAATGAGCTGAGGTGAAAGTAGATTATTTCTCTCTTACCAAAATAGCAAAAATGCATGCTTAAGTCAAAACATGTGCTTTTCTTACTTTTCAGCCCCGGAGTCTCTCTGCACTTGAGAATAAATTTACATTTGAAATGTGATGTTTTTTTTACAATAAGCTCCGAGCCTGTTGTTTTAGTGCTTGTATATATTATTTTCCTGGATATTAAATGTGTTCTCATAAGCTCGCAATGTGATGGGGGCCCTCCAGGGTAAACACGACTCACCTGTGACTGTAACTGTTATTATCATTAGGGCCCCGTGTGTGACAGCCCACTTCATCCAGGTTGGCTTGTTGTCATAGTAAGCAGATGCTGAAAACAAATTGGAAAACAAATTTCCCTTGGAGACAGAATATAAGCAGGAAGGCTTCAGCCATTTGCTGCCGTCTGACTAAATCATTCCGGTGTTCTGAACCGCTTGGGGTAGGCAGGAAGCTAATAGAGCAGCACGGGTACCAGTGTATTGAACGCAGTCAGTCTCTAGGGACTGGGAGAATGTTGAAGGTTGGTTAAATGTGACAAAATTACTTCTGGATGTTCAATAATGAGACTCCTTTAGTGTAGTATGCTGAACCATAAAGATACTCGACGCTAAAATAGCCCTCAGTAGAATCCTGAAAGGCTGACACTCAAGTGGACTGCAGCAGTAAACCTTTCCACCACTCCGCCATCCCTTGTCTGTGTTGATGTACAGGGTCGTCATACTGAAACGTGATTTTAGTATGAGTAGATGCAGTTTGTTGAGCTCATTACTAATGAAGTTTGGACTCGGGACAATCACCATCGAAAAGTAATCAGCCATTAACCTGCTATAGATCCATCCAATGGGATGGAAACGTGGTATGGCGAGGCTTTTAGTGGTTTATGAGAGCTACTTTTACCTCGACGCTTTCACTTGTCAAATGTTATTATGTTATTATGCACTTGATCTAACATAAGCGTTTACCGAGCCTACGGTTATGATTGTGTCCTAGAATGATGTAGAGTAGATCCCCGCTATACGCGAGGGCTACCTTCCAAGACTACCCGCAAATGGCGGAAAACAGTGAGTAATTGACACTTCCATAAAAATGTCTGTTTTTCATACACGGCTCACTCCGACACCTTCAGACCCTCCATTGTTTTAAGTCCTTAATTATATGCCTCACACACTTATTAAATGTATTTAAATTGGATTGAAATCAACATTTATAGGTACTCATCACTAATGAATGATAATGTACGATGCTCAATGAACAGATGCAATTGGCGTCACAGCGTAGCCTTTAGTCTGGTGTCAGGCTAGCGCTTGGCGCTAGAGGCCATTTCTCCGAGCGGCGTCTACATAATTGACACTGCTTGCCTGTTATAATTCCAGCAACAATTAGCATTAATATGTTTAATTGCGGTCGCCTCACTGCAAGTTTTGAGCTTGTGCCTCATTCACTTTTGCATCTCGCATGGTGGGTTCATGGACTGCCGAACAGAGTGTGACATCTCAACAGCGTTATCGGTGAAGCATATATTGTAGGTTTTCTAACAGTGGTACGTTTATGCTGTACAATTAACACGTATCATGTATTTATCAATTATTACCGACTTATGGTGAATGAGATGCGTTTTTTGACAAAACAAATCACTAAAAACACATTTTTTGGATCAAAAATCCACAAATTGCTGAACGCTGAATTTGTGGAGATCCACAAATACACAATTTCATACACATTTTGAGCCCTGAATATGTTTGCATGCTTCACTCATTTTGTTGCATTTCGCCATTTTCAGATTCAAATTCAGTCTACGAAGCCTTTATTAGGCTCCTGTGTCAAGGCGCCAGCGTATGCCACGCCGGCTCGCTCCTCCTCTTGCGACTTGTTACGTGCACCTTCAAAAAAATCTAACCTCATGCTGTCACGAAGCTGGCCGTAAAGGCTGTGATCGCTCAGCTTTGTGTGTGTATGACTCGTTCATAGGGCTTACTGCCCACTTTCATGAACACCTTCTCCTCAGATTTGCAATACAAATGACTGTCATTAGTTCCAGCTCCAACAGCACCCTTCTCTCTTTAATTACCATAGTTCACAAAACAAAGACGCTAAATCGCTGATGAGAATTGTGGCTGTGCACGGAGTTGACGTCACATCACGCGCTCAACCCTGGCGAAGAGCTAAAAGGATCAAGACGGTGTCGGAAAGGGCGGACTGGTGATTTGGCAGAAGCATCCATACTTGAGCAACAGCAACCTCTGCGCAGGTGGAGTGAAAAGCTTAAAAAAATACATTTGAAATGGTTTTTATGACCAAAATACTTGTTTCTTCAAGGTCGGCGGGCCTGCGTTTGACATTGCTGTGACGCTGACCTTCATCAGACGCTCTTGCCTTAGCATTAGCCGTAAAATAAAATAACCAATGTCATGAATGTCAAGTGGTGCGAGTATTTGTGAGTTAAAAGCAAAATGTGTGCAGACAAACAAATCAACCAATAAATAATTAAAACAACAGCTCTCGCCCTCTGGCTTATGCACTTGGTGGAAGTAATTAACTGTTCCCCTCCGTCTTTGGACACGCTCAACACTACACAGCAAATGTCTTTTTTTGGGTGGTGTTTGTACTGAGGCAGAAAAACTAATGTAACCACGGCTCTCCCGTCATTGACATGCTCGGGAGACAGCTCAGTGCTTCTGCAATCATATCGCAACACAGTCAGCTGATATGAAGCCCCCCCACCAGCGACCCACCACCCTGAAAGATATGTGTGTGAGAGCTGCATTTCAAGATAATGCGCATTCCTCAGGGAGGATTCCTCTATGGTGGCTGTGCAACTGCGTATTTGCTTTTTACATCACAAAGAGGCTTGTTTAACTTGTGTTTTAAGCCTCCAGTCGTACAGGAGACACTAATATGTTGATTTGGCTTGGAAGGCGCCGCTATCTATGATAAATAGAATTGTTCTTGGTAAGAGAAAGGTTTATCCTGTGAGCACGTCTTATGTAAGGTGGGTTATTAAAGGCAGTTAATGACCTTAAAGTTCAAATGTGTGCCTGTGATAGACTGGAGATTTGCCCAGGGTGTCTCCTGCCTCATTAGGACATGCCCATATGCTGCCGCTGATGAGTTACATTACAAAAAATGTGTCTTTTTCTCAGCAAAAAAACTTCTCTATTTGATTCTGTCTTCCCACAGTCCAAATAATACGACTTTATGTATAAAAACACTCACCAAAAATATAACACTTTGGTTTTTTGCTCCCATTTTTCACAAGCTGACCTCATAGATAACATACGCCTGCCGCGGGCCACTCAATCCACAACAAAGGTGATAGCAAAAACTACCTTTTGCATTACGCCTTCAGCATTAAAATAATGTATATTTCCACTTAAATGCCAGATAAGAATATTCAAATATGACTTAAAACATTGCCCGAATAGTTTATGATAGCGACAGTTTGACCCTGGCAGAAACTACTTCCATTATTTCCTATGAGGAAAAACTTGACATCTGAAAAAGTGAAAAGTGTCAGTTTCTACTATACTTATAAGTACTATACTATTTTATACAAAATGCTACTAGATACTGTATGCTCAGCAGGAATCATACTCCTCTTGGCTGCTGTTTGCTTCCCATCAGCTCAATAATAAAACTGCAGGTTGTACTGAAAGCTAAGAGCTATATACAAGCACAGGCAAACATAATCCGCACATAAATTTCACATTAGCATTCAAACATTTCCTCTAATGAATACGCACAGACACTTTGAAACAACAGTAAGAGAAACCGATGCCTTTTAGTACCGTCACACACACACGCACACACATAATTCTGCACATTTACAAAACACAAAGGCAGCTCATATGAAGCAGCTCTCATGGATTTATAAATCTCTACTCACCGCATGTAATTGTGTATACAGGAGGTTCAATGACTAATGTACGAATTTCTTTTGGTGGGTTACATAATACTGTATATGCTATATATGCATACTAGGGGCGGGGGAAATAATTGATTCTTGGACACGTCGCGATGCGGACATTGACGATTATTAATCAATTCATCAATGTCAATATTCGATGCTGACGGAACGAGAAATAAGCGGAAGTGCCGCCCGGACAGTTTATGGTGGTGCACTTAATGACGGATGAACAGATGGAATCGGAGTTGCGGTGTACCCTTTCGGTTGGTTGTCTAAAGTTTCTCCAAGTCGCGTCTACATAATCCATAATCCCCTTGTGATTCCAGTATTATATTGACACGCGTTCACATCTCTGCAAGTTTTGAGGCCGATTTGAAGCCTGTGCTTCATTTACTTTCAGAGCATGGCGCAGCACACAACTATGGTGCGCTCGAGGACCACCGAACAAAGTCCGAAATGGCGAAAAAACAGTATCAGTGAAGCTTAAAGACATAAAAATGTAAAAACGAGGGTACATGTATGCTGTACATTTTATCTGTATTATATCACATATTTAGCAAATATTTTGTGGGTTCTGCATTTTTTTCTGCGAAAAACAAAACAATTCAAATTAAAAAAAAATATATATATTATAAACAATTTTTGGGGATTTTTTTTAATTCTCAACATTTTTCCTTTCCTTTTTTCCCTTTTGATGCTTTGTCATTATCGTGGTCATTATTTCTTTGACCCAACTACCACATATGTATAAAATGTTTCCCCCTTTCAATTGTTCCACTGTAAGCATGACCAAAATGTTTCTGTAAACCTTGATCTTTCCGTGTAAACGCTCTCTGACGGATCCAAGCATTGTTCCGGGAATCATCGCCAAAGTGTCTACACACGACTCACGTTCCCAATACCTTTCCTTTTCGGGCCACGAGAGGAGAACCATGGAGACAGAGTGCCATGTGAATAGCAGGACAGCTTCTACTACTGTACACACAAAGCTCAACCTTACACGCCTGGAGAGATGATCTTATCTTTGGACGTGATCAGGGAAAACATGAAAGAAACGAGCATACAATGCAAAAAAACCCCAATAAAATCAAGACAACCAAGCTAGAATAAACACATGGTGCATAACAGAAGCAGAAGCGGAAGCTTATACATTTCTAGTGTTGTCAGCATCTTCCTGGGGCACGGTGACATATGTTACTAATACATTTGAAATGGAAGGATGTTAAAGGACAACATTAAAGCTAAAAGCTCTTGGCTTATTCCAGGGCATGAGATCTTAGGTAGTCTTCGTTTCACATGAAAAAAAAAAAGCTTTTTCTTCATGTCCGTCATGCAGCGTATATTTATACCACAGGACGAGGTCAGAAGGGAGCTTCAAGTTAAACAGCTCTCACTACCGGACACTGTTTGCTTTGGTTCAACTCCAATCGCGTCCATGCGGCTGGATCGGGGGAGTCTAATAAATACAAATGTTTTGCTTTGTGAGTCAGGCAACTTTCCATTGAGGCAGTGGAGCATAAAGCAGACGTGTGAGAGGTAAACAATGGCGAGTCATGTGACTCACGTGAAGGCAGCTGCAGCATGAAGCACTTTCATCAACATTCATCAGGCTCAATAACGACCATTCACAATATCAGGAAAAGTATGATAAACTACATGGGGGGCAGCATGGTGGATAAGTGGTTAACGTGTCTGCCTCACAGCTTGGAGGTGGGATGTTTGAACCTCTGGTTTGCATGCTCTCTCCGTGTGTGTTTATTCCAGTTTTATCCCACGGTCCAAAACATGCCAGTTAATTGAAGACTCGTTTGTGTGAATGTGAGTGTTAATGGTTTGCCTATATGTGCCCTCTGGTTGTCGGGGGTGCACTCCACTTCTCACCCAGAGTCAGCTGGGATAGCCTGCTGAAATTGGGACCCTGAATACAATAAGAAAATCAATAAATGAATACACTACGATGAACATGCATTATAGCACAGAGTGAGTTTCCAGAAACAGGAAAATATAAGAGCGTCCAATGAGTGACCTGCAATAAAAACCTGTTGTTCTGGCGATCAAACCTGGTGTGTGTGTCTCACTCAACATTACAGTAACATTACTGACACCTGCTGACCAGTGTAGAATACTACATAATGAAATGGAATGCCTTCTGAATGCCTTATATTTGTATTTCACTTAAGTCTTTCAGTACCAAAGACATATTTCCACGTTTTCATAATCTCGAACGCCCGACCCCGACAACATATTTATACGTGATGCAACTCGGCACTGATGCATCAGCATTTCAGAGCACTTTTAAGTCATAAAAACGGCCAAGAGATGGCAGAAGTGCATTTGATAAGTGCTTGGCAGGGATCATTTCAATGGAAGAATCACTCATGACAGGAAGGAGGAAGTGAGAGAGCGTGGAGGACTGTCGAGGGTTGCAGAAGGTTACGCACTGTGGGGAAATTTTAACGCAAGCACACACATACTTCAGTTCCAAATGTGAAAATTGTTTATGGTTCATGGTGTCATATTTGTAAATACATTTGGATGTAAAACAACACCTTTTTGCGTTGTTTATGTTGGTATAGTTGTTTAGATATTTCAGCTGGAAGTTATGCTGGAAATGTGTCTCCACAAAAAGCTGGTTTTCTCTCTTTTTTTTTTTTTAGTCGGGAACTGATATTTTCCTGAAACTTACCTATGCTCTACCGCTGATTACTAAAGAACGGAAAAAGGTAGAAACTAACTTTTTTCCTGTTGAAAGACAGGAGTCTAATCTCTCTTTTGGTAGGGTCCATGTTTATATAACCATAGAACACATTATTATGTGTGCCTTGAAAGATCAGACATCGTCTAAAATGGCCGCTACTGAAGGGCTTGTCTTTTGAAAAATGGCTGGGATTGAATGACTTAATTTTTTATGCTTAATTTGGCCCAAAAAATACATAACATTTGCTTAAATATAGATAATTAATTATTAGATTAAATTTGTATTCATAATCGGATTCAAGCCCCAGACAGCGTGATTTATTCATTCATATATTTTGGAAACATCAAACAGTGCAAGCCGCAAACAACTGTACTTTAAAATGAGTCTCCCTTTTGCTATAATGGTAGGCACTCATTGTCACCAATGGATAAGGAATATAACAGAATAAAAACTTCAAAGTGCGGCATTAGCTTCCACTCGCCAAACAGTGAGCTTATGCTTTATGTTTATCTCGTTTTACCTATTTAACCTATTTTCGTCCAATTTAACGTACTATAACGCATCTGTAGACTTGCCTTGTTGCCTTGCTAATAATCCCGCTTGTTACATCCAAAACTGTAGCCGCAGGGTTGTAAACAAACAAAAACCCACACAGATAAAAACATAACCTCTTTGTAGGAGGCGAGAGAGTAAAATAAAATAGAATCAACGAGAGAGGGCATGAAAGTGTTTACTTGTGACGCAAACTTCATACTTTGTTTACAGTATGTGATATTAAACAACTACGCCCCCGTACAGTATGTAATAAGAGGGAAGGTCATTGTGGTGAAGTGTTGGTCCAGCCAGCCCTTCATCAATCAATGAGGATCAATATTGTTCTTGTAACTAACATCCATCAGCAACGTAACATTTAATATGCACTATAGTCTCCCCAAACACTGGAATTAAGTTGGAAATCATACAAAATCATTCAGCCACAAGGAGACAGACAACCTAAAGAAATTGCAAGTGTACCTTCGCAGCAAACATGGTGGACGCTGCACTGAAATCTGCCAGGATTCACCACGAAATGTCAGCCTTGCATGGACTCCTTCTAAATGATTGCAAAAACAGGCTGCACAGGTGTTACCCATACGCTTCACCAACAAAACAGGTGTGACCAGCCAACCGGCTCATTATCTCTCATCTCTCATGTGATTGAATAGAATTACCCGGGCAAACACTTGACAATGTATTATGAATCTCATATAAACCAACGGAGGTTTGCAGCTTTATTTTCAGATGCATTATGGTCATTTTTTATTACCCTACTGGCCTGGTTCATCCAAATAAACGTTTCTCGGAGTGGCCACAACTCAAATATTTAATCTTCATCAGTGGAACATGATGTTCTTTTCTTATATTTTTGCAGCTGCACATGCGAAACGGCCTTGGAGTATCGATTAATTTAATTCATTTTGATGTTGAGTTACTGTGAGTGGAAATAAACTAACTTTCTCCTGGTTTTGGCTTTTCAATATCAAAGTGTTGATCACACCAATAGAGGGCTTTTATTGTGAATGTATAGAATGTATATACTGTGGTATTTGATTTATTCGTTACTGGTAGTCTTTCTAAACTCCAGGCATGAGTGTCGTGGAAAGTTGCTGATCTTGACACAGGAAGTCCAAACAAGGAAACAGGATGCGAGGAAGAGATAAACAACCATGTGAAATGTAAAATCTGTAATGTAGAGAAACATACACTACTGGAAAAAAGCTAGCGCATTTTTTCAATTTAGGAATTTTGTCACTATATTTAGCGAGTTCTGTTTTGTAAAAAAAAAAAAAAGTGACGAGCAACAAAACCGCAGGCTTCTCTGGTCTTATTGGATACTTTCACATACTGTTTGTGTGAGTTATAGTGTAGCCAGGCCAGGAGCTGCCGTCATAGAGCTTACAGAAGTGTGAGCAACTCGTCTGCGCACGTTTAGATGCCTGTGCTTTGTGGCTTTGGACGTCGGACATAGACAGCTTAGTCATTTGGTCTTGGTGACTCCGTGACGTTCGTTAACCGCACAGATAAGAGCAGCAAAACTGTCATCCACGGCTTGTCCTTTTTTTCAAAGGTATTGTGACATTTCAAGGATACACAGACGCCTATTAGAAAAATGTGTTTTATAATGCAAGGGCTAATGTCATTTGACATCACAGTGAGCGTCCATCATAATTACGACGGGCATTCCCTCGCTTCAACATTGGGAGGAGACATGCCTTATTCCATTCACACTCTTGCTATACTGTTTGTCAAATCCTGTTTTATTATTCCTATTATTAGTGTTATTCCCATTAGTGTTATTCTAGGTTTAACTGCACTCGCTGCCCACAGCTCCAAAATTTCTGCAAGAAAGGCAAAATTGTATAACAAAATTGTATAACTTCCACTTTTACGCAAATATATTTTGCTTTTGTGACAGCTCAAATATCTAAACAACTATACAAACATAAACAACACAAAGTAACCATTTATTTATAAATTTAACACCATGAAGAATACAATTTTTACATTTGGAACTGAACCATATGAGTCCACACGTGTGCACGCGTGCATGCGTTAAAATGTCCCGACAATGCGTAACCTTCTGCACGCTACACTCCTCCACGCTCTCTCACTTCCTCCTTCCTGTCATGTGTTATTTTTACATTACGTGATCCCTGCCGAGCGCTTATCAAATTCAATTCTGCCACCTTGTGGCCGTTTTTATGGCTTAAAAGTGCTCTGAAATGTTAATGCATTAGTGGAGAGTTGCATCATCACCTCTTTTTGCCTCTCGCGCAAAAAAAAAACAACGTAAAAGACGTATACATACGATCGGGTGTTCGGGATTATAAAAAAAAGTCTAAATACGTCCTTGGTATTGAATGAGTTAAGGCAAAATTGACTGTATATTGACTGACACCAGCAGGGGTGCTGTTGATTCATGCTCAACTAATTTGTGTCTTGAAGAAGAACGTCAACTAAAGCCGACAACCAAGCAGACCCTCATCGTCGCAGAATTCCTCTTTGCAGCATTATTTTGAAAAATACACCACTGGCATGGAAACAAAAGTTCAGAACCTTCACTCAGATTCCGTCAACCCTAAATTGCTACCTGACACACTTTTATTTCGAGTAACTAAGCACCCAAGATACTTGTATGGCTCACAGACTCATTTGCATAGCATCTGGGTATTGCTATGATACGCCGTGATAAATTAACCTGCCATAGTCCTCAATTCATTTCTTCATCCTTGGCATTTCAGCCTTTCCCAGCATTCACACAGCGTTTGGAGTTCTGAAAAGCGCAGCCATCAGGGAGGCTATAGCTAGTTTAGCATTTGAAGTATCCATCACCCTCTGCATGATAGATACGTAGAAGTGGAAAGGTTAGCGAGTTATATTCTCTGTGCGCTCGGCCACTTACGGCGCGAAGCACCGGTGCTGAGTGAATAATAACAATGATGCTAATGCAAGTCATTACCATTAAACATTCAAAGCTGCCACCTCGAAATACGCAACCGCCTGAATCACAGTTAACGACAATATAGCAGGGACGAAGTTAACATGTTTTATTCAGCGATGGTCCACGTATAGAAACATTCAATTACGTGACCGAGAGAGAGCTGCTGCACGTGTCTGCTCTTTTATGGCACGCTTCACATTCATTCAGAGATGGGCTTCCACACTCGGCATAGTAACAGCTGAAATCTGGGTGGTGGCGTGGAAAGTACGTTCCAGCTTGCATCCTTTCCTCTTCTAATGTGACTAAGGAGTCTTGTTTGGCAGCAACAGGCACATTTTTCAATGAATCGTATCAACAAGAAGGCCCGACTCAAAATGAGTTCGCTGGAGATGATTCACATCAATAAAAAAACAAGCAAACAGAGTGCGTCAACCGGATGCTAATTCCGTTTACGAGTCTGAAATGGGTGATAAAGAGGCGTTTTAATAGCTTCAGCAATCAGACGAAATGTTCAAAGTCTAAATGCCTTTGACTGAAGGTCAGTTGCACTGAGGTGCCGCGGAACCTCTCAAGTCAAAGTCAGAACATTTTCTGGAAAGCATGCCTCAAAAGCCGCGCAAAACTCGGCAGTTCAAACCATCACAATGCACGACGTCAGCAAATTGCTGTGTCAGATTAATAAGCATCTAATTGTTGTTGTGTTCTGCTGGAGCTGCCCTGCTGCGCCGCTCTGCTTTATGTCGCAGTGCACTGCTGGTCCTGCCAGGGCGGGGCCACCTGCGCACACCTGAGAGCAATCATAATTAGGCCTTCATTAGCCATGCTGGGAGACTCACCTGCCGCCAGATTGTTAGCTTGTATTTACTCATTCTCTGCTCCACCACTGCTTCGCGTTGTGCTTCCGTGTGTGTAGCTAGCTTTGTGGACACATGAGGGGGGTGTACGACAAAAGCGGCTCAACAAACCCAGGCTTTGTGCTCAAGATGTAGCTCGACAAAACCTAACCTCCGCAATCAGGCTTAATTGGTCCCCTGACGGCGGTTATCAACTGACTTTGTCAAGTGCGCTTTTCGGCTTTGTGCTAAGTGCGCGTTCACGTGAAAGGGGGCGTTTGACGTCATATTATTCTACTTCCGCTGAAAAGTGACGCCATCCCAGCCAGTGTATTTTACAAAAAATGACTACGTAATTATTATGATTATTATTCTGACTGCTAAAAGCAACACTGTGATCGCCAATAAAGCGAGGAAGGAGCGCTGACAGAATGATGCTGAGCATGTAATAGGCAGGTTAACCCTGATTTATTTTACTAACACTGCACAACTTTGGCATTTTAACACTTACCAATTTAAAGCATAAATAAATTGAGCAAAAACCTTTTTTTTTAAATCTTTGCAGTATTGACGTGAGTACTCATGCGGTGTTGCATTTCTTCTAGCGTCTTCCCTCGTCTGAAAATCTATCTCGCTTATAGATGGATAATATCATCAGGGAATGCTCTTTTTTAAAAATTGTTTTTTTCTCCGTGTCCCCTCGGGAACCTCATAGGTTAAATAAATGGTGACGCCATCTCCGAGTTAGTTAAACAGCGAAACAGTGGCACTTTCATAGCCGATTTCAAGCTGAAAGCCTGGACGTAACCTGGTCGGGACCAGGTTTTGTATTTAGCCAATGGTGATAGAGCAGCTTTTTTAAAAGCGCTACCTTCGCTGAACACGCAAGTCAGGCTTTCAACTCAACACGGCTCGCTAACACACTAAAGTCGCGTCGCCGTATACTCCCTTGCTCTACTAGCATTCATGTTCTGCTTGGCATACTTCAGTAGCTCTTTTGCTACCTTGCATTTTTACTCTGCCGGTATTTTTGTTAGCTTCTATTCCTGCTTGGCTTTTTCCAGCAGTGCTCTCTGTTCTCTAGTTTAGCGTGGCTTTGCCTGGTAGTTTTATTCTGTACTTTGTTTTTGTAGGTGTTCCTCCACGCCGATGGAGTGTATTAAGCTTTTTATGTACACCTTGGGTTTCTGTCGTCTCTGCATTGGGGCCCAATCACTGCCTAACGCCGTTTTTAACACACAAACACCATCCAACACAATGATAATATATGATATGAATATAATATAGTATTGATATGATGTATGAATATTGAGCGAAAAATGAAAATGTGCCGTTTTTCTAATTTTTACAGCCAAGTGTATTAACAGAGACACACAAAAAAGTGCCTTTTCATTCCGCCAACTTTCTACTGGGCATCCTGCTCAAGTCTTTCAAGACGGGCGTCCCTCGTGCACATTACTTAAACTGCCCACCTTTCTCCTTTTTGCCGTTTCGCTCCTGCATTGACAAAAAGTGTTGCAATTGGACCTGTAATGTATGTTCATACTATGACATTTTCCAAGGAAAAAAAAATGATCAAAGAAAAGCTCATACAAACACACCAAACGCTCCAGAGCACATGATAACAACCAGAGGATACCAGCCTTCAGTCACCTTTCAAGTTAGTCTTCAGTACGGTCTTGGATGACCTTGAAATGCAAGCAGGGCAGTCATCGCTGGGGTCGCGCATGTGACACATCTGCCCGCATCTCGGACGATGCAAGGAAATT
Organism: Dunckerocampus dactyliophorus; assembly: GCF_027744805.1. Classification (NCBI taxonomy): domain Eukaryota; kingdom Metazoa; phylum Chordata; class Actinopteri; order Syngnathiformes; family Syngnathidae; genus Dunckerocampus; species Dunckerocampus dactyliophorus. The sequence goes on along the minus strand of NC_072837.1, from coordinate 7,154,341 downwards.
GTTTCCTTAAACAGGCGAGCCACCATAAGCCGTGTTTATCACATGAGCATCTCCACCACACATGATGCCGCCCCAATCGCTTTCCTGCTCCAACCTCATTTATTTCCCTCGTATGGCAATCCTCACATGGCCTCAACACTGGATGGACACCCTGAGCCTCCCGCTCATGCGTTCCTCAGTGGAAAGCAATGATTGATTGGGTGTTCTCCTCCTCTCTTTACCTAGGTTATAGCATCCAGAATGCTGGGGGGAAGGAAATATTCCACTTGGAACTTCCAAGGTCCCACCACAGTTCAAAACACAACCACTGGAGCACTTATTTAGAGGTTTCACCGATGTGGCAATACTGTCCTTAAAAATGACTTGACAGCAGGTCATGGAAGCATGATTTGGGTGTAGAAGTACTCACAACATCAACGCTGCGAGCCACCAGGCCAGTGGAACAGTGGAACAGCGGAACAGTGGAACAGTCAGGCTCTGGTGTTATCATTAATATGTAATGGCAGGTGTCTGCAGCCGCCGCAGGGTTCACGGTTACAGAAGACCTGGGTTGGGTTGATGTGCAATTAGCCGCCCATGTCTGATTGGGTTACAAGCCACATGTCTGTGCTGCGCTGCTCTCTAAGTACCTGGATAGGACATGATGATAAAACGGTGCTGAAGATAAAAAATATGAACGCAAAAATGCCGGGTGGGTCTACAATCGCAGTTTTGAGTCTAAAAGTTTAAATCACCAAGCTCGGTAAAAAGCCCGCAGGGACTTTGTGAGCTGGTAATCACAACAGCAAAAGAGAAGCAGCATTAACATTCGAGCATCTTCTAATTACAGCTTTTTTTTTTTTTATTCTGAGAAGCACCACTTCTTATTTTGGGTGCATTTGCATTTAAAGAGGCACTGCAGCTGCAGCATCATGTTTGACTTTAAGGTGACCCACAATGCTGCAATTCAACAAAATGCTGCGAGCTCAATAAGCTCTGACGTGGAACAATGTTGTCTATTTATAAAGGCGTCCTCTCAGCTCTCGGTTTGTGTGAGGCCGCAAAGACACGTCGCAGCATATTTGCATGCTTACATTTAATGTGGACACTGCGGTGTTGTCAACCTGTACAGTATGTACTACAGTATACTGTACGCTGGTGTAATGACCACATTTCATATCAAGTCAAGTTGTTCGTCCCACTCATTTGTTATATCTCTTTTTTGGTTTTTCAATCAGAATCTGAAAAACAGTAGATATACAGTTAATGTGAATAAAATTCCCAATGAATGAACATTTTCATCCATCCATGCATTTTGCCACTATCCTCATTAGGGTTGCAGGGGTATGCTGGAGTCTATCCCAGCTGCCTTCAGGCGAGAGGCAGGGTACACCCTGGACTGGTCACCAATCACAGGGCACATACAGACAAACAACCATTCACATTCACATTCATACCTATGGACAATTTAGACCCGCCATGCAAACTCCACACAGAAATGCCCGATGGAGATTCGAACTCTGGTCTTCCCGATCTCCTGACTGTGTGGCCAACATGCTAACCACTCATGAAAACATTTTAAAAACTGAACCCCCGCCCCAAAAAAACGTGTAGATAAATTAGTTAATTGGTTGATTTCATTCCCAATTTGTATGTTTTACTTCTCTTTTGAGCCACTATTGTTATTTTAGTATTTTATTTATCATGCTCTCTCATAAATTGTATTTATTTACACTATTCACACTACTTTGTTAGATTTGATTTCTTACAGCACTTCAACTAGGGTTGTTTTAAATATGCTATAGAAATCAAATTTGTATTGAATTTAGAAATCATTATGAGTCATTCATTTTTATTCTAAAATGTTGTATTGTCTTGTTCACATTGTATTGTCAGTTTGCCATAACACATGGAAATACTTATTTTACTTAATAATACATGAATACAATCAGTATACAAAATGATATGCAACTTTAGGAAGTTTTGTTTGTTATCCAACTCTGTACTGCTTCTCTTGCATGCCATAAATCACTGTAGTGTCCCCATGATGTGCTGCAAGTGGACACCTGTGGTGGTGTTGCAATGCACTGCATGTGAAATGCTTTAAAACAAATGCACGGTTCGATGCATCATATTTAGATGCGCCACCAGTCAAAGTTGACTAAAAAGGGACGATGCCTTACCTATAGTGGTGATCACAGTGATTGCAAAGTAAAAAGAGCCGGCCAATTGCCACTGCACGCCTGCTTTGTGCGGCTTGAGCTGCAGCACCACCTTCTCCAGATCGTCAAAGTCCTCCGCGGACAAGTTGAAGGTGTGGAGCAACTCGGCCCGGCGCAGGGCCACCTCTCTCCTCTGGCTCGTCTCCATCTGCGACTCCAGCGCGTCGAAAATCGCGGCGCCCACGATCAGGTAGGTGAAGGTGCAGATGATGAGGGCGAGGGTCCGCACGTTTTGCCTCTTCATGGTGCTGCGTGTCAGGGAGACGAGCCGAAAACGAGCGCGGGTCTGGAGGACGGCGAGCTGGGTTGGTTCATGGCTGTGCTGCTCTGGAGGAGCTCCGTGTGTACTTTATGAGACAGGAGCTGTCCATTCAGCACCACTCCCCTCCCTCCCCCTGCGCCCGCCACTCCTTCCGCACACTCTCCCCGAGTCAAACATGTGACCAGATCCATCATCCCTGTTTAATCCTCATTTCAAACACGGAGCGCACTTGGTGGGACCTCTTATTCTAGTGGGTATGCTCAGGATGAGGTATTCACACATCCACTGCTTACACCAAAACTTTCTATCCTGCACTACTCCACACTAAAATAACAATAATGTATTTTATCATGCATTTATACGAACGGTTTTAACTCTGTTGTGCACCGAAATGTTTTTATTTCCACTATAATCCACAAACAGACCACAACTCCCAAAATAAAATGTGTAATTGCCTTAGAAACATTATTACTTTTCAGTTATTGAAACTAAAATCTTACAAAAGGCGAGCGCATGGTCAAAATAAGCTATGCTGCACAATGATGCCATGGCCTCCCCTGTAGCTGGTGTGGCCAGGAAGGCATTTATGGCAGTGGTTCAATTTTTATATCGTAGAAAATCAAATTAAACAAGAAAAAACAGCAAAAATGGGGGAAAAAATAGCGCAAAAGAGTGCAATGCACAGAGAAAATGCTAAAATGTTGATACTACTATATAATAAAATATAACTAATCTTTGTCAAAAATGTTTTTGCCTTTTTTTGCCTGTTATGGCGCAAAATGAAATTCCCCCCATATAGCAGTTAGCAGTTACCACAACAATAAACATGTCAACTGAGGATGTAGCATTCCTATCTTTGCAAAGGAAGAATTGTCTATACATGTTTTTGTTATGTATTGCAAATGCACCTAATATGATGGACAGTGATTCTATACTTCCGAATTGGCTACTTTCAAAACAGTAGAAGATAAAAAAATCTTAAAAGTATTTTTGTTTATCCACATTCACTGCTATGACGACATTCTGCTTGTTTTTTTTGTTTGTTTTTTTCAACTGAAGGGAAACTTTTCCATCCAGTATGTGTGTCTCTCTAAACATGACTCACTCACTACCAAAAATGTCAGCGTGACTCCAAGAGTTTGCTCTGTGGGGATTTGGAGTTGCCCGGCATAGACTGCAAGCAACTACTTAAAATCGGAAATATATTTATTGTTAATAGAAGTTCATGAACTACACAAAGGGTTGCCACCACTCGAGGTGCGTCTTTCTTTTACAAGTCCAGTGATGAGCTCATTTGACCCTTTGGGGCCACACTACGTCAAGCTTGTTGTGCTTGGCAATGTGGAAGTGGGCATGAACAGTGTAAATCTGTACATGTGACAAGTCACATCACATTTGTTTGATGCATCACACATAACCCTGTCATTTACATCCACACATTAATGTCAGTCTTGTCTTGACAATCAGGGACTCTTAAATAAGAGCAAAGCTGGAAGCAACTCTGAAATTCTATCAACAAAATTGTGTTTGGTAGATTATTTCAATTTTGATACAATACATTTTATAACACAAAGCTTATTTCCCTTTTATATGATACACCATAGATAAGGAACGTGTATTTGTGGGATGAGCAACATTCATAGCCACTTCACGCTTCTAATTTTGCAGGGTCGCTATCAAATTTTAAGTATTTTTGCATAAATTAACAAATTTCAAGCATTAAAATTGCTCAGTGAACTAAAATACAAATATAAGGCATTCAGAAAACGCATTCAAAGAAGCTGTGATGATATGTAGTATTCTACACTGGTCACTAGGTGTCAGTAATGCTACCGTAATAAGCACCAGACTTGACAGCCGGAACAACGGGCTTTTATTGTAGGTTTGAATGATCTCAAAACGGGCACAATAATCCCTAACGTGCGGCCATCCACGCCAAGCTAAAACTCAACTCTGAACCCTAGATGTCACTTCCTGTCCACCTCAACTCAGCTCCCCTAGTACCAGAGACAGATTTAAAGCGACACACACAAGCACAAGTCTTATTTATGTTAAATGTCTTTTTTCCTCTCATTATGTCTACCACATTGGGTAACACAAGTGTAAAGATGATTATAGGGGTGATAGTTAATGTCTAGAGGGCTCTAATAATGTTAAAACCCGTATTTAGAAGGTTGTAAACAGGTTTGCTATGCTCTAACTACAAACATAATCCATTTATAAAGAAAGAATCATACTTCAGGGAAATTCATTTGTCACGGGTGATAAACGAGGGACTACTGTATATGCTCGTGTGTGTCAATGTAAAACGTGCTTATGCTGAACAGTTTCTTTCATTATTGCTATTGATTCTTGACCGAGTGCGGCAGAATTGGTCATATCTCCAAGATGACAACACACGCCACCCACATAGTTGTGTTTATCAGAGACGACACCTCCAGAATTTGGGAATAGAAAGAATGGAACGGCCTGCCAACAACACTTGGGCATACTGTTCATGCCAGAGTGACCAACACAACCATTTGGGCTGACTTGTGACAATCCCTGGTTAAGGAGTGGAGTGCCATCCCACTGCAGTGTGTGACCAGTATGAGAAGGAGATTACTGAGGTTGTTACTGAAGCTCCTGGCCATTTGTTGTTCCGCATCTAGACTTATTTAATTCAAACCTGGAAGATAAATTGTTCAGTGAATCGATTGTTCAATGAAGCATCATCTAAATTCACACTATGTCGCCTGCTCTGCACCTCACTGCCTCTGTGGCTCGCTGATAGACTGGTCTCAATCTTAAGTTCCACACCATGAGCCATGCCAAAAATAGCTCTGGCTTCAATAACCAGGTCAGTCAAGTCAACTGTGACTGAGCCCACCTAAATCCTCCAATCACATCCCGGGGAGCTGCAGGCACCGGCCCAATCAATACATTGATTAATCCACGACACTTTGATCAGAACTGTGGCCTTTCAAACACGCTGTGGCTGCCAAAGGTCGAGGGAATTAGATAGTGTTACGATACACTCACTTCATTCCAAATCTATCTTTATGCTTGTCAAAGAACTATACATGTGAAGTAAAGCCTTGCATTCATCAATTAAATGAACAGGACGTTGTTTTTCAATTGCAATGCAACACATTTGACAGATAAAAAGACTTAATTAAAGATTTCAATCATTTGATGAGCTTGGCTGAGAGATTTCCGCTTCTAAACACAAAAAAGGCATCAGTGTGGACGGCATGCATCATCACGCAGACCTGCAGGGCTTTAGGCTGCAGGCCAGCCAGTCCTCTATATCCTTCACTGCATAATCACCAGTAGACTCTCATGAACCACAACACTTCCTGCATTCGCTGACCCATCAGAACAGAATTTTCCGGTGGCAGGTTCTGACCCCCGGCGTCTTCAGTGGGGGATAAAGCCTGTACCCTCATTACTGCGATTTTGGAGAGACTGCAAAGTCAACACTAAACTTGGCGCTTGGTTGCTCTTTGAACCTGTGGATGTTCAGAGTGGAAGACCTTCATACATCACAGTTTCCAATTCCAAGAAGGGGCAAAAATATAGAAGGCAGTCGTTTTTCTTATAATTGACTTTTTATTTACATTTTTATAACAATTCCTAAAGGTTATTAAATTCTTTTCTTGGCTGTGTACACTGTAAAACTGAAATTAAGTTAAATGTCTGAAATCAAGATCTTATTTTTTCACTTTCTATGTTCATAAAGATGCTTGATATTGGATTTCTTACTGATGTACCGATATCCGATGTTGTCCAGCACTTAGTACGAATACCAATATCAGCCGATACCGATATATGCATCAGCTTTTCCCTGAAACTGTTGTGTAGTGAACACATTATGCTTCTTCTACTGAACGCATTTCACAAATAAACACGGTTTGTGCAAAATACGACAAATACTGCAATATGCGATACAGGTCATAGAAAAAGTGCCAACAACCTGCATGTGACTTGGAGTGATTCTTCCCGAGTTGTACAATTAGATTAGAAGTATTGAAAGACGCCTTACTCCCCCCCACCCCCTTTCATAACCAGTCTTGTTCTGCATGACAGGTTGGACTTCAGCTTTGGTTTTCTTTTTTGTTTCCTGTGTGGTGCGATGTCCAGCGGTTTTGCGGTAGCTGGAAAGCGGCGGTACCAGTTTCTCACTGGTAGTCAGCACTACGATTTAGGTGTAGCCGCATCACGCGCACAAAACGCCAAATGTAACGTTTAGGAGTCATTGCACATTGCATACTGAGCACTGTGGACACACTGAGCTTGTTTCGGAGGTCTCACTTGCTCACATCATTATGGGCAGAAAAACCAACACCAATATTATCCGATATCTCATTTTATGCCGATATACCTACAAATGTCCTTATCTTAAGTAACATGCAATGACATCTGAAACATGCTGTACGTTTTAAAATAACAGATGTTTCAGTTTTTGCTCTGTAGTTTTGGTATAACAAACTAACAAATGCATACACTACAACAACAAACAATTACTTTCCTGCACTTGAAATATGTCATAATGAACAGAACCAGTTCATTCTCCTCTCTGATATGTTCCCCTGTCCCATCCCATCTTTGAATCATAAAAGTAACTGTAAAAATAAATGAATAAATCCTTATCGGCCATAAAAAAAATCATTTAATTTGTGAGCAATCCAGTGGGAAAAAAATAATCTCATTTGTCTTGACAGCACTGTATGTGCTTTTAATATACGCACTTAGTATAGGTACATATACACACCACACTGCTTTTGCAGTCGTCATCAGTGCTGGAAGGGTCCAAAGGCTGACTACATCATGGCTGGAGAGCACATTACATAATGTAATGTGATGAGGACATTGTTAAGGCAAAGCCATGAAGACAGAAGCCATCCCAGAGTCTTCACCCCGCCTATTCCCAAGTAGCAAAGCATCCTGGGAGGGGTGCCCTTCAGCTTCCTACATCTCATTATATGTGCTTCAACATAGCCTGCAGCTTCCCGCTGACATTCAATTAAAGTCTTTCATTTTGTCATCATTTGCCATGCCTCCATGACTCTGGCAGCCCTCCCGCTGTCATTTGATAATTATTCCTAGCGTGCATCCAATTAGGTGTGATTCTATTTATTAGCTGTATTTATTGGCACCCCGATGGGCGAAGTACACCTGCACTTCTCTACTGGATGAAAGGAAGTGGCAACGGGAGTGGAAGTGATAATGGAGCTCATTTGGAATTCTAGGAACGAAGAGCTCCAGTCAAACGTCTGGCTGTTCAGATGGTTTGCCATGATTGGTGGTTCATCATGGTTCAAACTTCATTTGGGACTTGATTGCTTTATGGTAGAGAAGAGATTTTTCTCTTAGAATTACAGGATTTAGACATCTGTCCACATAGACAGTGAATATGCAGACCTCAATAATATTGTTGGGACACCTGTGAAAGAAAGAAAAATCCACAATCTTCAAAAAACTCGAAACTGACAAAATTAATGACAAAAAAAATAAAATACTGGAGTTTGCCAAGCTACAAAGCTTCTGGGAGACAAATCTGGGGCTGATACCAGTCAGACATGACCTAAACACCTCCCGAGGAAGGCGTCCGGGAGGCAACCTGGCCAGATGCCCGAGCCACCTCATCTGGCTCCTCTAAATGCGGAGGAGTAGCGGTTCTACTCCAAGTTCCTCCCGGGTGACAGTGCTTCTCACGTTATCTCTAAGGGAGAGCTCAGTCGCCCTACGAAGAAAACTCATTTCAGCCGCTTGGATTCGCAATCTTGTCCTTTCGGTCACTACCCAAAGCTCATGACCATAGGTGAGGAGGAGACACGTGATGTTCTAAAGCTGCTTTACGACGATCCGGTACAGCAACCGTATCACTGCAGACACTGCACCGATCCACCTGTGGATCTCCCACTCTACCCTTCCCTCACTCGTGAACAAGACTCCAAGATACTTGATCTCCTCCGCCTGAGACAAGACCTCACTCCAAACCGGAAGGGTGCAATCCACCCTCTTCCGCCTCGGATTTTGAGGCACGGAGTTGACATGTTCCATTACTGTAACATTCTGCTTATTCTACAGGGTGACATGGCTCAGGAGGTAGAGTGGTTGTTTTCCCAACTCAGTGTTTGGCACTTTGCTTCTTGTTCCCGCTGTCATCATTCAACTTATTTATACATTAAGTCTTCATTTTTACTTTCCAAGATTGACGTTACATTTTAGCCTGCCAAAAGCGATTGTATGTGTAATTTTATATTTATTTTTTTCATACTAACAGAACATTTACAGTGCGGCGACAGTGACCTGACGTCCCTATGGCTCCTGTGTCTTTGTCCTTCCTAACGAGTCATTCCCGCTGTCTGGATTACCGTCATCATCTCTAACGAACATTGTCACACATCTTTGTATTACATAAGACTTGTCTCTCCATATGAGCGGTGATTGCCCACCCCCCCGTCACCTTTTCTTCCCATAGATCTGCCGTCAACATTGACAGCGTGACCCTCATTAAGCATCAAGCCACAAAGGTCACAAATTCCAGTTTACGCATCAATTTTGCTAAAGCTGGAGCTACAGTGTGCTAAACATGAGGACACCGGGAGATGAAGACATGAGAAAAAAGATGCATGTAGATGAAATGAATGAGTGTATATGACCGATAGCTATTAGACATTGCAGCAGCGCTCTTACATCAACAAGTGCATTATAGGATCATCGGTGGCATCCCTTTGAAATACTCATAGTCTTGACAACTACGTTACTCTTGAGTTATTTTCACCAAATGTGACACTTCCTCGTCCCCGTTTCAGAACACGGAAAGCAGACTGAAGACAAAACACAGAAATAAAACATAAAAGGGTGACTGTGAGTGTGGCTGGCAGGCTACATGACACAATGTATACATACTGACTCTGTTTGCAGCTGCAGACGCAGGCCATATCTCCTCCACGCATGCATTTACACAGTGTGTATACACTGTGGTTGGGAAGTCCACAGCCTGCACGTGTGTGACACTTTGCACAGCGTGGATGGGACGGCCTGCTGTTGGGCTCACTGTTTCACTTTAAGAAATGCTTACAGTACTCGTTCCAGGGCATACAGTGGTGTGAAACAGTGTTTGCCCCATTCCTGATTTCTTAGTTTTTTTGCACGTTTGTCCCCACGACCTTTGGGAAAATACTCTGTGGTCTGACGAGACAAAAGCTGAACTTTTTGGAAGGTGTGCGTCCCATTCCATCTGGCTCAAAACTAATGCTGCATTTCACAAAAAGAATATCAAACCAAAAGTAAAATGTGGTGGTGGTAGTGTGATGGTCTGGGGTTGTTTTGCTGCTTCACGACCTGGAAGACTTGCTGTGATAAATGACACCATTCTGCTCTGTACCAAAAAATCCATCTGGCCATCTGTTTGTGACCAGTTGTGTTGTTATTGACAAATATTTAACATAACATAACACAATTTTTATATGATGTTATATTATACTATACTGTATATCCTCAGGCTTCATTCGGTTTTGCATGAATTAAAGAAAAGACCATAGTAAGTCAGTATTTGCATATATAATGATGTTATATAATGACATTTTATTTGTCTAAAGTAAGAATATACCTTCAGGGCTCATTCATGTCTGTGAAATAATTAGCATAAATCCATACTGTATATAATGCAATGTATATTGGCCAATATTGGTACCAAGCATGTAATTCAAAAGTGACTGTGGATACCTGCCAATCATCTTTAGGCAAAAAACCAAACACCGAAACAATGCATAGTAGGCAAAGTGTGGGAGCTGACTGTATGTTTACTGTCACTTTTTGTGTTAGAATATAATATCACATTTGTGCAAATTCAGTGGGCCGGGAAATATTTCTTATTCCACTGTGGCAAAGTTTTGATGGGAATATTTGCTTTACATATATTATTTGCGGAAACAATCTATGAGCAAACAGACATCCATGTATAAATCCACACCTGACAGAAGCTTTCAATACACGGTGCAGAAGATTGTGACATGTTGAATGAATAATTCAAGGCAAATGTACAAGTGACTACACTAAGTCTCATGGGAAGGATGCGACTGTAACCGTCAGCTAATGAATTCTTTAAGCACATCTTCCGCTGCTCATGTATCTGCATTATTGAAAAAGACAGCAGTCAGTCAATTCCGCTCTAGGGTAGGGTATGGCATGGTACTGTTTGTTACATTAAGCAACATCACGTGAAACATTTGCACAATTCAACAAAATAACAATCAAATAAGATTAAAATTGAATACAAGTGATATTAAATTGGAACAAATGGTTAATAATAAATAGAATGAGCTCGATAGAGTGGCGACTTTAAATAAAACAAGCAAATCATAAACACTGAGGATGAATATATAAATACTGGCGTCGAAATTTTGACTGAATTGCACAATTTTTAAGTAATAACTTAAATATATTGAGCAACAACTTATTGGTGAAAAATCAATGAAATGTGTTTATTAATACTGTTGAATTTAGCATAATCTGTGTTACTGTAGAGTTGTTGATTGTTGATTATTGTTGACTTCCAGATGACTTCCATGCCAGGTCATCATTGGAAATGAGAAGCTGTTCTCGTTAAATCTAACCTTGTAAAGTAAAGGTGAAATAAAATAAAATTTCAAAAACTTCAAGCGGCATCAAGTCCATAATGTCCTTGACGTAATCTTCATTATACTTTTCCACTTCTTTGATGGCCTCCTCCGGTCCTCCATTTAACCTGATGCAGATTTTGAAGTCCCAGCTTCCTTAAGTTGTGTGCCTTCTTGTTCTGTCAGGTGTACACGCATGAGGTTTGTGCCTTTCAGCTTGCTTCTCTGCCTGTATTCTGTTCGGTTTGTTGGGTGTTTGGGATTCCACAAGAGTCATATCGAAGTACCTGTGCTGTACAATAAAAAAAAGGCTCCGAAAGACCTTCCCAACTTGTGTAAATCTACATTTACTCTTCTTCACCGAGTTCCTTGGACTTTCCCGTTCTTCTGAGTATTGGTAAATGCAATGAGTAAATATTTTTTCCTGACAGAGCAGTCAATCCTGATCACAAATGAGTAGTTAATAGGCTTGGCCTTGTCAAATAAAAAAGCATTCTTGAACCTTCAGCGCCACTGCTTAAAGGATTTTGGTGAACATAAATGCACAGGTTGTATGTCAAACCTCAGGTTTTGTACGCCCCAGTGATTCGCTTCAATGTTTTTGTGCACCGTCTCTGTTGCACACTTCAGAAACTAGTCTGTTTGCCCTGTGCTGTATCGTTCTGCAAAATCAAGGGCCCATGTAAAGCAACCTATGTGTTGCTGAATAACCCGGTGAGTGCTAAATAACCCGCCATGGGGCCAAAAGAAGTTGTGAGTGCCGGCAATTTGATAAAGAAGGTGAGAAACACTATTGAATTCCATCTGGCCAGGATGCACGGGAAGTCTGCATCAACACTAAGTTCCATGACTCAACTAAACCACTAAGGGCCAAACATTAAGACACGTCCATGATGATGGTATGTAAACTTCAGAGCCCAACTTTAAGTGGTGAATACCTAAAGCCATGAATGCCTGAGTGAAGTTTTTGTCCCACAAATAGTAGGTTTAAATCACATTAATCTTAAATACTTGAGCATTCTTTGCAACTAAGCATGTTTTTGTATCAGCCTGTTCGTAAAGGAATTTAATGGGAGTTTTGTACAAAAAAAAATGGCACTCTTAATAGTAGAGGCATTTTTTCATGACTTCTAATAAGACATGATATGGACGTTGTACACTGTAATCCAGATGCTATGAAACTATGAAATTTTTGTTGTTAAATATAGCATTGTCATAAGTGCTGAGTTTCATGTTTGATTTAAGAAAGGTTATGAGAAGGAGGGAAGAACGTGAGGCGAGAACAGTAAGTGCTGCATGTGTTTCGTCCACATGGAAGGTCATATGTAGCCCAGCTGTGAGGCGGACACTCTGCTTCGAGACGTGACGAACAGCGGTTGGTCCGCCACCCACATTGTGAGCGTCTCATATCCCATCATCGTAAGGAAAACTACACATCGTGTAACACATAGTCCTCGCACAACCTTGCATGTTTTTAATGACAACATAAACCCTGATTTGGTTGCACAATGGGACCGTACACAAACACACACATTCACAGCGGGGCAAAGATAAACATGAGCTGAGGACAGATGACCCCGGGGATTGTTTGCGAGTCAAGAAAAGGCTGAGGTCAGGGGTCACGAGTTCCAGCGTATTATCAAGTGATCATGTGACGCGGCTGGATATGGAGAAAACCAGGCTGGACCTCAGAGAGCAGAATAATATATCTGCTTGCTTCACTGTATGTTCTGCTAACAGGGTTTATTTCACAGTAGAAAAACACATCTTTTACCACGTTAACAGTGTTGCAACATCGCCATCTTGTGGATGCCTTTAGCCACAGATAAAATTCAGTATCAGTATAGCTTCTCAAGGGTCCGACTGAACTTGAGAGCAGTGTTTCCCAAACTTTTTACAGTCGCGTTCCCCTTTAGACATTAGATCTGAAGCCATGTACCTCCTACTCCTGCGCACTTAAAAAACATAAACCTTTTTATCTTAATTAACTTGAAACATTGAACATAATTAATTGGTTAATACATTTTATAGTACTTCCGGTCAAAAATGTGTATTTTGCATGGTCACATTTTGATGACGTTTCACATGAGCACTGATAAATGAATAAGTGATCATCCTACATATCCACAACATATCTACAACATCAAACTGGAATGAATCCAGTTTGATGTTGGCATCCTTCCGTTTGAATGGCTTCAATTTGAGTTTCACTGCGTCTCCTTTCTGCTCCGCTCTCCTTGGGCCGTGAGGCGTTCAGGTACACTCGTAATTGTGAGTGTTAGGCAATAATTGTTTGTCCTTTTTATTCACGTACCCCCTATGACTATTGGTGTACCCCTGGGGAAACGCGTACTCCACTTTGGGAACCTAGGTTTGAGAGTAGTCAGTGTACAGCACGTTTAGCAGTTACCATCCACTGAAAACGACCAAAATACTGAATTACTAAACAGCTGGCAACCCAAGTGAGTACCGATATAATTATGTCTTGGTGACAGTCAAGCACGGTGGTGAGAGCATCATGGTCTGGGGCTGCACTGTGGAGCACCCGTTCACTGAGGGAAACATGAATGCGTGCTGTTTCATAAGTTTCATTGCTAAAATAATGTCCTGGGACATTACTTTTCCTTTCCCTCTTAAATGGTAGCTGAAATGTGACGGATGTACTTTTGTGAGATGCTGTAATTATCTCTCAGGGGTGCTTGTGTATTCATTTATCTATTCATTAAAATAATTTGAATAAAAATAAGCAGTTAAAAATAATTGCCGAAAAAAATCCTTAAAATAGGTAAATTGGGGTCAAATTTAAACCGGATCCAAAATTTTATCTGGATACAAAGAAACACGATGTTATAAAATAAAAATTCTAAAATAAAATCGTTTTAAAATGTGGCAGTACTCCGCCCTGGCCGCAAGGTGGCGACAACACTCAAATGCCTACATAAGTCTCGTCATTGCAACCTGAAGCAACAGCTAGCTAGGATTTTAGGCATGTCCCAACATAAATGACTGAATGAATGAAGTTGGCATTTAAACCCGCTACGGCCCACGGTGACATTTACTGGTTTTACAGTAAATCCAAATAGTGGAACTTCACATGGCGTGTCTCCCCGCGACTTGGGAAAACTTTGCAGACGTCAAAGAAACGAGGCGGTGCTACACTTGAGCCCACATCCCATTCCGCACTCTTACTTTTTTTCAACTCCACACTCACACACACAGACAGAGTGTCTGTGGCGTGGGACACCCAAGCGGCCGTCATGGAAGCTAAGCAGACAGAGGAGCAGTCGGTGTCCGTGCTTGGGACCTTGGAGCCGGAGAGTCAGATCACACAGAAGAAGAGCAACCGTTGTAAAATCATCTCAGGGGTAGGTTCACGCTTTATGAACATCCACTTCACACCAGTATACTCTGCATGTTTAAGGTTATGTTTTATTATAAACAACAATAATTCAAGCGCTTTCTGACTCTGTCATTAATTTACAGCCTAGGGGTGTTACGGGTGGGCGTGTCGATCCGAATGTCGACATCACAGGAGGATCGATATCAGGTCCAATTTAGCACGATGAGATCGATATTTTTCAATTTTCTTCTATGATTATTTTCACAAATATGTTTTTTTGTTGTGTTGTTCATTTTTGTAAATTGTTGATACTGTAATATTAATATAAACTATTATAAACTATATAAACTATTGGAAACATGGACTTGAGAGCCAACAGTAGTTTTTGCTTTTTTGTAGGTATTTCAATAGGGAATAATTGGATAATTGTTGATATCGTTACATTGTTGTATACTGTTGTACAGTGGAACCTCGGTTATCGCGCCAGTCCCGGTTAGCGTGTTTTTTGGCTAATGTAGAAAATTTTGCATTGGTTGGCATGCATTCTCTGGTTAGCGTCTTGTTGTGTTATTAATCCACTGCCTTCAGTCCATCTGCATTCTTATATATATATATATATATATATATATATATATATATATAGATATATATACATTGATCAGAAAACGTCTTTACTTGTTAGCTTGTTAGCTAGCGAACACAATGGCAACCGGAGCCGGTTACTTCGCCTGTCTATATGTGTATGAACACAAAACACGTTTTTATAGTTTTAGAATTATAGTTTTACATGCATGAAACAACTCTAAATGCATATAAATTACGAATGAAAGGACAAATGAATATTTAAGGTTAATGTGGCAGAGACACCACACGGACGCCACCCTCCTGTTTTGTCATGAGTTATTTCTCATATTCAATAGCGTTCCTCGCCTTCTTATCAAAATGCTGGCACTCGCAACCGTCTTTGGCCCCATTTTGGGTCAAATTATTAAGGTGGTGTCGGTTGATCGTGGCTTTGGGGATAGTCGTCAAGAATCACGTCTTCAGTGAAGTATAAGTAACCTTAAATGTTCATTTATCCCTTTCATTTATCGTTTATATGTATTTCTATGCATATCGAATTGTTTTCTGCATGTCAAACTATCATTGTAAAACGATAAAAATGTGTTTTATGTTAACATTTTTGGCTTTCTGGAACGGATTAATTGGATTTACATTATTTGTTATGTGAAAAATGTATTCAGTTAGCGTACCTTCTGGAGCTAATTAATGACGCTAACCAAAGTTCCACTGTATTTATCTATCATTAAGTTGTTCACAAATAAGTCAGTTCGTAAAATCATGATCAGCAAATTACAAATGATCCAATTACCTTGAAAAAATTTCAAGAAAAAAAACATTGGTATCGGCAGTAGTGGCCTCTGTTTTTACTTTGTATCGGGTCGATAGCAACATTTGTAGTATGGCCCATCCCTACTGCATGTGTGTGTGTGTGTGAACACGGAAACAAGATGTTGACACCCCAATGCCAAAAGACAGAGGCCAGGAGTGTCACCCCAGTCGGGGGTTAGTGTGGGTTCGTGGTTGAGGGTCTTTTTCCAGCTGCTGGTGAAATGCAGAGCCTCTTGTCTGCTTGGGATCCGGAAGAGCAAAGTGACAGGGGATGTGTTTATGACGCTATTCGTGACACTATTTTTCAGCAGAACTTGCAGTTTCAGCTTAGGAACGCTGACAATCCAATTATAAAAAAAAAAAAAAAAGAAAGAAAAGCAATCCAAGTGATCAATGTAAAACGCTGCCCTCTCAAAAGTCAATGACACGCAGTTTGAATGCAATTCTCAGTACGGTGCTGTGCAGTAGCACACTACTGCAAACCACAACCACGACTTGTTGCAATCCAAAATGAGCATTTTTATCTTAGTGAAGGCAGGATGTTTGCAACAGCTCTCACTAGACTGTGCAGGTATACCCAATTTGTCTGTTGCTTTTCTATCACGGAGACGTTTAGTGAGGTCACAGTCCGGTCAAAGGATCAGTTTGTTATGTACACAGGGTTGTTATACTGTACACAAGTAATGTTACCACATGCAGGTAGTTGCGTCTTAAAACGCTGTCCAAAGAGGAAAAAAAATAGCACCATATATTGTTTACTCTTTGTGGAATGAAGCCGAGCCACAAATATTCACGGGTAGGCTAAATCCGGAATGCACATCTTTGCTTAAACTAACCCTATGACTCTTTGAGTGTACTGCAGTACAAAAATACACACACTTTTACCAGCAGTTTAGCGACGTATCTTCTGTGAGCACCTTTTGCAAGCTAAATGGCATCAAAGAGTCTCAGGAGAAGCCTTGATTAGAGACATATGTGGCAAACTGGAGACTCCAATCGGGTGTTTCCTGAAATGCAACAGCCACCATGCATCTGTTTGTAATTCTAACACTAGTCCTTGTTAAACTGGACTCTTATGCAAGAGTTTGCAAAAAAACACGTGTTAAAGATGCAATAAGGAATAAACTATACTTAGTTATTTTGTGTTAGTTTTGATCCAAGGCTTTTTTTGAAATTATTAATTCCATAAACTGTCAGTAACTGCTCATGAGAGCCGGGTCTTTCGGATCTTTCAGCTCCCAAACGGCTTTTTTGTGAAGATTCTCTCTCTACTTTCACATAATGGTATGATCCTATATCCTCACGTGTGATTGGCCGGAAGGCATTGCCATCAAAGCAAAGTTCCGAGCAGAGCTGAGAGCGAGAGCTGAATGTGCAAAAGGAAAACAAAAATTGGGGCGCAGACTCTCACTCTTTGGGAATCGACTCTTCTGATTCACTACAAAGCATGTGTGGCAGGGTTCCCTTATTTACCTCTGCATGCGCTTTAAAATGATCATTTCGCTAACTCGCTGTTGGTGTGAAACTCATGCATGTGGCACTCGCCGTGCTGTTGTTTACAATGAACTCATAAGCACTATCAACTGTGGCTGAGCAGTTTGTGCCTTACTGCTATTACAACATTGGTTCCGTTGCTGCTGTGTTGCGCAATATCCTTGTTAATAAATGACCATGAGGTCAGTGAGGTATGTTTTCCATTTCGCTTTCTCATGCACTGCAGATTATTATTGAAATTTAAAGACGTTAAAAGGGAACGTGTCTATACTTCATACTGCCTCTTTAACATGTTTAACATTTAACATGGAAAGCACTTGAAAAATGAAATTACTCCGAGATCAAATCAGTGCTTCCCGTAATGCGAGCTCACTTTGACACTTTGAACACACCAAATGCCAAGAAGACCTACAAAATGTTGTCAAGTGTGTACCAAGTGCGTCTTCACCAGACAGGCTGTTTACTTTCACAGACCACAAAGCCTTGCAGAGGAGCCAGCTCACCCCCTTTATATCGTCCCGTATAGCGGCAGTAAAAGCAACCCTCACACCAACACAGACGCTGTGACCACAGCATATTTTCATACCTGTCTAGGAATTCTAGCCTGCTCTAAATCAGTCACTCAGGGCAGGTGATTCCCCAAATACTAAAAAACAGAATCAGGAGGGAATATTTGTCCAAGGCCATGGATGACACAACATTTGTTTACAAAGCAGTCCATCTTAACAAGGGCATGGAGATAACGACAGTTTGAAACCGACAAAAGTGTGTTTTTGAAGACTTGTTTGTGAATATTTAGAGAGCAGAAGTGAGGAGAGGCCAAAGAAAAGTCAAAATTGCCTGCATAAATGAACACAATGAGCTGCACGGTACCGTGTGCTAACGCTGTTTAATCTGCATTTACACAACAATAATAAATAACAATGGCTTGTTTTTATATATCGCCTTCTTACAAGGTACCCAAAGCACTTCACAGTGAAGTGAACCCATCATTCATTCACTCCTCAGTCGCACACTAGTGGTGGTAAACTACATCTGTAGCTACAGCTGTCCTGGGGTAGACGTGCAGAACTGTGGCTGCCAATTCACGCCTACGGCCTCCTCTAGCCTATTTTCAAATGCAAATGTTGACAGGTATGAATATAATCCTATGGTGGATTTCTAAAAATGACACAGCCATGCTAGGAAGTTTTGACAACACTGACTGGAATGTATCAAGCTATTTTATCAATATTTTTCCAACTCATCCATAATAAGTAGTGCAGTGCTGCAGGTCTGATGTGGCTGCACCAATGATAAAACTGGAGGGCTCTCCCTGACTGCATGAACTGATCTGCAAAAATCCCCTCTAATTATAAAGCCCCGCCCCCAGTATAAACCAAGCAGCCAAGCAAGGAGCTGCCTTCCAATTACAGGGGGGGCCAAAAGTAACATTTGAAAGTCATTTGTGGGAAAGATGGGGCAGATTAGAACATCTGGGTATGGAAATAAACGATAGCTCATTCTTAGTAATTATGGCTGAAGAGGTTCAAGTGGATCCCACTGAGTAAATACAATAACGTACGACTCCGCAAGGACAAATGACTTAGCTCACATTCTGTTATGACGAGCAAAGAGCGGCTTCTCTCACTTTTGGCAAAATACCTCGGAAGGGTTTGCTTACATGAGGATGACGAATTCGCAGATGTTACAGTCTATATGGCAAAGCTTCAACTTCCATCTGTTTTCTATGCCACTTATCCTCATCAGGGTATGCAGGAGCCTATCCCAGCTGACTTCGGGCGAGAGGCGGGGTAGACCCTGGACTGGTCGCCAGCCAGTCGCAGGCCACATATACACAAACAATCATTCACTCTCACATTCATACCCATGGACAACTTAGCCCACGCATGCACGGGGAGAACATGCAAACTCCACACAGACGGGGTTCGAACCCAGGTCTTCCTGATCTCCTGACCGTGTGGCCAACATGCTAACCACCGTGCGGCAAGCTTCAGCTTACATCGACTATTTGTAAACTGCAGTCAGGCTTAACAGAGGAAGTGAAACTATGTGAAATGCAAGGAAGAGCGCTTGCTTGATGACGTTCATGTGTCATGAGTGGTGGATTTGCGATGTATATTGACCAACATCATTAATATTACTGTAACTAATATCACTCATTGTGGTGCGTTGTGTGATATTGTAGGGACCTGGACCTTTTGTGTCCTATTAAGAGTGATGTCCAACTATTTTGTGTGGCTGTGGACGTGTCATGCAGAACGCTTGTGTGTGTGTGTGTGTGTGTGTGTGTGGCGTGAGTGAGGAGGAATGGATGCGGTGCATATGTGGAGACAGCTACGTTTGCTGATATTCTTCAAGCTACGTTTCTTGACAACAGCAAACCACAAACCTGGCTCATGGATCGACCTCCGGAGATTTCCGTGAATTCCGCTGTTATCTGAACCCCATACTGATACTGGATTGGATCAGACCCATCCCCACATTCCCACAGCAGCACGGTCTGCTCGCTGAGAAGAGTGATATGTGCTTTCGTGCCAGTCTCCAAGGATTCTTCATTAGATTTGTTGCCAGTCGCTTTTTTAATTACTGATTACTTGCTCGATATCGCAAAACACTCACTAAGTTGGTCCTCTTATTCTCTGACAGACCAGGTGCATTAAATTTGTTCAGGGAAAACCGGTAGCAAACCAAATCAATTTGTGGCGGTCCAAATTAATTTGTGGCAGGATGGATAAATTAAACTGCGTGAAAATTGTCGTGAATTTTCCTTTGGCCTGAATAAAATAACTGGCGTTCATGGCTGTCACTCACGGCTGCTGGTATTGTTACGGCCCCTAGGGTCCTCTTGGGGGCGCTGTCAGCTGGTTGGGTGACCTGCAGCACCTGTGGCGGCTAGGAGTCAGAGGTGATTTAAGACCCAGCTGCCAACTAATCAGTCTCTGCTTCTCATTCTCCAGCCTGGGAACATGCAGCAGGTCCTACTCCCAATTTTAGCTTGCTTTGTTAGTTTTTGTTGACTGTAGGTTTACACTCTTCAATACACATACACACTTCCAGGCATGCACACCCTACACTCTACATTTACTGATGTTCACTTACATTGTTTTATTATTTAGGTCATATTTGGATTAGGTTTCATTTGGCTTAATTTGGCCCGGTTTGGTTTAGTTTGCTTTAATCAAGTACTGTTTGGTTAACCGTGCATCCGGTGTGTCTCCTTTTGTTGTGGCCCTTGAGGCGGGTTGTAACACGTGCTTGGGCATACACACACAAAGAAGTAGCCTCAGAGAGGCAACCAACAATTTTTTTTTAGCTAAACTTTGCCAAATTGCTATCATTAGCTGACAACAAACATAACGAGTGCGTGGTGACATATACAGTAATGCTTGCGGTACGTTCAAATGTTGCACACGGTCCCTTTAACAAACACATGGAGAGAAGATTAAAAAAAAGTAGGATTGAAGAATGAAAACTTTGGAGTTTAATATATGCCGAATGCATATGAAAATCGAATTTCTTTTTTTTTTTTTTTTATTCCAGGCTCTGATTCTCTGCTTATTGTTGATCATCCTTGCACTGGCCTTTTCTCTGAGCAGCAGCAGCAGCAGCAGCAGCGAGAAAGGTAGGTTTTACCGATGATGACGCTTCACCGCGCAGTCTTTACTGCAAGGAATTTGAAGCATGTCTTGTGCAAATGTATCACTGTGCATAACGTTTCACCCTTGTTATATATCCTTGGCGTCACTGTGGCTGTTTAAAAAACACTCAACAGCTTTTGCCTAATTTAAAGGACTTGCTTGTCAACTGAGTAAGATTAAATTGATACTTTCTTTCTCTCTGAGGCTACAAATTTTTTTTTTTTTTTTTTTTTGGTTCCAAGAATGTCCCCGTTTGCCAAGATAAGTAATTGGAACACCGCAAAGGGGAGGGTCACCTAACCAAACAGTACTGAGAGAGTGGTGACATACAACAGGATACAGTTATCATAAAGACAGTTTGAAACTAGTCTTGCAACACCCAAACGGTTTGTTGTCCAAATCTTCTCGTGTATCTTAGCAGCTGCCTTGCTGACTGTGCAGCTGTCCCCATCCTGGGTGGGGTGCCTTCTCTGTTGTGACACCACCGTTTGACTGATACAGTATGTCCTATTTAATGTAGAATGAAAACCATATGGAAGGAATTACGACTTAACCACAACCACACCAGTGTTATTTTGGCATGAGACAGATCGGTGCATCTTTTGTGTGGGGGATTGTACAAGTCTCACAAAATTGCCTTCCTGGAAAACAAGTTCAAAAATAGAAGAAATGACTGAAGAAGGATTTCATTGATTCCGTTGCGAGAGAGTTTCCCCTCACCTACTCTCCACCACATAATCTCCAGAGACAGAAATGGGTCGTTTTTCATCCAAGCCGCACTACTGGTCTGGCGAGGTCGTAAGTTTCTCAGCAGCATGCTAAGAAAGTTTTTGTCACATGTCCAGCCAGAAGATGTGATCAGATGAGAAGCAACATTCCAGGAAATATCTTAAACACGTGGGCCGTATTCACAAAGCATCCTGAGGCTAAAAGTAGCTCTTAGTGACGTCACTCTTAGAAAAATCTTACAATTCCTTGGATTCTAAGATTGTTCTTAGAATTTTTCCTTTCCTTTTTTGCTTTTATTCACCAAGCGTTTTAGGTCTTGAGAGCTCCTAAGGTGGAAACATGTTAGGAGTGGGCAGGAGGACTTTTAAGCAGCCTAAGAGTCAGCAGTCACAGGAATGGCTGACAGCTGAGTCTGTCCTGCATGGTCAGTGAACATAACATTAAGGGTATCAATATAGTAGCCTCGTTTTAAGTAAAACACAATGTACATAATCCCAGTTTGAAAAGAGATAACCTCGTCCTAGATGTAGCTATAGTAAACATTATTCTGTATTATTTTGACCTCATGATGGGATCGTCTATGAATTGACCATATATACAGAAAATATAACCCAGACACTCCTCTTCATTTTCCAGGTGATGGTGAGCTCTGGCTGCAGTATGAGGCGGCGTCATTGGGAAGTGAAAAGCCACAGTGTCCATCAGGGTAATTATTTTGAACTTCTGGAATTTAAAGTGAACATAACACAGGGACAGCAGACCCTCCAAAAAGTGTAGATGTTTAGAATTCAACCAAAGTTTTGGGGAAAAATAAGTAGAGTGTGTATTTTTTGACACAATTACGGTACTTAGGCAGTATATAGCAACACTGGTAGTGTAGTGGTACACACTGCTGACTTTCTTGCAGTCGGTAACTTCTCTATACTTTGATGAAAGTAAAGAATGTTAAAATGTAACTTAAAACATTGCCTGTATGGGTAATGGGTAGTTTTTATTGTAGCAGTTTTCCCCTAGAAGTTGCTACTGTTGAAATGACGACAATATGGAAACCAGTCCGTGTCACGCTTGGAGCTTTCGCTGTATTCCAGTCTAAGCTGTCCTGCTTTCATAAACATCAGAGCCATGTTCATGTCTTTATGTAAAGTAGCCAGTTTCATAAATAAAAGCATTGACTTGCGGTATGAGTGGGGGCCATTGTTCCCATGCAGCAGGCTGTTTGGCAGCTGTGGTCCCAGAATACAAAAAGGATTGTTTTATCGCTGCCTCAGTTTTTTGTTTTTTAAGCAACTTTTTGTGGTGGAAGTGATGGTGTGGAAAAATAACTCTCTGTGGAAAACGGGGCTAATGACTCGTAGTACTCAGACATGTGTGCCCCAGACAGACTTATTAGAACATGGGCGGAAAATAAGCAAACTCCGGTTCTAAATGAAATGATCCGTGCTTATTTTTAAATGCAGTGTCGTCTTATTTCACATCCTCATTCCACTACGTTTTTGGCAAACCGCAGGCGTGATTTGTCATGTTGAGAAAATGCAAATTGGTGCTCACAAGTTATTAATGAAACCTTCCCCAATTCTTGAAGTTTGCCTGTTTGCATTTGAGTGGTCTGCGGAAAGATTACACAACATGGCAAAGCAGCAACATAGTTTACGGCAACCCAGTGTTGACAGTTTTTTTTTTTTTCCTCCCCCCCATATAAACTCTGCTAAAGGTTTTTGGGGTTTTTTGTACTTGCATGGGGCAGATGTCTGTGCTCAAGCGTCCTTTCAAAGCCATCTGCTAAGCTGTTAAAGGGGAATTTCTTCAGCAAAAATTAGTTTAGACAAACATTGCGTGTGTGACATTCAGCTGAAGAAGTGCTTGTCACATTAGTGGAAGACTAAAGTACACAGCGCTATGTTGACAAGTCAGGATAAGAGTGGAAACATCCCTTTCAACCACTATTTGGGAAGCACTGGTAAAGACTAAGTTGTGGCCCCAAGAACGACATGTTAGCTAATACGACACTGGCACGGAAATAGCAGTTCAGAACATTCAGAGAGACTCTGCCATCTATCAGTTGCAGCATTTCCTACTGATGTAAAGTTATTAGTGAATTTACATAGGCTAGCAAAGTTCGCAAGCAGGCTACTAAACACAGAACAGGACTATCTGTGAATGTAGCTTGTCGTTCCACTGTACAGTAGATGACTTTGTAACATTGTAGTTTCCTCAACACACCTCATACGTGCCCGGGTCTGCCAGAGAATAATCACACGTAGCAGGAGGGATCAGTGTTGCCAACTGTATTTTGCGACTATTCGGGCACCTTTTTCAAAACGGCGCGAGCAACAAATATAGCAAATTTTCCCGGTCTTAGTGGCCACTTCTAGAAACTAACATGAAAGTACGCATCACTCTTCTCAAAGCTGCTGTGCCTGTGCCACAAATAGATTGCAGTCCTGTGGGAAACACTGCATCAGTATCTTTTATAGTTAATACAGAACAGTACAGAAATCTTTGGTGAATTATCAGACAAATTTGTCTTCCTCTTGTCTTCCAGTGTTCTTAGGGTGACTTTATTTCTTCTTTTGGGGCCTCAAAGGGCTGTTTTGTGTTCTCTGTACACTGAGCCACTGTACTGTACTGCATTCCCCCCACACTACCTAGGCAACAATCACTAAGAGTCATAAGTCATGCTATGCAGTATTTATCCATCCTCCCTGTAACAAATCTATTAGTACACCGTTGAAAGCATCCTACTAATCTTCCTGCCTCGTGCCCAGTTTCACCAGGTCTCCCCTCATCCTGGTGTCCTTGGATGGTTTCCGGGCGGAATATCTGAAAGATCACGGCAGCCACCTCCCCGTGATCACCAAGTTACGTAAGTCACAAAAAAGCTCTTTGTGCGCCGTGTGGTTTAAGACGCATCCTGATGTCAAACATTGTGTTGCAGGAGCCTGGGGTACAACCACACCACATTTGAGGCCAATGTATCCCACAAAGACATTCCCAAACCACTACAGCATCGTCACCGTAAGTCTTGCCTGGGCCGTTCAGATCATGTTTTCACCATCTTGTGTACGATCGTGCAACTTCCTTAGACTTTGTAGAGGGAGGATGTACGGATGTAGGAAGAACTTCTACCTGCACTGCATTGTCCCCTCATCACTGCTGGGTTTCGAATCTACAAATAAGTCAAATTTGTGTTACTACTTTAATTGTTATAGGGTCTGTACCCGGAATCTCATGGGATTGTTGACAACAAGATGTACGATGTAAACCGGAATGCATTCTTCAGCTTGAAAACTGAGGAGAAGTTCAACCCGAAATGGTACCAAGGAGAACCAGTAAGTGATGGTGTGCAACCATGACGCTATGTGTCGTAAATGCTCTAATTATGTATTTACCTGACCCGCAAAGAGCACTGGGCATTAATTGGAAGGGAGAGAGGTTATTTCAGAGATCTGAAAACAAATTTTATATATTGTTATATTCTCTTCAGGTTTGGATCACCGCCAAGCATCACAAATTAAAAACAGGAACCTTCTTCTGGCCCGGCTCAGATGTGGCCATCAATGGGAGCTTCCCGGATTTCTACAAAATCTACGATAAGTAAGAGTGACACTATTTACACAACACAACCTCCTTTTCAATGCTCTACTTTAATGTTGTGTTACATAATATTGCTGTTTGCTGGTGTTCATGCACAGAAGCACCGCATTCGAGACCAGAGTGTCAACGCTGTTTGAGTGGCTGGATTTGGCGCAAGAAAAACGGTATCTCAGGTTTCCAACCCAAAACGGGCTGTCACGCTGCTCTCAGAGGACCTGACTGCTTAATGTGTGATTTTTAGACCTGACCTTTACACTTTGTACCTGGAAGAGCCTGACTCATCAGGACACCGCTATGGACCAGCAAGCACGCAGGTTAGGTATTGCTTGGACATGAAAGTAGTAGTGACCAACTATGCTGTTGCTTTCAACTGCAACACCAAAAAAGTTCTACTTATGGAAGGACTTGCTTGTAAAGATACGGCATTTGGCTAACAAATGATCAAAGTATGAGTTATACAGTTCTCTAAATTGACTGACTTGGCAGTGAATTAATATTAATACTATTATATTTTCAATATAATAATAAAAATGCAATTTTCTTAGTTATTAGCAGTGTTAAAGATTGTTACAGGTAAGTTTTCATGTTTATAAATACACACAGTATTTTCTTTCACGCTTCGTCAGCCTAAAACACTTACTATGACAACATCATGCAGATTGCGATGAAACCTCGCTAACGTTTTAAACTGTTTACTTCAGGTCATAGATGCTCTCAAGCACGTGGACCGGATTATGGGCACCCTGATGGATGGCCTGATCCAGAGAAACCTGCTCCACTGTGTCAACATTATCATTTCATCGGACCATGGTGAGTTGAGAACACAAGATAGGAAACCATAAACCGAGGCTCATGTGGGTTCAGCAGGCTGATTATGAATGTGGAGGCCTGACTCTGCTGCCATAACAACACCACTGCAGTTGAGCAGCCTAAATGAATGAACTTACTGAAATAAGTATGTGACCAGAGAGCCCAGAACGATGGTGTAAGTTGGAGGTCACCAACCATCGTGGTGCGAGCGGTCTTAAGTCTGTGTGGTTTCCCAGTTGTAAGACATCCAATGAGCCCGCACTGAAGCCTAGATGGCGTAGAGTCTGCTTCCAAATGTTTGACTTGGTTGACTCATTGCTGTCATTAACCTGTACTCGCATGCCAACGGGGAACTAGAAAATGACTGCGTAAACAAATTTCCCAGCTGTATCTTAAAATAGAAATGTAAATGCACCTCCTCGTGCAAGTACACAACCTACATTTCCAAAATACAATGCAACTGCTGGGCAGTGTTCCAACCATTACCTGTGTGTTAAAAAAAAAACAAAGCAGCCTATTTCATGTCATTCTGTATTTGTACACCAACTCGCCACAAGGAAAGGTAAATAGAATGCGGCCAGCAAATGATTACACAGCATGGCAAAGCATCAACATTGTTTATGGCAACCAAATGTTGTGACAATTTTGTTTTCCCATATAAAAAGACTCTTTACTAAAACCACTTTGCTAGAGTTTTGTACTTGCATGGGGCAGATGTCTGTGCTCAAGTGTCCTTTCAAAGCCATCTGCTAAGGAGTTGATAGAAGCGGTTCGGAAAGGGGGATTTTTTTTTTAAGGCAAAAATTAGTTCAGACAGTCGGTGTGACATTCAGTTGGAGATCTACTCGTCAGATCAGTAGAAGACTAAAAGTACGCAGCGCTGTGACAAGCCGGGATAAAAGTGGAAACATCCTTTTCAGAACCCTTCATTCGTTGTTTTGATTGAGACATGTTCAATTCAATAAAACTGCTGCTATGGCAACGCCCTTGTTACCTCTTCAAGAAATGGGCATATTCATGAATTGGTGGCTTTGTGTCTCGATTCAATTGAGACAAAATTGAGTGCAGTAATTTGTTGCAACCAGCAGTGGCACTGTTGAGTCAGTATAGACTAAATGTGGCCCGAAGGAGGACGACGACATGAAGTCGGCTAAATACGACACTGGCACGGAAATAGCAGTTCAGAACATTCAGAGGGACTCTGCCATCTATCAGCTGCAGCATTTCATGCTGATGGAAAGTCGTTGTCGAAGTTGGCAAGCAGGCTAGTACGTCAGCAGTGTTTTTACTTGTGGCGGCCTGCAACAAATAAATTTGGACTGCCAGAAACAAATTTGGTGCTACCACATTACCCTAGCTAATAAACACAATATAGCGGCAGTAAAGACGAAGGCGACGTAACTCGAATGCGGTCAGCAAATGACACCAGTTTAAAAACATGTAACATGGATGCAAAGTCCATTCATTGTCCTGTGATACAGCATGTTTACTTGTGCCATCACTTCGTATAACACTGCATTACTTAAACTTTCTTGACTTTTTGTATTATTTCAGATGTTATGAATTGTCAAAAGTGTCGGTTATCATTAATAACTGCTAGGAGAAGCGACTGCTTATATGACATATTTATTTTTTCAAGTTGTTGTGGTTATTTGATGCAAGGGGGCGGTTGTCGTATATAAGTAGCAGAAGAAGCGATGGCATTGATTAAACACAAGTGTCCCCTTCGGACGACCAGGCGTGACTGTATCAACTTTGGAACTGGGGTAAACGTATTAATACTCCAAAAAATGAATCGCTCCTTATCTTTATACCGCTGCTCCCTGTGGCAGTGTGAATGAGACCATTTCAATTTTGGGGCAGGAGGGGTGATGGGCCCATTTACAACCAAATGTGATGACCATATTTGTATTCACATAATCCGCTAAAGTTAATGGGTTCTATCCACAATGTTTCATGGCAATCAGGGTCATTTTTGCTCAATTCTGCTTACTAACAAAGCCAAAGCAGTGTTTCTTATAATTGACCCTGTAATGTACAGTATTTAAATAAAGTGACAAAATATTCACCATTAAGCTTTCTTTTTTTTTTCCCGTAGGCATGGAAGAAGCATCATGTGAAAGGGCAGTGTTTGTGTCTCCCTACCTGAAAAACACTGACGACTTTACTGTCATCCAAGGCCCAGCTGCTCGTATCAGACCCAGCAGCCTCCCAGATGACTTCTTTTCCTGTGAGTTCCCCCCACGATAACTGCCAACTTCCCGTCTCCCCACCCTAGCAGCATCCCTCACAGTGTCGGTTTGGTTTCAAGAGGCGCCTCTGACCTTGTGCCCACTGTGAATATTCTTTTGTTTCTCTCTCCCCCCGCCCCCTCCCGACAGTTGACTACGAGGGCCTGATGAAGAACCTGTCGGTATGCAGAGAATTCCAAACGTGACATTTTGTATTGAGAGAAGTGCATGAAAGATTATCTGCTTGTCAAACCAACTGCTATGTGTTGATCCTTCACGGTTTGTGTGTGTTCTGAAGTGCAGGACCCCCGAGCAGCAAATGAGGCCGTATCTTAAAGAGCACCTCCCCAAACGGCTGCATTTTGCCAACAACGTGAGAATAGAGAGAGGCCACCTGTATATGGAAGAAGGCTGGCAGGCGGCGCTGTAAGTGATCATTTGTACTAACTTAGGTGCTCATCTGTCCTTTTATGGACAACTTTGAACAGTCAATATATTGTATTTATATATGTATTAGTATAGGGGGCTATTAACGTGTCAAGAGTTCATTGCACATACAAGAAGAGGATAAGACTATTTTCAGGCATATTGGTTTTTGAAGTAACTAACATTCTTAGCTGTCATAGAAGTATAAAAAGAAGGCAGCCACTGATAAAACTACAAAGTAAAATTAGTGCTGTTGACAGGCTTCTGATTATTTTTGTAATGAAAGTCATTTTCCATCATGCTTCCAGCTACATGCTATTTACTTGAGCATCTGGTTGGTTCAAATTCATTTATGTATGCCAGTACTTCAGTCCTCCGAGGGGCGTAAGTTAAGGAGTGGGAGGCAGTGGGGACTATACTCATGAAATTCAAGGTCGGCAAGTCTGTTCGTCTTTGACTCTCGAACGATGCTAGTGCACGCAGCTCATACAGGGGTTTGTACACATTAGCAGGTTGTGAACATGAAAAAATTCAGTCCCCTAGGGGGCATGACCGAAAATAATTCTGAATCATTACGTAATTTATACCTGTCCACCCTCTCGTTTTCCCTTGGAAAGTCACGCATTTTGTCCTTCTCTCCCGTCGCTAATACTAAACAATGTAGTTTCCCTGCTTCAATGTTTCAGAATATTTTGTTTTCGGGGGGCCCCAAATCCCTGGCGGCACCCCCGTCTATCATCACACTTGCCATTTGTGGTATGCTTTTGCGGCGGAATCACAAAAAAATGCACCCACACTTACCAAATTTGCCCACAGTGATAATTTGAACTTAGTTTGTTATGATTTGTTTGACTTTTCAGGCATATTTTACCAGAGAGGTTTGAATTTGGATTTTGGCGTGTTCAACTGTTTTGGGTCAAGAAAATGTTTTATGTACTGTAGTTTGCAGTGAGCATAGTTTCATAGATGTTTTGTAATACTTTGGCTTCCCTGTTTTTTAGCTACAAGTATTAAATAGCTCTAACAGTGTCAATCAAAACTCAGCATTATTTAACAGTGTCATTTTTGATCCATGTATCGTATTGGAGCTCATCACATTGTGCTGTCCTGTGAGTGCAGCTTTCTTTAAAAGTACTTTAACTTTAGGACAGTAGATTCGTGATAAACTGCTATTTTGAGCCTAAAACTAAATATAGACTCATCTTTTGTGTGACAGAATTTCTTCTATTTAGCTCCTCGGATAAAATTAAGTTGAATTTGTGTGCAGAAACAGGAAGGAAATCAAGTACTGTACGGGCGGGTTCCATGGTTCAGATAACGTCTTCACCAACATGCAGGTGAGAAACACACGATGTTCCTTTAAATATCTGCTTTATAGACGTCAAACATTGGTTTATCAAGGTGATGTTAAATATCTTGATGAAGGTGCAATCATTTTATAGGTGGAGTTGCATTCCTTTTATTGTCTTTCCTGGAAATGAAAACCCCTGGTTATATTATTTCTATCGAAATACAGTAGCTAAATGTCGAAATATGGTGGTTTTTTAGTCTGATGCATGTCATTTAAAAGTCCCCAAGGTAAAATTAACCTTAAATGTTCATTAATCCCTTTCATTCATCGTATATTTATACGCATTTTGAATCGTTTTCTGCACTTACATATATAATGGTAAAATTATTTTTCAAAAAAAATGCAAAAACATTTTTGCATTTCTGCAACGGATTGATTGGATTTACATGATTTCTTATGAGGAAAATTGATTCGGTTAGCGTCTGGAACAAATGGATGACTCTAACCAAGGTCCCAATGTTTTTCCAGGCAATCTTCATCGGTTATGGTCCAGGATTTAAAAGCAGCACTGTTGTGCCTCCTTTTGAGAACATTGAACTCTACAACCTTATGTGCGGTAAGTGACACTTTGTTGTGTACTTTTTTTTTCCTCCATAAAAGCAACATTCTAATATATGTAGAGTGTTACTTGAGCAGCGAGCAATGATTTTAATGGAAATATACTGTATAGTTTTATAAAGTACAGATTTAAGTTGTTTTAACCATATTCTGAACTCTTTTGATACCTACTGTACACTGTCTTAGTCTTACATACTTATGTTGTCTTAGCATTGCTTTAATGAGTACATGTACTGTAGCTAGAACATGCATCTCATTCACCATAAATGTATAAATGCATAATAATACAGGTCAAATGTACAACATACATACAGCACTGTTAGAAAGCCTATCATTTCTTAGATGTTTTTTATGCTTCAGTGGTCTTTCATCAAGCGTTGAGATTTCTGTGGTCCTTTAATGCACCGTAGTTGTGTGCTGCGATGCAAAATTTTGCTTGGCTTTAATTTTGATCGCTTAAATGACCTGATGCACGTTACATGATGCACTCCAGATCTTTTGGGTGTTCCTCCTGCTCCAAACAACGGTACACACGGGAGTCTGAACCACCTCTTGAAACGTCCAGTCCACTTCCCTGTTCACCCTGCACAGCTCTCCCATGACATCCCCTGTGAGACCAGTAACCTCCGCCCCATTGCCGACCTAAATTGCTCCTGCCAGCCCAGAACAACAGATGAGGTCAAATGCTTCTTTTCTTCCACTCCTCTCCAGTGTATTTGCATGCCTGCTGTATATTTGAACTAATACACATTATACTTGCAGGAGGAACAGTTGAACAGATTAATGATTAATAGAAGTGATGGTGAGTGTTGTTTTTTTTGTATTAAGTGTACATTCATGATGGTTTGAAGACCGCATAGAAGATAACTAGAGTGTGTTATATAGCCCTTTAAGTGGCAAAGTCACAAAATAGGTACAAGCAACATTGCTGAACAAGCCATTTCTTCAAACATGGTCCCTTATGTAGTTAATACTTTACATCAGATGACTTTCAACTACCGTGCACGTGCGACAGCGGGTCCGCCCGTCAGTCCACAAGCAGCATATACTTTAGCCGATGCTTTGCTTAACCATCTTTGGGATGGCAGGAGGGGACGTGGTGGGTTGTCATTTGTGAGCGGGGGTAGCAGGAATATTGTAAAACAACAAAACGCAGGAATAGTGGCATGCGCGGGAGAGTCCGCGGCAAAAAATGCATTCCTAATAGATAAGACCCGAGAATACAATGACCTGGATGAATGATAATATTCACAGGCATAATAGATCTATATCAGGCATCTATAACTATAGATATAAAATATCCATCTACATGTGATAGCAGTGGAGGCAGCAGTGGTGCTCAAGATCGTGTGGGTGTGGACTATGATGGCTGGTTTTGCTTGGGAGATGAAGAGTATCACAAGTGGATGAGACATTTTGATGAGCCGGTATCGTGGTGACGCGGATCTGACAAATTCTGAGCCTTGCGACATCACAGACTTTGGGTCATACTGCTGATTTTTCTCATTTCCAGTATGCCTTTATCTTGAACCATTTTCAAGCTACAACCTTTTGATATGGTAACGTAAAACTGAAAAAAGACTCTGGCGCCTAAATGGTTAATGGTGCATCGTGCTAATTGGGCATTTGACTTGAGCAGTATGCTTTCCAGCATCCTCATGTCACCTTGTACTCAGTGGAGACTATAAAATGTTTTCCCAAACTTTCTCTGTAAGGAATAGCAGCCAAACCCTGCGGTTGAGTAAGCAAGAGCAAGCACCCCCATACATTAAGAGGGTTAGCAACTGCTGATGGCCTCTTTTAGCATTCCCGTAGAGATGCAATCACTCCTGCAGAATCTGGGGGTACAGGCTGCAAAAGTGGGTGGTCTTTTGGCTGCCACTTTGATTTCCCCACGTGCTATTGTGAGCTACAGATTAGTTCTGCTATGTCTGCTTAGGTTCTTGACATTTCTTTGCATTGAGTCCTATTTAGTTCAATACTCCAGTTTTGTCTGACATATATTAGCCTATGCATTGTTTAACTAAGCATTGTTCTTTGTGATGATTCAAATGGGGTGAATCATGCGGTAATTTGTTCTGTGACGGCGCTCGGAATTTAAATGACTCGTGTGTCAAATCAGTTTTCCCCATTGAAGTGAATTTAAATGCCATTCATCTGTTCCGGGCCCCCCAAAAAGCACCAATATTTTTTGGTTATGAGTTTTTAAGTAAGAAAATTGTACTTGTAATGTACTTACTGCAGCAAATCAGAGCTTCCTGCGGACTAGCCTCTGTCACGGTATCTTCTGTGAGCTGCTTCTCCAGGTGTTTACAAATGCTTTCTTCTGCTTCAGTATGGTGCAGATCATAGAAGTGCTACGCTCGTACTGCTCCGACAAGTCTGATACACGCAGACCTTTATCATGTTTTTCGATAATTTCTTTCGGAAATATACAACACGAGACACCGGATTCTGGGAGGAGGTTATCGCGTTCTTTATGCTAACTAGCGTGCAACTCAAAGCAATAAATCGGTCAATGGTTTTGTATCTCACACTTGCTAGTTGGGACACTTGTAAGTCAAGGTAGCACTATTTGATATTATAAAAACTAAAGTAATAAACTACTTTAGTTGTGCCACATTGCGGTTTGAATTTCACGTCTTCACTCATAATAAATTAATTACAGTATTGCTGATTTATGGTTGGCCCATTAGTAAAAAAAAAAAAATATGCGTGTTTAAGCAAACGTTATGTATTCTTGGCCTAAATTACACATTTTCAAGCGTAAAAATGGCTAAATGAACAAAAATACAAATACAAATATAAGGCATTCAGAAGACTCATTCAAAGATGTCAGGTGTATAAGAATTCTACGCTGGTCACTAGGTGCCACGAGGAAGTACGCTGTCTGGGGGGGGGATCAACAAGACACACTACCAATGCTAACATGTGAGTCTGTTATGTCTACAATATTGGGTAATACAAGTGTAAAGGTGACTATAGGGGTGTTATTACATGTCTAGAGGGCTCTAATGTTAAACACTGAGGTCAAACAGTTGTTCTATACTCCTAACTACAAAAATATGAATCCTACTTCGTGGAAATTCACTTATGGTCAAGTCTGGAACCAATTACTGTATGTGAGCAAATTCATACCTCCATTTGGGAAAACTCTGTAGATGCCCTGTGGACTACGTTATGGTTGTTTACAAGCCTGTCCTTTTAATTTAGTGTTAGAAGTTTGAAGTGTAATGTTTGTTTTTTTCTATTTTAGCTAAAGCTACCTTACGCCGCCTGCACCATCCTTTCGGCGTCCCCAGCGTCGTCCTACCAGACGCCACCTTTTGTCTGCTTCACCAGACAGACTACGTTATTGGATACAGCCAAGACCGTCACATGGCTCTTTGGGTGTCGTACACCGTCCCCCGTGTGGTGAGTGGGCTGCTACAAGCTGTCTTTCATCCCTAAACATAGCCATGGCGGGTGGTTTGGGTTTGGCTTCAGAGTGAATGAGGTTTTAAGGGTTTGAAGTCCTCCTCTAAGCTGCTGTTACTCATCTCCACAATCGTGTCGGCTCAAGTTTCTCTCACTGTTCTCATTAAATGGTTGAGTCTTTGTGTAAACAGTGACCTCAGGCTGAGTGAGTCATTCCACATTTGGGTATTGTACACCTTTTTATGTAAATACATTAGGCCAGGTAAAGGTGAGCCCCCAATATTTGCATCTAATGAATAACTGCACACAGCAACTTAAAGTGCCTGAACACAAACACAAACAAAATTTGGTCAACAAAGAAAATGGTTTGTACGTATTCGGATGAACGGATGTTAACTAAACTGCCGTTTTTATACACTTTTCTTGCTTTAGGTGTGTGTGGGTGGAGTCACAATACACTCCATTAGTTTGTGCACATGCAGTATTTACCACAGTAATGACCACAAATGTATACACATAGTTGTATAGCGTAAATTCTCCCAAAATGTGTTATATTAAGTGTACTTTAAAATTGTGTAATAACTCTGGGTCGGTATAGAAGGCCGTCTGGGGCGGAGACAGATGTGGACTCGGGTCTGGGGACCTCTGCAGGAGAAGCTATTTTGATTATAGACCCTAAATGTGGGTACCCCATCACTAGCTTTCTTGCTGTTGATTTTATCATTTGAAATTCTAATTAAAGACTTAATTAAGATATCTTAAACGTTCAACAATAAAAAATACCGGATGGAAGAACACATGACAGGAATAGGTCCATTGATTATCTATATTATTATTATAATATCTAATATTACATTTATATTATCTCATTGTATACAATGTTTGTTAGCTTTAACTACAATATACAGTATACTGTTTCTCCATTGTCTTTTTTTTTTTTAACCGCCATCTAGTGTTACATTCTTTTCCTTTTTTCCCCGATTAGAAAATAGGCCATAAACACAGTAAGTCAACAAATGATGAGTAACTGCCATGTTGAATTGTGCTGTTCCTAAATGTGACTTGTTAAGCATGTTGGAAGTAAACCCTGCATTATTTCCCATTTGTATTCTTAGCTTTATACAGTAGTTGCCCAACATGACATGTAAATATCTTAGATGCCACAGTAGTGTTCTCCCCATTGGGCTCATCCTTCGCACTGATCTCAACAGGCGCCATAGAGCGAGGTTAAACATTTTGCGTATCCAGCACCACCCACGGTATTGACACCCGGTTCTGGCCTCCCCAGCTATGTTGGTGGTGTCTCTCATTCCACGTGTTATTTTGGGCCATGTTTCCGCTTGTTTACTTGCAGGTGTCCAGTGAAACACAACTTGCAGTTGATTCTATTCTGAGCATGTGACCAATTTAGGTGTCTAACGTCTATGGAGTGACTTACTCACACACAAAGCAGCATTATGTGGTGATTTAAGCCGAAAATATTGGCTTTAAATCATTGATGATATGCAGGAGGCTTCCAAGTGTCAGTAGGGGCTTCCCTTTCTCCCCCCGCTACTAATATTTCCATTTACGCAGAATACAGGTTTCATCTCTGTCCAATATAAAGAATATTTTTTTTTCAGATTTTGAGGTTTTTTTTTCTTTAAGCCAAAACCGAAAGAAAGTGTTTTGCTGATATAGGCTTGGTCTTGGACCAAAAAAAAAATCCACATTCACTGGGGCAACATTTAATGTTAACATTTGAAGACAAAAGGAAAAAGCTAAAATGATATTTCAACTTTAAATGACTTATTTTATTTGTATGTGTCAGGCAGCCATCTCTCCTATATTCATCAGGCAATGTCATTTTATTTATTTATATATATATAACGACTTTTGCTCTTTCAGCTTAAAGTGTTTTTCTTGGCTCCATCTTTGGAGGCGTGTGTTCGCGTAGACCCTCGCATTCCACCGGCCACCAGCCAGACGTGTGACAACGCTTACGGCCTTCTGCATTACCCCAGTGAGTGTGTGTGTGTGTGTGTGTGTGTGTTGCTCACAGCTCCATCATCCCCTGCAGGATGCTGAATTAAAGCTGACATGTTTCATAGCTGTACTGTAATGTAATGTAATGTAAAAAAAAAAAAATCCACCCAATTATTCCTTTTGTTCAGGGCTTTATGAATCTGTCCTTTAGTCGGAAACAAGAATTGCAAGAGAAATACCTTAATTGATTAGCTTATTGATTCTCAGTTTATCTGCACAAGGCCAGAAGATGGTCATGGTTTTATTTGTACAATTCAACGTGTCCAAAACATAGTAGGAAGACGCAGAGCTTATTCAAATGGTAGGAGAGTCACAAACCTTTCTCTGATTTTCTTCAAGGTCTGAACGGTGATGGACCACTAACAGACTCACTCATCACAAGCAACATGGTGCCAATGTTCCCTGCATTTAAAGGTGAGGTTGTCCGACCACCTGTGTGATGTATGGCTCGCTGGCTGCACATCAGTGATGCAGGTGTTGAAATGAATGAAAACCGTTAAGAATATATTTTAACTCATAATTTATTTGTATCCTTCTCAGTGATCATTTATAGCACAAAGCGTCCACTTTGAGAGGCAGAGATAAAATGAAGTTATTTTGATGAAATGGACAATCTTAATTTAACCAAGAATCAAGTTTATTTGTAGTTCTAAACGCAATTAAGCTGTTTTTTTTACTCTTTGTCTCTCCTGCAAGGTTATGCTACAGTATTTTACATCATATGCAAATTAGACAAGGACTTCATCCAGCGACTTCTATGACAGCCAATAGCTACTTTTCTTACTGAAATGTAGGCAACAGTGGTGGGGCAGAGCAGAGAAGGCGAGAGGAAAACAGATTTGATCTAAACTACCGAAGGTGTCAACCTTTTTCACAGTCACAACAAAGTAGACACACGAGGGCGGCAGCACCGCTACTGTGAGTTTTAGAGATGACGCTGAGAGTCACTCTTGTCAGCACAAAGCTGTTAGTGTATTGTGACTATCTAGCCTAGGAAATAGAATTTTCTCATTCACATTTGTTAGTAGATGATAAACAATATTTCAAATCGCGTATATAAACATGGCTATGTAACTAGCAACTTACAACTCACATTTAGTAAAAAAACAAAAAAAAGGCAGAGCCCCAATGACTAAACAATCCTCTGGGTGTGTGATGAACGCGTTAAGAAGGCAAAAGTACCCAACAACACAGCTCTGACTAACTTT
Source organism: Dunckerocampus dactyliophorus (assembly GCF_027744805.1). Lineage (NCBI taxonomy): Eukaryota > Metazoa > Chordata > Actinopteri > Syngnathiformes > Syngnathidae > Dunckerocampus > Dunckerocampus dactyliophorus. Next base: position 7,117,053 of record NC_072837.1, on the reverse strand, counting down.
TCCCTGGGACCACCCAGTAAATGGAAACTACAGTGAAAAAATGTTGAATTAGTGTGGAAATGCTGACCCCGAGTGGCAAGCATGTGCTACTGCATGGCAAGGACACTTTCGCAACAAAATAACATAAAAACTCCACTACAGTTAAGTCCATTTAATCATACATACCATGTACTATTAAACTATAGCCCACATACTGAAAATGGTGTGGTTTTTTCCCTCCTAACAGATGTTTGGGTTCATTTCCAAATTTTCCTGCTTCCCAACTATGCAGAGCAGCTGGATGGACTCAACGTACTGAGTGGACCAATATTTGATGAAGACTATAATGGGAAAGTTGACGCCTACAAGCCATCCGCACCGTGAGCCCTTCACATTTTTAGAGGCTTTGTTGAATAAATGACTAGTGCAAGTAGTACACTGGAAATTACAAGTAGTAATTACCTGAATGGCAAAAAAATGAGCTGTTAACTGGGACACTTTAAAGTGCATGCAGGGGTAGATCAAGCTGATCACTTGTACTTAAATGCAGCTACTGCCATCTTGTGAACTACACCAGGAGGTTGCCTACAGTCACAGCGGTTAATGGCAATGTTTTTTTTTTTTTTGGACCCTGCACTAATTAGAGACCCTTGCGGTTTGTGCTTTAATAGACTACGCACCCAGTAACTATATTGTAGGGTTTTTTTTAGGACACACTTCCCAGAATTGACAGTTTCTTTCTCCAGGAACGAGGCCCACATCCCCACACATTTCTTTGTGATCCTGACCAGTTGTGGCAATTCCACACTGGGTCCTTCGAACTGTAAGGGTCCTCTTCGAGTTAGGTCCTTCATCCTGCCCCACAGAGCTGATTACACAGAGAGCTGCTCTGTGAGTAACGCCGTCATGTGTCAAACTCTTTTCAATGGCTGCACCTCTGAATGTGTCGTCCTCCCGTTCTCTTTAGAATGGCTCAGATTTCACGTGGGTGGAGGACTGGATGCAGCTGCACACCGCCCGCGTGCGGGACATCGAACTGCTGACTGGACTGAGCTTCTACCACGACAGGTTGTCCGTGGAAGAGACACTACAGCTGAAGACTTTTTTACACAGTGCTTGAACTCTTTACCGACTGTGTAATCAGGTAACATGTTTATCTGAGATTGTTGCACTTATAAAAATGATTTTTGTACCTACTTTGGTTGTAGAGTCCTATAATCGGGATATAAGATTGAGAAAGAAGAACCAAAGATGGACTGACGCAAACCTACAAAAAACATTCTGCTGAAATTCTGATGCCATTTGCATCCAAAGTTTGAAGGGATCCTGCTAAAGGATTGTACATTTAACGAGTCACATTGCCATACTATCTTTTTTTTAATACAATGTTTGTTTTAGTATGTAAATTGTGATGTAATATTTGAGTGTCTGCACATGTGTAGACCTTGGAATGTAGAGGTGAGTTTATTTGTTTTTTTTCCTGAACTGGTATAATCACACACCTTCCCTGAAATTGGGGCTCCATAGCAAAAAGCCCACCAATAGCGCCAGAAAATGATTTAAACATGATACCCTTTACAGTTTCCAAGAACATGCTGGGTTGGAGTGGCATTAAAAAAAAAAAAAAAAAAGTGTACAGCGCCCCTTCAGGTCACACACGGTATGGTACTGTTGTGTATATTCTTTCCATAATGCCATCTCCATGGTCAAACAGTATTACAGGTTTCAAATTTGTGTTATACTGAGGAGATATAAACACATTAAATGCAATTGTGACTAAATATTTCAAATGATATTCAACTTTAATCTCAGGTTTCACAAAAATATGAATTTTTACCATTTGGGAACTACAGCCATTGTTGGTAGAATTTGTACATTTTCAGGGGCTCAATATTTGCATAGTTGGCGTTATCGCAAATATAAAAGGCTTGTAAACCCTTTGCAGTCACGTGGGTGCCTGAGCATCTTTGCTTCAACACTAAATCACACTTGTGACGTAGACATGGGCTGTCAACCTGAGCCAATGCACAAATATTTACATTTTCCTTGGAAACCTGGACTAGATAGAAACCAGATGCCTTAGAATAATCCATCAGGAAGAGTAGGTATTTAATTGCATGACTTGATCCCACTGTTGAATCACTACTCTGCATTCAATAGAAATACATAACAGTACAGTACTGTACGACGGTTTTCGGAGCAATCGACTGAATGTGGCGGGGCATTAGCAAACTTGCACTTCTTTCATATGCAAACTAAATGGTGAGGTGATTTGTAAGTCAAATCAGTGATTTCTTATGTCTTGATGAACTCCCATTAAAAAAAAAAAAAAAAAAAGCACCCGCATTGGAACTGATGAAATGACAAAGGGTCCATTACAGTTGCCGTGTGTGTGTGTGTGTGTGTGTGTGTGTGTGTGTAATAGATGCACATACAGTAGATGAGGCTCAGCCAGACTTCAGGGCTTGCAGCACCGACTGTGGTACTCTGCTGATGTAGTAGTCGTGGTTTCTTAGTGTTGCAAGAACACCTGCAGAGTTCAGGTGCTTCACTTCAGCATCATAGCGGTATGCATTGTTATGCATGTCCGTCAGTTTACCTGGCAAGAAAAGAAACGGGATGCTTGTTAAGACATATTAATGACTCATTAGCGGCTGAATCCGAAATGATGTATACCTCCAACACAATGCAGAATAACTTCAGGAGCACACGTGTCCCACTTCTTGGTTCCTGGACTTGCAAAGACATATGCAGAAGCCTTCCCCTCAACAAGCTGAATGATCTGCAGACAATTTCATGAGACCATTGCATTTTTAAAAATTCATGCCAACTTAGCGACTGTCACTATATTTAGCGAGTATTCAGAAGCCTCTAGATTCTGTTTAAAAAAAAAAAAAAGTCACATTTGATACACACTTTAACGGTGTTATTACGAGCCACAAAGAGTTTCGTTCAAAGGCACCAAGTAATTTAAGTTAAATTAAGTTTTGAGTGTCGATGTATTTTATGGGATTTCCGAGCAATACTTGAATGCATGAACTCGTACCTCCATAGTGACGGTAACATTAGCGAGTGGTACGTTTATCCACTTATTGTTTTGCTTGAGACACCGCATACGCGCATAATAAACATTGTGATTTTCGGAGTGTCTGTGAATGCATCTCGTGGTCTCCTGTGACAATGAGGAAGAGTCGTTCCGAGGGGGACGAGAGATGTGTTTGTGTGAGATAAATACATACATGGTGTTGGAATTGCACTGCTGTTTATGAATTCGGGTAAGATTTAAGTTATAAAAGAGCATCAGACGCTGCGACTGTGTGGGACTACGCTTCCGTCTGCCGGCAAAACAGAGGGGTGTGGCTTGATAGGATGTGCATGTGTTAATTACACAAAAAAATTTGACATAAATAAATTAGTTCCCGCTGTTAACAAGCTATTTTTGACAGCCCTAAAAAAAACAAACACACACAAAAAGAAGCAACAGAAGAGAGTTGATTCTAACAATGAAACGTATCCTACCTTGTTTCCTGCACCGCCCACTCGTATAACCTCATGAGGTTCCATGGCATTAACGCAGTCTGTTACGAGCTTGTTGCTATGTGAACGTGTGGTTGTGACAATGCGTTTATCGTCTGGCACTTCCCGCAACTGAAATCCAAAGGCACCCACTCCGAGAATTCCCCACATGGTTCTTCCCAGTTTTGCCCCCGGCCCAAGCTGCAAAAGACAAACATCTTAAGCTAAACCACAAAGTGATGCGTGAGAGAAGCTGGATCGTTTAGTTTGGTCTGGACCTGGTAGTTGTAGAAAGGCTGGTTGATGACGCCTGCGATCGCTCTGCCTGCGTACGCGATTCCAATAAGCACAGTCACGTTATCGAGGAGGCCTGATGGCACAAAACAAGCACAGTTGACATAACATTCATGCAATTTTGTCTTTTTTTTTTTTGTAATGCACTTTACATTTCAAACTAATCTCAGAAAGATAACTGGAGAAAAAAAAAATTAACATTTTTTGCTATTTTTTTTCAAAAATAATAATAAAATACCCCATTGAACCAAATATAAGTTTGAAAAAAAGACTAGCGGTCTTATACAAGCAAATCAACATGCGGCGCCAAATGACTTCTCCAAACCAGAGCTTTTCTTCCTGTCACTTACACACACCTTGACACAAGACACGTAGGACAAATTTGTCTCAAAGGTTGGGCAAGTAAGTGATGAACACAAGAGGAGTTTTGGTGCCAATTTTAAGATGAGAAACTGTCAAAGCGCTAACAAAAAAAATGTAATGTGTACCAGTTATTATCCTGACATTAAACAAGTAAACATGAATTTGTTTTTAATTCTTTTGATTGTACAAGAACCTACGTTTGTTCATGGAAAAACAATGCTAAGTAATTAGCATATAATACGGAGGCTGATATGTGCATCAACTGTGGCTTTGTATCCGCTGTCTAGCGGATTAGCTCATTTTTATGATTTGTTTCTTTTTTTTTTTAATTCCAAAAAAGGGTACTAAAAAAGATGGGTCATCTTATATTGGGTCAACCATTTACTATGCCGCTTGTCCTCATTAGGGTCACGGGGGTATGCTGGAGCCTATCCCAGCCAACTTTGGGCGAGACGCAGTGTGCACCCTGGACTGGTTGCCAACCAATCACAGTGCATCATCTTATATCCCGGTCAATGTGATTCATAAAATAAATGAGGAAAGACTGATATTTACGTCTTCTGTGGTGACCTTTGATTGATGGCCCCGCAAATGACTTATATAGAATGATTGATAGGTGGTTTTGACAAAAAAGCTTGTTTCCAGTCTTCTGTGTTTTACTTTTAAGCCAGGTAATATAGGATTGTGTGTATATGGAATGTGACCTTACTCACCTTCAGTATACTCCTTTGTGCCATCAAGCGGATCCACCCACACAACTAGCTTAAAATTGAAAAAGACAGACATAACACAATTTAACACCAAAGCTCAGAGCTCCAGAAGTATTTATATAGTAAAAGAGTTGTAATGATTCTGCCTTGTACACCACCACAATGAATGCAATTGCCAATGAGGCAGCCATATTGTACATCTACTGGTTGTTACCTCTTCTTCTTTCACTCCACCATATTCAGCAGGACAGCGTTTCTTGAGGATTTCTTCTGCTTGGCCATTTTCAATCAGGTCCTCGGTCACCTCCTCAGCGGGAAGGTCCTACACAGGAGTGAGATGGTTGAACATTCAAATCAAAAGGCATTCTATGTGACGACAAAACATCTTGGGTGCACTCACCTCCTCGCCAATGATGGTTGCTTTGGGGAAGCGTCTGGACAGTGAAGCACAAATGCTTTTCTGTGCAAGTCTGTCCGCTAGTGTCTGCAGATCATTAGCGCCATCCTGTGGACAAAGTTGACAGTCTCAGTTGAGCTTGTCTTTACTGTAGATGCAATTCATTTGTACTTGTGTGGCAACACGAGGGTGGTAAGAGGTACGTTTTTAACAAAAGTAAACCGATAACGCCAGGTTGGGATGCTAGGTTCGTTGCACCAGTGAGGCAGAAGACGTGTTTTCAAGCATACAACGTTATTTTTAGTACAATTTGTTAAAAATACATTATGTTGCCGGGGGGAGAAATATTAATATTTTAATATCAAGTTCAAACTCAAAAACACTGCAAACCCAGAGCAAAAGCAAGAAAAAGTAAAATATGTAACAAAACCAAATATGTAATCTACACACCAAATAAGAGTCAAACCAATCACTATAACGAAAGTAGTAATAAACACAAATACACCACAGTCCTGGGGAAACTGGTCACGAAGGGCAAAACCATTTAATGGCGCCCGTCAACAAGATAAAATTTGCTATATCCTAAGGCAGGCGACAACCGGTCGTTTCCGCACAGGGGAGGCGCCGTGAGCATGGACGCCGGTGGAGGGCAGCGCCGGGACTAACCCACTGCCACGTCTGTAAGGTTTCCGTGCTGGAAAGGGGAGACCAGGCACCAAACACTCGTGACGACACTGTCAACCGCAGTACCGGGAGAACGAGACAGCCTGAAGTCAACAACTGGTTCCGCAATGCTGGTTGACAAAGTCCATCCTGCCACACTTGGATGCCCAAGACACATTCTAAAGTGATAACTAAACAAGAAAACAGCAAAAAATGGGGGGAATAGCAGTGGTTGGGGACCACAGCTGTAGTCAATGTAACAATTTCTCACCTTTTCCACAATGCCAAGTTCTCCACGGTGAAGCACCTTCCTCACAATGTCCCCAGCCTTTTCAGCCACAGTGTAGGCTGATGCCACCAAGCGAAGCACCACGGCTGGACTCCCAGACATTGCTAAATACAACACACTGGTTACTTTTAGTGTGTCAATTCAACATATTGTACATATAATACTCAACACGCTACATGACCATGATAATTGTGAAGTGTGTCCACCATTTATCCAAATAACAGCCAGAAAGGTTGTGTCAAAAGAACAAATTTGTCTGATAATTTGTCTGATCTGATATACCACCCAGACTGAAGCGAAAAGGTCTAAATTGACAGGTGAACTGTATGACAATGTAATCAAAGGTACCAGCTGGGTTACATCTTTAGCTAAACCGGAAGATAGCACGCCACTTGCGATTTAAGGGAAAAACACATTAATACACATCAGTTGCAGGTCTCAGTGGTAAAGTATGAAGAATACTTACTGGTATACTCACTAGTACCTGTACTACTACAGTCGCTGTTACCGTAAATAACCTTAGGAGTAGTTAGTGAAGTGTCACAGTTAGTGACAAGACAAGTACTGGCCGAGAGACTACGAGGGAGCTCCTCGAAAAACAGAAAAACTGCTAATTTAAAATCAATCTCCCATAACTTGCAACAAATGTCATCCTGTGATGATTGTATAAACCATGAGTATTACTTTGGTATCTCTATTATATATTATTAATGAGTCGATTACAAAACGAATGCGGAAGTACAAAGGGGTATCGCTCTCGCTTTGTTGTAAAAAAAAATGTAACTTTTCTATGGAAAGAATACAACGCTGCCCCTAGTGGACGTTTGATTTGCTTAAGGAAAAACATTCAAAGGATTACAACCGCTTTCTAAATAATTTGTGTACTTGTAATTAAAAATACGTCTGGAAACGCTATAATAATTATATTCTATTTCTAATTATATTGTATTTATTGATATATTTATTATTATATTTTTGTGTATATTATTATATTTACTATATTACAGAGTGTAGTATTTATATATTATTAATAATCTAAATCTATATTAATGGTAACATTTGAATTTGAGTGAAGCGAATGCAACTCTCCATTGTGTTGTTGCTGTATTATTAGGAAGTTTTAACTTGTATGTGTGGCATTTCAGTAGGCATTTAACAACATAATTTTAAGAAAAATAAATTTAACACACATTCCTTCAAACATGAAACAGCAATGGAAATAATACATTTAATGTGAAATCAAAAACAGTACAATCTACACACATTTCATCTGTTTGCCAGGGGTCTGTATCCCATCTCTCCCTCCAGCTGCTCTGCAGTAAGAGCACCCAACAAAGGTTGACAGTCTGGATTGAAGACGGAATAAGCGCTCATTTCTCCAGGTTTCCTCGCTGCAGGGCTACGCAGTCCTTCATACAGCCAGTAAAAGAGGGAAACGACGAAGAAGGGCAAGCCAAACTCCAGTTCTGCAAACATGCCAAGCAGGACCAGCCAGAGCAGAACTTTGAGGAACGTGATGCTTGAGATGACATATTTTTTTGAGGCCAGCCATCTTCCAAGAGCGCTGTCCAGCAGCCAGTCACTACCACCCTGCAGGAATAAAATACATTTAGCTCATGCAAACATTGCATTATTTACATTGGCCTGGATAGTATAAATTAATCAATTGCAATATATTTATATTTGATTATTTGTATTGATTACATTTGGACAGAGTAATCTTCTTGTTACAGGTATTCACACCGTCTCACCTCCATTTGTGAGTCCTGGCCTAGAGGGTGTTCTGAAGTCTCCTCTTTAAGTGGACTGTCATTTGTAGTGGTGTCCACGTTAGCTTTAGCAAATTGATCTTTATTATTAATATTAGGAGCATTTTCGCCCTGTCGACGTGCCCTAAACTCCGCAAGTTTCCGCTCCATTGTCAATAATCTTACAAATGACAGGCCACGCAGAAGAGATCACATTAATGTAATCTTCCTAACTTGCTCCACAATGACAGCAATAACCTATATCCTTGAATAAAACGTACTGAATCGGCCACTTTACCACGTTTTAGTGATATTTCTGTCGCTATCTGACGTTGTTTACTTTTCCTAGCACGGCTGTCTGAAAGGAGGGTGTACTGTCGCAAACGTCTGGTGACTGTCGTGAAAAGGTGCCGTTTTGCCACACCAAGCTTTTGGCTAGCGAGCTTGTTGTTGACGTTGTGGTGAGTTGCATTTTACTATGCTGCATTTTTATTGAGTATGCATCAGCTTTTACATGGTTAAAACGTCACAAGTTATTATCAAAAATGCGTATTGTAAACCACCGTAGACGCATCATAACCACACCAAATTCAACGTTGAATTAGGTGTGGGTATGAGACATCGACGATGGTTGCCACATAACACTAGCTCCTTTACAAACCTCCCTTTTACAGTACTAACATTAGCTTTACTATGAGTGTAACAATATGTAATAATGTTTTGCAACTGTTTTCATTGCCCATTCACCTGATTACGATGTTCAAAATATAATACAAATGTTATTAAACAGGCTCTTTTGTTTTCAGACATGGCCTCTGCCCCAGCACAACAGCCCACCCTGACCGTGGAGCAGACTAGAGGTGAGAAGTCACGACCCAGATTCATTTGTAGAACCCCATTGTGGAGCTTAGCGATTTTATGTACTTTTGCATTTACCATCATATCTCACCTTCCCGTGGTGTGTTGACACACAGGGTCTAAAATCACACTAAAACCAAACCAAGTACACAACGGATAACGTTCCCCAAAATTACTTCTGTCAGTTGGGCACTTGGTGGCACTGTTGGATTAGCTCCCTCTGCAACCAAATGGCCCCTAATAATTTGAATGACTGATGACAAGCTTTTTTCCCTCCATTATGGGGTGCCTTTCCTTTCCTTTTGCACTTAAACCGCTTACAAATGTGAGAACTAATGCGACGACACAATGACAAAATCATGGCGAACATTATTAATCATAACTCTGGTTTCAAGTTACACCTGGACCTCATGTTACTGAGGCTAAATAAATCGGTGTTTTTATTATCATGTGTGGCGTAGTGGTGCTCAGTGAGGTGATCCAGGCCTTCGCGGTCCCAGAGAATGCAGTACGGATGGAGGAGGCCAGAGAGAGCGCCTGCAACGACATGGGCAAGATGCTGCAGCTGGTGCTCCCCGTGGCCACTCAGATCCAACAGGAAGTCATCAAAGCTTACGGATTCAACAATGAAGGAGAAGGTGGGACGACCGCTTCACTTGAATGCACTTGACACTCCACACACGATTACCTGTGATGGGCTCTTTATTGCATTTGAAAGGCAATAGTGCAAATGGAAATCGTACCAGAGGATAAACATTAACCATTATTTTGCTTTTAATATCAAATAATTTTGGCGGTTTAATTGTGGGTGTGCCTCTCTTTTAGGTGTACTCAAATTTGCCAGATTAGTGAAGATGTATGAAACCCAAGACCCAGAAATAGCGGCCATGTCAGCAAAACTCAAGTCTCTCCTCCTGCCCCCATTGTCAACACCACCTATAGGTGGCACCATCCCAGCCTCATAGAACAATCCAAGTGCCTGCATCAAGTGAAGATTGTTTGCGATATCACCTTAAACATCATTCCGTATTCGCATTTAGAGGGTATTCTGCGAAACTAGTTTAGTGGGTAAAAGAAGGGTGTTGAGTGTAAAGCCACGCTTGGCTGTTCAGCGGATGAATCACCATGGTAACACCAGTTTATGTCCGGACTTTCACATTAAAATCGAATATGAAAGCGTTGCGGTTTCACAGTAACTCATTCAGAGATGGTCTCACCATTAATTGAGAACCCGGTGGACATGGGAGCAAGAACAATTTGAGCAGCACTGCGACGGGAGTGGCTACTTTGAGATCACACTGATTCGCTAGCATTCCCTGATGAAGTTCTCTATAAAAGATAATTATCAGCGGAGAGAATACACTACTTTTGCTCACTTTTCCACCCGCGCATGAGGTATGAAATGCAAATGAAATATTAACTCAGCCACTGTTTGCAGACGTACATGTCACAGCACTCCTTGCATGAGTACTCAGCCTGTTAGTCTTCTTATATTTGCTGGAGGAATAAGCACTCTGAGGCATCAATTAACTGGAAGAAAACCCTTCTTTATTCTAACAAAACAAAGGTCGCCACAAAACGTCAACACTGCCACTTAGTGGTCACAACAAGATAAAACATTTAGCAGTAAACTGACAAATAGACATATTTCAAACACGAAAAAGGCAGTTGCTGTATTTTATTTTTATATTATAATATAATAATCAGTGTTAACTTGCGCATTTACACGCTCAGCATTATTCGGCCAGCAGTGCTCCCTCGTTCTGGCAGTAATAATCCTTAAACTCCTCATAATGTTCCATAACAATGACTTGCTCATCTTGTGTAAATACGCTTCATTTTTGCACGGAGGTAGAATAATTTGACGCCCCCTTTTATGTGAACGCGCACTGAGCGCAAAGCCGAGAAACGTACTTGACAAAGGAAGTTGATAATCACCGTTGCCGTACCATTTACCACTCTGTTTGGGGAACTCTGGTTTCGTTCACCTGCATCTTGAGCACAAAGCCCGGGCTGGTTGAGCCACTTTCGCAGAATACCCCCTTAGTGTCCTTACCTGAAAATATCAACATTCAAGTACAGCCAAATGATCAGTTAATGTCATTTCATGTGCTTAAAAATGCTATATTGTTTTTTTGTTAATGACATACAGTAAGTATGGATTTGTGGTTGTATTTATCTACATTGCTGAAACATTTCCATTAACCCAATTTTCACATTGTTTTATATATATATATATATATATTTATGTTAATAAATGTTTTATATTCTGGTTCTGGTTGATGCTCTCAAACACAACATGTACTGCAGTGTTTCTCATATGTTCGTTTGTGGCGACCCGCTACAAGTAAATATGGACCGTCACAAATAGATTTGACACTACCTGTTCGCCCTGGCTGATAACACATTGGAAGGAGACAGTCTGTGAACGTAGATGGTGTCGTAACTCTTGCTTCTTATCACATCTCATATGCACCTGGTCTGCCACAGAATAAGACGACATTGCAGGAGCGATCAGTGTTGCCAGCGAGTATTCCGATTTTTAATTTTTAATATCTAGTGACTTTTTCTGGTCTTATTGGACAATTTTGGTTAACATGAAAGCACATATAGCTCTTCTCAACGAGCAGCAGGTCCTGCTAGGAGTGGAGTTGTGTTTTGGTGGCTCCTTCGGGTTCTTAAGTTCCTTAAAAAAAAACTGCACAGTGAATAGTGTTTATGCATATATACTATATATTTATATATATATATTACCTTTATTATTGCATAAAGTCTTCAGGCAACAACTTCATTGCTTGATGTTTAAAAAGGAGAAACACATTTTCTAAAATTTTCCTCACAGACAGTAAAAAAACAAAACATTTGAACAATAAAAGTGGGTTCATGTCTTTGGCTGCATGCAGACAATGAATGTGACAACCACAGCAGATGATGATACTTATCAGCTAAGATAAGACTAAAGTGCCCCATTCCCAAGAGAGTTTTCATTAAAGTGCTAATTTCCTTTAAACATAAACGTAGGTGCAAACCAGTGCATCGTAGCTTCACCAAAAGAAATGTGACATGAGTTCATTTTGTAATGTAAAAAGTACTTTGTGTACGGTGCAACAACGTGGCTGCTTGCCTTATTCAGTATGAGCGATTTTAAACAGAAAAGGTAAAACTAAAACAGCACTACGCAACCATGAAGGATCCATAAAAATGTTGCATAATAGTAGTTTTACAGTCTTATTGCAAACACAGGGTTTCGACGCAGGCAGCGGAGATGGTACCTCACTTCTCAAAATGATGAAATATGCTTTCCACGTAGCCCAGAACCTTCTGCCAGTCTGGACCATCTGACTTCAGCATCTCCTCCGTAGACTGCAAAAAATGATGATATGAAAGAGAGCAAGAGAATAAGCATTGCTGCAGGTGATTACAATTAGTTCCACCGGGCATATATTGTATTTATGCATCATAGAAACAATCAGTATGCAGTTCAGTGCAACATCTGTACTACTACTCATTAGAGATGCCATACATCTGACCTGTTTTCTCCTCACCCGAAACAAATCTCTTTCAGCATCATCCACCAAACTGAATGATATTGGCAAAAGTAATGAACACACTTATTTTATGCTAAAGACCCAACAACAAGGCTAAATCGCTCCCACTGGGAAAGCTTTCATTTCTAGATGACCTTTTTTTGGTCCGTTTTATTTGGATCACGATCAGACGTATTAGTAACGCTACTTAAGATCCCAACATGGCTTCTCTTTCTTGCATTTTTTGACAGATGGACAACATTTTTACATCAAATGTTGTAATATGGAGAAGAAGTATAGTGGAGCCATGCTTTCATCCACTTGTGTACAAGAACCGAGTGCACTTTCTCCATGCAGCATCCACCGCTCGCAAATTCACATTTTTGGTTAAAAAAAAAAGAAAAATTCTTTAATTTAAGACATTTTTTCCACAAAAGAACACCTCATATAAATACGTGATGATACAGGGCGGCAGGGCACGGTCAGGAGATCGGGAAGACCTGGGTTCGAATCGCCGCTTGGGCATCTCTGTGTGGAATTTGCATGTTGTGCATGTTCTCCGGCTTCCTCCCACATTCCAAAAACATGCACGTTAGGTTAACTGGCGACTCTAAATTGTCCATAAATATGAATGACTGTTTGTTAATACAGTATGTGCCCTGCGGTTGACTGGCCGACCAGTCCAGGGTGTAAGGACAAGGACAAGCGGCATAGAAAATGAGTGACGACACAGGTAAAATGTACATCATACCTGTACCACTATTAGAAAACCCGCAATTTCTGCACGGTTATGGCTTTATGCATCACTGATGAGTTTTTTTTCGTCGTTTTTGTTCTAGCTGCTCTTTGATCAGCTTTCATATCAATCATTAGTGGTGAGTACCTATCCATTTCCCACTTGAAATGTGTTCAATAAGTGTGGAAGGCATATTTAGGGCTTCATCCTGGATTGTGTCATGAGTGAACAATGACAATTGAAGAGAGAAGGGCAATGTTCTGGAGCTAATGTAATCATTCTAAACAGTCACTTTTATTGTAAATGTTGAACCAAAATCGGAGCACAACCGGTTTTCTAGTGGCGGCCGAAGACATTTTCACAGTACGCGTTCTTATTGTTTCAACAGCTTTTTTCATAAAAAAAATAAAATAAAATAAAAAATTAAAGCATAATTAAAATCTCACCAGAGTGGCTGTGATTCCAACAGACTCTCCCGTCTTAAAAGCAAGCTCCAAATTTCCTTTCTGGGGAATTAAAAAAAAAAGAAGGAGTTATTAAAAAGGTTCAGTTCATGGAATCTTGTTACAATAATATGATTGCCTCCTTCAGAAGGTACTGTGTAATGCATTACCTTGAGAGATGTACACATAAAAAGTAGTATTGTACCTTGTCTGCTGGGTTGAGGCTGTTGTACGGGATGTGAGTGGGCAGGTAAGTGTGATAGACCGCACAGAAGGCCAAACCATCCTCCCAACAGGTGCTGAAGTTTGTGATATCAATATTCTGTCAAACGTTAAAATACATGAAAGTTGCATTTTTTACTAAGGATTGAGTACTCGTATTCAGTAAAAAAAAAAAAAAAAGATGAAGTCTGATTTTGAACCTGATACCCTTGAGTACGACTTTGACACCAGAAGAGCAGGGAGTTTCTTCTGGAGCCACCGTGACGCCGAGGCACGGAGCGGACTCTGTCCTGAGGTCTACAAGTGTCAGCATTTCAGCATATTCAGTGCAGTATTCATTTTAAAAAAAGCCTTACGCAGACACTCTACTTACTTAATAGTATCTGAATTTGGGTTTTCATCCCGTTTCCCTGCAACAAATACATAACGGTCACAATCACACAAACGTGGTAACCCACAGGCCTCACTAGGAGTCATCATAGAATTTCTCACCATTACCTGCTTGTACTTGCACTTGCTGCACATGCTTCCATTTTGCCAATAGCATTCAATTTGAAGGACTGATGTTGTAATTATGACATTTTATTGCATCCCAGAGAGGGAGCAGGTCCTCTGTTGACTGCTGTCACACATGACTTTTGTGTGTGCTCACACAAGTCGCAGTATTATGTGGTTCTCGTCCAAATTTTGATTTCAAGTCAACAATATGTTGTCTGAGAAGTGTAGTCATGTGGGGAAATTACAATGCAAGCGATTTGTCAGTGCACCGGTCCATTTATTACCGTTTTGACCGAAAAAAGCTGTGAATGTGAGGAAACAGTTCATTCATTGTGCAGCTTATCCTGTTCATGGGAGAGCCGGAGCCTATCCCAGCTGACTTTGGGTGAGGGGGTACACACTGGACTGGTCACCAGTCAATCACATGACACATACACTATATACATGCGTGCACACTCACATTCACACCAGTGGACAAACATGCAAATCCCACACAGAGAGGTCCAGGCCGTATTCCAACCCAGAACCACCTTGCTGTGCGGCAGGCTAATAATCACACGCTCCACATTGATGCCCTGAGGAAAAAGTTGGGCATGTTAAAATTAACAACATGTCTAGGTCCATGTCGTACAGATCTGGACCACAGTTGACCATCTTGTGCTCCGAAGGCTTTAAACTCACCTGCATGAAAGCTAGAGCAGCTGTCCACACGTTTCAAACCGTGAGTCGTATTTCTCGCTCGTGTTGGCTCCTCTTTCTGAAATGAAAGTTAATCAGGGGAAGATCAGGGCTTTGGTCATTTCTTTTGCAATGAACTGAACCTGTTTTTACCTTGCATGATGGCAACGTTGAGCTCGTGTTGTTATTATTAACGGCGTCAGCTGGCAGTGGAAGGCGTGACATACTCCTAAAATGTCAAAAGTTAACAAGTTAAAAAGGGACATATCATGCAAAACTGACTTTTTAATTGCTTGTATCCAAATATTTGGGTCTCTGGATTTTTCAGCTACCATTTTTATGTTAACTGCCTACTGCAGAAAATGTGTCTTCCAAGCAAGCCACTCAGATTCTCCACCAAGACATAAGAATAGACCTAATTTACAGAGTTTCAGAAGCTTACCGGGCAAATCAGACTATACGGAACTAATATCACGTCAAAGCCAAAAGAAAAGCAGAGCTGCAGTGTTATTGGGTGCACAAATTGTTACACATCATTACATCATAGCAAAGTGGATGCATTTATTTATGATTGGGGGTCCCCACCATGGTTGGGAGCAAAGGGGAGCACTATCTGCTGCTGCAAAGCACCAGTGATTTAGAAAAAGTAAGTCAAATATGTTTTTGTCCAAATTTGATGGTTTCCCTTTCATATCATATAGCCAGCGGTCACCCAAGGAGCCCCCCACGACCGAGAGGCGCCTGCAAGGCTGCTTTTCATTCAGGTTTTCAGTTAATAATGTGTGAACACTAGAAATAAATGCATTCTGAAATACAAAATGTGAGTTGTGGATACCAGCATTCTGTTAATGTTGCGGTACAACAAACACATTCGCTTTGTTTTGGTTGAAATAAGCTATGAAAATAAATCTTTTTTTATTTAAAAATGTACACTTAATCTATGTGATCGGTAGGGGCCGATTTCACTCGTGGATGATCGGTACTGGCAGCATGAAAACCTGATCAGCGCATCCCTACTTGATGTTTTGTTTTTTTACATCAAACCTCCGTTTCAACGTAAGACATGCACAAAGCCGCTCCGTCACACTCATTCTTTCAACAGCTCTACTTCATTCGCTTTTTGCTCGGCCCTTACAGAGCAAACCTCGTCTGACAGCTACTGCAGGACACGAGGGCAGTGGATTATTTACATGAGGACAGGCTGCTCTGACTAGGCTGTTTAAAGAGGGATGTTCTTGATCATTGGTGTATTTTGACGGAAGCATGCATGTTGTCAAGACAGTAAGAAAAATGTATAAAATGTCTCCTGTAAAGACTATTGTAGTAAGTTTGGAAATGTCATCTACACCTACCAAGATCTTTCAGACAACATGACGATCTTCCTTGGCTCACTTTGACTCCGTCCTTCTTTTTTCTTCTCCCGTGCAGCCAAACTTCGAAGGTATCCTTCTGCTATACCCTTTCCTGTCAGCTGGAAGCTTTTTCCAGAAGTCTCATCATTAGTTTCAGGCTCCTCTTTTTGTCCTTTAACCACTGTCACTTCATCTTCCTGCGTAGCATTTTCTATCTCCATCCCTCGAACCTTCTCAGAGTCTTGTGTCTCTGGCGTTTCTCCGCAGGCTGCTGTTGTGTCTTCCATTTCTTGTTCACGCTGCTGCTGCACTTCAAGTGCAGACAGTCTCGTGCACACGTCTCTTTGTTCGGACCGTACACGTTCAAGCTCTCGCTCGGTCTCTTGCCGTCTGCTGTGGGCCTGAGCCAGCTGGTTCTGCACGCTCCTGTGTTTGCCCTGGAGCACAGCTAGGGCCTGCTCCGATTCCGCTCGCAGACGATCGGCCACCGACACGGCGATCTGCATGTCACACTGGAACCGATGCCATTCTAACCTCTCAGCCTGCCACAGAGCACAAAGAAAATAGCCCTTCGTGTATCAAGTTTTTAATAGCAAAACAGTTCTTTAGGATACATTTTGCAATCTAATGAGATCTGATGCAAGAGGTGTATCCAAAATGATGCCTTTTATGAAGTCTCATTTGATTGTGAAATCACTCCAGTCCTGTAGGTGGCGGTGCAAAGTGGTCACAACCACTACCACAGCTTGATCTGGATCTTAGCCCGTAAGGCTGGACGATATGGACCAAAACTCATATCCCAACATATTTAGCTTGAATATCGATATACGATGCATATCCCGATATTTTTACATATCGTAGCAATGTGATAGGACACCTGTTTATAATAGCACACCACTTTGCTTTTGCTTTCATGAGGAACGCAACAGGAAAAAGAAGCAAGCAAATGAGCTTTGTGTCGTGGCAGGAGTCGTGCAGCCGGCGCGCAGCTTCACAAATTCTTTGTATTCGAGTTTGTGAGTTTTAAGGTGGTGAAAAATATGTTTTAATGCTCTGAATGCGAAGTACCTTCACATTACTGAGCTACTGCTTTTTGGTTGCCGGCTAGTTCTTCCACCGCAGACGCCGTTGCTTCAACTGAGCTGCCGGCCTTCTGCTCGGTCCTTCCTCCTGCATGCAGGGATGTGGGAGATACTGGCAAATCCAGTCTATATCGATATGGGTGATATTGTTGTTTTGAAATCTTGCTTAAAGTACATATTGATATATTAATAATAGATATATTGCCCAGCCCGAGCCCCGAAGCAAGTCCAATTAAGACATTAGATGTTTAGTTGTTGTAAAAGTCTCGAGTCAGGTCTCAAGTCAAGGCAAGACAGGTCGAGTTAAGTCGGAAGTCACTGGCTTAACATTTTGAATCCTTACAAGTCATAAGCACCATTTAGTGTTTACCAAATAAAATGCCATTTTAACAACGTTTAACTTGGACAAATACAGGTTGGACTCACCTTCAGCATCTCTCGCAGGCTGTTTACCTCGTCGGTGAGTCTGTCTCTCTCGGCTATGAAATGTCTGAGCAGTTCTGACAGATCACGCAAGGAACACCAAAGACATACACAAGCGTGAAAAAGTGATTCATCATCAGTGTTCTAAATGATTCTCTACGCTAATGGCTGCCTGTCGATACAACTAAAAGAAACACTTTATATTCACCCATTCAAATATTTTCCTGTACTTTTATAATATTTACACACAAAGTTGTGCACAAGCATTCCTGCGCCAATGAAAACCCAAGATAAAAAAAGAGAAGGCCGACCTTCAGCTCCCATAGAAGTGCTGGGGCTGATGCCCAGTGAGGTCTTGTACCGCTCCACCAGGCCATGGAAGCTCAGGGACAGATCCTCTGCAGACGTCTCCGCTGCAGCCTGAGGCTCCAACCCGCTGTCCCTCTCCTGCCAACTCTGCTCCGAAGGCCACGCCCTGGACGCAGGTACTGATGACAGGCTGGGCAGACTCACCGCCCTCGCCTCTTCGTGTCCCGCTACTTCATCACTTATGTTTGTCTCTGGAGACACGACGCTGTCTACGCTTATGACTGCCCACTCGGAAGGAGGAGACAGCTTCTGTGCCCAGTCTGTAACTGCAAAGGTGGTGGCGAGAGAAGCGTGCGCCGCCATGTCTATTGAGGGTGTCTGCGTCTTGCTGGAGGAGGAGCAGACGGATAAAGCCAAGGCGGACAGATCTGCCTCTGATGGTGTCGTAGGAGCAGTTTGGAATAAATCTAAAGGAGATCCTGAAAGAGAGATGGTTAAATAAAAGTTCCGAGTCACTGCTTTTGCTCAATGCAGCACTGTGTCCTCTCCCTTTGTGCACTACCCTGATGCAGCAGAAACACTCTTAATGCCAATATCTGAGCTGGCACACACACACGCATGCAGGGCAGTGGGCTCCATGCTTCCACTCCTTGCCCTTGTGCTGTACTACAGGAGCTGCAGACTCATCATTTATCTTCTGTCAGCAATATCAGATAGTTTCTTTCCCCACAGGCTCACTTGCTCCACAGAGAAACAGAGTTTAAAATGAGCTTGAGTGAGGCCCAAAATAAAGATACAGTGGAACCCCGGTTTTCATCATTCATCCGTTCCAACAGATTAAACAAAAAACCTAAACCTATGAAAACTGAATCATTTTTCCTCCCCATAACAATTCATGTAAATCCAATCCAGTTTTACGTGCAGAAAACAAGGCGGAATACAGACACATGATGAATGAAATGGATAAATGGACATTTAACATCATTTTTACTTCTTTCTTCTTCATTTCTACTGAAGATGGCCATAAGGAGGAAGGAGAAGAGAGTGGGAAGGAAGAGCCACGCGGACGCTATTTCATTCTAGTCCGTGACAACTTTAACTTGAAAGAGTGGACGGTTAGAGCTGTATGCTTTCTCACGTGGACTTTATTGTCAACTTCAGTAGCAGGTACGATCGTCATTACACGTACCGGCCCGGCTCACAATCACTTATGTGTCTGTTAAACCACTCCTCCTTAACTAAGGAACCTTTACATTACAATCCTGTAGTAACACACACTACCTTTGTACTTTATAACGTCTTTTTTGAATTCAATCGTGTTTCTCACCTTCTTTATCTGCAACTTTATCTGCACCTGCAACTTTTTTTTTTGCAGCCGTGTTTAATAACAAAATAAAGGATAGATCCCTCTAACACTCGGAAATTGTGCAGTGCTCTTGAATGCCTCATCAGTGCACGGCACACACTGCTTATGGGGACGAAAGAAGACAGAAACAGGGTTGTTCGTTCAAATAAACCACACACACAATAAAGGTGAGAGTCTGTCTGTAGTGTCCTAACCAAAAAAAGAATCGCCATCCATTCTTCACAGAAACTGAGTCACCAACGTGTGGATGTTTTGTTTGGGTACTCCATTCCGTGGACT
Organism: Dunckerocampus dactyliophorus; assembly: GCF_027744805.1. Classification (NCBI taxonomy): domain Eukaryota; kingdom Metazoa; phylum Chordata; class Actinopteri; order Syngnathiformes; family Syngnathidae; genus Dunckerocampus; species Dunckerocampus dactyliophorus. The sequence goes on along the minus strand of NC_072837.1, from coordinate 7,097,321 downwards.
AGTTTGTTAGACGCACTATTTGGCAATACAGTAGAAGCACCAAAACATATTTTTAGCAATCATTTTTGCTAATGACACAATAAAGACATCGTATATATATATATTTTTTGTACTTTTGAGAGAAAGTTTAATGTCCAAAATAACTTTTTCTCAAATGTTAAGAATGTGCAGTTCATTAGTTGAATTCTGGGGCCTTGGTTCCCAAAGTGGGGTACGTGAATAAAAATGAAAAACAATTAGCGCTTAGCACAATTACACCTGAACGCCTCACTGTGCAAGGAGAATGGAGCAGAAAGGAGACGGAGCATGAAGTTGTTCATTGCTCTGTGTGTGTTATATGAACAAATAAGTAAGTTTGATGATTATTCTGTGCATTGAGATGTGCATGGATATGTATTTATATGTTCTATGTTTTATATACAATTTGCTGCATGTTTTGCATATAGTCATCCCTTAATGTAAACAGTTTAGTCTCGTTTCATTACGACCATAGGTCTGGTCATAGTGGCTGTGTCCAAAAATTGTGTCATTTTAGTGGAGTTGGCGTACCTCCTGAGGAGTGGCCGTTGGTATTCCCCATGATGATGCAGAGATTGATGACTATGTCTGCACAGGAGGGAGCCAATCTAAAATAAAAAATATTCACAAACAATATCACATTAGGACAGTTTGAACACGTCATCGTAAAAAAACAGTACATATTGACTGCCATTTTGAAACAGCAAAACATGTTATAAAAGTTTAAATACGGTGCATACCTTTAGTTATTGACTATATAGCAGTGCCACCTGGAACTAAGCTGCTACGAAATGAGAAACTATGATACATTTTAACACCCAGAAACGCTTAACAAGCTATGATTCATTGACATCTACAGTCTACAATCTACAGAATTGTAAAGTTGACCATCAACAGTCCAATTAAGTCCCAGTTTCTACGACTATGACACATTAAACATGATCACATGGATCAAATGCAATGACGCAATACATGCTGCACTTATTTTCCACATTGACTTGAACCTCTGCAGACAGCTAGCGCTGCCTTCCATCAAGCTACAGCGTGCTCTGTCCTGCGACCCAAAACTCGTCGTTTTGTGAATGGAGTTTTGAAGGACGCGTGTCCCCCGAACCACATAAGACTACCATGCCTGCCTGCCTGCCTGCGTGCACGCATGCATGCATGCATACCTGCCACAGCTGCACGTCTTCCGGCCAAGCGTCCAAAAGTCTGCAGGTTTTGCTCCGCCCACTCCGAAATCAGGCACGCACACGTCGAGCAGTGTTGATGACGCGCATTGTTCCTCAAATGTGCACAAAGCTTTGGAGGTGGAGGCGCCATCGAGAAGTTAACGTCAGTTCCCTGCAGCTGCATCTTCTTCTTCTCCTTTAAAGACAATGCGACAAAAGGAGGGAGGAACTTAAGTGTTGGCGCAGCAGACGCACATGAAGAACATGAAAAGTGGTGCAATATCTTATGTTCACGTGGACATATCGTATATGTTTAATTATTCACATTTCTAATATCGTAAAACATTTTAGTTAGTGTACTCATACTGCATATTCGTGCAACACGCGCAATGGAAACCAATACAAAAAACACTGCATTTGTATCTAATGAAGTTTACAATAAAAACATTTGAAAAGTTAGTACTTTAATTTCAATTACTGGAATTTTCCCCCCAAATTATGGCAATACAATTTGTCTGCATGAAGACAGCATGTTGCACCGTAATAATGAGGACTGTGGGGCCTTTTGAGCCAATCAGAAACCTGGAGAAAGTCAGTTCCACAAAAGGCAGAATATCACAAATGTTGACTATTAATATATACTATATATATACTATAATATAATGACTTAGTCCTGACTATCACACTTTAATTAAATGAAGCAAACAAAGTAAGCATAAAAAACAACAAAAAAAGCATACCTTTAGATCAGATTATATAACGTTACCAAAAAAAATGTTAAAAATCATGTGGCAAAAGGATCAACATCTTGAAAGAAGAGAAAAAAGCGTTTTCAAACCTGCTAAGATTATTTCAGTTCTAATGTTTCCATCTAGTGTCCAACGTTTGCAACACCTCGACACGTGGAATTACACTTAACAAAAAAAAAAAATAGTACAAAACGATTGAGGCTTTGGTTGTGTCACTTCTGAGTTTTTAGTGTGGCTAATTTTACAATCATGTTTACTTTAATTCAATGATTATTTGTGATTGTCAGTCAGTACCTTGGACAGGGGAAGGACGCAAAGGCATCTAAATATCGCCATCTAGTGACCAATCGCAAGAACTAATGCTTCGGCTATTTCCACCATTCTAAGTAGTATTTTTGTTTTATTCAATGTGCACATGTATTTAAAATCGCTAGGTATGGGTAGGTATGGAAATCGAAATGTTTAATCAGTTCAGACACATCCACCATCCCCAGTCGCTTCATGGCATACAATCACATTAAATCCAATTCAAAAGCTGCTTCAAAAAATACGCATTTTTAAAGGCATGATCTGTATTAACAATATCATGTCGAGTGCATCACATTAAACGTTGGTTCTAAAATGTTACTTACCTTTATCTTGCAGTTATATACCGTTCTTGGAAACACATTTTAACATACATATGTGTTTAAAAATAAATGCAATACATAACTATTAAAAGTGTGACCTAAAACTGCATTTTTTGGATAAAGCTCTCGTATTAGATTGCATATTTATCACAGCATGAATTGGGTGCATTGCAAGTCAAACGTAACCGCATAAGGACCACTTCCTGTACTGAGGCGAGGAGGAGGAAGAACCAGACTTTTCTATTTATAGTAGTAGCTAAGAAGTTGTGTCCTGCAAGTGAGTCTGCATCAACATCAAGTGTGGTTGCAGACTTTGGAGGGGGGGAAATGGCGTCAAACGTCTCACTGTTAGAGACCCGAATGCCACATCTGGACGAGTACTGGACTCCAGAAGGTCTGCAGATGGTTTGGGACTACTCTTCCCGGCTCCTCCACGGTGGCTCCATCATCGAGGGGGACCACGCACATGTTTCCCGCCGCGGGGATTACTGACCTCATCACGGAGACATGATCGTCGCTCTGTATCAGAAGTTATCCCAGGCAAGAAGTGACCTTCGCCGTGGAAGAACATACCAGCCATGAAGAAGGTGACGTACGATGACGTGCACGCGCGCACAGCTTAAGCACGTTGTTGTTATTGTTGTTGTCGTGCACACGTCTGCAAAACAATGTGAGTGGGTCGCTCCCTCTAACAGTGTACGTTGAAGAATATGGTGTCTGTACGTGTGTGTGTGTGTGTGTGTGTGTGTGGGGGGGGGGGGGGGGGGGGGGGGGGCTACAGTTCAAGCAGTTTGAATGGACCTCCCATTGTTCCCAAGGTGCCTCTCGTTTAGCAAATGTTTGCACTGGAGTGACTCAGCTGTATTGTACTATTAGCTGTCACACATATCTTCATCATGTGTCACAGGTGTTGCCATGGTTACTGAAGACCCACTGCTGTCTTTTCTTTGACAAGAATTCAGGTAAGATGTATGTGTGTGTGTGTGTGTGTGTTTGTGCTATAAGTCTAGCATGTTGTGAGCAAGATTTAAAATGATTGTCATTGGGTTACAATTTACGACGACAGAAAGTGGGACATTTGCACCTTACCTGTGAGTAAAGGTAAAGGAGAAGCCTATAGCATCTTGATGGCGGTGAAAGGGAGTCAACCGAGGGCTTTTCATTCACTGGCCATGCTGTGAGACGACTGTCCATGACTGCCCAAGAAAGATATTAATCCACATTAACAAAAGAATATCAATTGATGATATACCCTAATTTTCGGACTATAGAGCACACCGGTATATAAACCGCACCCACTAAATTAAAAAGAGAAAATATGATTCGTACATAAGAGGTTGCACCGGTCTATAAGCCGCAGATATCCACGTTGTAACATGGGATATTTAGTATCCAGAAGGATGTTACACAGAAAGATTTGTTTAACTTTTGATTAAATAAATATCTTTTTTTCCAAACAGCGCCGAACAGTGCGTGTAACGTGGCTAGTTAAACAGTAGCCTACCAGAAAAGTCATTCATCACCGTCTTCATCCTCCTCCTGGGACCTAAAACCACTAACGTCGTGTTCTTCATTGTCAGAATTGAACAACCTCATAATTCCTTCATCACACACTTTGTCAGTCTCTGTCTCTCTCTTTCATTGTCGCTCTCTGTGTCACTTTTGTCTCGAGCTGTCCTCTTCATCACACAGTAGCCCAGCCATTCGAAACCCTTTGGTGATAGTGGACTTTTTTGACACACTATAAACCTTGCAATCCTACCTCCACTTGATGTTCCCAGCATCACTCGATACCTCTGATGATGACACGTGAGAGCCTTTTTCTTTAATCATCTGCTGCAGTCTGAGCAGTCTAAACAGAAGCTGTAGTAATTTTACACTTGATCAAATTTACTTAAGATGTGTCAGAGATCTCTGCATAAGACTTCCAATTGTGATATTAGCTTCCACTTCACTCATGCAATTTTAGCCGCATTACTGTATAAGCCACAGTGCTCAAAGCATGAGAAAAAAGCTAACACATCGGAAATTACAATATTTGTTTTTGTCTGACCAGTTTTGTCATCATACAGTGGCGTAAAAAAATGTTGGCCCCCTTCCTGATTTCTTATTTTTTTGCATTTTTGTCACACTTAAATGTTTCAGATCATCAAACAAATTTAAATGACAAGACAGCTGAACACAAAATGCAGTTTTTAAATGAAACTTTTTATTATTGAGGGAGAAAAAACTCCAAACCTCCATGGCCCTCTGTGAAATAGCTAAATAACATAATAACTGGTTGGGCCACACTTAGCAGCAACAACTGCAATCAAGCGTTTGCGATAACTTGCAATGAGTCTCTTACAGCGCTGTGGAGGAATTTTGGCTCACTCATTTTTGCAGAATTGTTGTAATTCAGCCACATTGGAGGGTTTTCCAGCATGAGGCGCCTTTTTAAGGTCATGCCACAGCATCTCAGTAGGATTCAGGTCAGGACTTTAACTAGGTCCCTCCAAAGTCTTCATTTTGTTTTTCTTCAGCCATTCAGAGGTGGACTTGCTGGTGTGTTTTGGATCATTGTCCTGCTGCAGAACCCAAGTTGGTTTCAGCTTGAGGTCACCAACAGATGGCCGGACGTTCTCCTTCAGGATTTTTTGGTAGACAGCATAATTCATGGTTCCATTTATCACAGCAAGTCTTTCAGGTCCTGAAGCAGCTAAACAGCCCCAGACCGTCACACTACCACCACCACATTTTACTGTTAGTATGACGTTCTTTTTCTGAAATGCGGCGTTACGTACTGGAAATGATAGAGCAATGGTCACGTAAGTTGAATACTTTGAATGGAGACACATTTTTTTTGAGTGAAAGTTGAGTAGAAGTGTTTTCAAATTATCAGACGAAAGTCCCGAGTCATTGATGTCAAAGTCCAAATCGACTTGCAAGTCTTTGATGACATTGTCAAGTCCAAAGTCATCAAAATTGTGACTGGAGTCAAAGTCGTATGACTCGAGTCCACACCTCTTGTCACCATCCCCATGAACATGATGTCACTGATAGATGGTAAGAATGATTTTGTTTCTCTGTGTAGTTGGCAGAATAAAAGATGGCATAACCATTTGGATCTAAAACTGCAGTGTTCTCTTAAGAAATAAGTAGGATTTGTCATTTCAGCTTAAAGCTCTGTCTTGCTTGTGACATAAAAAAAACACAAAAAGAAATGACAGAAGAAAGTCCATTAGTATTTCTGAATATATTTGTTTTCCTTTTCATGATTTGCTCTTACTTTGTGTGTTCACAACGTTCATAAAAATAACATGCACGTGCAACATAGCCAGTTATGAAACGAGACGTTGACATCATCGAGACCCCGCACCCCGAAATTATTTTTATCACAATAATCACATGCAATGTTCATACCATTTCGTCTCTAGCGCGTTGGTGCTTAATTATTGCGTTGGCTGCTAAAATGCATTAAACAACAGAGTGCAGGGTTTAACCAAGACTGTAATTTACAGAGCTGTCTACTTCTCTTTATGTGTGGGTTTAAGTGCCTGACAAATAGTGCAGTGCATGATGGGAAAGTCTTAAACCCAGCGTGACCCACAAAGAGTACAGTGAATCAATGATACTGACCTCACATCAGCTTGAAGGGGGTGATGGCTGCTGCGGTTTGCAGGGAAGTTGGAAATACTAAATAGCCGATTATACTGGTGACACTCAGCAGGGGTCATAAAGACCAGAAAGGCATCTATAAAAACACACCAAGGGTCCTCCTCCTTTTGAACAGAAAATTCTGGCTTACATCAGCACAAACATCGGCCGGTAAAGCCTGATCAGGCTGATATCAATTGGGACAGTGATGTAGTGTTTCCCACAGGATTGCAATATACTCGTGGCAGTCGTCAGATTTGCATCATTGGCCATAACACATTTGCAACTAGTGAGTGTTGTTATTCTCTGGCTGACCAGGTGCGTTATAATGTGTTTATGAATGAGGGCTAAAAGGTAGTGCCAAATCCATTTGTGGTGGTCCAAATTTGTTTGTGGCGGGCCACCTCAAATAAATTAATGTATGGGAAAGCTGTGTCACCCACTTGTACCCTGACGACAGTAAACAAGCGACACGAATGCCATAAATTCCTGTCTCGATCTTAATCCATGCTGCCTACTGATTCTATTCCATTTCTGTTCCACTGAAGTGACAATTCTCCCTTCACCAATCGATGGGGAAGCACAGGACCCCCAACAAAAGGTGTCCTAGAAATAGGGGTGGCACGAGTCGGGTGGCCTTTTCTGTTGTCTACCCGAGCTGTGGAACACTCTCTCCCCCCTCATGTAAAAACGGCCCCCGCAGCTGAATGCTTTTAAGTCTCGTCTTAAAACCCACTTTTATTTTCCGGCGTTTAACTCGGAGTGAGTTGTGTGGTCGTCTACCTATTTGTTTTTATTTATTGTTTTTATTACTGTTATAAATGTTTTTGTATTTATTTGACTTGATAGCTTTTAGATATTCATTTGTACTTTTTAAAAATTGTTTTATTAGCACTTTGGAAACTGTGTTTATAAAATGCTACATAAATAAAGTGGACTGGATTGGATATTTTTGGGAACATTTACAATACAAACGCTGAAAAATGCTCGGTGGAAATGTGATTACGTGCATACTTTTATAACATGGGAGTCAAACCAATTGGCCAAAATATTGCAACTCATCAGGGCGTAATGAACTATTACTGTCCAACGTTTACAGTATTACACAAAAGTGAGCACACACCCACATTTCAGCAACCATTGTGTTGATGGTAAATGCATGCCGCTATACAAGCTGTCCACGGCAACACGACCACGGCACATCAAAGTGTCATCCCTATAGCATTGTCCCTTGACAAGATATACTTTTAAAAAATGCTCGGTGAAATGTGAGGGGTGTACTCACTTCTGCGAGACAATGTATTAGTAAATAAATATTTAACTTTTCACCACAGCATCACCCCAGTCAGATTGCTCGCATGTAACCCTGGCTACTGCTTACAGCCACTAGAGGGCATGTTTGAGCGTAATATGACATGCTCACGTGAATGAAGCAGCTGCAGAATGTCATTGAATTTTAATTTTTAGATACAATATGTGTTCATTCTCTCTGTGTTACAAGTGAAGAAACATAATGTCTTGGATTATATCTGAGGTATAATATCTGATTTAGCACTTTCTTTAGTTTATGATTGAGTGTACGGTATATCTTATTGTCATGTTAATTCATTCCATTATTACCTTACAAATGGGCTGACGGTAGACTTTTGGTCCGTCCACACATCTGAGATGATCTTGAGAGTTCATTTTATGATTTTCCTGGCTTTCTCAGGAAAAAAATGCTCACAGCAGATAGGGGGAAACACTGAGTCTCAATAATTATAATAATATAATTAGCATTTTAAAATTATAGCCTTTTTTTAATGCAGCGCAATGTGGCGACTAAAGATTGTTCGAGTGTGCCAGTGGAGTGTGGGGGAGAGAAGGTGAGTCAAGGTGCTTATCAAGCACGAAACGTTTCAAAAGGTAGTGGAAGCATGGAGCGAGTTAGAGGAGACATAATGCAGTACTTAGCTTTGGTCTTCAATGGATTCCACACAATCACGAAAAAGCCACCCAGGCTCGTCATCTTCATCTCACAATAACTGTATACACTTTTTTTTCCTCACCCACTTTTTTCCAGCTCAGCCGTGTTTCCTTTTATCGCCTCCTCACTTTTTGTTCCTTTGTTGGACTTCTTGAGTCACCCGCTCCAATCTGAAGCAATTTATATACAGTGGTATCTCGATTTTCGTTACAGAAGGTCAGACAAAAACTGAAACATGAAAAACAAAGTAATTTTTCCCACAGGATATAATGTAAATCAATTAGTTCCAGACACCCAAAAAATATTTAAAAAATACATTTTATAGACAATCATATAGTTTTACAAGCAGGAAAAAAAGAAAAATGATTATAAATAACAAATGAAATGGATATATGAACAACACTTTTACCTTTATTTAAACCTGTCACGATAACAAATTTTGCTGGATGATAATTGTTGGATAAATTATTGGCGATAAACGATATTATTGTCAATAATATTTTGAGACCATGCTTACACTAATATAATGACAATATATGGCATAATAATGCGAGAGTACACTATCTAGAGCAAGAAACTTTAATTTAAGTATTTAACATTATAATTGTAATGTCAAGAGGTTTTAAATAAAATAAACAAAAAAGTCTGGGACTTGTGGGAACGTGGGTCCGTGGGTTAAAAAAAGTTGGGGGGCGCTACCTTACAGGATATCGTAGTACCGCGTAGACCAAGTATCGCCAATCACCGGTGGAAATGTACTAGAAGTGATGTAAGTCAGATGTATTGCTGAATATGTATAAGAATATGAGGGGACTTGTACTGGTAAAACACAGTTATTCAAAAAGAATGAGCTGATTTCATGACGCATTGCTTCAGTTCTCAAGCATAGTCATGGGATGACTCAGTGACCATTTCAAAGAGGAGCTCTGTAAGTTCTGAAGTGGTGTTGTTCCTCCAGTAGCGTTGGTTGGAAGGGGGCCCAAGGCCTTGCTCTCTGTGCTTGGCCTGCGAGATCCCCAGACTTCACTATGTGTGTGTTTTGTTTTTTTTTTGTGGGGGACATGTAAAAGATCACCTTTATGGTCCACCCCTACCCACTAACCTTGATGACTTTACACATCGAATAACAGCGATCAACTCACGCTGATACACGTCTGGGAGGAATTCTCTTATCACATCAATGTTGCCTGTGCTACAGGTGGTGGCCGCATTGAACACTTGTAAGACAGGAAATGCAACTTGTTTGTGAGTAGAATACTTGTGACTTGGCTGGAGTTTCGTATTGCTTTTCCTTAAAAAAAATACTGCGTCATGAAATTGGTTCATTCTTTTTGGATAAAGCCTCGTTCACACTTGGACACATTTTGTCCCCATAGTGGTACGCAATTGTGCGTGCCAATGAGGAAATTGGTTGTAAACAGGTGTGAAGTATGTGTAAAGTGTGCAGAGAAATTTGTGGCACGCATAATTTCCATGAACTGGTCGAGAACGCAATGTGAACGCACTGCGAACGCACCGCAACCTATGCCTGAACAATGCGGTGAGTGCGTATCAAAGCGTGTCTCGTTCATATGAATCTGTGATTTTTTCCCTCACCTCTTGGAATCAGACGGAATTCTCAAGTAATTTCTATATTCTTTTGGATCTGTTTTGTTAATTTTTCTTAGTAACTAATCATAATTCCCAAAACAATGTCTTCTAGACAGCAAATTCCCTCTCGCACACAGTCGATGTCTCTTAGTTTGCCTCCTCCTTGCTCTTCACGCATTCTCAGTACAGTATTCCCTCATTCTATCGTGGTTTTGGCCCTTTAAGAATAATTGCATTGTGTCTATCTCGTCCCTCTCTTGTCTGTCTGCACCGTCCAATGTTTTCTGCGTCCTGATTGGCTGTAGATCATTGCCAACAAATCTCCTTCTTGCTGCCATGTCTCCTGTGTTATCGCCAGATTGCTAGCTTGTGAATGAATCTTTGGTTCATCTGCAGGAATATTTTTTAACAAGGATACAAAATCACAACAGTACAGCGGCGCCAGGACGCAGAGGCACGGTCACAGGAGTGAAATATGCGCGAGTGACTTAATACCTTCTTGTGTTGATCATTAAGATTGAAACGTAAGTTTGAACTTTTCTGAGAGTGTTTAAACTAGAGAGAGAAATGTGAGAAAATGTTATTGCCTGTCTGAGAAAAGTGTATAAGGTGTATGATGAGTATAATTGTAAAAAAAAAAAAAAACAAGTTGGCTACTTCGCGGATTTGACTTATTGCGGGCTATTTTGGGAACCTATCCACGAGGGAACACTGTACTTGACAAGGTGTCAGTGCGCCAATGTGCACCGTTATGTGCACCGTTATCCGTAAACACAACACAAACAGTGCGCAAACTAGTCTTAACACTTTTCAGGCGCGCCATAAATAAATAAATAAATACATGACACATACTGCCACGGCAAAATGCGTGCAAGTGTAAATGCCGCTTCACTCTGGACTGTAGTCACAGCGAGCTTACGGGGATCGTGGCTATTACTTAATGTGTTGGAGTTCCCCTGCCTCTAAACGTCTGCATGGTGCATCACTAGCGAGTCTATTGCTCTACACGGGTGACTGTGATTCAACCCCCGACATGGCACATACTGTATTTACTATCAGTATTGTATTGTTTTTGATACTGGCTCTCACGGTGTTGAACTAATTTGTATGTACAGTGATCTCCAATCACAGGTGTACACATAACACTAAATACTTGCGAAAAACCCAGCAAGATCCAGTCTTGAATACATAAACAATAGCATACCTGATTTGTGTATTCTTTAAATTCATCATTATTTCTTCACTGATTGACTTTACCAATAGACAGAATGTTACAGATCAGTTGCTACATTAAGAGTTGAGCATTTTTGTTGAGTTATTTTCAGTTATAGAGGTTTGATGTCATTTATCATGAAGAATTTATTCCCATTTTTCTGTGTTGGCCTTGCGTTCGTCCTTGTTTCTTCGATCTGCTTGTCGTTTTTTTTTTTTTTCTATCACAAGAACAGCATTCACATTTCTCTTGAGTACTACTTGTACTCAATCAGAATGCCAATGAGTTGTACTCACGACCTCAAATCAATATGGTCAGTTTTTTTTTTTAATAAAGGATTTATTCAATTTTAAAATGGCCTCTTAACCTAAAAGTATGCTGTGCCGTAGGACACAAAAGAGGCTGATAAAGAAAGGAAAGCATGACGGCAAAACTTTTGTGTTGGTGGACTAAAGTAATGATTCAGAAAATGATTGGTCATGTAAAAGACACCCACCTTCTGTGTACGCAAGAACAAATGACACACTTATATGCATATACCTTGGCCTGTACCGATAACAAATCTCGCTGGATGATAATTGTCCTACAAATTACTGTCGATAAACGATATTATTGTCAACATTATTTTGACACCATTTTTGTCACTAATGTAATGATAGTACGACATAATAATGCGAGTCAAAAGCAATAAACTTGAATTTATAAAAAGTATTAAGCATTGTAATTGGAATGTCAAGAGCTTAAATAAAAATAAATCAAACAACATAATTAAACAAACATAAAAAGACAAAAAAACATTGAAAATAAAATGGACTCAGTCTATTTTAGCAAAAATTGCACTTAAATCCCAATCAATCATAATATTTCTGATTTTGAATCAGTGTCACTTTTGTTACAGTCCAAGACTAGATGCCTGAGTCACCTCAACTGACTCCTCTTAATGCTAAGGAGCAGCGGCTCGACTCTGAGTTCCTCCTGGATAACCAAGCTCCTCACCCTATCTAGTGTGAGTTCAGCCACAAAGTCATTTCGGCCGCTTGTATCCATGCTCTTGCTCTTTCGTCAGTGCCTAAATCTCAGGACCACAGGCCACTGTAAGAGCGACCTTTGACTTCTGTCTCAGCTCGACGATCCGGTACAGTGACAACAATACTGCAGAGGCTGTGCCGATTTGCCTGTCGACCTCACAATCCAGCCTTTCCTCACTCTTGAACAAGATCCCGAGATACTTCAACTCATCCACTTGGGGCAAGACCTCACTGCCGAACTGAAGGGTGCAATCCACCCTTTTCCGGCCACAGGTTTGGAAATGCTAAGTCTCATCCCAGACGTTTTGAAGTGAACCACCCCAGTAAACGCTGAAGGTCTCAGCTTGATGAGGCCATCAGGACCACATCATCTGCAAATAGCAGAGATGAGATCCAAAGTCTCCCTAAACTGGACCCCCTAGACCTGCCTTGGCTGTGTCTAGAAATTCTGACCCCGAAAATTATGAACAGAATCGGTGACAAAGGGCAGCGTTCCCCGTGAACAGGCTTGACTTGGCAATGCGAAACAGATTTTTTTCGCTTTTTAAAAATGTTTTGTTATTTGGGAGTAATGCAAAAGCTGAGTCACTGATTATTAATACATAAAAGCACAATACAAACAAGCTACTTGGCAGATTTCGTAGCAGAACTGTATAAATCTAACTTTTCAAAGTCACTGAATGTTGTACTGAACTGCATACTAAGAATTGGACAGTGACGGTATTGACACATTTTCTTTGCCAATCTTTGGCATTCTCTTTTGTGGCGTCATATCAGCGACAGTGATGGTTTGAGACTATGTTTGAAGCTTTATTCTGCTGGATGTGACATGACAACTCCAGTCAGGACAGGCCCACACGCCACCAAGACGTTGAGAAAATGTCCTCAAGCCTTACGACCAAGGGGTACAAGTCAGGCAATGGCGTCAACTCAGAGAGGGCACCGTGTGAGAAGAGACGTCAGCATGCATGCTGATGGGGGATGAAGCGCATGGTGCAACAGAGCTGCAGAATCCTGAATCCGTCAGGATGGAGAATCCACATCCTTGTTTTGTGGTGATGTGTGGGAGCCTGTGAAACAAGCAGCTCGCACTGCTGCAGTGGAGGAGTAAATGCGGAGCCCAACAGTGCTCCAGGTGATCCACAGCAGCCCAGCCCGGCACACTGCTGCCTCCTCAGCCTTCCCTCTCCTCCTCCTCCTCCTCCTCCTCTTCCTCCTCCTTCTCCTCCTCCTCTTCCTCCTCCTCTTCTTCCTTCATCTGTCTGCGCTTCATTTCTCTGAGGGCTTTACAAAAAGAACAGAAAAACAGGAGAAACCCTGCTTTCCCCCTCTATGTTCTCTGATGTGAAGCACCTCTTCTCGGCTGGCCGCAGCTTCCCAGTCATCGTGTGATGACACACAGCATATGTGCTCCAATGTCTCCGCAACATAGGCTCGCTGCACGGTAAGACGCACTCTTGCAGTTTTTCTGCTTTGTTATTTCCAAAAGGAAGATTTTCTGTGAAACCGTTGCTGCCTTGAGTGTGTGAATTTAACAGGTAGACGACAAGTTGCCTCAGAGGGATGGCTGTGATATCCTCACAATGAAACAGTCCGATTAGACACAGCCTTCAGTCTTGGCAAAATTCTCATTCACAATGTCCATACGGGTTGTGTGTGTGTGTGACACAATCTAGCAGGGTGGGAGGGATTGCCCCAGAATCAGCCTTCTCGATGGGCAACAGGGGGATATTTATCTCAACAATGTGGCCAAACAGCTTAACATCAATCATTCTGCCGCGGATGGAGGCAATATCTACGGCAGCTAAACATTGTCTTATCATTGCATTGTCTTACCCAACAATATTCATCATTATGTAATCATTTTTATTGATTTGGTCTGGGCCGGGGGTGAGCAAAAAAATCTATACTCTCAATTAATCGTGACTTGTTTTTCATTGACGGAATGAATTTATGATGATGAGAGAAGTGAGAGGGCATAACAGTGAGATGTGGTCAGGGAGATGAAGAGGATAGTTGGGGGGCACTACTCTACATCATGCTGGCCACCTACTGAACTATGTCATGTGTTGCTTCTGGCAGCTCAAAGTCTCATGTGACCTAATGACGGTTCACCACATATGCCTACTGTATATCCAAATTAGCAACGGAGTTAAACGGCTACTGGAGTCATAGCGAAATCCTGCCTCCTGCTGTCTGAGAGGGCTTCAGGCTTTTTGGATTGCTGTGAGTGGGTGTCTTAGCTAAGTCACTCGTAATATAATAATGCATCACCCGCTCATCCCCATGAAAAAAGAAAAAATGTAGTGTTTATGCACTGCAGGACAACATCAATATGGCAATGTATCATACACTATTGATACACAAAGGGAATTCTACCGCCAATTTCTATACAGCTTAGTACCTCAAGGGTCCTCACATTAATATTGTGTGACGCGTACCCGGTTTCCCTCCAATATATTGATCATTGCTTAGTCGTAAAGTTAGCCCTCGCTCATAAACACATTATGATGGGACTGTCTGTGAAGGTCACTTGTTGTTACAACTCCGTACAGTACATGTGATCGTAACTCTGCTTCTTAACACCTCATTCGCTCCTGGTCTGCCAGAGAATAAGAAGACATCAGTGTTGCTAACGTCGCGGGTATTCAGACCCCTCTAGCGACAATTATCATGGCTTTTTTTGGCCTTATTGGACACTTTTTGAGACTAAGATGAAAGCAAGTATCGCTCTACTCAACGAGCAGTGGGTCCGTGTGAGGGCCCTCCCGCCATCTAAAAAGCACTTGCATGCAATTCGTCTTGCTTGTGACATAAAAAAAAAAAAAAGAAAGTTTATTTTTATTTCTAAACATTTGTTTTGCTTTTCATATTTCCGGCTCAGTGTTTGTCTCTCCCGCATTGGCCAAAAAAACGACATGCACATGTGTCATAGGAAGTTATGCAAATTAGACGATGACGTCATCTACGCCCTCTCTTCTCATGCAGTGGAACTTCTAAAGTGAATGCCTCAAAAGCCGTCTAATTTGGACTTGCTTGGAACAATATCAACAATAGTCATACATGACGTTACATCCGTCAACAGACTTCAGCACAGGCAAAATCTGGAGGATTTTTTTCTGGGGGATTTTTTGTGATGCCGCCACAAAAGCGTACCAGTGATGGCAAAGAGGAAACGTACAATAAACATATAACCGGAAATGGAACGTAATTGCGGCGATGGAAAAGGTCTGGCTCAGTACACTAATAGCAAAATAATGAATTCAGTGTCAATAAAAGGCATTCATGGTATGAAATTACACAGTAGATGCGTAAATAGCATGTAGCTGACAACATAATGGCTAAGCGTATTTTCTATTTCACAGCTAAAGTGCACTTTATGACAACAAAGAAACCACAAATCTCAAGCAGTGTTGTCACGCCACCTGTGGACAAGCACAATACTAATTAATTACAGCAATACTGATTAAGGGCCGTGACGTGACAGCATCACTCTGCAAAACACCTTCTTGTTCCTTCTCCGTCAGGCGTCTTTCAAATGGTGAGTAGTTTTATTTCACTTTAGTTTTTTTTTTTTTTATACTTTTAGCAGAAGTGGGAGGAAGCGTTTCGCAAGTCCAAGTCTAGTCTCAAAACAAGGCAAGACAGATCGAGTCTCGTCTCAAGTCTACGCTTGAAATTTTCGTGTCCTTACAAGTCACAAGCACTGTTTAGTACCATTTTACCAATGTAACAATCTATATAATACAATATACTATACAATGAATGCATTTTCAATTGTTTTATTACTATTAAAGTCAAGCTGCCATAGAATTCAGGATTTAGTCAGTGCAAACCAGTACAACAACAAATAAACTTCTGAAGACGCTAAAGAGATATTTATTTTACCGAATTAACTTTGTGTGTGCATGTGAATAACATTCTACCATGCTCCAGCAGTCTGGCGCGCACAGAAATGTAAGCCACACCCTTGTTTGTTCTTCACCCGATTGGACGTTAATGGATGCATTGGATGTGGCAGATTCTGTGGGGAAATGAGTTGTCTTGCTGGAAATAAGCTAACAATGGTCATGTTAGTTGCCTGCTTTCAATGGGGGCACATCTTACGGAACACTGAAAGTCTCAGTCATCAGACTAAAGTCGGGAGTCATTGATGTCCAAGTCCAAGTTGCAAGTATTTGATGATATTGTCATTGAAATTGTGACTTGAGTCCACATCTGTGACCTTTCCCATACAGTGATTAACTAAACTTATCTTCATAAGTACAAAACAATGAAAGATTTTAACATGTAAAACATTCGTTTTTTTATGTAAAAAAATGCTTGGAAGTCAACCAGCATCATGGAACACATTGTGTTTGACTTTTGAGGTGGAAGTCACCAGCGTGTGTGACCGAGGTGGTTATCATGGACAGCATTTCAGAGAGTCTGAGCTCACTGCAGCTCGCTGGCAGCTTTTCACTTCTCTGATCCCCCAGAGGCTACATAAGCATCCCCAAACGCCTCGTTGAGATGGCTCAGGGAAATTCTTGGAGCTTTCTGCAAGCAGCCCCGAGAGGCTAAAAGGGACTTCTACTGTGCAATGCCATTCCTGGTAGGAATGCAGTTAGTGACTAGATAGATAGGTGCTCAGTTGACAGCACTCCTCCACCAAGGGTAAAAAAAAAAAAAAAAAAAAAGGTGGCGTTCCACATTTGTGTTTGTCCATCTGACACTTCCTAGTCTAAGGAGGATCAAGTAAAAATGTACAAATGGCCAAATGCACATTCTATGGGTGCTGTCTTTTTCGTGGACAATGGTGCAACATGTTGGGACGAGACACATGGGACGCCAACATTTCCATAGTGGGGTGGGAAGAAAGGTTTGCGCCATATCTTAATGGGTTCTTCATGTGCCTTTATGGAATTTGTCCGTGTAGTTTCTGTGTAATCCTAACAGTCAAACAATACTACCTCATAGAATTCATTCATTCATTCATTCTCTATGCCGCTTGTCCTGACTAGGGTCACGGGGGTATGCTGGAGCCTATCCCAGCTGACTGGTCACCTTATACAATTTCCACACTCAAAACAGTGCCTAACCCAGTGTTTCTTGACTTTATTGAGCCAAAGCACACATTTTACATTAAACAAATCACACCACCAAACAAAAATGTCACAAAAAGTGACTTGTATGAATGGCAACAGGTGGATAATCAGGCTAATTATGTCCCTGTTTGCCATTTAGTGGAAAAACATTGAATTGTTCTGCCTCTCAGTGTACGCCGCTGGCATACAGTAGCTTGATGAACCAAGATATTTATAGTTAATAAATAAAAGTTCTGTGTCTAGAGTGGTGGTGACTGGGCGTAATATCACACTTCAGCACATTCAAATATATGTGTCAGTCACTCCTTTTGTGCGGTATCGCTTGCTTGCTGAGTAAACACCCCTTTGGCTTAAAGTTTGAGTTTAAGATCCACCCCGCAGTGCATCCGGTTATGGCGACATTTTCATCTTGTCAGACCACGTTTGTGTCACACAGCAAAATAGCAACCACAAAAGCTACCATTCAAGAGTACAAGATGTGTTCCCCCCTAAACCGACAGTGCTGTGATTTTTTTAAATTCATCTTTTTCAATGTGGAAATGACTACTGAGTACAGCATGTTCAGAATATGAAATGGTGTCATATCAGTAGTATGGATCCTATCACAAGACTCTGTTTATATTCACCAAGGCTATGTTGTTTATTACATTTTGTTAACTGAACCCACGTTGGCTGCACGGAAGTAAGCCGAGTGAACCGCGACACCATCTGCGGCTAAAACACAATCTCTATACAGTGGAACCTCAGTTTGCGGATGCTTTCGGTTAACACTGAAAATTTACGCCAATCTTTTGCCTCAGTTTGCCTACATTTTCTGGTAAGCGTACATTATAGCGCACCTCTTGTCATGTTATTAATACACTGTGTGAGTCCAACCGTGTTTTTATCACGAAACATCCTTGTTAGCAGCTTATTAGCTTGCTAATACATGGAAACAGGAACCGATAGTCAGCTCCGTCGTCCATTTATGAGGTCACTGGCGGTTGACTTTGTAGTTCTTTGCTAACTAACACAGTTATGCCACAAGTCTCTACCTTTCTTTTGGTCACGACTGCAAAATAAACCAAAATGGAGCCAATGAAAGTTGCAAGTGTCAGCATTTTGATAAACACTATTGAATTCAAGAGAGTAAAACAGGTGGTGTCCGAGTGGATCTTGCTGCCATGTCACAGTCCTTGTCAACACTCACGTTAAATGTTCATTTATCCCTTTCATTTGTCATTGATATGCCTTTTCGAAGTGTTTCCTGCATGTAAAACTATAATTACTCTAACTTGACTCGTTTACAGTATGTTTCGGTTAGAGTCGGACCCTCTAGTACAGATTAATGATGCTAACCGAGGTTCCACTGTATCTGTACGTCAGATGTTCTGTGAAAAAAGAATAGTTGGATGCTTCCATTTATCAAACACACTCAGTGTGTTTATATCGTTGTGCAGCGGCTCCCCGCATGTCACAAATTTGCAGATTTTTGGTCAAAACATGTGATTTAATTTTTTTTTCTCCGAAAACAGGCAATTTTTCCCGCAGAAAACACATCTCAGTCACCAAAAGTTGGTAATATTTATTTAATATGTCATAATGCAGGTAAAAGGTACATCATACATGTACCATTGTTAGAAAGCCCACAATTTGTTGATGTCTTTATGCTTCACTGATGAGGTTTTCTGATCAAGCATGGAAATTTCGCGCTTTGTTCAGCAGTCCTTGAATGCACCATAGTTAGCACCATGGTGTGCTGTGACTCGGATTTCATTTTATTATTGATCATCTTGCATTATCAGTGTGTCAAAATATACATTTTGATGGGCATATGGCTTCCTTGCATCTTTTTGGTGGTGCTTACTGTACATGTACTGATGGATAATATCAGCTAATTTCGTCCTACCATCTATTCTAAAGTTTTCTGACTAGCTGGTCTTCAATTTCACGGTGGAACTGACAAGATAGAAACATCCAGAATCCTTGATTCCCATTTTAATCCTTGCACGTGTTCTTTGGAACATGACCATGTTAGGTAGTGAGCAAGGACGTGTGGGTGTAGGAGTGAGTGGAAGAGTGAGTTTGAGAGCGCTCATCGGAGTCAGCCTTCTATTGGAAGCAAAGTGTACAATTGATACGATTGGTTATGTGCTTAGATCATACATAACCATTCTCCAGGGCTTCTTTGACCCACGTATGTACTCTAAATATGGATTCCAGAGGCGGAGAAGATAAGACTCAGTAGTATCAGCCACGTCTGAGTGTCACCTGCAGCTCCGTGGCTCAACCTTGAATTTCTCACTGCAACATTTATTTCTTGGCACTCCAGCTGCCTGTCATTGTCACCGAACATCTGCCAAAAAAGGGGCTTTCCTGCACAACACCTCCTCTTGCAGCACATGCACCACGGAGATAGCCTCCTAAACTTGTAGACTCCCTTCACTTTTGACTCCAAGGTCACAAATCAGTTTGAAAAAAAACTGCGAAACCTCATTTTTCATCATGATTCCTTTCCAAAAGGTCAGATAAATACCAAAACGTACAAAAAACTAACCTAACCCATAAGAAATAAGGCAAATCCGATGAATCTGTTCCAGAAACATATTTTATGGAGAATAATAATTTGTTTTACGTACAGAAAACAAAACAAATACATATAAATGACTAATAAAATGGACATTTATCATCACTTTTACAGCAAACAAAGGATGAGTGGAGGGAGTGAGGGAGGGGGCGGGATGCTATTTCATTCTAGTACGTTACAAACTTAACTTTAAGGCGTGGATGGTTAGAGCTGTATACCTGCTCGCTTGAACTTTATTGTAAATTGTCCGCAGCAAGTACAATCATCATTACACACACTGGCCTGGCTCACTTTCTGTCATGTGTCCCCGTTAAACCGTTCCCCCTGCAACCTGTGTCAACTAAAGAACCTTTGCAATACAATTCAACTGTAACAGACGCTACCTTTGTACTTTACCACAACTTCTTTCTTGAATTCAGTAGCGTTTTCCCACCTTTATTAAAGCTCTGGCAGCTTTTTTTTGCAGCTGTACTAAATAAAAAAATAAAAATCACAGATTTCTGTAACACTCAGAAATACAGAGTACACTTCAATGCCTAAAAAAAAGGAAGGAAAGAGACAGATATAGAGTTGTCCATCTTTGTGTGTGCGTTCTATGAACAAATAAACTACACACACACACACACACACACACACACACACACATAAAAAGATGATTAAAATATATGTCTATTGTGTCCCAACTCTAAAACAACCACAATCCATTCTTCGCAGAGACTGAATCACCAATGCGTGGATACTTTGTTTGGGCACTGTTTGGCCGTATGATAACCGAGACAGTCTACGAAAACCGAGACTTACAGTACTTGTGGCAGCAATTTTAATCGATAACCGAATCCTACGAAAACCGGGGCGTACAAAGACCAAGGTTCCCCTGTATCTGAAATGCTTTCTTCACTTGTGGAGGTGTGTATATGATTTTTTTCCGAGAGGAAAGCCCCTGCACCCAGGTGTGCATGTGCGCACGTGCATGTTTGAGGAGAAAAAGCTGGTACAATTAATAATGGAATCAACCTCCTGGTGTGTGGTGTTATTCTTTGGCTTCCCTAATGAGAACTAGATTCATCTTCAGTCTCTGACAGTATGCTGAGCGGGAAATGTTGCTCTCCTGCCTGTTTCCATGGAGATGCTCATGGAGCTGTAACACCCCACCACCTTACCAACCAATACCCCCCCACCCCACCTCCTTGCTTCTGCTGTACATACCATCCAACAGTGCGGCTTCATAAGCAGGATCTGGGCCAGCGTGTGTGTGTGTGTGTGTGTGTGTACGGGGGGGACTATAATGGTTCGTTAAAAGATATTTTCACATCCGTGTGTGACATTGTTTGCTGCGCAAGTGTGTTTTTTCTCATGTTGTGGCTGATAATTGGTGAACGTGTGTGAAATCATAGATGTGTGTGTGTTATGAAGGCAGAATTATCAGGAAATCTTTGCCATCGACAGTCCATGAAAGCTAATGTACCGTGTGTGTGTATTTGTGTGTGAGATTTTGAGTCAGAGGAACGGCGAGGATGAGGGTAAAGCTTGTCATGAGGAGAATGAGAGGGTAAAGAAGGTCAGGAACAGAGACAGAGGAAACGACAAATAGACGCTTGACGTAAAGGATGCAGAAAACTGTAACATGTTGCAGAAAATATGCATTTGGATTAGTAGTTACTGTATTTGTCCCTAAAGGCAGCAATTTAAAGTGGAAAATCCGATGTAACAAGCTAGCTCAAACCAATCCAATGTAGGTCAAAGTACCATAAGCAGTGAGATATATAATTTTGAATGTTACTTTCAGTATGGCCTTAATCTTCTATTGAAATGTTCTGATGAGGGCTGCGTTTTGTTTAATATTTAGGAAATGCCTCAGGGCCAATAAAGAACAAGCTGCGAGCCGCAAATGGCCCCCGGGCTGGACATTAGACACCACTATTTTATGCATAAAAGAGCTACATTTATCCAGATGCACTAAAAACGTCAGGTGCCAGTGGGATTTTTCAGGTGAAAAATGCACTTTCTCTCTTTGTCGAGGCGGTATATAAGTGCACATTTTGCGGTAGTCAAAAAAGCTCAAAAAACTTTGACCACAAAATGACCACATCTGATAAGCCATAACGGAGATAGGGTGTACTCAATCATTATTTGGGACCAGCGTAGGTACACTCCTGACCAAAATTTAAAAAAACAGTTGAAAAATTGCAATAATTTTCATTTTGCACCGTTGGTTTTTAAGGAGGTTCTAAGTAGAGCTTCAAAACAAAATGTGAGAAAAAAAAAATTGAGAAAGCAATTTATTGCAAACAAGCATTAAAGTGAAATAAGTTGTTCATCAGCTGTTCAAAAGTTTAAGACCACAGTCTTTATAAGCCAAAATATCGGCAAAAATGCGGATTCAATGTCATTTTCTGTCAGGCATTCACAGTGTCATGATCTCTTGATGGCAAATGTAAGAAAGCTTTCTGTCTTTGAACGCAGTTGGCTTGTTGAGATGCAAAATGACAGTTTGACAGTCTTTTGAAACTTCTTCAAAGATCCTGATGGTTATGGAACAAAAAAGTCAAGTGGTAGACCCAAAAAAATGTCACGGACCCTGAGCCCGAGTATCCGAGTTTTTACCTGTCCAGACTTGTTATCTTTCCTCAAAAGCCTTCATATCAGCAATGCTACCATGAAAGTACATCTGAGACCGGTACAATCAAATGCATTATGATTGGTTAACCGGAGTAAAAAGGTGAGGTTTGAATGTCACATTTATAGTACAGGTGGTCCTCGGATTACAAATGAGTTCCACTCCTAGCCTGTGATGTCAAATCCAAGTCTGCAATCAAGTGAATGTTACAATTACATTCATCAGGTGGCCAAGAACCGCATCCGCATCCACATATTAAAATGTTACTGATGCTAATGTCTGCTGTGTGTGAATAAGCAACAGCTTACTCACAATAGCAACTCCGTGAGGTGATAATATGACAATGTGCAAATAATATGCCAATTCATTCATAATGGATGCATGTTCAAACAGTGTGGGCACACAACTACGGAGAAAATAAATGATGTATTTCCCTGTCCAGTGCTATTTCCTGCTGAATACACATACTTACACACGCAAACCTTCGACATGCCACAACCTTCTGCTCCCATCACTTCACCTCTCATTCTCCACATCCTCATCGGGATTATTGCAACATTTTAGGAGATTCATACAAAGGAGGCCCACTCTGCCAGATGATGTAAAAATAATCATAGTGGTTTACAGTTGCTTGGATACACCGAGATGGCAGAGAAAACACTCCAGCCAGGTCATGTTGTCTCTGTCACCACGACAACCGGAAATTTTTGCATCAACCGATGAACTGCCGTATAAGCTGTGCAGCTGTGTATTTTTCTTTAAGGTGATGTAATTTATCGTTACAGTGCTGCTCCAGTGTGATGCTCTGCATATGTTTTGGAACACTTGTTTAGCCATTAAGTGCATCTCTATGTAGCCTAATTAAACAGTTGCTTGAAAAACTTAAATTACCAATATACAGCAGTAATTGAGACGCCCTTAAAAATGATTATTCTTGACACTCTAATCAAGCCTGCAGTCACCGTACCTAACATTAATTTGCTTGAGGAAGTGCTGCCTATTTGCAATGAATTTGCTTGACATTTACACCCTTAATCACACAGTACAAACCAACAGGCGGTCATCCAACCAACTGCCTCCCTCACTCACAGTGAAATCAAAAATAGCACAACAAGTAACACATGTGGAATGCAGATATCAGAACAAATGGTGAGTTGGTGAGTGGCCTAATGTGGCCTAATGAGTGGCCTAGGCCTAGTGGCCTAGTTGGTGAGTTCTTCTTGAAATCCGAATGGGCATGAGTGAGTGAGTTTAAAAAAATCATGTCTTTTTTCTTTAATAATTCTATTTTATGCTACTACATTTTTGTCATTGCTGTTTTTTTTTTTTTAGTTTTCTTGTTAGATTATATTTGTAGAATGTGGTCCAGGCCAAAAAAAAAAAGCTGCCGGCCGCAAGTGGCCCCCAAGCCGCACTTTGGACACCCCTGGTCTGCATGAATTGCACGATAAAGCTGCCGAACGGGACAGGTTAAAATTTGTTAATGCCAAAGTGTATTTTAAGCAAGAGATGATGTGTGTAGTTTGTAGAAACATGCCTCTACAATAAAGATTTGTACACTACAATAGCAAGATATCGGTTTTAAGTCGCCATTTTTCCGCGCAGGCTGTGTAGTGACAAGCCCTGTTATCACCATGTGCTGCTCTGATGCCAGGGATCTTTGAGAGACTGACTGTGACCTTGGGGGGAGGCCAAGCCGACTGGGCCTGTCTGGATGACATGGGCACTTGCAGCCAGCTGTCCCTTAGTTTGGGAGCAACACGCGCTCTCATGAGTCAGTGACGGCTCTTTAGATCAAGTGCTTACATCATGCTGTCATTTTTTGGTTGCTAAAAAAGGCAATTCAAGTCGTTTCTGCTTCATTAGGCCACAGAACAGAAGCTTAGCTTTTTGAAGAGGTATGGTCGAAAGCTTAATCCCCGAGTTTCCAGTATTTGTGACCATTTTCAGTTTGTATGCACTCACGATGTTCTTTGACACTGTCATGTCAGGAGAAATTATGCTGAGTTTTTTTTTTTTTTTATACGCTACAGAGAACATTACACCCCTTCATTACACCATCATGGCTAATGCCTGTAATGACCCATACTCCAAACCTACTCTTGTTCTATTCAGTTCTACATCCTTGACATGAAGCCCAGGAAATTCAAGTTGAAGAAGGAAATCTAAATAACGTATGAGTTCCGTTCCAACACTCTCTGTACTGTAATGTACTGTAAGTCGAGCTTTGGTGTAAGCCGGATCTTAAACCTAAATAATACCTAAATGAACTCCTATGTCACACCCACTGTACACAGAACACATGAAGGACATACAATACAGTAATAAAACACTAAATACAAGAATGAAATGAAAGAGTAATAGAAAATATAAGCCAAAGCACTAGTAACCTTTCCATGTCTATAATAAGACCACTACACTGCTTTGTTCTGCTGTCGCTTTCATAGGAGCAGATTCTTTAACATCCTCAAGGATGCTGTATCGACCTGGTAGTTATGTGTAGTGTCTTGTAAGCTGCGCGGTGCGGAATCGCGGACTGATCTTGTGTTCTCTGCGCAGAGGAAATCCTTGCTGCGCAACAAAATAAAATCTAGCCAGAACTGTAAATAAAATAAACACATCATTTAATTCTGTACCATTTTGCAATGCAACGCTGCGATATAACACAATGACGAACCCCGTCCAGCCAATGATAAGAGCCTGTTTGCACGTGTTTACTCACGCAGGTGGACTGGCTGTCGCAGTATGTGTGAACAGAAGAACAAGAGTTGAATAATATGGGTGAGATTTTTTCTTTTGTGGATGGTAAAGGGCTGCTCTGAGACAGTTTACTGAGTGAAAAGTGTGGACTAAATGAGTGGCTTAACCGTGCATTGAGAAACATTGAGGGAACCAACCATGTAACCACCATGCAACGTTAAAAAAAACAGAAAAACTTTCCGCTGCAGCCAAGGGGCCAACAGATGCTCAAAACCAAACCAAAAAAAATGTTTCTGGAATGAAAAAGCTAAGTTTTCATAACATTTTGGTACTGAGACGTGTCAGAAAATATTAGAAACAGAGGCGAAGCAAACCTGTAATATAATCAGAAAAACCAAGCAACCCTGCTGTGCCACCTAGATAGATACCATTTTTATGTCAGTTTTGAAGTTATATAATAAATCATGAATAATTTGCGTTGCCTGTGCTGTTTTTATGATTTGACAACAAAAGAATGCATCTGACAGGATGTGAGAATATGGTTGTGTTCCTGGTATGCAGCCTACCTCATATTGGCTTTCCTTTTAAAGGCTACTGGAGGGGAGTTGGGAAATTTAAGGACTATATTGTAGAAAATCACCGACTGAAAAGCTAATAAATCACTGAACTAAATATATGAATAATAAAAGTGCTTTGTCAGTTGCTCTGGCTTATAGCAGCACTGCAGTGGCGGCCAGTTAGTCATGGTCGATCTGTTTAGGGCCAGCAAAGACGAGGGAATTAACAGTGAGAGAAAGGCGTGGATTGTTACAGCTTGCCTGCCAAAGTATGCAAATGGTGTCAGGGGAGAGCTGAATGTCACCTCAAAAGATGACACGGACTTATTGGCATGGACGTGTATTCATGCAAACATGAGTGAGCGGCACAACAACAGCGTTTGTGGTCTTCTTGTGTTTTGATTTATTTCAAGCTCACAACCCACATACTCACATGCCTGAGGGGACATTTGACACTGCGGAAGCACAGACATTTGAGATTTATTTTGGCATCGTTATAAGCAGACAAATTGCTACACTGATGCTCAAAGCCTGCACTAACAGTAGTGTGCTGTCTAATAGAGCATCGTTCAACATCACATCTAAGGTGTTGTGATTGCAGTAAATCCTTGTGTTGGCCCCTTCTTCGCAGGAATGTGAAGTCAACTTCACCTACAACAGACATCATTGCACTTTTTTCAGACTTTCAAAATCCTAACGATGAAGTGAACAAGCCACTAATTGGTCTGCTGAGGCAGAGGTAGTCAAATTCCCAAAACATAAAGAGAGAGAAAATAAATCCCTTCCTCCTCCTGCAGTGAAATCACTATAGTATAACTCCCCTGAGGTCGTTGTGTAAACAACACAAAAAAACTTTCCAATTTGACTCACCATCAAGCATGGCATCACCTTACAGTATAGCCAGGTCTCAGTTGAAGGGGATCTATTATGCTTTTCCTCTTTTCTGACCTATAAATGTTGTATTCTTGTGTTAAACGATGCCAGGTAATGAGATTTGGAAGTGGAGACCTGAAAACAGTTTTAGACGGCTCTGCACGCTGTTTTTTTTTTTTTTATCACAGAGTTCGACTGATGCCAATGCAACACAGACTTCCTTATATGGGCATGCCCAGGCAAACACTCCCCCTGCTCTGCTTCGCTCTGCTCTGTTTACCGTGTTAGCACATATGGCTCCCAGGAAGTATTTGTTCGGGTGTGCCTAAAGAGGCAAGCATCAGTGGTTGGGGTTGCTGATTCCCGTCCAGGAAGAGAAAAATATGCTCATCTGTCAAGGGCATTTCACACGGACTGTTTTGTGAACATGGGCAAATATGAAGCAGGACTATCTGACAAACTCTTGCTGAGGTCCGACGCTTTTCCAACATTACTTGGTCGTGTTGAGGAGTCAGAGCAGCAATCTATAAGTAGCAATTTATCAGTTTCATAACTGTTTTTTTAAGTAATCAGAGAAAAGGGGTTCGGCAGCTGTCCGGAAGTCCTCAGGAGCGCTTGGGAGTGTGACCAATCGGGAGGCGTACCTGGAGGCGGGCTGGGTGGAGTAAATTACATAGATCTTTTCGGCGGGAGGCAGGAAACACTGCAGGAAGAGATGCAGAGTCTGGGAGATCTAGAAAGCTGTCTGTGCGGAGCTGCTCTATAGGAGTCCACTTTAAGGAATAGTTTGAGCAATTATGCATGTTTTCCTTTTATCTACGGCTTTTTCCAACTTTTTTTGGCAAGATTTTCTCTGAAAGAAGAATGCATGACACGAGTGATGACATTCTCCACACAACAGCATGCTTGGCTAGTTCAGTACATCCGTGACCTGGAATTGTTTTGGACTGCAAACATGCAATTTTCAACATTTTGCTTTTTCTGCATGGAATGCGGCTCCACCTAAATAGCAGCGCTGATTACTACTAAACAGGTACTGTCGCACGCGCTTTCCAGCGATCGCAAAGCAGCTGCACGTCATGCTGAACAGTGAACAGAACACCAAAATAAGAACACAAAATGCCTTTCAAATGTCGTATTCTTGCTCTACATGATGTGGAAGTCCCATATTATGAGGCTGTTGTGTTTTGAAGTTATCAATCGTTTCATTTTTTACTCCTAAATCTCTTGAACGGTCAAGTTGTCGACTTTCAAGAGAGTTCGACAGTTTCTCACGTCACAACTGTAGGAAGTCCATGTATGGCAACTTGCCGCTTGTGCAGCGGTAGGCGCTGCTCAGCACTGTTTGTCGCTTTTTCGTCAAAATGGCAGCCAAAAAGTGTTTTTTTGGGATGTAAAAATTGTAAGAATTTGACCATGGAATGGATGATGTCTTTTTTCATTATTTCCTGTGTGAAAAATACGTCCAATCGAAACTGTTTGGCCTAATAGGCTTACTGGATCAGAACAGAAAGAAAGCCTGCGTTAAAGTTTTAAAGCAAGTTTAACCAACTAAAAATGTATGTGCATCAACCCCGATGGAGCATTTAACTTGCCCTTATCTCTCAGTTATGTTTCAGATGTCTCACTGAACACAGCAGCCATGTACGGTTCAATAACTACGCGGCAGGATCATTTATCAACATGACATATTTGGACTTTGCCGAGTATTTTTCAGTGTTGACAAGCAGTAAAACTGTTTCGACTTAGATTTGCTGTCTAGTTTCATTCTCTTCTTGAAAAAAAGTACAATATTGTTCAATCTTTCAGTCTCTCTCCTGACATATCCGGTGTTGCCTGGCAACAACTGTCTTTTTTTTTTTTTTGTGAAGGGTACCCAAACGCCCGTGTCTTTGAAAAAAAAAAAGGCACAGTAAAGGCTAAGTTCTTTGAGCTCCGACTGTGGGTGTTTAAACCGAAATACTCGCTTGTGCTCCTCAGCAAACACAGTGAGGAGTGTGCCAATCTTTTTTTAAGGGTTCATCTAGTCCAAAAAATATGAAAATATGAAATATGAAAATGAATAATGATCCCTTTGTGAAAGGATAAAGGGAAAGTTTGATTTCTCCACAAGATTAATGGGATATTATGCCTTTGGGTCGGAAATCAGAGGCACGTTGCTACAGTGACATTGTAACCTAGTGCATAAAAAAATATTAAATGTAACTGTACCAATGTTGCATGTTTGAGTACAGTGTATTACAGTTGAACACACATGAGAGTGTGTAATTGCTGCAATTAGGGGTCTTTTAATATACCAATCAAACTAGAGTCCATGCAATACAGTTAGATTAGGCATAAAGTCATTCAGTCATTTAGCCATTCATTAGCCACTGTTACCAGCCAGGCCAGCATGTTGCATGGATAATCATAGAAAAATGAATAAAACCCATCATAATCTTTTGTTATATTGTTACTGGCATCTACTGTATAGAAGACTTAATTATATATTATATATATATGTATATTAGGGCTGTCAAAAATTGGCTGTCAAAAATTGGTTGTCACCGGCGGTAACTAATTTATTTCATTAATTACGTAAAAATCTTTAGCGTAATTAACGCATACGCCTTAAGGCAAGCCACATCTCACTGTTATGACGACAGACAGCAGCACAGTGTAGCTCCCCACAGAGTCACACAGAGTCTGACGCTCTTTTATAACTTTAATCTAACCTGAACACATCAACAGCGGTGCAAATCCAAGACCATATGCGTATTTCCAAATCACAAATGCCTCTTTTGTCCCTTCGTCGTCAGAACAACACTTCCTCATTAACGCTACACGGCCGCGAGATACATTCAGGGACACCGCGAACATCACAAGAACGTCTTTATTATGCGTCTCAATAAACAGAAAGACAAAGAAAACCAACAAGTGGGTATTCTTATCACTCACTTTCTAACTCTAAATGAGGAAGTACAATTTGCTGCATTTAGGTGTGCTCGGAAATGCCAGAAAATACACTCACAGTCCAAATTCAACTTTAATGATGTGGTGTGTTTGAACGCAACCCCTCATTGCTCATAATAACATGGTTAAAGTGTAATTCAAATGTTCTGCCACTATTAAATAAAGTAGTGTTAGGTTAATAAAATCATTTCAAATGTTGATTAATCATGATTAATTCATTTGAAACCCATGATTAATCTGATTAAAATGTTCATAATTTAACAGCACTAATATATACAGTATATATATATACAATATATATATATATATATGTATGTTATATGTAATAGTCTTAATGATTGCAGGTGCACCCATTCTCCCCTGCAATAACATACGGCCACCGTATTGATAGGTTCATTACTTAGTCACCATCCCGGTCTAATAACATGATAATGGATTCAGAACAGCAGCTGATCCTGCTGTAACTGTAATTATCGCCACATCCTGCTTTTACTTTCATTAGCAGTCCGTCTCCTAACAGAAAGCTCGATGAGGACACATTTATGACGTTCTGGAATTGTCCTTACACACCGAGGGAAGAAACTGCCAGAAGAACTGACACACGTGCCACTGCTCTCCGTGGCTTCATTCATAAACTCAATTACACTGAAACGTGCCGAACACCCCACTTGTGGTTAAGAGGGCATAAACAACGAATGACTTGTTGCACAAACATGTCATTAAGGAGTAGAGGTTGACAGTCTTTTGGTCTACAAAGGGTGGGGTTTACACGATGGAATACAGTAGTGTAATACATTTATGCCACTGTGATGTCCTGACTGGTGCTTTATTTAACATTACAGGCCACTAAAGTGGGTGATCTATGGCAGTAATGGTCAAGAAAGGCTCCTTATTATTAGCGATGTCCGATATAATGATATCGGCGCATGAGTGATGATGTGCTCCATACTGCTACAAGCTTCCTGGCTCAGTATGTCTGCGATCTGGCATTATTTGCAAGTTATCCCTTTGTATTGTAACATGCAATTTTCGTGTCATAGTGTGTCCCAATCCGGTATTGATTCCGATACCAGCAAAAATTGGTTAGATTATATCAGGCTGCATAAAATCTCCGATATTGGCACTCCGATACAAGCAGTGCATTCTGCCCCAGCACTTACATCCAGCAGCAACGTGATAATAACAATGTGTGCTAATGTGTTAATAGTAGCAAGAAGTAGAAGCGATGTTGGCCATTTGTCAGTGTTTTTCATTTTATGTCTGAAAAAGTGTGCAACCCATGACCCAAAATGGCACAGAACTGGGGAAGTTTAATACGACCAACCTCATCACGCATTTGAACCAGCATCGCAAAAAAATGCATGAGGCACGTTGTCCGAAACTTTTGCATAGCGTGAGAAACTCCGAAATGAATGTTAGTTTGCCGCTGCCTATGTTGGTATTGGTTGATATCCATCCATCCATCCATCTTCTATGCTGCTTATCCTCACTACGGTCGCGGGGGTAAGCTGGAGCCTATCCCAGCTAGCTTCGGGCGAGAGGGAGGATACACCTTGGACTGATCACCAGCCAATGGCAGGGCACATACAGACAAATAACCATTCACTCTCACATTCATGCCTATGGATAGTTTAGAGTCGCCAATTAACCTAACATGCATGTTTGTTTTGGAATGTGGGAGAAAACCCCACGCACGAGAAGAACATGCAAGCTCCACACAGAGATGCCCAACGAAGATTCGAACCCAGATCTCCTCAATCTCCTGACTGGTTGATATCAGTACCTGAAAATGAAACTAGGTTGCCAGATGAATGGGAAGATAGATAGACATCACCTTTGTATTGACTATATTGCACAGTCAATAATGCAAAAGAAGTCCTCATTTTTAATGCATTTAATCTACCCAAACACATTCAAGTTGCACTGCCTGATTATTTATGCACATCGCGTCCAGATTCCTGAAATTATTCTGATAAATTACTTTCCCTGCGGTAAAATCAATGTGTGGCACACTCAGGCATAAAACAAACCCAGTTACCTGCCCTCCTATGGAAAAAAAAAAAGGTTTCCGCACTTTATACCTAATGTTTACTTTATGAATCATGCATGTGAGAGTGGAGTACGTCTCTAATTCATTTCTTTTTAACTTTGTAACCATGGCGTGAAATGCAAAAGAGTCATGGGTAACATACATCAACCAACCACAACACTGAATACTAATGCACTAAAGAGAATCATGAATCTGGCCTTTACAACGCAATGGTTTGTAACGTTTTTAACTCTTAACTTATTATGATGCAGTGCACCTCTACACAACTACAAACTAGTCATGCAATGATGAATACAGTATCTGACAAAAGTGAGAGCATCACCATTTTAATGCCTGCATGTCGTCTCAAGTAGTCAGTGTACAGCTTGTACAGCAGTTTAAATATACTCGCCATTGAAAATGACCATTATTGGCTAAGTAGCTGCATCCAGTTTCATGGTGTGGGTATGCACGAGTGCTGCCAGCCCTGGGGAGCTGCGGTTCATTGACAGAACTGTGTCGTGTCATCATGGAGGAGTGGAAGAAGATTCCAGTAACAACATGTGCAGCTCTGGCGAATTCCATACCCAAGAGGATTAAGGCAGTGCAAGATAACAGTGGTGCTCACACTAAATATCGACACTTTGGACGCAATATGAACATGTGCATTGTGAGGTGTACTGACTTTTTACTGTAACTATGTCTTTGGCATCTGCATCACGCCCGAGTCTCCTGAGGAAGCTTACTTGGTGGATCTCTTTGACATCTAACCATTTTCTCCGCACGGAGATGATTATAAACTTAACAGAAACCTGATCTTTTGGATCACTCTGGCTCGACGCGTCAACCAAAGTTCCCTTGATTTGCCATTGTGCTATGTTCAAGGCTAAATGGCTAAAATGGCCTCATAGTTGTGGTTACCTGCTGCTTTGCATGCGCTTGACAACCTGCTCGTACATACTAATGACAACCTGGCTGTTAGTGTGGACTTTTCTGTGTGGTGCGTGAACTTCTTTTATGGTAGAGAACTGCTTTAAAACTGTTTTGCGTATTTGACACCATGTAATTTTAACCCACTCATGTTATTGGGACATGTCTGTCAACATTTACATTTGAGAATAATGCTATTTTTCCAGAAAATAAGGAAAAGCAGCGGTTGGGAAAAACCTGACCTCCTATCACTATTGTCACCTGCATTGCTGTGTTCTTAAATATTGAAATACTACATTACCCAGAGGGCTTAGCGCTGTACACCAGAATAGGAAAATGGTATACTGTTGTGTGTGCTATGAGCTAAAGATATTGTTACACGTTGCTGTTCCTGGATTGTCTACACAAGAAACAAGTGATGTGTGCATCGACACTCAACTATCAATACCTCTGATACCAGAGCTTTATTGACCAAAACAGATCCCCACTCAAACAGTGTGGCCATCGTCTTTATGCTTTTTGTGCTCATTTGTCATTACATAAAGGCATAAAGTCTGAATTCAACAGTCATAATAAACATTTTTTTTTGGAAAAAACTACTAAGAGTTGAGGCAAATATCCTTCGACCCTTTGGTGAGCTACTCAAAATCAGCTGGTGAGATAGGAGACCCCTGTGATAGTATCACCATCATGAAGCTGGACACACTACAGTATGTGTTTATGCTCATAATACGATGACTCACAAATAGTGTTTAGAGGACAAGACATAATTAGTATAATGACAACAAGAGAGCAAAATTGTTCAGTGACGCTAACGTCACTAATGCGATATACTGTACACTTGTAGCTTGTGAATTAGTTTTCTTTCTCATAGTAGTTCTTCATCACTTATTTTAATGGTTTTTATTGGTTTCCTTATTGTCTTTTTTATTGTTTAAAACATCATTTTTACATCATATTTTATGATTTTGTCCTCTGTTTTTTCCGTTGTTGTATATTAGCTCGGCTATGTTGTAAATCACGGCGCTAGCTCATTATACTTCCAAGTTTAACATAATGACAGTTGTGTATGCTAAGATTTGAAATACACTGCTTTTTCAAATTTACCAGACACATTCGGTGCATTTTCACAATCGAATCGGTATCGCCGATACCAGACTCAATTTTACTCAGTAGGATCGGGAAGGAAATCGGTGGTGTCGCACATCACGAAAACGAACATAACATGTATTTTAATTGGTGCGCGAGGGGAAGGAACGGCAAATATGGGACTTTCCTGGGGAAAACGAGAGGATTGTCAGGTATATATCAGGATGGTAACTGACAGTCTATCCATAAAATTCTTCATCCTAAAAAAATACACTTTGACACAGGTCCCCTCCCCCCTTCTGTCCTTCCTATCCGGCGCAGTAAGAGGAAGACAGATGAATCAGTACATGACTACACAGGCCGATTAGGAGAACAGTCTACTTCTGAATGTCCACACATGGAAACACCCTTGAGTCCGAAAATGATGGCATTGACAGAAGCAGCAAAAACATTTGAAAATTGTTATCATCCATCTTGAGCTGCAAAACAATTGCTATTACTGCCCTTGGATCCTTATGGTAGGAATCTGTTTATGTCCTTCAAGATCTGCACAGACGTACTACATACAGTATTTAGCGAATAGACTGGCTGACGAGAACATTCGTCATTTGTGAACTGATCATAGCGAGCAGCTAATAAGCAGAAATGCAGCTCTGCTAATGATGATTAGCATTTGAGTGCAGCAAAGCTATGAAGTTCAAATCTCTCATCAGTGCAAAATAATGTTTCCTACTGAGCGTGATGGAGGTTAATGGGACCGAGGCTGCAAGACTGACAGGCTGAGGTGTGTGTAAAAATATTGCCAAGCGGTGTGGCAAAACACTTGGAACAATTTTTCTTTTGGGCAGCATCAATATTGAATGGGTTGCCACTAGCCATTTCATTTTTTTTAATCAATGCATCTGTCTGTAAAAGACAGCGTGAGTCACAGTGGATCGTGTGTTTTGTGTCAATGTGGACGCCTTTCCAGCTGTATTTTTCACTTTCACTGCCGCTTCTCAATGATGGTATACACATGCCAATGCGCTTGGCACAACTATTAAAACTAATGCAGTATGTTACAACGGCACTGGAAAATGTGTTTATGAGGATTATAATTTGCCGTTTCAGTTGGATGTGTTTGAGATTTATTTTATTGGAAGCGGGGATCTGTGGTGCTGTACAAACTTTACTAGGGTTTATGACAGACGCTACACTGCATCTTGTGCACTCCATCCATCCATTTCCAACATGGCTTCAGTGTTATGGTAAGGCTTGATGGACTCCATCCTGGAGTGGCTGCTTGTCATTTGTAGAACTTTGTGAACCACTACACTATCAATGGCCCGCCCACCTTGCCTGGCCAACCCATCCATTTTCTCTACCACTTGTCCTCATCAGCATCACAGGTGAGCTGGAGCCTATCCCAGCTGGCTTTGGGCGAGAAGCAACGAACACCCTGGATTGGTCACCAGTCTGTCCTGTTACCACACCTCATGCACACCTGGTCTGCCAGAGAATAAGAAGATGTAGCAGGACGGATCAGTGCCGCCAACTTCATGACATTGTCGATATACTGTAGTTAGAGAGTAATCAGACCCCTCTAGATACCCTTTTTAAAAAAAAACAAAATCAATGAGAGACAAATCTAGTGAAGAGACTTTTGGGGACTAAAACAGACAGGCTGTAAAAAGGGTGAGATGTCACCTGGCATTTAACTGGTTTAGAGTGGCAAAGTTAAAGATGTTTGTGTTCAAGTTAAAGAACACAACAGTTTGTCTTCCATTTTGTGGATTTAATCACCTGTGGCAGTGTTGGAGAAACATTATTATATTACATTATGCATAGGTTTCACTTTAGCGTATCATAGCACATAACTATGGTGTGTTCAAGGAGCACCGAACAAAGTGCGAACTCTTAATGCTTTGACAAAAAACATTATCAACGATACAAAGACATAAACATGGGGAAATTGGGGGCTTTCAAACTGAAGCTCTGACATGAAAGCACAGATCACTCTTCTTAACGAGCAGAAGGTGCTGCTGTGAGCCCCCCCCCCATTTTAAAGCACTCACAGACGGCTCCGTTTGTGACATTAAAGAAAACAACAAAAAGAAGCGACAGAGGACAGTTAATTTGTAGTTCTAATCATATTTGTTGTGCTTTTCATGGTTTTTACGCACTCTTTATTCCTCGTTACTCACCCGTTATTCCGAAAGAGAGAGAGACAACGTTTTATCAGAATTAGGACGCCGTTCAATTCTGGCACGGATTCACCAAGCGTTGGATTGTTCACCCACTAATAGGGAACGTGAGCTGGGATTAGACCGTCGTGAGACAGGTTAGTTTCACCCTGTTGATGTGTTGTATGACGAGTTTAAAACATCTTTCTGTGCACTAAATATCCCATTTTACACGTTTCTATATTTCTGAGGTATAACGTGTCAGTGTAGTTGCTGTGTGATAAGTTTAATGTTGTTTGTAAGATGACACCATGAGCCAGACTGTTATACTGAGTAATGACCTCCTGCAATTTCCAATGAGTTCATTCATAGCTCATGATTGGCTTCTGCCAAAGAGCTGACTGGTCATCACAGACTCATGCGCGCCACAATATGCCATTTTATGACGTGGATATGTGCGGCTTATACACCGGTGTGGCTTATATAAGAACACATCTGGGTTTTCCTTTAAATGTAGTGGGTGTGGCTTATACAATATGGGACATGCAAATGCGTCATGGTCAATTATGCAAATTAGACGATGATGTCATTACATCACACACAGTCCGGTGGGAAACACTGTACTGTACAGACAAATAAGCATTTACACTCACATCCATACGAGTTACCCAATTTACAGTCTCCAATTAACCTAACATGCATGTTTGTGGACACATGGAGAACATGCAAACTCCACACAGAGATGTTTCAACAGAGATTCATTCTCCATTGTGCTGACTGTTATATATCCTACTTATACAATAAAGGTTGACAGGTTTCAGCATACAGCAACTGAAGCGTTCTTCAAGGGCAAGAACGTTTACAATCCGTGTAAAATACTACATTACTAAAGAACAAAGCAGACTATGTCTGACTGTGGTTGTAGTACCTAAGGCAGTGAAGCTATTAACTTGTACAGGAAAGGAAGCCAGGGTGTGATTGCAGGACAGGTGTAGCCTCAGACGCAATGATTTATATTCCATAGTGTACTGTATAATGCACTCCCTTCATACTGACACCACAAATTGATTTCTCGGGATGTGATAATTACATTTCAGCAATTCAGTGTCATTCATCAGCCAGTGAATTGGAGCAATTACAAGAACGATCACAGCTAAACCCCTTCAGGCATGTTGCCCCCGTGATAATGGCAGCATGGTAGAACATGTGGTTAGTTCATCTACCTCACAGAAAGGGTTGGGTTGGAATTTGCATATTCCTCGTGCTTGCAAAGGTTCACTTCGGGTAATCCAGTTTCCTCCTACAGTCCAGAACCATGGGTTTTAGGTCTAAACTGCCCACTGGAGTGAATATGACGAGGACATTTGAAAGGTAACTGCCTATTTTAACATATTTAAGGCGCGCCGTCATGGGGAAGCAGCCATAAGTTGTCCTGCCACAACTCTCGACGCTTCTCGTGCACTGAACAAAGCATACGGCATAATATGTTTTTGTAGACATGCTGGTTCATTGTGTGGCCTTGCGGCAAGAACTGGGACGATGCCCCTCACAACGACAGCCCTGAAACTTTTCTGACACACTTTGCGTATGCGCCCTATGATTGGTGCTGTACAACCATACTAGGGTGTATGGATGAACACCGCATAGCTAACATCTTGTCCGTGCCATCTATTTGCAATATGCCATCAGGGTAATGGTAAAGGCTAGAGCCAATCCCAGCTGACTTGAGACGAAAGGTGGCCTAACTTGCAAGCATGTAGTATTACACAGTAGACATAATGTATTAAATCCTTGTCTAAATATTAAAAGCAGCTGCTTAACCCACCTACGTACAAATGCTAAAGTGTACCTGATGTCTCATTACTTGAACTCACATATTCTTTGTTGAGTATGACTCATACAATGGAAACATTCTGGATGAGCAGTTTCAACATTTACTCCTTCAGCTTGAACTGAGACGACTTCATACTCTTAAATGTTCTTACTTTACCTTACTAACCTTATTACCTGATTAAGACACGATATGTCTCAAGCCAGTCTTTCTGTGACGTGTTTGTGTGACCAGACAGTAGTGCAGAAGGCTTTATGGACTGATGCGCAGTGAGTACTGATGGATTGTAAGATCCATATTTGGCCATTGAAGGGCGTAGAGAAGAGACAGGCTGTGTCCAAAGTGTGAGGCATCACTGTGGCAGTCGGCGTCTGCCTTCTGCACAGAACAGCGGTGGGATGAAGTGGGCGGAAATGAAATGGTGAATTCATCCTGTGCTGCAAATTTGAATATGATGTTGCGAGATCTAGCACTCATTCCACTTATGTAACGTTTACTGCAATTCCTGTCTGTGTATATGAGTCCAAGCTACTACTTTTTAAGCTCACGTTTTCTCCCAGTGATGATACACTATGATGACACACACAAAGATGCTCCGTAATGTCCAAACTTCATCTTAACAAGACATCATTCTGTCCTTCCTGCATTGTGGTAGCAGTTTAGGGAAGGTCCTTTAATATAGGATGATTGTAGTGTTGACAAACTTGTCAACACTATCAACACCGGTGATAGTGTCGTCCGTGTGTTCTGCGTGGGAGCAACGTCAGTGTTAATTTAGGTATTCTGACTTAGACTAAAATTCGACTTACAACGCGTCGTATGAACAGAACTTGCTCGTAATCCGAGGACCACCCGTGTCTGTTTCTGCACATACAGATTGTTACGGACACTACATGGCTACAACACCGCACACCCACTGAACTTAATGGTGATAATACCAACACATCACAAACACACTATTAACACCCACATCTTCTGGCAAGGATGATACTTTCCCTACATTTGTTTCTACATACAGTAGCTGGTCACAGGGAAGCTGGAGTCTATGCCAGTTCACTGTGGGTGAGAGGCGCGTTATACCCTGGACAGACAATTGTTGACAGGCACATTCACAATTTTAGTGTTCAAATAAGTACCAAATTGACTGTCAATGTTGGTGTATCCAACGCCTCCCACCAACCCATATTGTGTTTAGTTTTTTTTTGTGGTTATTATAATATTGGCTGAGAAAAGTGTATGTTGTGGCTGTAGGTGTATGCTGTGACTGTCACAGTATCCTCAGTAAGCAAGGATAATTTGCATTTATTTACTTGTTTAAGTCCATGATAAGTCTTACACGCCATACAAAGGTACCTGGTAACCACATCCAGTTTTTTAGTGAAATGCACTGGTTAGGAAGAGTGTCTCAGCGAGTAAAGATGATCAAGGACATATGCTTTGTCAACAGCGATCAATAAATTACCATACAGAAAACATTTTTCACTGCCATGATTCATGCTCTACAGTTTGGCTGCCTGTTGCGTTGTGCCTCCCTGCGGCATTTTGCTAGCTGTGTATTGGTGTGGAGGAGGAAGGCTTCATTTATGCCAAGTTATGCAACCATCTTGGGAAATGCACGGCCAGGAGACGACTGTAGCCTCGTTACACAGCTTTAGCAGTCAGCAGCACACTAGTTTCCCTGCAGAGCAAAAGAAGAGCATGCAGTGAGGCTTTCCCCTCTCCTTTTTTTTCTCTGCTACACTAGCAATCATGCCACCTCCCCCCTCTGTGTGTGACATCTTTCTCAGGATGAAAGTGGGTTACAAGCTGCATCAGGTGCTGACAAAAGCACATTTAAGGTAGAGGGGAAATAGCCGATGGCTTTTACACCACACAATAGCTGTTGCGTAAGTTGTGAGGCAAGAAATCTCACATGCGTGTTCTGGAAGCGACAGCAGGTAATTCAAAATGCCAAATACACTATAGCGGTGAAAGCATTTGGATATCCGCAGGAAGTGAAAATGGAATACAACAGGGAATTGCACGGCCCCTTTGCAGCTATACAGTGGATCCCCATGCGTTAGCGATTCAGATTTCACAGCCCTGCAAATTCATAGGTTTTGGTCATCATTTTTTCACACACACATTGGTAATCTATTAGGAGGTGATAATGGAGATAAAATATATATAATCATGAATCATTACCAAAATTACAACAGTCACGAGTGAACAATTGCAACTGAATAGAGAAGGGGAGGGAGCTGAATCTAATAATTACAACAGTCACTTTTATTGCAAATGTTGATCTGAAATCAGAGGAGAGCGACAATATCAAGCTAGCAGAAGAGTTTGGAATGGGGGAGGAGTGAGAAGTGTGTCAAAAATATTTTTATGGGCGTATTAATCACTTATAATTATAATTAACTTATAATTAACGATATGGAGCACCTACAGTAAATGGTCTATCCCAGTGGTCAGCAACCTTTAGCTTCAAAAGAGCCATTTGGGCCCATTTCCACTAAATTAAAACCCACTTGGAGCCACAAAACCTACTACCTATACATTTATTTTTAGATTTTAACACTACATACAGTACATTGTTTCTTAAACGTACTGCCACGGTTATTTTCTGTCTTCCTGCTCCTCCTGGTAGAGTGACGTGCCACACCTGTTGCTACCTGGCAATCTTAAAATCACTCTTTTCCCCAGTTTGGTGCGGGATGATTCTGTCCTGAGCCATTGTGTTCCCACAAATCTCCTTCTCCGCCATTGTTGTCAAGTATTTTCACGGTTCAGTATTTTTGCGCCCA
Source organism: Dunckerocampus dactyliophorus (assembly GCF_027744805.1). Classification (NCBI taxonomy): domain Eukaryota; kingdom Metazoa; phylum Chordata; class Actinopteri; order Syngnathiformes; family Syngnathidae; genus Dunckerocampus; species Dunckerocampus dactyliophorus. The sequence goes on along the minus strand of NC_072837.1, from coordinate 7,057,138 downwards.
CACTGTTCCGGATTAATAAATAGTCACATCGGGAATGGATCGCTGGGTGAATACGATGGCGCACATACGTGTTCCTACGTGACACACAGACGAAACCACCTTACACACCAAACTACAGAAGAACAAACGCTTGCGCATAAGTCAGTCATCTTCTGCTTGGCCGGCTTGTCTAGACTTATGGAGAAGTGGAATTACTTCTGCGAGTCATTTTGGAGTATGAGACAACAAAATATCAGGAGAATGTTGAATGGGGTGAGTCATGCCAGTCGAAGTTGTTGACTTGTGGGCTTGTCACGTGACGGCAACTGGGTGGTGTCACCGTTTTCATTAAGTAGCGGTTTGCTTGTCTACATGGAAACAACAACCCGGCGCTATCAGATTTTCCCACGCTTGAAGCCTTGAAGCCATTTAAAAAAAATACTGTTTCAGGCCATCCGGAATGCCGTTTCCATGTGAATGAAAGCCTGAAACGATAAAATACTTTGCCGTTTTTACCTGAAAACGTTACCGTGTGGAAAGCCCCTATAAGAGCCAGAACCCTGATCTATCGCAACATGCATCCCTCCATTCATTTTCTATACAGCTTGTCCTCACTAGGGTTGCGGGTATGCTGGGGCCTATCGCAGCCGTCTTGGGGCGAGGGGCGGGGCACACCCTGGACTGGTCGCCGGCCAATCGCAGGGCACATATACACAAACAACGTTCACACTCGATTATATCCCAACAAGACAGATAATCTGTATAGTGCATTACAGTAATATTTCTTCCCGTTTTCTGCATCCACATTCTCTTTTCTTCTACATGTTCCAAATCTCCTCTCACACCACAAAGAAGTGCAAGTTTGTGCAGAACATTCCAGGTAAGGCAGACCTACAGGCTCCAAGCCTAGCTGAAAAGGAAGGTCTTTGGGGTTCTGTACGTGACTGAGCTTAAGTACTTTTCAAAAGCCTGAAATGGGTGCTCTTTTGGAATCTTAAATTGTGTGGTCAGATGGAAGTTCGCTCAAACAGACACTTGACAAAAACTCCACAGGTCAATCTGGGGGATGATAGAGGCTAACTCTGCTCTATATCAGCTTATTGCACAGTGAGAGTGGGCGGTATTGTCCAAGACAGAGCTCACAAACCTCCCCTCTCCTACTTCTCTTACTGCCTGCAGGGCATCCAGACGCAGCCAGATGACACAAGTTTGTTTTCCAGCATCCGCTACCTTGATGTCACCTCCTCCGCACACATAATACACTACACTGACCACTACGCATTAGCAAATACCGCAGCCAGTCTGCTGCAAATATTTAATAACCTGGACCTCCTTGGGATGCATGTATTTTTGCTGTTATTCGAGAAAATGAAATGTTGAAGTTGACGGCATGTGCGTCATTAACCTCTTGTTCTGCTGGGAAATATGCTCCAGGGATTTTCAGTTTACTAATGAAGGTGATAGTTGATATATACAATACTTAAGCTAAACACTCAGTAGAAGTGTTTATCCATCTGTCTGTATTTTAGTCGGACACTCCTTGGGTTATGGAGGAGGACAACACAATAGGAATCATACTACAATTTTTGTACATTTGAGTTTTAGGTGGATCTTTTGGAATGGATGAATCACAAAAATTGAGACAATTTCTTATTGTGTATCATTATCACTGGAAGGTGAGGAACATGTGACACACCGAGCAAGAGAACACTGACGTAATTTAGGCCAAAAAAAGGTAAAATTTGCTTAAATATTTTCAAATAATAATCGTCCATATTCAATCACGAAACAGCATGATTAATTAATTAATTAATAATTTTTTGAACAACTGTGATAGAGTGAAGCCCCAAAATTTGAAGCCCAAAGTGGCAAGGAATGACTATACTACAAGATACAAGTATTTATATTTCATCAGACACTATTAAATGCTGATCATGTTCCATAAAAATGAAAATATAAGCAGAACATTCACGAGTATTTAGCACTTGATTTTTTTTTATTTGTTGCGTGCCTCCAAATTTAACCTGAACAAAATGCCAAACAATCTGCAATGCAATACGCAGAAGATCGTCCGTATGGCAAAATAAGCGCAAGTGGCTTTGTCCCATTTTGCACAGTACTGTGTCCTTATCCTTTCCTGTGTGGCTGGGTTCCACCCC